>NC_133197.1:24817500-25427500 GCF_049306965.1 Danio rerio
GGGGCCTACACTGCAAGTCCAGGGACATCGGTGGACCCGTGGGTAGCTTGCTGTTGTCAGACGCCCCTTGGTGGAGGGCCCAGGGGGCACCCTGGGACCTATACTGCTAGTCCAGGGAGAGAGGTGGACCCCTCGGTAGCTTGCTGGGGTCAGGTTCCCCTAGGTGGAGGGCCAGATGGCACCCTGGAGCCTACACAGCAAGTCCAGTGAGAGATGTAGACCCCTGGGTAGCTTGCTGTTGTCAGAGACCCCTAGGTGGAGGGCAAGGGGGCACTCTGGGGCCTACAATGAAAGTCAAGGGAGGGAGGTGGACCCCTGGGTAGCTTCCTGGGAACAGAGGCCCCTATGTGAAGGGCCAAGGGGCTCCCTGGGGCCTGTAGTGCAAGTCCTGTGACATCAGTGGACCCCTCGGTAGCTTGCTGACTTCAGAGGCACCTAGGTGGAGGGCCAGGTGGCACCCTGGGGCCTATACTGCAAGTCAAGGGAGAGATGTGGACCCCCAGGTAGCTCGCTGGGGTCAGGGACTCTTAGGTGGAGGGCCAGGGGACACCCTGGGACCTATACTGCTAGTCCAGGGAGGGAGGTGGACCCCTGGGTAGCTTGCTGGGGTCAGAGGCCCCTAGGTGGAGGGCCAGGGGGCACTCGGGGCCTATACTGCAAGTCCAGGAAGAGAGTTGGACCCCCGGGTAGCTTACTGGGGTCAGGGGCTCTTAGGTGGAGGGCCAAGGGGCACCCTGGGGCCTATACTGCAAATCCAGGGACATTGGTGGACCCCTGGGTAGCTTGCTAAGGTCAGGGGCCCTTAGGTGAAGGGCCAGGGGGCACCATGGGGCCTATACTGCAAGTCCATTAAGAGAGGTGGACCCCTGGGTAGCTTGCTGGTATCAAAGGGCCCTAGGTGAAGGGCCAGGGGGCACCCTGGGGCCTATACTGCAAGTCCAGGGAGATCGGTGGACTCCTGGGTAGCTTGCTGGGGTCATAGGCTCTTAGGTGAAGGGCCAGGGGGCACCCTGGGGCCTATACTGCATTACCAGGGAGAGAGTTGGACACCTGGGTAGCTTGCTGGGGTCAGAGGACCCTAGGTGAAGGGCCAGGGATCACCCTGGGTTCTATACTGCAAGTCCAGGGAGATCGGTGGACTCCTGGGTAGCTTGCTGGGGTCAGAGGCCCCTAGGTGGATGGCCAGGGTGCACCCTGGGGCCTATACTGCAAGTCCAGGGACATCGGTAGACACCTGATTAGCTTGCTGGGGTCAGGGGCCCAAAGATGGAGTGCCTGGGGGCTCCCTTTGGGCTATACTGCAAGTCCAGGAACAGAGGTTGACCCATGGTTAGCTTGCTAGGGCCAGGGGCCCCTAGGAGGAGGGCCAAAGGGAACCCTGGGGCCTACACTGCAAGTCCAGGGAGTGAGGTGGACTCCTTGGTAGATTGCTGTGGTCATAATCTCCTAAGTGGAGGGCCTGGGGGCACCCTGGGGTCTACACTGATAGTCCAGGGAGAGAGGTGGACCCCCGGGTAGCTTACTGGGGTCAGGGGCTCTTAGATGAAGGGCCGGGGGGCATCCTGGGGCCTATACTGCAAGTCCAGGAAGAGAAGTGGACCCCTCAGTAGCTTGCTGGGGTCAGGGGCTCTTAGGTGGAGGGCCAAGGGGCACCCTGGGGTCTATACTGCAAGTCGTGGGACATCGGTGGACCCCTGGTTAGCTTGCTGGGGTCAGGGGCCCTTAGGTGGAGCGCCAGGGGGTCACCTGGGGCCTATAATGCAAGTCCAGGGAGAGAGGTGGACCCCTGGGTAGTTTGCTGGCATCAAGGGCCCCTAGGTGGAGGGCTAGGGGGCACTCTAGGGCCTATAATGCAAGTCCAGGGAGTGAGATCGACTCCTGGGTAGCTTGCTGGGGTCATAGGGTCCTAGGTGGAGAGCCAGGGGGCACCCTGTGGCCTACACTGCAAGTCCAGGGAGAGATGTAGACCCCTGGGTAGCTTGCAGGGGTCAGAGACCCCTAGGTGGAAGGCCAAGGAGCCTTTACTGCAAGTCAAGGAAGAGAAGTGTACCCCTGGGTAGCTTGCTGGGGTCAGGGGCCCCTAGGTGTAGGGCCATGGGGCACCCTGGGGCCTATACTGCAAGTCCAGGAAGAGATGTGGACCACTGGGTATCTTGCTGGGGTCAGGGGCCCCTAGGTGGAGGGCCAATGGGCACCCTGGGGCTAATACTGCAAGTCCAGGGAGGGAGGTGGACCCCTGGGTAGCTTGCTGTTGTCAGAGACCCCTAGGTGGAGGGCAAGGGGGCAATCTGGGGCCTACAATGAAAGTCCAGGGAGGGAGTTGGACCCCTGGGTAGCTTCCTGGGATCAGAGGCCCCTAGGCGAAGGGCCAAGGGGCTCCCTGGGGCCTTTAGTGCAAGTCCAGGGAGAGATGTGGACCCCCAGGTAGCTCGCTGGGGTCAGGGACTCTTAGGTGGAGGGCCAGGGGGCATCCTGGGATCTATACTGCAAGTCCAGGAAGAGAAGAGGACCCCTGGGTAGCTTGCTGGTGTCAAAGGCCCCTAGGTGGAGGGCCAAGGGGCACCCTAGGGTCTATACTGCAAGTCCAGGGAGTTCAGTGGACTCCTGGGTAGCTTGCTGGTTTCAAAGGCCCCTAGGTGGATGGCCAGGGTGCACCCTGGGGCCTATACTGCAAATCCAGGGACATTGCTGGACCCCTGGGTAGCTTGCTGAGGTCAGGGCCCTTAGGTGGAGGGCCATGAGCACCCTGGAGCATATACTGCAAGTCCAAGGAGATCGGTGGACCCCTGTGTAGCTTGCTGGGGTCAGAGTCCCCTAGGTGAAGGGCCAGGGGGCACCCTGGGGCCTATACTGCAAGTTCAGGAAGAGAGGTGGACCCCAGGGTAGCTTGCTGATATCAAAGGCCCCTAGGTGAAGGGCCAGTGGGCACCCTGGGGCCTATACTGCAAGTCCAGGGAGATCGGTGGACTCCTGGGTAGCTTGCTGGGGTCAGAGGCTCCTAGGTGGAGGGCCAGGGGGCACCCTGGGGCCTACACTGCAAGTCCAGGGAGATAGGTTGACCCCTGGGGAGCTTGCTGGGGTAAGAGACACCTAAGTGGAGGGCAAGGGGGCACCCTGGGGCCTACACTGCAAGTCCAGGGAGGGACGTGGACCCCTGGGTAGCTTGCTGGGGTCAGACACCCCTAGTTGGAGGGCCAATGGGCACCCTGGGGCCTATACTGCAAGTCCAGGGACATTGGTGGACCCCTGGGTAGCTTGCTGGGGTCTGAGGCCCCTAGGCTGAGGGCCAGGGGGCACCCTGGGGCCTATACTGCAAGTCCAGGGACATCGGTGGAACCTTGGGCAGCTTGCTAGGGTCAGGGGCCCTTGGGCGGAGGGCCAGGGGGCACCCTGGAGCCTATACTGCAAGTCCAAGGAGGGTGGTGGACCCCTGGGTAGCTTGCTGGGGTCAGGGGCCCCTAGGCTAAGGGCAAGGGGGCACCCTGGGGCCTATACTGCAAGTCCAGGGACATCGGTGGACCCCTGGATAGCTTGCTGGGGTCAGAGGCCCCTAGGTGGAGGGCCTAGGGGGCACCCTGGGGCCTATACTGCAAGTCCAGCGAGATCGGTGCACCCCTGGGTAGCTTGCTGGGGTCTGAGACCCCTAGGTGGAGGGCAAGGGGGACACTGGGGCCTGCACTGCAAGTCCAGGGAGGGAGGTTGACCCCTGGGTAGCTTGCTGGGGTCAGAGGCCTCAAGGTGGAGGGCCAAGGGGCACCCTGGGGCCTATACTGCAGGTCCAGGGATATTGGAGGACCCCTGGGTAGCTTGCTGAGGTCAGAGGCCCCTAGGCTTAGGGCCAGGGGGCACCCTGGGGCCTATACTGCAAGTCCAGGGACATCGGTGGAACCCTGGGTAGCTTGCTGGGGTCATAGGCCCCTAGGTGGAGGGCCAGGGACACCCTGGGGCCTATATTGCAAGTCCAGGAAGAGAGGTGGACCCCTGGATAGCTTGCTGGGTTCAGAGACCCCTAGGTGGAGGGCAAGAGGGCACCCTGGGGCCTACATTGCAAGTCCAGGAACAAAGGTGGACCCCTGATTAGCTTGATGGGGTCAGGGGCCCCTAGGTGGAGGGCCAAGTGGCACCCTGGGGCCTTCACTGCATATCCAGGGAAATCAGTGGACCCCTGGGTAGTTTGCTGGGGTCAGAGGCGCCTAGGTGTAGGTCCAGGGGACACCCTGGGGCTTATACTGCAAGTCCAGGGAGAGAGGTGGACCCCTGGGTAGCTTGCTGGGGTCAGGGGCTCTTAGGTGGAGGGCCAGGGGGCATCCTGGGGCCTATACTGCAAGTCCAGGAATAGAAGTGGACCCCAGAGTTGCTTGCTGGGGTTAGAGGACCCTAGGTGAAGGGCCAGGGGGCACCGTGGGGCCTATACTGGAATACCAGGGAGAGAGGTGGACCCCTGGGTAGCTTGCTGGGGTCAGAGTCCCCAGGTTAAGGGCAAGGGGGCACCCTGGAGCCTATACTGCAAGTCCAGGGAGAAAGGTGGACCCCTGGGTAGCTTGCTGGGGTCAGAGGCCCCTAGGTGGAGGGCCAAGGGGCACCCTGGGGTCTATACTGCAAGTCCAGCGAGATCGGTGGACCCCTGGGTAGCTTGCTGGGGTTTGAGACCCTTGGGTGGAGTGCAAGGGGGACCCTGGGGCCTACACTGCAAGTCCAGGGAGAGAGGTGGACCCTTGGGTAGCTTGCAAAGGTCAGAGGCACCTAGGTGGAGGTCCAGGGGGCACCCTGGGGCCTATACTGCAAGTCCAGGGAGAGAGGTGGACATCTGGGTAGCTTGCTGGGGTCATGGGCCCCTAGGTGGAGGGCAATGGGCCACCATTAAGCTTATACTGCAAGTCCAGGGAGAGAGGTGGACCCCTGGGTAGCTTGCTGGGGTCAAAGGCCCATGGGTGGAGGGAGAGAGGGCACCCTGGGGCCTATACTGCAAGCCCAGGGAGAGAGGTGGACCCCTGGGTAGCTTGCTGGGGTCAGAGGCCCATGGGTGGAGGGAGAGGGGGCACCCTGGGGCCTATACTGCAAGCCCAGGGAGAGAGGTGGACCCCTGGGTAGCTTGCTGGGGTCAGAGACTGTTAATTGGAGGGCAAGGGGGCACCCTGGGCCCTATACTGCAAGTCCAGGAAGGGAGGTAGACCCCTGGGAAGCTTGCTGTGGTCAGAGGCCCCTAGGTGGAAACCCAGAAGGTCCCTTGGGGCCTATACTGCAAGCCCAGGGAGAGAGGTGAACCCCTGGGTAGCTTGTTGGGGTGAGGGGCCCCCAGGTGGAAAGCCAGGGGGCACATTGTGGGCTATACTCCAAGCCCAGGAAGAGTTATGGACCACTGGGTAGCTTGCTGGGGTCAGGGGCCCCTAGGTGGATGGATAGGGGGCACCCTGGAGAGTATACAGCAAGTCCAGGAAGAGAGGTGGACCCCTGGGTAGCTTGCTGGGGTCAGGGGCCCTTAGGTGGAGGGCCAGGGGGCACCCTGGGGCCTTTACTGCAAGTCCAGGGAGAGAGGTTGACCCCTGGGTAGCTTGCTGGGGTCAGGGGCCCTTAGGTGGAGGGCCAGGGGGCACCCTGGGGCCTATACTACAAGTCCAGGGAGATCGGTGGACCCCTGGATAGCTTGCTTGGGTCAGAGGCCCGTAGGTGGAGGGCCAGGGGGCACCCTGGTTCCTATACTGCAAGTCCAGGAAGAAAGATGGACCCCTGGGTAGCTTGCTGGGGTCAGAGGCTCCTAGGTGAAGGACCAGGAGGCACCCTGGGGCCTATACTGCAAGTCCAGGGAGTAAGCTGGACCCATGGTTAGCTTGCTGGGGTCAGGGGGCCTTAGGTGGAGGGCCAGGGGGCCCCCTGGGGCCTATACTGCAAGTCCGGGAAGAGAAGTTTACCTCTGGGTAGCTTGCTGGGGTCAAAGGCTCCTAGGTGGAGGGCCAGGGGGCACCCGGGGGCCTATACTGCAAGTCCAGGAAGAGAGGTGGACTACTGGGTAGCTTGCTGGGGTCAGGGGCCCCTAGGTGGAGGGCCAGGGGGTACACTGGGGCCTATACTGCAAGTCCAGGGAGAGAGGTGGACCCCCTCGTACCTTGCTGGTTTCAGGGGCTCTTAGGTGTAGGGCCAGGGGGCAGCTTGGGGCCTATACTACAAGTCCAGGGAGAGAGGTGGACCCCCGGGTAGCTTGCTGGGGTCAGAGGCTCTTAGGTGGCGGGCCAAGAAGCAGCCTGGGGCCTATACTGCAAGTCCAGGGACATCGGTGGACCCCTGGGTAGCTTGCTGGGGTCAGAGATCCATAGGTGGAGGGCAAGGGGCACCCTGGGGCCTATACTGCAAGTCCAGGGAAATCGCTGGAACCCTGGGTAGCCTGCTGGGGTCAGAAGCCCCTAGGTGGAGGGCCAGGGGGCACCCTGGGGCCTATACTGCAAGCCCAGGGACATCAGTGGACCCCTGGGTAGCTTGCTGTGGTCAGGGGGCCTTAGGTGGAGGGCCAGGGGGCACCCTGGGGCCTATACTGCAAGTCCAGGGACATCGCTGGAACCCTGGGTAGGTTGCTGGGATCAGAGATCCCTAGGTGGAGGTTCAGGGGGAACCCTGGGGCCTACACTGCAAGTCCAGGGAAAGAGGTGGACCCCTGGGTAGCCTGCTGGGGTCAGAGGCCCCTAGGTGTAGGGCCAGGGGGCACCCTGGGGCCTATACTGCAAGCTCAGGGACATCAGTGGACCCCTGGGTAGCTTGCTGGGGTCAGGGGGCCTTAGGTGGTGGGCCAGGGGGCACCCTGGGGCCTATACTGCAAGTCTGGGAAGAGAAGTTTACCTCTGGGTAGCTTGCTGGGGTCAGAGGCTCCTAGGTGGAGGGCCAGGGGGCACCCTGGGGCCTATACTGCAAGTCCAGGGACATCGGTGGACCCCTGGGTAGCTTGCTGGGGTCAGGGGGCCTTAGGTGGAGGGCCAGGGGGCACCCTGGGGCCTATACTGCAAGTCCAGGAAGAGAAGTGGACCCCTGGGTAGCTTGCTGGGGTCAGAGGCCCCTAGATGGAGGGCCAGGGGGCACAATGGGGCCTATACTGCAAGTCCAGGGAGTGAGGTGGACTCCTCAGTAGCTTGCTGGTGTCAGAGGCCCCTAGGTGGAGGTTCAGGGGGAACCCTGGGGCCTACACTGCAAGTCCAGGGAGAGAGGTGGACCCTTGGGTAGCTTGCTGGGGTCAGAGACCCCTAAGTGGAGGGCAAGGGGGCACCCTGAGGGCCTACATTAAAACTCCAGGGAGGCAGCTGGACCCCAGGGTAGCATGCTGGGGTCAGAGGCCCCTAGGTGGAGGGCCAGGGGGCACCCTGGGGCATATACTGCAAGTCCAGGGACATCAGTGGACCCCTGGATAGCTTGCTGGGTTCAGAGGCGCCTAGGTGGAGGGCCAGGGGGCACCCTGGGCCTATACTGCAAATCCAGGTAGAGAGGTGGACACCTTGGTAGATTGCTGGGGTAAGAGGCCCCTAGTTGTAAGGCCAGGGGGCACCCTGGGGCCTATACTGCATGTCTAGGGATACCCGTGGACCCCTGGTAGCTTGCTGGGGTCAGGGGACCCTAGGTGGAGGGTCAGGGCGCTCCCTGGGGCTATACTGCAAGTCCAGGGAGGTAGGTGGACCCCAGGGTAGCATGCTGGTATCAGAGGCCCCTAGGTGGAGGGCCAGGGGGCACCCTGGGGCATATACTGCAAGTCCAGGGACATCAGTGGACCCCTGGATAGCTTGCTGGGTTCAGAGGCGCCTAGGTGGAGGGCCAGGGGGCACCCTGGGGCCTATACTGCAAGTCCAGGGAGAGAGGTGGACCCCTGGGTAGATTGCTGGGGTCAGAGGCCCCTAGTTGTAAGGCCAGGGGGCACCCTGGGGCCTATACTGCAAGTCTGGGGATACCGGTGGACCCCTGGGTAGCTTGCTGGGGTCAGGGGACCCTGGGTGGAGGGTCAGGGCGCTCCCTGGGGCTATACTGCAAGTCCAGGAAGAGATGTGGACCCCTGGGTAGCTTGCTGGGGTCAAGGGCCCCTAGTTGTAGGGAGAGGGGGCACCCTGGGGCCTAAACTGCAAGTCCAGGAAGAAAAGTGGACCCCTGTGTAGCTTGTTGGGTTCAGGGGCCCCTAGGTGGAGGGCCAGGGGGCACCCTGGGGAATAAACTGCTCGTCCAGGGACATCGGTGGACCCCTGGGTAGCTTGCTGGGTTCAGAGGTCTCTAGATGGAGGGACAGGGGGCACCCTGGGGCCTATACTGCAAGTCCAGGAAGAGATGTGGACCCCTGGGTAGCTTGCGGGGGTCAAGGGCCCCTAGGTGGAGGGCCAGGGGGCACCCTGGGGAATATACTGCAAATCCATGGACATCGGTGGACCCCTGGGTAGCTTGCTGGGTTCAGAGGCCTCTAGATGGAGGGACAGGAGGCACCCTGGGGCCTATACTGCAAGTCCAGGGACATCAGTGGACCCCTTGGTAGCTTGCTGGGGTCAGAGGTGCCTAGGTGGAGGGCCAGGGGGCACCCTGGGAATTATACTGCAAGTCCAGGGACATCGGTGGAACCCTGGTTAGCTTGATGGGGTGAGAGACCCCTAGGTGGAGGGCCAAGGGGCACCCTGGGGCCTATACTGCAAGTCCAGGGAGGGAGGTGGACCCCTGGGTAGCTTGCTGGGGTCAGAGGCCCCTAGGTGGAGGGCCAGGGGGCACCCTGGGGCCTATACTGCAAGTCCAGGAAGAGATGTGGACCCCTCGGTAGCTTGCTGGGGTCAAGGGCCCCTAGGTGTAGGGAGAGGGGGCACCCTGGGGCCTATACTGCAAGTCCAGGAAGAGAGGTGGACCCCTGGGTAGCTTGCAGGGTTCAGTTTCACCTAGGTGGAGAGCCAGGGGGCACCCTGAGGCCTATACTGCAAGTCCAGGAAGAGATGTGGACCCCTGGGAAGCTTGCTGCGGTCAGAGGCCCCTATGTGGAGGGCCAGGGGGCACCCTGGGGCCTATACTGCAAGTCCAGGGAGAGAAGTGGACCCCTGGGTACCTTGCTGGGGTCAGAAGCCCCTAGGTGGAGGGCCGAGGGGCACCCTGGTGTCTTAACTGCAAGTCCAGGGATATCGGTGGACCTCTGGTTAGCTTGCTGGGGTGAGAGGCCTCTAGGTGAAGGGCTAGGGGGCACCCTGGGGCCTTTATTGTAAGTCCAGGGAAATCAGTGGACCCCTGGGTAGCTTGCTGGGGTCAGAGGCCCCTAGGTGGAGGGCCAGGGCACACCCTGTGGGCTATACTGCAAGTCCAGGGAGAGATTTGGACCCCAGGGTAGCTTGCTGGGGTCAGAGGCACCTAAGTGGAGGCCAGGGGGCGCCCTGGGTCCTTTACTGCAAGTCCAGGAAAATCGGTGGACCCCTGGGTAGCTTGCTGGGATCAGAGACCCCTAGGTGGAGGGCAAGGGGGAACCCTGGGGCCTACCCTGCAAGTCCAGGGAAGGAGGTGAACCCCTGGGTAGCTTGCTGGGGTCAGAGGCCCTTAGATGGAGGGCCAGGGGGCACCCTGGGGAATGTACTGCAAGTCCAGGGACATCTGTGGACCCCTGGGTAGCTTGCTTGGGTCAGAGGTTATTAGATGGAGGGCCAGGGGGCACCCTGGGGCCTATACTGCAAGTCCAGGGACATCAGTGGACCCTTGGGTAGCTTGCTGGGGTCAGAGGCGCCTATTTGGAGGGCCAGGGGCACCCTGGGGCCTATACTGCAAGTCCAGGGAGAGAGGTGGACCCCTGGGTAGCTTGCTTAGATCAGAGGCCCCTAGGTGTAGGGCCAGGGGGCACCCTGGGGCCTATACTGCAAGTCCAGGGACATCGGTGGACCCCTGGGTAGCTTGCTGGGGTCAGAGGCCCTTAGGTGGAGGGCCAGGGGGCACCCTGGGGACAATACTGCAAGTCCAGGAAGAGAAGGGAAACCCCTGGGTTGCTTGCTGGAATCAGGGGCCCTTATGTGGAGGGCCAGGGGGCACCTTGGGGCCTATATTGCAAGTCCAGGAAGAGAAGTGGACCCCTGGGTAGCTTGCTGCGGTCAGAGGCCCCTAGGTGGACGGCCAAGGAGCACCCTGGGGCCTATACTGCAAGTCCAGGGAGAGAGATGGACCCCTGGGTAGCTTGCTGGGGTCAGAGGCCCCTAAGTGGAGGCCAGGGGGCACCCTGGGTCCTTTACTGCAAGTCCAGGGAAATCGGTGGACCCCTGGGTAGCTTGCTGGGATCAGAGACCCCTAGGTGGAGGGCAAGGGGGAAACCTGGGGCCTACATTGCAAGTCCAGGGACATCTGTGGACCCCTGCGTAGCTTGCTTGGGTCAGAGTCCCTTAGATGGAGGGCCAGGGGGCACCCTGGGGCCTATACTGCAAGTCCATGGACATCAATGGACCCTTGGGTAGCTTGCTGGGGTCAGATGGCTTAGGTGGAGGGCCAGGGGGCACCCTGGAGCCTATACTGGAAGTCCAGGAAGAGAAGAGAGACCCCTGGGTAGCTTGCTGGGATCAGGGGCCCTTAGGAGGAGGGCCAGGGGGCACCTTGGGGCCTATACTGCAAGTCCAGGAAGAGAAGTTGACCCCTGGGAAGTTTCTGCGGTCAGAGACCCCTAGGTGGAGGGCCAGGGGGCACCCTGGGGTCTTTACTGCAAGTCTAGGGACATCGGTGGACCCCCCGGTAGCTTGCTGGGGTCAGAGGCCCCTAGATGAAGGGACAGGGGGCACCCTGGGGCCTATACTGCAAGTCCAGGGACATCGGTGGACCCCTGGGTAGCTTGCTGGGGTCAGGGGACCCTTGGTGGAGGGCCAGGGGGCACCCTGGGGCCTATGCTGCAAGTCCAGGAAGAGATGTGGACCCCTCGGTAGCTTGCTGGGGTCAAGGGCCCATAGGTGTAGGGAGAGGGGGCACCCTGGGGCCTATACTGCAAGTCCAGGGAGGGAGGTGGACCCCTGGGTAGTTTGCTGGGGTCAGAGGCCCCTAGGTGGAGGGCCAGGGGGCACCCTGGGGCCTATACTGCAAGTCCAGGAAGAGATGTGGACCCCTCGGTAGCTTGCTGGGGTCAAGGGCCCCTAGGTGTAGGGAGAGGGGGCACCCTGGGGCCTATACTGCAAGTCCAGGAAGAGAGGTGGACCCCTGGGTAGCTTGCAGGGTTCAGTTTCACCTAGGTGGAGAGCCAGGGGGCACCCTGAGGCCTATACTGCAAGTCCAGGAAGAGATGTGGACCCCTGGGAAGCTTGCTGCGGTCAGAGGCCCCTAGGTGGAGGGCCAGGGGGCACCCTGGGGCCTATACTGCAAGTCCAGGGAGAGAAGTGGACCCCTGGGTACCTTGCTGGGGTCAGAGGCCCCTAGGTGAAGGGCTAGGGGGCACCCTGGGGCCTTTATTGTAAGTCCAGGGAAATCAGTGGACCCCTGGGTAGCTTGCTGGGGTCAGAGGCCCCTAGGTGGAGGGCCAGGGCACACCCTTTGGGCTATACTGCAAGTCCAGGGAGAGATTTGGACCCCAGGGTAGCTTGCTGGGGTCAGAGGCACCTAAGTGGAGGCCAGGGGGCGCCCTGGGTCCTTTACTGCAAGTCCAGGAAAATCGGTGGACCCCTGGGTAGCTTGCTGGGATCAGAGACCCCTAGGTGGAGGGCAAGGGGGAACCCTGGGGCCTACCCTGCAAGTCCAGGGAGGGAGGTGAACCCCTGGGTAGCTTGCTGGGGTCAGAGGCCCTTAGATGGAGGGCCAGGGGGCACCCTGGGGAATGTACTGCAAGTCCAGGGACATCTGTGGACCCCTGGGTAGCTTGCTTGGGTCAGACGTTATTAGATGGAGGGCCAGGGGGCACCCTGGGGCCTATACTGCAAGTCCAGGGACATCAGTGGACCCTTGGGTAGCTTGCTGGGGTCAGAGGCGCCTATTTGGAGGGCCAGGGGGCACCCTGGGGCCTATACTGCAAGTCCAGGGAGAGAGGTGGACCCCTGGGTAGCTTGCTTAGATCAGAGGCCCCTAGGTGTAGGGCCAGGGGGCACCCTGGGGCCTATACTGCAAGTCCAGGGACATCGGTGGACCCCTGGGTAGCTTGCTGGGGTCAGAGGCCCTTAGTTGGAGGGCCAGGGGGCACCCTGGGGACTATACTGCAAGTCCAGGAAGAGAAGGGAAACCCCTGGGTTGCTTGCTGGAATCAGGGGCCCTTATGTGGAGGGCCAGGGGGCACCTTGGGGCCTATACTGCAAGTCCAGGAAGAGAAGTGGACCCCTGGGTAGCTTGCTGCGGTCAGAGGCCTCTAGGTGGAGGGCCAAGGTGCACCCTGGGGCCTATACTGCAAGTCCAGGGAGAGAGATGGACCCCTGGGTAGCTTGCTGGGGTCAGAGGCCCCTAAGTGGAGGCCAGGGGGCACCCTGGGGCCTATCCTGCAAGTCCAGGAAGAGAGGTTGACTCCTGGGTAGCTTGCTGGGTTCAGAGGCCCCTAGGTGAAGGGCCAGGGGGCCCCCTGGGTCCTTTACTGCAAGTCCAGGGAAATCGGTGGACCCCTGGGTAGCTTGCTGGGATCAGAGACCCCTAGGTGGAGGGCAAGGGGGAAACCTGGGGCCTACATTGCAAGTCCAGGGACATCTGTGGACCCCTGCGTAGCTTGCTTGGGTCAGAGTCCCTTAGATGGAGGGCCAGGGGGCACCCTGGGGCCTATACTGCAAGTCCATGGACATCAATGGACCCTTGGGTAGCTTGCTGGGGTCAGAGGCGCCTAGGTGGAGGGCAAGGGGCACCCTGGGGCCTATACTGCAAGTCCAGGGACATCGGAGGACCCCTGGGTAGCTTGCTGGGGTCAGATGCCCTTAAGTGGAGGGCCAGGGGGCACCCTGGAGCCTATACTGGAAGTCCAGGAAGAGAAGAGAGACCCCTGGGTAGCTTGCTGGGATCAGGGGCCCTTAGGAGGAGGGCCAGGGGGCACCTTGGGGCCTATACTGCAAGTCCAGGAAGAGAAGTGGACCCCTGGGAAGCTTGCTGCGGTCAGAGACCCCTAGGTGGAGGGCCAGGGGGCACCCTGGGGCCTATACTGCAAGTCCAGGGAAAGAGATGGACCCCTGGGTAGCTTGCTGGGTTCAGAGGCCACTGGGTGGAGGGCCAGGGGGCACCCTGGGGAATATACTGCAAGTCCAGGGACATCGGTGGACCCCTGGGTAGCTTGCTGGAGTCAGAGGCGCCAAGGTTAAGGGCCAAGAGGCACCCTGGGGCCTATACTGCAAGTCCTGGGAGAGAGGTGGAAACCTGGGTAGCTTGCTGGGGTCAGGGGCCCCTAGAAGGAGGGAGAGGGGGCACCCTGGGGTCTATACTGCAAGTCTAGGGACATCGGTGGACCCCCGGGTAGCTTGCTGGGGTCAGAGGCCCCTAGATGGAGGGACAGGGGGCACCCTGGGGCCTATACTGCAAGTCCAGGGACATCGGTGGACCCCTGGGTAGCTTGCTGGGGTCAGGGGACCCTTGGTGGAGGGCCAGGGCGCACCCTGAGTCCTATACTGCAAGTCCAGGAAGAGAGGTGGACGCCTGGGTAGCTTGCTGGGTTCAGGGGCCCCTAGGTGGAGGTCCAGGGGCCACCCTGGGGAATATACTGCAAGTTCAGGGACATCGGTGGACCCCTGGGTAGCTTGCTGGGGTCAGAGGCCCCTAGGTGGAGAGCCAAGGGGCACCCTGGTGTCTATACTGCAAGTTCGGGGACATCGGTGGACCCCTGGTTAGCTTGCTGGGGTAAGAGGCCCCTAGGTGGAGGGCCAGGGGGCACCCTGGGGCCTATACTGCAAGTCCAGGAAGAGATGTGGACCCCTGGGTAGCTTGCTGGTGTCAGGGGCCCCTAGGTGGAGGGCCAGGAGGCACCCTGGGGCCTACCCTGCAAGTCCAGGAAGAGAAGTGGACCCCTGGGTAGCTTGCTGCGGTCAGAGGCCCCTAGGTGGAGGGCCAAGGTGCACCCTGGGGCCTATACTGCAAGTCCAGGGAGAGAGATGGACCCCTGGGTAGCTTGCTGGGGTCAGAGGCCCCTAAGTGGAGGCCAGGGGGCACCCTGGGGCCTATCCTGCAAGTCCAGGAAGAGAGGTTGACTCCTGGGTAGCTTGCTGGGTTCAGAGGCCCCTAGGTGAAGGGCCAGGGGGCCCCCTGGGTCCTTTACTGCAAGTCCAGGGAAATCGGTGGACCCCTGGGTAGCTTGCTGGGATCAGAGACCCCTAGGTGGAGGGCAAGGGGGAAACCTGGGGCCTACATTGCAAGTCCAGGGACATCTGTGGACCCCTGCGTAGCTTGCTTGGGTCAGAGTCCCTTAGATGGAGGGCCAGGGGGCACCCTGGGGCCTACACTGCAAGTCCATGGACATCAATGGACCCTTGGGTAGCTTGCTGGGGTCAGAGGCGCCTAGGTGGAGGGCAAGGGGCACCCTGGGGCCTATACTGCAAGTCCAGGGACATCGGAGGACCCCTGGGTAGCTTGCTGGGGTCAGATGCCCTTAGGTGGAGGGCCAGGGGGCACCCTGGAGCCTATACTGGAAGTCCAGGAAGAGAAGAGAGACCCCTGGGTAGCTTGCTGGGATCAGGGGCCCTTAGGAGGAGGGCCAGGGGGCACCTTGGGGCCTATACTGCAAGTCCAGGAAGAGAAGTGGACCCCTGGGAAGCTTGCTGCGGTCAGAGACCCCTAGGTGGAGGGCCAGGGGGCACCCTGGGGCCTATACTGCAAGTCCAGGGAAAGAGATGGACCCCTGGGTAGCTTGCTGGGTTCAGAGGCCACTGGGTGGAGGGCCAGGGGGCACCCTGGGGAATATACTGCAAGTCCAGGGACATCGGTGGACCCCTGGGTAGCTTGCTGGAGTCAGAGGCGCCAAGGTTAAGGGCCAAGAGGCACCCTGGGGCCTATACTGCAAGTCCAGGGAGAGAGGTGGAAACCTGGGTAGCTTGCTGGGGTCAGGGGCCCCTAGAAGGAGGGAGAGGGGGCACCCTGGGGTCTATACTGCAAGTCTAGGGACATCGGTGGACCCCCGGGTAGCTTGCTGGGGTCAGAGGCCCCTAGATGGAGGGACAGGGGGCACCCTGGGGCCTATACTGCAAGTCCAGGGACATCGGTGGACCCCTGGGTAGCTTGCTGGGGTCAGGGGACCCTTGGTGGAGGGCCAGGGCGCACCCTGAGTCCTATACTGCAAGTCCAGGAAGAGAGGTGGACGCCTGGGTAGCTTGCTGGGTTCAGGGGCCCCTAGGTGGAGGTCCAGGGGCCACCCTGGGGAATATACTGCAAGTTCAGGGACATCGGTGGACCCCTGGGTAGCTTGCTGGGGTCAGAGGCCCCTAGGTGGAGAGCCAAGGGGCACCCTGGTGTCTATACTGCAAGTTCGGGGACATCGGTGGACCCCTGGTTAGCTTGCTGGGGTAAGAGGCCCCTAGGTGGAGGGCCAGGGGGCACCCTGGAGCCTATACTGCAAGTCCAGGAAGAGATGTGGACCCCTGGGTAGCTTGCTGGTGTCAGGGGCCCCTAGGTGGAGGGCCAGGAGGCACCCTGGGGCCTATACTGCAAGTCCAGGAAGACATGTGGACCCCTGTGTAGCTTGCTGGGGTCAGGGGCCCCTGGGTGGAGGGCCAGGGGGCACCCTGGGGAATATACTGCAAGTCCAGGGACATCGATGGTCCCCTTGGTTGCTTGCTGGGGTCAGAGGCTTCTAGATGGAGAGCCAAGGGTCACCCTGGGGCCTATACTGCAAGTCTAGGGAGAGAGGTGGACCCCTGGGTAGCTTGCTGGGGTCAGAGGCCTCTAGGTGGAGGGCCAGGGGGCACCCTGGGGCCTATACTGCGAGTCCAGGGAGAGATGTGGACCCCTGGGTAGCTTGCTGGGGTCAGAGGCCTCTAGGTGGAGGGCCAGGGGGCACCCTGGGGCCTACACTGCAAGTCCAGGGACGTCTGAGGACCCTCGGTAGCTTGCTGGGGTCAGAGGCGCCCAGGTGGAGGGCCAGAGGGCACCCTGGGGCCTATACTGCAAGTCCAGGGATATCGGTGGACCCCTGGTTAGCTTGCTGGGGTGAGAGGCCCCTAGGTGAAGGGCCAAGGGGCACCCTGGGGCCTTTACTGCAAGTCCAGGGAAATCAGTGGACCCCTGGGTAGCTTGCTGGGGTCAGAGGCCCCTAGATGTAGGGCCAGGGGGCACCATGGGGCCTATACTGCAAGTCTAGGGACATCAGTGGACCCCTGGGTAGCTTGCTGGGGTCAGAGGCCCTTAGGTGAAGGGCCAGGGGGCACCCTGGGGCCTATACTGCAAGTCCAGGAAGAGAAGGGAAACCCCTGGGTAGCTTGCTGGGATCAGGGGCCCTTAGGTGGAGGGCCAGGGGGAACCTTGGGGCCTATACTGCAAGTTCAGTAAGAGAAGTGGACCTCTGGGTTGCTTGCTGCGGTCAGAGGCCCCTAGGTGGAGGGCCAGGGGGCACCCTGGGGCCTATACTGCAAGTCCAGGGAGTGAGGTGGACTCCTCGGTAGCTTGCTGGGGTCATAGACTCCTAGTTCGAGAACCAGGGGGCACCCTGGGGCCTATACTGCAAGACCAGGGAGAGAGATGGACCCCTGGGTAGCTTGCTGGGGCCAGAGTCCCCTAGATGAAGGGCCAGGGGCCCCCTGGGTCCTTTACTGCAAGTCTAGGGAAATCGGTGGACCCCTGGGTAGCTTGCTGGGATCAGAGACCCCTAGGTGGAGGGCAAGGGGGCACCTGGGGCCTACACTGCAAGTCCAGGGAGGGAAGTGGACCCCTGGGTAGCTTGCTGGGGTCAGAGGGCACTGGGTGGAGGGCCAGGGGGCACCCTAGGGAATATACTGCAAGTCCAGGGACATCTGTGGACCCATGGGTAGTTTGCTTGCGTCAGAGTCCCTTAGATGGAGGGCCAGGGGGCACCCTGGGGCCTATACTGCAAGTCCAGGGAGAGAGGTGGACCCCTGGGTAGCTTGCTGGGGTCATAGGCCTTTGGGTGGAGGGCCAGGGTGCAACCTGGGGCCTATACTGCAAGTCCAGGGAGAGAGGTGGACCCCTGGGTAGCTTGATTGGGTCATAGGCCCCAAGGTGGAGGGCCAGGAGGCACCCTAGGGCCTAAACTGCAAGTACAGGGAGAGAGGTGGACCCCTGGGTAGCTTGCTGGGGTCATAGGCCCCAAGGTAGAGGGCCAGGGGGCACCCTGGGGCCTATATTGCAAGTCCAGGGACATCGGAGGACCCCTGGGTAGCTTGCTGGGGTCAGAGGCCTTTGGGTGGAGGGCCAGGGTGCACCTTGGGGCCTATACTGCAAGTCCAGGATGAGAAGTGAAACCCCTGAGTAGCTTGCTGGGATCAGTGGCCCTTAGGTGGAGGGCCAGGGGGCACCTTGGGGCCTATACTGCAGGTCCAGGAAGAGAAGTGGACCCCTGGGAAGCTTGCTGCGGTCAGAGGCCCCTAGGTGGAGGGCCAGGGGGCACCCTGGGGCCTATACTGCAAGTCCAGGGAAAGAGATGGACCCCTGGGTAGCTTGCTGGGGTCAGAGGCGCCTAGGTGGAGGGCCAGGGGGCACCTTGGGGCGTATACTGCAATTCCAGGGAGAGAGGTGGACCCTGGGTAGCTTGCTGGGGTCATAGGCTGCTAGGTGGAAGGCCAGGGGGCACCATGGGGCCTATACTGCAAGTCCAGGGACATCGGTGGACCCCTGGGTAGCTTGCTGGGGTCATAGGCTGCTAGGTGGAAGGCCAGGGGGCACCCTGGGGTCTATACTGCAAGTTCAGGGAGAGAGATGGACCCCTGGGTAGCTTGCTGGGGTCAGAGACCCATAGGTGGAGGGCAAGGGGTTACCCTGGGGACTACACTGCAAGTCCAGGAAGAGAGTTGGACCACTGGGTAGCTTGCTGGGGTCAGAGGCCCCTAGGTGGAGGGCCAGGGGGCACCCTGGGGGTATACTGCAAGTCTAGGAAGAGAGGTGGACAAATGGGTAGCTTGCTGGGGTCAGAGGCCCCTAGTTGGAGGGCCAGGGGCCACGCTGGGGCCTATACTGCAAGTCCAGGGAGAGAGGTGGAGACCTAGGTAGCTTGCTGGGGTCAGAGGCCCCTAGTTGGAGGGCCAGGGGGCACCCTGGGGCCTTTACTGCAAGTCCAGGGAAATCAGTGGACCCCTGGGTAGCTTGCTGGGGTCAGAGGCCCCTAGATGTAGGGCCAGGGGGCACCATGGGGCCTATACTGCAAGTCTAGGGACATCAGTGGACCCCTGGGTAGCTTGCTGGGGTCAGAGGCCCTTAGGTGAAGGGCCAGGGGGCACCCTGGGGCCTATACTGCAAGTCCAGGAAGAGAAGGGAAACCCCTGGGTAGCTTGCTGGGGTGAGGGGCCCTTAGGTGGAGGGCCAGGGGGCACCTTGGGGCCTATACTGCAAGTTCAGTAAAAGAAGTGGACCTCTGGGTTGCTTGCTGCGGTCAGAGGCCCCTAGGTGGAGGGCCAGGGGGCACCCTGGGGCATATACTGCAAGTCCAGGGACATCAGTGGACCCCTGGATAGCTTGCTGGGTTCAGAGGCGCCTAGGTGGAGGGCCAGGGGGCACCCTGGGGCCTATACTGCAAGTCCAGGGAGAGAGGTGGACACCTGGGTAGATTGCTGGGGTAAGAGGCCCCTAGTTGTAAGGCCAGGGGGCACCCTGGGGCCTATACTGCAAGTCCAGGGAGAGAGGTGGACACCTGGGTAGATTGCTGGGGTAAGAGGCCCCTAGTTGTAAGGCCAGGGGGCACCCTGGGGCCTATACTGCATGTCTAGGGATACCGGTGGACCCCTGGTAGCTTGCTGGGGTCAGGGGACCCTAGGTGGAGGGTCAGGGCGCTCCCTGGGGCTATACTGCAAGTCCAGGGAGGGAGGTGGACCCCAGGGTAGCATGCTGGGGTCAGAGGCCCCTAGGTGGAGGGCCAGGGGGCACCCTGGGGCCTATACTGCAAGTCCAGGGAAAGAGATGGACCCCTGGGTAGCTTGCTGGGGTCAGAGACCCCTAGGTGAAGGGCCAGGGGGCACCCTGGGGCCTACACTGCAAGTCTAGGGAAATCGGTGGACCCCTGCGTAGCTTGCTGGGATCAGAGACCCCTAGGTGGAGGGCAAGGGGGCACCCTGGGGCCTACACTGCAAGTCCAGGGAGGGAAGTGGACCCCTGGGTAGCTTGCTGGGGTCAGAGGGCACTGGGTGGATGGCCAGGGGGCACCCTAGGGAATATACTGCAAGTCCAGGGACATCGGTGGACCCCTGGGTAGCTTGCTGGGGTCAGTGGCCCCTAGATGGAGGGCCAGGGGGCACCCTGGGGCCTATACTGCAAGTCCAGGGACATCGGTGGACACCTAGGTAGCTTGCTGGGGTCAGAGGCCACTGAGTGGAGGGCCAGGGGGCACCCTGGGGTATATACTGCAAGTCCAGGGACTTTGGTGGACCCCTAGGTAGCTTGCTGGGGTCAGGGGCCCTTAGGTGGACGGACAGGGGGCACCTTGGGGGCTATACTGCAAGTCAAGGAAGAGAGGTGGACACCTGGGTAGCTTGCTGGGGTCAGGGGACCCTCAGTGTAGGGCCAGGGGGCACCCTGGGGCCTATAATGCAAGTCCAGGAAGAGAGGTGGACCCCTGGGTAGCTTGCTGGGGTCAGGGGCTATTAGGTGGAGTGAGAGGGGGCACCCTGGGGCCTAAACTGCAAGTCCAGGGAGAGAGGTGGACCCCTGGGTAGCTTGATTGGGTCATAGGCCCCAAGGTGGAGGGCCAGGAGGCACCCTGGGGCCTATACTGCAAGTACAGGGAGAGAGGTGGACCCCTGGGTAGCTTGCTGGGGTCATAGGCCCCTAGGTAGAGGGCCAGGGGGCACCCTGGGGCCTATATTGCAAGTCCAGGGACATCGGAGGACCCCTGGGTAGCTTGCTGGGGTCAGAGGCCTTTGGGTGGAGGGCCAGGGTGCACCTTGGGGCCTATACTGCAAGTCCAGGATGAGAAGTGAAACCCCTGAGTAGCTTGCTGGGATCAGTGGCCCTTAGGTGGAGGGCCAGGGGGCACCTTGGGGCCTATACTGCAAGTCCAGGAAGAGAGGTGGACCCCTGGGTAGCTTGCTGGGTTCAGGGGCCCATAGGTGGAGGGCCAGGGGGCACCCTGGGGCCTATATTGCAAGTCCAGGGACATCGGAGGACCCCTGGGTAGCTTGCTGGGGTCAGAGGCCTTTGGGTGGAGGGCCAGGGTGCACCCTGGGGCCTAAACTGCAAGTCCAGGGAGAGAGGTGGACCCCTGGGTAGCTTGATTGGGTCATAGGCCCCAAGGTGGAGGGCCAGGAGGCACCCTGGGGCCTATACTGCAAGTACAGGGAGAGAGGTGGACCCCTGGGTAGCTTGCTGGGGTCATAGGCCCCTAGGTAGAGGGCCAGGGGGCACCCTGGGGCCTATATTGCAAGTCCAGGGACATCGGAGGACCCCTGGGTAGCTTGCTGGGGTCAGAGGCCTTTGGGTGGAGGGCCAGGGTGCACCTTGGGGCCTATACTGCAAGTCCAGGATGAGAAGTGAAACCCCTGAGTAGCTTGCTGGGATCAGTGGCCCTTAGGTGGAGGGCCAGGGGGCACCTTGGGGCCTATACTGCAAGTCCAGGAAGAGAAGTGGACCCCTGGGTAGCTTGCTGGGGTCAGGGGCTCCTAGGTGGAGTGAGAGGGGGCACCCTGGGGCCTATACTGCAAGTCCAGGAAGAGAGGTGGACCCCTGGGTAGCTTGCTGGGTTCAGGGGCCCATAGGTGGAGGGCCAGGGGGCACCCTGGGGAATATACTGCAAGTCCTGGGACATCGGTGGACCCCTGGGTAGCTTGCTGGGGTCAGAGGCCCCTAGATGGAAGGCCAGGGGGCACCCTGGGGCCTATACTGCAAGTCCAGGGACATCGGTGGACCCCTGGGTAGCTTGCTGGGGTCAGAAGCGCCTAGGTGGAGGGCCAGGGGGCACCCTGGGGCCTAAACTGCAAGTCCAGGAAGAGAAATGGACCCCTGGGTAGCTTGCTGGGGTCAGTGGCCCCTAGGCGGAGGGCAAGGGGGCACCCTGGGGCCTATACTGCAAGTCCAGGAAGAGATGTGGACCCCTGGGTAGCTTGCTGGTGTCAGATGATCGTAGGTGGAGGGCCAGGGGGCACCCCGAGAACTATACTGCAAGTCCAGGAAGAGAAATGGACCCCTGGGTAGCTTGCTGGGGTCAGAGGCCCCTAGGTGGAGGGCAAGGAGTTACCCTGGGGACTACACTGCAAGTCCAGGGAGGGAGGTGGACCCCTGGGTAGCTTGCTGGGGTCAGAGACCCCTAGGTGGAGGGCAAGGGGGCACCCTGGGGCCTACACTGCAAGTCCAGGGAAATTGGTGGACCCCTGGGTAGCTTGCTAGGGTCAGAGGCCCCTAGGCTGAGGGCCAGGGGTCACCCTGGGGCCTATACTGCAAGTCCAGGGACATCTGTGGAACCCTGGGTAGCTTGCCGGGGTCAGAGACCCCTAGGTGGAGGTTCAGGGTGCACCCTGGGGCCTATTCTGTAAGTCCAGGGAGTGAGGTGGACCCCTGGGTAGCTTGCTGGGGTCATACGCTCCTAGGTTGAGGGCCAGGGGGCATCCTGGAGCCTACACTGCAAGTCCAGGGAGAGATGTGGACCCCTGGGTAGCTTGCTGGGGTCAGAGGCCCCTAGGTGGAAGGCAAAGGGGCACCCTGGGGCCTACACTGCAAGTCCAGGGAGGAATGTGGACCCCTGGGTAGGTTGCTGGGGTCAGAAGCCCCTAGGTAGAGGGCCAGGGGGCACACTGTGAGCTATACTGCAAGTCCAGGAAGAGAGTTGGACCCCTGGGTAGCTTGCTGGGGTCAGAGACAAATAGGTGGAGGGCAAGGGGTTACCCTGGGGACTACACTGCAAGTCCAGGGAGGGAGGTGGACCCCTGGGTAGCTTGCTGGGGTCAGAGGCCCCTAGGTAAAGGGCCAGGGGGCACCCTGGGGCCTATACTGCAAGTCTAGGAAGAGAGGTGGACAACTGGGTAGCTTGGTGGGGTCAGGTGCCCGTAGGTGGAAGGCCAGGGGGCACCCTGGGGCCTATACAGCAAGTCCAGGGAGAGAGGTGGACCCCCGGTTAGCTTGCTGGGTTCTGGGGCCCCTAATTAGAGGGCCAGGGGCCACCCTGGGGTCTATACTGCAAGTCCTGGGAGAGAGGTGGACCCCTGGGTAGCTTGCTGCGGTCAGGAGCCCCTAAGTGGAGGGCCAGGGGGCACCCTGGGGCCTATACTGCAAGTCCAGGGACATTGGTGGACCCCAGGGTAGCTTGCTGTGGTCAGAGGCGCCTAGGTGGAGGGCCAGGGGGCACCTTGGGGCGTATACTGCAATTCCAGGGAGAGAGGTGGACCCCTGGGTAGCTTGCTGGGGTCATAGGCTGCTAGGTGGAAGGCCAGGGGAAACCATGGGGCCTATACTGCAAGTCCAGGGACATCGGTGGACCCCTGGGTAGCTTGCTGGGGTCATAGGCTGCTAGGTGGAAGGCCAGGGGGCACCCTGGGGTCTATACTGCAAGTTCAGGGAGAGAGATGGACCCCTGGGTAGCTTGCTGGGGTCAGAGACCCATAGGTGGAGGGCAAGGGGTTACCCTGGGGACTACACTGCAAGTCCAGGAAGAGAGTTGGACCCCTGGGTAGCTTGCTGGGGTCAGAGGCCCCTAGGTGGAGGGCCAGGGGGCACCCTGGGGCCTATACTGCAAGTCTAGAAAGAGAGGTGGACAAATGGGTAGCTTGCTGGGGTCAGGCGACCCTAGGTGAAAGGCCAGGGGGTACCCTGGGGGTAAACTGCAAGTCCAGGGAGTGAGGTGGACTCCTGGGTAGCTTGCTTGGATCAGAGGCCCCTAGTTGGAGGGCCAGGGGGCACGCTGGGGCCTATACTGCAAGTCCAGGGAGAGAGGTGGACACCTAGGTAGCTTGCTGGGGTCAGAGGCCCCTAGTTGGAGGGCCAGGGGGCACCCTGGGGCCTTTACTGCAAGTCCAGGGAAATCAGTGGACCCCTGGGTAGCTTGCTGGGGTCAGAGGCCCCTAGATGTAGGGCCAGGGGGCACCATGGGGCCTATACTGCAAGTCTAGGGACATCAGTGGACCCCTGGGTAGCTTGCTGGGGTCAGAGGCCCTTAGGTGAAGGGCCAGGGGGCACCCTGGGGCCTATACTGCAAGTCCAGGAAGAGAAGGGAAACCCCTGGGTAGCTTGCTGGGGTGAGGGGCCCTTAGGTGGAGGGCCAGGGGGCACCTTGGGGCCTATACTGCAAGTTCAGTAAAAGAAGTGGACCTCTGGGTTGCTTGCTGGGGTCAGAGGCCCCTAGATGTAGGGCCAGGGGGCACCATGGGGCCTATACTGCAAGTCCAGGAAGAGAAGGGAAACCCCTGGGTAGCTTGCTGGGGTCAGAGGCCCTTAGGTGAAGGGCCAGGGGGCACCCTGGGGCCTTTACTGCAAGTCCAGGGAAATCAGTGGACCCCTGGGTAGCTTGCTGGGGTCAGAGGCCCCTAGATGTAGGGCCAGGGGGCACCATGGGGCCTATACTGCAAGTCCAGGAAGAGAAGGGAAACCCCTGGGTAGCTTGCTGGGGTCAGAGGCCCTTAGGTGAAGGGCCAGGGGGCACCCTGGGGCCTTTACTGCAAGTCCAGGGAAATCAGTGGACCCCTGGGTAGCTTGCTGGGGTCAGAGGCCCCTAGATGTAGGGCCAGGGGGCACCATGGGGCCTATACTGCAAGTCTAGGGACATCAGTGGACCCCTGGGTAGCTTGCTGGGGTCAGAGGCCCCTAGGTTGAGGGCCAGGGGGCACCCTGGGGCCTATACTGCAAGTCCAGGGAGTGAGGTGGACTCCTCGATAGCTTGCTGGGGTCATAGACTCCTAGTTCGAGGACCAGGGGGCACCCTGGGGCCTATACTGCAAGACCAGGGAGAGAGATGGACCCCTGGGTAGCTTTCTGGGGCCAGAGTCCCCTAGGTGAAGGGCCAGGGGCCCCCTGGGTCCTTTACTGCAAGTCTAGGGAAATCGGTGGACCCCTGGGTAGCTTCCTGGGATCAGAGACCCCTAGGTGGAGGGCAAGGGGGAACCCTGGGGCCTACACTGCAAGTCCAGGGACATCTGTGGACCCCTGGGTAGTTTGCTTGGGTCAGAGTCCCTTAGGTGGAGGGCCAGGGGGCACCCTGGGGCCTATTCTGCAAGTCCAGGGAGGGAGGTGGACCCCTGTGTAGCTTGCTGGGGTCAGAGACCCCTAGGTGGAGGGCAAGGGGTTACCCTGGGGACTATACTGCAAGTTCAGAGAGGGAGGTGGACCCCTGGGTAGCTTGCTGGGGTCAGAGGTCCCTAGGTGAAGGGCCAGGGGCCACCCTGGGGCCTATAGTGCAAGACCAGGGACATCGATGGACCACTCGGTAGCTTGCTGGGGTCAGAGTCGCCTAGGTGGAGGGCCAGGGGGCACCCTGGGGCCTATACTGCAAGTCCTGTAAAAGAGGTGGACCCTCGGGTAGCTTGCTGGGGTTAGAGGCCCCTAGGTGGAGGGCCAGGGAGCACCCTGGGGCCTACACGGCAAGTCCAGGGAGGGAGGTGGACCCCTGGGTAGCTTGCCGGGGTCAGAGGCCCCTAGGTGGATGGCCAAGGAGCACCCTGGGGCCTATACTGCAAGTCCAGTGACATCGGTGGACCCCTGGGTAGCTTGCTGGGGTCAGGGGCCCTAAGGTGGAAGGCCAGGGGGCACCCTGGGGCCTATACTGGAAGGCCAGGTGGCACCCTGGGGCCTATACTGCAAGTCTATTGAGGGAGGTAGACCCCTGGGCAGCTTGTTGGTTTCAGGGGCCCCTAGGTGGAGGGCCAGGGGGCACACTGTGAGCTATACTGCAAGTCCAGGAAGAGAGTTGGACCCCTGGGTAGCTTGCTGGGGTCAGGGCCCGTAGGTGGAGGGCCAAGGGGAGCCCTGGGGCCTATACTGCAAGTCCAGGGAGATCGGTGGGCCCCTGGGTAGCTTGCTGGGGTCAGAGACCCCTAGGTGGTGGGCAAGGAGTTACCCTGGGGCCTATACTGCAAATTCTGGGATATCGGTGGACCCCTGGGTAGCTTGCTGGGGTCATAGGCTCCTAGGTTGAGGGCAAGGGGGCACCCTGGGGCCTACACTGCAAGTCCAGGGAGAGAGGTGGACCCCTGGGTAGCTTGCTGGGGTCAGAGGTCCCTAGGTGGAGGGCCAGGGGTAGCCTTGGGGCCTATAGTGCAAGACCAGGGACATCGATGGACCACTCGGTAGCTTGCTGGGGTCAGAGTCGCCTAGGTGGAGGGCCAGGGGGCACCCTGGGGCCTATACTGCAAGTCCTGGAAAAGAGGTGGACCCTCGGGTAGCTTGCTGGGGTTAAAGGCCCCTAGGTGGAGGGCCAGGGGGCACCCTTGGGCCTATACGGCAAGTCCAGGGAGGGAGGTGGACCCCTGGGTAGCTTGCCGGTGTCAGAGGCCCCTAGGTGGATGGCCAAGGAGCACCCTGGGGCCTATACTGCAAGTCCAGTGACATCGGTGGACCCCTGGGTAGCTTGCTGGGGTCAGGGGCCCTAAGGTGGAAGGCCAGGGGGCACCCTGGGGCCTATACTGGAAGGCCAGGTGGAACCCTGGGGCCTATACTGCAAGTCTATTGAGGGAGGAAGACCCCTGGGCAGCTTGTTGGGGTCAGGGGCCCCTAGGTGGAGGGCCAGGGGGCACACTGTGAGCTATACTGCAAGTCCAGGAAGAGAGTTGGACCCCTGGGTAGCTTGCTGGGGTCAGGGCCCGTAGGTGGAGGGCCAAGGGGAGCCCTGGGGCCTATACTGCAAGTCCAGGGAGATCGGTGGACCCCTGGGTAGCTTGCTGGGGTCAGAGACCCCTAGGTGGTGGGCAAGGAGTTACCCTGGGGCCTATACTGCAAATCCTGGGATATCGGTGGACCCCTGGGTAGCTTGCTGGGGTCATAGGCTCCTAGCTTGAGGGCAAGGGGGCACCCTGGGGCCTACACTGCAAGTCCAGGGAGAGAGGTGGACCCCTGGGTAGCTTGCAGGGGTCAGGGGCCCCTAGGTGGAGGGCCAGGGGTAGCCTTGGGGCCTATACTGCAAGTCCAGGGAGATCGGTGGACCACTGGGTAGCTTGCTGGGGTCAGAGACCCTTGGTGGCGGGCAAGGAGTTACCCTGGGGCCTAAACTGCAAGTCCAGGGAGTAAGGTAGACCCCTGGGTAGCTTGCTGGGGTCAGGAGCCCTAAGGTGGAAAGCCAGGGGGCACCCTGGGGCCTATACTGCAAGTCCAGGGAGGGAGGTAGACCCCTGGGTAGCTTGCTGGGGTCAGGGGCCCCTAGGTGGAAGGCCAGGGGGCACACTGTGGGCTATACTTCAAGTCCAGGAAGAGAGGTGGACCCCTAAGTTGCTTGCTGGAGTCAGGTCCCCTAGGTGGAGGGCCAGGGGGAACTCTGGGGCCTATAATGCAAGTCCAGGGAGAGAGGTGGACCCCTGGGTAGCTTGCTGGGGGCAGAGACCCCTAGGTGGAGGGCAGGGGATCCCCTGGGGCCTATACTGCAAGTCCAGGGAGAGAGGTGGACCCCTGGGTAGCTTGCTGGGGTCAGAGGCCCCTAAGTGGAGGGTCAGGGGGCATCCTGGGGCCTACACTGCAAGTCCAGGGAGTTAGGTAGAGTCCCGGGTAGCTTGCTGGGGTCATAGGCTCCTAGGTTGAGGGCCTTGGGGCACCCTGGGGCCTACACTGCAAGTCCAGGGAGAGAGGTGGACCCCCGGGTAGCTTGCTGGGGTCAGAGACCCCTAGGTGGAGGGCAAGGGGGCTCCCTTGGGCCTACACTGCAAGTCCAGGGAGGAATATGGTCCCCTGGGTAGCTTGCTTGTGTCAAAGACCCCTAGGTGGAGGGCCAAGGGGCACTCTGGGGCCTATACTGCAAGTCCAGGGACATCGGTGGACCCCTGGGTAGCTTGCTGGGGTCAGGGGCCCCTAGGTGGAGGGCCAGGGGGCACCCTGGGGCCTATACTGCAAGTCCAGGGAGGGAGGTGGATCCCTGGGTAGCTTGTTGGTGTCAGGGGCATCTAAATGGAGGGCCAGGGGGCACCCTGGGGCCTATACTGCAAGTCCAGGGACATCGGTGGACCCCTGGGTAGCTTGCTGGGGTCAGGGGCCCTTAGGTGGAGGGCCAGGGGGCACCCTGGGGCCTATACTGCAAGTCCAGGGAGGGAGGTGGACCCCAGGGTAGCTTGCTGGGGTCAGAGACCCCTAGGTGGAGGGCAAGGAGTTACCCTGGGGACTACACTGCAAGTCCAGGGAGGGAGGTGGACCCCTGGGTAGCTTGCTGGGGTCAGAGGCCCCTAGGTGAAGGGCCAAGGGGCACCCTGGGGCCTATAGTGCAAGTCCAGGGACATCAGTGGACCCCTCGGTAGCTTGCTGGGGTCAGGGGCCCCTAGGTGGAGGGCCAGGGGGCACCCTGATGCCTATACTGCAAGTGTAGGAAGAGAGGTGGACAACTGGGTAGCTTGCTGGGGTCAGGCGCCCCTAGGTGAAGGGCCGGGGGGCACCCTGGGGCCTATACTGCAAGTCCAGGGAGAGAGGTGGACCCCTGGATAGCTTGCTGGGGTCAGGGGACCCTAGGTGGAGGGCCAGGGGATCCCCTAGGGAATATACTGCAAGTCCAGGGAGAGAGGTGGACCCCTGGGTAGCTTGCTGGGGTCAGACGCCCCTAGGTGGAGGGCCAGGGGGCATCCTGGGGCCTATACTGCATGTCCAGGGAGTTAGGTGGACTCCTGGGTAGCTTGCTGGGGTCATAGGCTCCTAGATGGAGGGCCAGGGGGCACCCTGGGGCCTACACTGCAAGTCCAGGGACATCGGTGGACCCCTGGGTAGCTTGCTGGGTTCAGAGACCCCTAGGTGGAGGGCAAGGGGGCTCGTTTGGGCCTACACTGCAAGTCCAGGGAGGGAGATTTATCCCTGGGTAGCTTGCTGGGTCAAAGAGCCCTAAGTGGAGGTCCAAGGGGCACCCTAGGGCCTATACTGCAAGTACAGGGACATCGGTGGACCCCTGGGTAGCTTGCTGGGGTCAGAGGCCCCTAGGTGGAGGGCCAGGGGGCACCCTGGGGCCTATACTGCAAGTCCAGGGACATCGGTGGACCCCTGGGTAGCTTGCTGGGGTCAGAGGCGGCTAGGTGGAGGGCCAGGGGCACCCTGGGGCCTACACTGCAAGTCAAGGGAGAAATGGTGACCCCCGGGTAGCTTGCTGGGGTCAGGGGCTCTTATATGAAGGGCCAGGGGGCATCCTGGGGCCTATACTGCAAGTCCAGGGACATCGGTGAACCCCTGGTTAGCTTGCTTGGGTCATAGGGTCCTAGGTGGAGGGCCAGGGGGCACCTTGGGGCCTACACTGCAAGTCCAGGCAGAGAGGAGTACCCCTGGGTAGCTTGCTGGGGTCAGAGGCCCCTAGGTGGATGGCCCAGGGGGCACCCTAGGGCCCATACTGCAAGTCCAGGGAGAGAGGTGGACCCTTGGGTAGCTTGCTGGCTTCAGAGGCCCCTAGGTGGAGGGCTAGGGGGCACCCTAGGGCCTATACTGCAAGTCCAGGGAGGGAGGTGGACCCCCGGGTAGATTGCTGGGTTCAGGGGCCCCTAGGTCGAGGGAGAGGGGGCACCCTGGAACCTAAACTGAAAGTCCAGGAAGAGAAGTGGACCCCTGGGTAGCTTGCTGGGGTCAGGGGCTCCTAGGTGGAGGGCCAGGTGGCACCCTGTGGGCTATACTGCAAGTCCAGGAAGAGAGGTTGACCCCTGGGTAGCTTGCTGGGGTCAGGGGCCCCTAGGTGGAGGGCCAGGGGGAACCCAGGGGCCTATACTGCATGTCCAGGGACATCGGTGGACCCCTGGCTAGTTTGCTGGGGTCAGGGGCCCTTAAGTGGAGGGCCAGGGGGCACCCTGTGGGCTATACTGCTATTCCAGGAAGAGATATGGACCCCTGGGTAGCTTGCGGGGGTCAGGGGCCCCTAGTTGGAGCGCCATGAGGCACCCTGGGGCCTATGCTGCAAGTCCAGGGAGAGAGGTGGACCCCTGGGTAGATTGTTGGGGTCAGAGGCGCCTAGGTGGAGGGCCAGGGGGCACCCAGGGGCCTACACTGCAAGTCCAGGGAGAGATGTGGACTCCAGGGTTGCTTGCTAGGTGGAGGGCCAGGGGGGACCCTGATGCCTATACTGCAAGTGTAGGAAGAGAGGTGGACAACTGGGTAGCTTGCTGGGGTCAGGCGCCCCTAGGTGAAGGGCCGGGGGGCACCCTGGGGCCTATACTGCAAGTCCAGGGAGAGAGGTGGACCCCTGGATAGCTTGCTGGGGTCAGGGGACCCTAGGTGGAGGGCCAGGGGATCCCCTAGGGAATATACTGCAAGTCCAGGGAGAGAGGTGGACCCCTGGGTAGCTTGCTGGGGTCAGACGCCCCTAGGTGGAGGGCCAGGGGGCATCCTGGGGCCTATACTGCATGTCCAGGGAGTTAGGTGGACTCCTGGGTAGCTTGCTGGGGTCATAGGCTCCTAGATGGAGGGCCAGGGGGCACCCTGGGGCCTACACTGCAAGTCCAGGGACATCGGTGGACCCCTGGGTAGCTTGCTGGGTTCAGAGACCCCTAGGTGGAGGGCAAGGGGGCTCGTTTGGGCCTACACTGCAAGTCCAGGGAGGGAGATTTATCCCTGGGTAGCTTGCTGGGTCAAAGAGCCCTAAGTGGAGGTCCAAGGGGCACCCTAGGGCCTATACTGCAAGTACAGGGACATCGGTGGACCCCTGGGTAGCTTGCTGGGGTCAGAGGCCCCTAGGTGGAGGGCCAGGGGGCACCCTGGGGCCTATACTGCAAGTCCAGGGACATCGGTGGACCCCTGGGTAGCTTGCTGGGGTCAGAGGCGGCTAGGTGGAGGGCCAGGGGCACCCTGGGGCCTACACTGCAAGTCAAGGGAGAAATGGTGACCCCCGGGTAGCTTGCTGGGGTCAGGGGCTCTTATATGAAGGGCCAGGGGGCATCCTGGGGCCTATACTGCAAGTCCAGGGACATCGGTGAACCCCTGGTTAGCTTGCTTGGGTCATAGGGTCCTAGGTGGAGGGCCAGGGGGCACCTTGGGGCCTACACTGCAAGTCCAGGCAGAGAGGAGTACCCCTGGGTAGCTTGCTGGGGTCAGAGGCCCCTAGGTGGATGGCCCAGGGGGCACCCTAGGGCCCATACTGCAAGTCCAGGGAGAGAGGTGGACCCTTGGGTAGCTTGCTGGCTTCAGAGGCCCCTAGGTGGAGGGCTAGGGGGCACCCTAGGGCCTATACTGCAAGTCCAGGGAGGGAGGTGGACCCCCGGGTAGATTGCTGGGTTCAGGGGCCCCTAGGTCAAGGGAGAGGGGGCACCCTGGAACCTAAACTGAAAGTCCAGGAAGAGAAGTGGACCCCTGGGTAGCTTGCTGGGGTCAGGGGCTCCTAGGTGGAGGGCCAGGTGGCACCCTGTGGGCTATACTGCAAGTCCAGGAAGAGAGGTTGACCCCTGGGTAGCTTGCTGGGGTCAGGGGCCCCTAGGTGGAGGGCCAGGGGGAACCCAGGGGCCTATACTGCAAGTCCAGGGACATCGGTGGACCCCTGGCTAGTTTGCTGGGGTCAGGGGCCCTTAAGTGGAGGGCCAGGGGGCACCCTGTGGGCTATACTGCTATTCCAGGAAGAGATATGGACCCCTGGGTAGCTTGCGGGGGTCAGGGGCCCCTAGTTGGAGGGCCATGAGGCACCCTGGGGCCTATGCTGCAAGTCCAGGGAGAGAGGTGGACCCCTGGGTAGATTGTTGGGGTCAGAGGCGCCTAGGTGGAGGGCCAGGGGGCACCCAGGGGCCTACACTGCAAGTCCAGGGAGAGATGTGGACTCCAGGGTTGCTTGCTGGGGTCAGAGACCCAGAGTTGGAGGGCAAAGGGGCACCTTGGGGCCTATACTGCAAGTCCAGGGAGGGAGGTGGACCCCTGCGTAGCTTGCTGGGGTCAGAGACCCAGAGTTGGAGGGCAAAGGGGCACCCTGGGGCCTATGCTGCAAGTCCAGGGAGAGAGGTGGACCCCTGGGTAGATTGTTGGGGTCAGAGGCGCCTAGGTGGAGGGCCAGGGGGCACTCTGGGGACAACACAGCAAGTCCAGGGAGAGAGGAGGCCCCCTGGGTAGCTTGCTGGGGTCAAACACCCCAAGGTGGAGGGCAAAGGGACACCCTGGGGCCTATACTGCAAGTGCAGGGAGTGAGGTGGACACCTGGGTAGCTTGCTGGGGTCAGAGGCCCCTCGGTGGAGCGCCAGGGAGCACCCTGGGTCTTATACTGCAAGTCCAGGGACATCAGTGGACCCCTGGGTAGTTTGCTGGGGTCAGGGGTCCTTAGGTGGAAGGCCAGGGGGCACCCTGGGGTCTATACTGCAATTCCAGGAAGAGAAGTGGACCCCTGGGTAGCTTGCTGGGGTCAGGGGCCCCTAGGTGGAGGAAGACAGGGCACCCTGGAGCCTGAAATGCAAGTCTAGGAAGAAAGGTGGGCCCCTGGGTAGCTTGCTGGGGTCAGGGGCCCCTAGGTGGAGGGCCATGAGGCACCCTGTGGGCTCTACTGCAAGTCCAGTAAAAGTGGTTGACCCCTGGGTAGCTTGCTGGTGTCAAACACCCCTAGGTGGAAGGCAAGGGGGCACCCTGAGGCCTAAACTGCAAGTCCAAGGAGGGAGGTGGACCCCTGGGTAGCTTGCTGGGGTCAGAGGCCCCGAGGTGGAGGGCAAAGGAGCACCCTGGGGCTAATACTGCAAGTCCAGGGACATTGGTGGACCCCTGGGTAGCTTGCTGGGGTTAGGGGCCCTTAGGTTAAAGGCCAGGGAAGCCCTGGGGCCTATACTACAAGTCCAGGAAGAGAAGTGGACCCCTGTGAAGCTTGCTGGGGTCAGGGGCCCCGGGGTGGAGGGCCAGGGTAGACCCTGGGGACTACACTGCAAGTCCAGGAAGAGAGGTTGACCCCTGGGTAACTTGCTGGGGTCAGGGGCCCATAGGTGGAGGGCCAGGGGAACCCTGGGGCCTATACTGCAAGTCCAGGCAGGGTTGTGGACCCCTGGGTTGCTTGCTGAGGTCAGAAGCTCATGGGTGGAGGGCCAGGGGGCAACCTGGGGAATACACTGCATGTTCAGGAAGAGAGGAGGCCCCCTGGGTAGCTTGCTGAGGTCAAACACCCCTAGGTGGAAGGCAAGGGTGCACCCTGGGGCCTATACTGCAAGTCCAGGGAGGGAAGTGGACCCCTGGTTAGCTTGCTGGGGTGAGAGGTCCCTAGCTGGAGGGCCAATGAGCACCCTGCGGCTTATACTGCCAGTCCAGGGAGGAAGGTGGACCCCTGGGTAGCTTGCTGGGGTCAGGGGCCCTTAGGTGGAAGGCCAGGGGGCACCCTGGGGCCTATACTGCAAGTCCAGGAAGAGAAGTGGACCCCTGGGATACTTGCTGGGGTCAGGGGCCAATAGGTGGAGGGCCAGTTGAACCCTGGGGCCTATACTTCAAGTCCAGGGAGGGAGGTGGACCCCTGGGTAGCTTGCTGGGGTCAGGGGCCCTTAGGTGGAGGGCCAGGGGGCACCCTGTGGGCTATACTGCAAGTCCAGGGAGGGAGGTGGACCCCTGGGTAGCTTGCTGGGGTCAAGGGCCATTAGGTGGGGGGCCAGGGGGCTCCCTGTGGGCTATACTGCAAGTCCAGAAAGAGAGGGTGACCCCTGGGTAGCTTTCTGGGGTCAGATGCCCCTAGGTGGAGGGCCAGGGTGCACCCTGGGGCCTATACTGCAAGTCAAGGGAAAGAGGTGGACCCCTAGGTAGCTTGCTGGGGTCCTACGCTCATAGGTGGAAGGCCAGGGGGCAACCAGGGGACTACACAGCAAGTCCAAGAAGAGAGGACGCCCCCTGGGTAGCTTGCTGGGGTCAGAGGCCCCTAGGTGGAGGGCCGAGGAGCACCCTGGGGCTTATACTGCAAGTCCAGGGACATCGGTGGACCCCTGGGTAGCTTGCTGGGGTCAAGGGCCCTTAGGTGTAAGGTGAGGGGGCACTCTGGGGCCTATACTGCAAGTCCAGGAAGAGAAATGGACCACTGGGTAGCTTGCTGGGGTCAGAGGCCCCTAGGTGGAGGGCCAGGGGGCACCCTGGGGCCTATACTGCAAGTCCAGGATAAGAGGTGGACCCCTGGGTGGCTTGCTGGGGTCAGAGGCCCCTAGGTGGAGGGCCAAGGGGCACAATAGGGCCTATACTGCAAGTCGAGGGACATCAGTGGACCCCTGGGTAGCTTGCTGGGGTCAGAGGCCCATAGTTGGAGGGCCAGTGGGCACCCTGGGGCCTATACTGCAAGTCCAGGAAGAGAATTGGACCCCTGGATAGCTTGCTGGGGTCAGGGGCCCCTAGGTGGAGGGCCAGTGGGCACCCTGGGGCCTATACTGCAACTCAAGGAAGAGATGTGGACCCCTGGGTACCTTGCTGGGGTCAGGAGCCCCTGGGTGGAGGGCAAGGGGGCACTCTTGGGCCTACAATGCAAGTCCAGGGAGGGAGGTGGACCCTTGGGTAGCTTGCTGGGGTCAGGGGCCCCTGGGTGGAGGGCCAGGGGGCACCCTGGGGAATATACTGCAAGTCCAGGGACATCGATGGTCCCCTTGGTTGCTTGCTGGGGTCAGAGGCTTCTAGATGGAGAGCCAAGGGTGACCCTGGGGCCTATACTGCAAGTCTAGGGAGAGAGGTGGACCCCTGGGTAGCTTGCTGGGGTCAGAGGCCTCTAGGTGGAGGGCCAGGGGGCACCCTGGGGCCTATACTGCGAGTCCAGGGAGAGATGTGGACCCCTGGGTAGCTTGCTGGGGTCAGAGGCCTCTAGGTGGAGGGCCAGGGGGCACCCTGGGGCCTACACTGCAAGTCCAGGGACGTCGGAGGACCCTCGGTAGCTTGCTGGGGTCAGAGGCGCCCAGGTGGAGGGCCAGAGGGCACCCTGGGGCCTATACTGCAAGTCCATGGATATCGGTGGACCACTGGTTAGCTTGCTGGGGTGAGAGGCCCCTAGGTGAAGGGCCAAGGGGCACCCTGGGGCCTTTACTGCAAGTCCAGGGAAATCAGTGGACCCCTGGGTAGCTTGCTGGGGTCAGAGGCCCCTAGATGTAGGGCCAGGGGGCACCATGGGGCCTATACTGCAAGTCTAGGGACATCAGTGGACCCCTGGGTAGCTTGCTGGGGTCAGAGGCCCTTAGGTGAAGGGCCAGGGGGCACCCTGGGGCCTATACTGCAAGTCCAGGAAGAGAAGGGAAACCCCTGGGTAGCTTGCTGGGATCAGGGGCCCTTAGGTGGAGGGCCAGGGGGCACCTTGGGGCCTATACTGCAAGTTCAGTAAGAGAAGTGAACCTCTGGGTTGCTTGCTGCGGTCAGAGGCCCCTAGGTGGAGGGCCAGGGGGCACCCTGGGGCCTATACTGCAAGTCCAGGGAGTGAGGTGGACTCCTCGGTAGCTTGCTGGGGTCATAGACTCCTAGTTCGAGGACCAGGGGGCACCCTGGGGCCTATACTGCAAGACCAGGGAGAGAGATGGACCCCTGGGTAGCTTGCTGGGGCCAGAGTCCCCTAGGTGAAGGGCCAGGGGCCCCCTGGGTCCTTTACTGCAAGTCTAGGGAAATCGGTGGACCCCTGGGTAGCTTGCTGGGATCAGAGACCCCTAGGTGGAGGGCAAGGGGGAACCCTGGGGCCTACATTGCAAGTCCAGGGACATCTGTGGACCCCTGGGTAGTTTGCTTGGGTCAGAGTCCCTTAGATGGAGGGCCAGGGGGCACCCTGGGGCCTATACTGCAAGTCCAGGGAGAGAGGTGGACCCCTGGGTAGCTTGCTGGGGTCATAGGCGCCTAGGTGGAGGGCCAGGGGGCACCCTGGGGCCAATACTGCAAGTCCAGGGACATCGGAGGACCCCTGGGTAGCTTGCTGGGGTCAGAGGCCTTTGGGTGGAGGGCCAGGGTGCACCCTGGGGCCTAAACTGCAAGTCCAGGGAGAGAGGTGGACCCCTGGGTAGCTTGATTGGGTCATAGGCCCCAAGGTGGAGGGCCAGGAGGCACCCTGGGTCCTTTACTGCAAGTCTAGGGAAATCGGTGGACCCCTGGGTAGCTTCCTGGGATCAGAGACCCCTAGGTGGAGGGCAAGGGGGAACCCTGGGGCCTACACTGCAAGTCCAGGGACATCTGTGGACCCCTGGGTAGTTTGCTTGGGTCAGAGTCCCTTAGGTGGAGGGCCAGGGGGCACCCTGGGGCCTATTCTGCAAGTCCAGGGAGGGAGGTGGACCCCTGTGTAGCTTGCTGGGGTCAGAGACCCCTAGGTGGAGGGCAAGGGGTTACCCTGGGGACTATACTGCAAGTTCAGAGAGGGAGGTGGACCCCTGGGTAGCTTGCTGGGGTCAGAGGTCCCTAGGTGAAGGGCCAGGGGCCACCCTGGGGCCTATAGTGCAAGACCAGGGACATCGATGGACCACTCGGTAGCTTGCTGGGGTCAGAGTCGCCTAGGTGGAGGGCCAGGGGGCACCCTGGGGCCTATACTGCAAGTCCTGTAAAAGAGGTGGACCCTCGGGTAGCTTGCTGGGGTTAGAGGCCCCTAGGTGGAGGGCCAGGGAGCACCCTGGGGCCTACACGGCAAGTCCAGGGAGGGAGGTGGACCCCTGGGTAGCTTGCCGGGGTCAGAGGCCCCTAGGTGGATGGCCAAGGAGCACCCTGGGGCCTATACTGCAAGTCCAGTGACATCGGTGGACCCCTGGGTAGCTTGCTGGGGTCAGGGGCCCTAAGGTGGAAGGCCAGGGGGCACCCTGGGGCCTATACTGGAAGGCCAGGTGGCACCCTGGGGCCTATACTGCAAGTCTATTGAGGGAGGTAGACCCCTGGGCAGCTTGTTGGTTTCAGGGGCCCCTAGGTGGAGGGCCAGGGGGCACACTGTGAGCTATACTGCAAGTCCAGGAAGAGAGTTGGACCCCTGGGTAGCTTGCTGGGGTCAGGGCCCGTAGGTGGAGGGCCAAGGGGAGCCCTGGGGCCTATACTGCAAGTCCAGGGAGATCGGTGGACCCCTGGGTAGCTTGCTGGGGTCAGAGACCCCTAGGTGGTGGGCAAGGAGTTACCCTGGGGCCTATACTGCAAATTCTGGGATATCGGTGGACCCCTGGGTAGCTTGCTGGGGTCATAGGCTCCTAGGTTGAGGGCAAGGGGGCACCCTGGGGCCTACACTGCAAGTCCAGGGAGAGAGGTGGACCCCTGGGTAGCTTGCTGGGGTCAGAGGTCCCTAGGTGGAGGGCCAGGGGTAGCCTTGGGGCCTATAGTGCAAGACCAGGGACATCGATGGACCACTCGGTAGCTTGCTGGGGTCAGAGTCGCCTAGGTGGAGGGCCAGGGGGCACCCTGGGGCCTATACTGCAAGTCCTGGAAAAGAGGTGGACCCTCGGGTAGCTTGCTGGGGTTAAAGGCCCCTAGGTGGAGGGCCAGGGGGCACCCTTGGGCCTATACGGCAAGTCCAGGGAGGGAGGTGGACCCCTGGGTAGCTTGCCGGTGTCAGAGGCCCCTAGGTGGATGGCCAAGGAGCACCCTGGGGCCTATACTGCAAGTCCAGTGACATCGGTGGACCCCTGGGTAGCTTGCTGGGGTCAGGGGCCCTAAGGTGGAAGGCCAGGGGGCACCCTGGGGCCTATACTGGAAGGCCAGGTGGAACCATGGGGCCTATACTGCAAGTCTATTGAGGGAGGAAGACCCCTGGGCAGCTTGTTGGGGTCAGGGGCCCCTAGGTGGAGGGCCAGGGGGCACACTGTGAGCTATACTGCAAGTCCAGGAAGAGAGTTGGACCCCTGGGTAGCTTGCTGGGGTCAGGGCCCGTAGGTGGAGGGCCAAGGGGAGCCCTGGGGCCTATACTGCAAGTCCAGGGAGATCGGTGGACCCCTGGGTAGCTTGCTGGGGTCAGAGACCCCTAGGTGGTGGGCAAGAAGTTACCCTGGGGCCTATACTGCAAATCCTGGGACATCGGTGGACCCCTGGGTAGCTTGCTGGGGTCATAGGCTCCTAGCTTGAGGGCAAGGGGGCACCCTGGGGCCTACACTGCAAGTCCAGGGAGAGAGGTGGACCCCTGGGTAGCTTGCTGGGGTCAGGGGCCCCTAGGTGGAGGGCCAGGGGTAGCCTTGGGGCCTATACTGCAAGTCCAGGGAGATCGGTGGACCACTGGGTAGCTTGCTGGGGTCAGAGACCCTTGGTGGCGGGCAAGGAGTTACCCTGGGGCCTAAACTGCAAGTCCAGGGAGTAAGGTAGACCCCTGGGTAGCTTGCTGGGGTCAGGAGCCCTAAGGTGGAAAGCCAGGGGGCACCCTGGGGCCTATACTGCAAGTCCAGGGAGGGAGGTAGACCCCTGGGTAGCTTGCTGGGGTCAGGGGCCCCTAGGTGGAAGGCCAGGGGGCACACTGTGGGCTATACTTCAAGTCCAGGAAGAGAGGTGGACCCCTAAGTTGCTTGCTGGAGTCAGGTCCCCTAGGTGGAGGGCCAGGGGGAACTCTGGGGCCTATAATGCAAGTCCAGGGAGAGAGGTGGACCCCTGGGTAGCTTGCTGGGGGCAGAGACCCCTAGGTGGAGGGCAGGGGATCCCCTGGGGCCTATACTGCAAGTCCAGGGAGAGAGGTGGACCCCTGGGTAGCTTGCTGGGGTCAGAGGCCCCTAAGTGGAGGGTCAGGGGGCATCCTGGGGCCTACACTGCAAGTCCAGGGAGTTAGGTAGAGTCCCGGGTAGCTTGCTGGGGTCATAGGCTCCTAGGTTGAGGGCCTTGGGGCACCCTGGGGCCTACACTGCAAGTCCAGGGAGAGAGGTGGACCCCTGGGTAGCTTGCTGGGGTCAGAGACCCCTAGGTGGAGGGCAAGGGGGCTCCCTTGGGCCTACACTGCAAGTCCAGGGAGGAATATGGTCCCCTGGGTAGCTTGCTTGGGTCAAAGACCCCTAGGTGGAGGGCCAAGGGGCACTCTGGGGCCTATACTGCAAGTCCAGGGACATCGGTGGACCCCTGGGTAGCTTGCTGGGGTCAGGGGCCCCTAGGTGGAGGGCCAGGGGGCACCCTGGGGCCTATACTGCAAGTCCAGGGAGGGAGGTGGATCCCTGGGTAGCTTGTTGGTGTCAGGGGCATCTAAATGGAGGGCCAGGGGGCACCCTGGGGCCTATACTGCAAGTCCAGGGACATCGGTGGACCCCTGGGTAGCTTGCTGGGGTCAGGGGCCCTTAGGTGGAGGGCCAGGGGGCACCCTGGGGCCTATACTGCAAGTCCAGGGAGGGAGGTGGACCCCAGGGTAGCTTGCTGGGGTCAGAGACCCCTAGGTGGAGGGCAAGGAGTTACCCTGGGGACTACACTGCAAGTCCAGGGAGGGAGGTGGACCCCTGGGTAGCTTGCTGGGGTCAGAGGCCCCTAGGTGAAGGGCCAAGGGGCACCCTGGGGCCTATAGTGCAAGTCCAGGGACATCAGTGGACCCCTCGGTAGCTTGCTGGGGTCAGGGGCCCCTAGGTGGAGGGCCAGGGGGCACCCTGATGCCTATACTGCAAGTGTAGGAAGAGAGGTGGACAACTGGGTAGCTTGCTGGTGTCAGGCGCCCCTAGGTGAAGGGCCGGGGGGCACCCTGGGGCCTATACTGCAAGTCCAGGGAGAGAGGTGGACCCCTGGATAGCTTGCTGGGGTCAGGGGACCCTAGGTGGAGGGCCAGGGGATCCCCTAGGGAATATACTGCAAGTCCAGGGAGAGAGGTGGACCCCTGGGTAGCTTGCTGGGGTCAGACGCCCCTAGGTGGAGGGCCAGGGGGCATCCTGGGGCCTATACTGCATGTCCAGGGAGTTAGGTGGACTCCTGGGTAGCTTGCTGGGGTCATAGGCTGCTAGATGGAGGGCCAGGGGGCACCCTGGGGCCTACACTGCAAGTCCAGGGACATCGGTGGACCCCTGGGTAGCTTGCTGGGTTCAGAGACCCCTAGGTGGAGGGCAAGGGGGCTCGTTTGGGCCTACACTGCAAGTCCAGGGAGGGAGATTTATCCCTGGGTAGCTTGCTGGGTCAAAGAGCCCTAAGTGGAGGTCCAAGGGGCACCCTAGGGCCTATACTGCAAGTACAGGGACATCGGTGGACCCCTGGGTAGCTTGCTGGGGTCAGAGGCCCCTAGGTGGAGGGCCAGGGGGCACCCTGGGGCCTATACTGCAAGTCCAGGGACATCGGTGGACCCCTGGGTAGCTTGCTGGGGTCAGAGGCGGCTAGGTGGAGGGCCAGGGGCACCCTGGGGCCTACACTGCAAGTCAAGGGAGAAATGGTGACCCCCGGGTAGCTTGCTGGGGTCAGGGGCTCTTATATGAAGGGCCAGGGGGCATCCTGGGGCCTATACTGCAAGTCCAGGGACATCGGTGAACCCCTGGTTAGCTTGCTTGGTTCATAGGGTCCTAGGTGGAGGGCCAGGGGGCACCTTGGGGCCTACACTGCAAGTCCAGGCAGAGAGGAGTACCCCTGGGTAGCTTGCTGGGGTCAGAGGCCCCTAGGTGGATGGCCCAGGGGGCACCCTAGGGCCCATACTGCAAGTCCAGGGAGAGAGGTGGACCCTTGGGTAGCTTGCTGGCTTCAGAGGCCCCTAGGTGGAGGGCTAGGGGGCACCCTAGGGCCTATACTGCAAGTCCAGGGAGGGAGGTGGACCCCCGGGTAGATTGCTGGGTTCAGGGGCCCCTAGGTCGAGGGAGAGGGGGCACCCTGGAACCTAAACTGAAAGTCCAGGAAGAGAAGTGGACCCCTGGGTAGCTTGCTGGGGTCAGGGGCTCCTAGGTGGAGGGCCAGGTGGCACCCTGTGGGCTATACTGCAAGTCCAGGAAGAGAGGTTGACCCCTGGGTAGCTTGCTGGGGTCAGGGGCCCCTAGGTGGAGGGCCAGGGGGAACCCAGGGGCCTATACTGCAAGTCCAGGGACATCGGTGGACCCCTGGCTAGTTTGCTGGGGTCAGGGGCCCTTAAGTGGAGGGCCAGGGGGCACCCTGTGGGCTATACTGCTATTCCAGGAAGAGATATGGACCCCTGGGTAGCTTGCGGGGGTCAGGGGCCCCTAGTTGGAGGGCCATGAGGCACCCTGGGGCCTATGCTGCAAGTCCAGGGAGAGAGGTGGACCCCTGGGTAGATTGTTGGGGTCAGAGGCGCCTAGGTGGAGGGCCAGGGGGCACCCAGGGGCCTACACTGCAAGTCCAGGGAGAGATGTGGACTCCAGGGTTGCTTGCTGGGGTCAGAGACCCAGAGTTGGAGGGCAAAGGGGCACCTTGGGGCCTATACTGCAAGTCCAGGGAGGGAGGTGGACCCCTGCGTAGCTTGCTGGGGTCAGAGACCCAGAGTTGGAGGGCAAAGGGGCACCCTGGGGCCTATGCTGCAAGTCCAGGGAGAGAGGTGGACCCCTGGGTAGATTGTTGGGGTCAGAGGCGCCTAGGTGGAGGGCCAGGGGGCACCCTGGGGACAACACAGCAAGTCCAGGGAGAGAGGAGGCCCCCTGGGTAGCTTGCTGGGGTCAAACACCCCAAGGTGGAGGGCAAAGGGACACCCTGGGGCCTATACTGCAAGTGCAGGGAGTGAGGTGGACACCTGGGTAGCTTGCTGGGGTCAGAGGCCCCTCGGTGGAGCGCCAGGGAGAACCCTGGGTCTTATACTGCAAGTCCAGGGACATCAGTGGACCCCTGGGTAGTTTGCTGGGGTCAGGGGTCCTTAGGTGGAAGGCCAGGGGGCACCCTGGGGTCTATACTGCAATTCCAGGAAGAGAAGTGGACCCCTGGGTAGCTTGCTGGGGTCAGGGGCCCCTAGGTGGAGGAAGACAGGGCACCCTGGAGCCTGAAATGCAAGTCTAGGAAGAAAGGTGGGCCCCTGGGTAGCTTGCTGGGGTCAGGGGCCCCTAGGTGGAGGGCCATGAGGCACCCTGTGGGCTCTACTGCAAGTCCAGTAAAAGTGGTTGACCCCTGGGTAGCTTGCTGGTGTCAAACACCCCTAGGTGGAAGGCAAGGGGGCACCCTGAGGCCTAAACTGCAAGTCCAAGGAGGGAGGTGGACCCCTGGGTAGCTTGCTGGGGTCAGAGGCCCCGAGGTGGAGGGCAAAGGAGCACCCTGGGGCTAATACTGCAAGTCCAGGGACATTGGTGGACCCCTGGGTAGCTTGCTGGGGTTAGGGGCCCTTAGGTTAAAGGCCAGGGAAGCCCTGGGGCCTATACTACAAGTCCAGGAAGAGAAGTGGACCCCTGTGAAGCTTGCTGGGGTCAGGGGCCCCGGGGTGGAGGGCCAGGGTAGACCCTGGGGACTACACTGCAAGTCCAGGAAGAGAGGTTGACCCCTGGGTAACTTGCTGGGGTCAGGGGCCCATAGGTGGAGGGCCAGGGGAACCCTGGGGCCTATACTGCAAGTCCAGGCAGGGTTGTGGACCCCTGGGTTGCTTGCTGAGGTCAGAAGCTCATGGGTGGAGGGCCAGGGGGCAACCTGGGGAATACACTGCATGTTCAGGAAGAGAGGAGGCCCCCTGGGTAGCTTGCTGAGGTCAAACACCCCTAGGTGGAAGGCAAGGGTGCACCCTGGGGCCTATACTGCAAGTCCAGGGAGGGAAGTGGACCCCTGGTTAGCTTGCTGGGGTGAGAGGTCCCTAGCTGGAGGGCCAATGAGCACCCTGCGGCTCATACTGCCAGTCCAGGGAGGAAGGTGGACCCCTGGGTAGCTTGCTGGGGTCAGGGGCCCTTAGGTGGAAGGCCAGGGGGCACCCTGGGGCCTATACTGCAAGTCCAGGAAGAGAAGTGGACCCCTGGGATACTTGCTGGGGTCAGGGGCCAATAGGTGGAGGGCCAGTTGAACCCTGGGGCCTATACTTCAAGTCCAGGGAGGGAGGTGGACCCCTGGGTAGCTTGCTGGGGTCAGGGGCCCTTAGGTGGAGGGCCAGGGGGCACCCTGTGGGCTATACTGCAAGTCCAGGGAGGGAGGTGGACCCCTGGGTAGCTTGCTGGGGTCAAGGGCCATTAGGTGGGGGGCCAGGGGGCTCCCTGTGGGCTATACTGCAAGTCCAGAAAGAGAGGGTGACCCCTGGGTAGCTTTCTGGGGTCAGATGCCCCTAGGTGGAGGGCCAGGGTGCACCCTGGGGCCTATACTGCAAGTCAAGGGAAAGAGGTGGACCCCTAGGTAGCTTGCTGGGGTCCTACGCTCATAGGTGGAAGGCCAGGGGGCAACCAGGGGACTACACAGCAAGTCCAAGAAGAGAGGACGCCCCCTGGGTAGCTTGCTGGGGTCAGAGGCCCCTAGGTGGAGGGCAGAGGAGCACCCTGGGGCTTATACTGCAAGTCCAGGGACATCGGTGGACCCCTGGGTAGCTTGCTGGGGTCAAGGGCCCTTAGGTGGAAGGTCAGGGGGCACTCTGGGGCCTATACTGCAAGTCCAGGAAGAGAAATGGACCACTGGGTAGCTTGCTGGGGTCAGAGGCCCCTAGGTGGAGGGCCAGGGGGCACCCTGGGGCCTATACTGCAAGTCCAGGATAAGAGGTGGACCCCTGGGTGGCTTGCTGGGGTCAGAGGCCCCTAGGTGGAGGGCCAAGGGGCACAATAGGGCCTATACTGCAAGTCGAGGGACAATCATTGGACCCCTGGGTAGCTTGCTGGGGTCAGAGGCCCATAGTTGGAGGGCCAGTGGGCACCCTGGGGCCTATACTGCAAGTCCAGGAAGAGAATTGGACCCCTGGATAGCTTGCTGGGGTCAGGGGCCCCTAGGTGGAGGGCCAGTGGGCACCCTGGGGCCTATACTGCAACTCAAGGAAGAGATGTGGACCCCTGGGTACCTTGCTGGGGTCAGGAGCCCCTGGGTGGAGGGCAAGGGGGCACTCTTGGGCCTACAATGCAAGTCCAGGGAGGGAGGTGGACCCTTGGGTAGCTTGCTAGGGTCAGAGGCTTCTGGATAGACCTCCAGAGGGCACCCTGTGGGCAATACTGCAAGTCCAGGAAGAGAAGTGGACCCCTGGGTAGCTTGCTGGGGTCAGAGGCCCCTAGGTGGTGGGCCAGGGGGCACCCTGTGGGCTATACTGCAAGTCAAGGAAGAGAAGTGCACCCCTGGGTAGCTTGCTGGGGTCAAGGGCCCCTAGGTGGTGGGCCAGGTGGCACCCTGGGGCCTATACTGCAATTCCAGGGAGACAGGTGGAACCCTGGGTAGCTTGCTGGGGTCATAGGCTGCTAGGTGGAAGGCCAGGGGGCACCCTGGGGCCTATACTTCAAGTCCAGGGACATCGGTGGACCCCTGGGTAGCTTGCTGGGGTCAAGGGCCCTTAGGTGGAAGGTCAGGGGGCACTCTGGGGCCTATACTGCAAGTCCAGGAAGAGAAATGGACCACTGGGTAGCTTGCTGGGGTCAGAGGCCCCTAGGTGGAGGGCCAGGGGGCACCCTGGGGCCTATACTGCAAGTCCAGGATAAGAGGTGGACCCCTGGGTGGCTTGCTGGGGTCAGAGGCCCCTAGGTGGAGGGCCAAGGGGCACAATAGGGCCTATACTGCAAGTCGAGGGACATCAGTGGACCCCTGGGTAGCTTGCTGGGGTCAGAGGCCCATAGTTGGAGGGCCAGTGGGCACCCTGGGGCCTATACTGCAAGTCCAGGAAGAGAATTGGACCCCTGGATAGCTTGCTGGGGTCAGGGGCCCCTAGGTGGAGGGCCAGTGGGCACCCTGGGGCCTATACTGCAACTCAAGGAAGAGATGTGGACCCCTGGGTACCTTGCTGGGGTCAGGAGCCCCTGGGTGGAGGCCAAGGGGGCACTCTTGGGCCTACAATGCAAGTCCAGGGAGGGAGGTGGACCCTTGGGTAGCTTGCTAGGGTCAGAGGCCCCTGGGTGGAGGGCCAGGGGGCACCCTGGGGCCTATACTGCAAGTCCAGGGAGGGAGGTGGATCCCTGGGTAGCTTATTGGGGTCAGAGGCTTCTGGATAGACCTCCAGAGGGCACCCTGTGGGCAATACTGCAAGTCCAGGAAGAGAAGTGGACCCCTGGGTAGCTTGCTGGGGTCAGAGGCCCCTAGGTGGTGGGCCAGGGGGCACCCTGTGGGCTATACTGCAAGTCAAGGAAGAGAAGTGCACCCCTGGGTAGCTTGCTGGGGTCAAGGGCCCCTAGGTGGTGGGCCAGGTGGCACCCTGGGGCCTATACTGCAATTCCAGGGAGACAGGTGGACCCCTGGGTAGCTTGCTGGGGTCATAGGCTGCTAGGTGGAAGGCCAGGGGGCACCCTGGGGCCTATACTGCAAGTCCAGGGACATCGGTGGACCCCTGGCTAGCTTGCTGGGGTCATAGGCTGCTAGGTGGAAGGCCAGGGGGCACCCTGGGGCCTATACTGCAAGTTCAGGGAGAGAGGTGGACAAATGGGTAGCCTGCTAGGGTAAAGCGACCCTAGGTGAATGGCCAGGGGGTACACTGGGGGATATACTGCAAGTCCAGGGAGTGAGGTGGACTCCTGGGTAGCTTGCTGGGGTCAGAGGCCCCTAGTTGGAGGGCCAGGGGGCACACTGGGGCCTATACTGCAAGTCCAGGGAGAGAGGTGGACACCTGGGTAGCTTGCTGGGGTCAAACACCCCTGGGTGGTGGGACAGGGGGCACCACGGGGACTACACAGCAAGTCCAGGGAGAGAGGAGGACCTATGGGTAGCTTGCTGGGGTCAAACACCCCTAGGTGGAGGGCAAGGGGGCACCCTGGGGCCTATACTGCAAGTCCAGGGAGGGAGAAGGACCCCTAGGTAGCATGCTGGGGTTACAGGCTCCTAGGTGGAGGGCCAAGGAGAACCCTGGGGCTTATACTGCGAGTCCAGGGACATCGGTGGACCTCTGGGTAGCTTGCTGGGGTCAGGGGCCCTTAGGTGGAAGGCCAGGGGGCACCCTGGGGCCTATACTGCAAGTCCAGGAAGAGAAGTGGACCCCTGGGTAGCTTGCTGGGGTCAGGGGCCCCTAGGTGGAGGGCCAGGTGGCACCCTGGGGACTACACTGCAATTTCAGGGAGAGAGGGGGACCCCTGGGTAGCTTGCTGGTGTCAAGGGCTCTAGGTGGATGGCCAGGGGACACCCTGTGGGCTATACTGCAAGTCCAAGAAGAGAGGTGGACCCCTGGGTACATTGCTGGGGTCAGGGGCCCCGGGTGGAGGGCCAGGGGGTACCCTGGGGCCTATACTGCAAGTCCAGGGAGAGAGGTGGACCCCTGTGTAGCTTGCTGGGGTCAGGGGCCCCGGGGTGGAGGGCCAGGGGACACCCTGGGGACTACACTGCAAGTCCAGGAAGAGAGGTTGACCCCTTGGTAGCTTGCTGGGGTCAGGGGCCCCTAGGTGGAGGGTCAGGGGCACCCTGGAGCCTATACTGCACGTCCAGGGATGTAGGTGGACCCCTGGGTAGCCTACTGGTGTAAGGGGCTCTAGGTCGAGGGCCAGGGGGCACCTTGGGGCCTATACTGCAAGTCCAGTGAGAGAGGTGGACCCCTGGGTAGCTTGCTGGGGTTATAGGCTCATAGGTGGAGGGCTAGGTGGCACCCTGGGGACTACACTGCAAGTCCAGGGAGAGAGGGGGACCCCTGGTTAGCTTGCTGGTGTCAGGGGCTCTAGGTGGAGGGCCAGGGGACACCCTGGGGCCTATACTGCAAGTCCAGGGACATCGGTGGACCCCTCGGTAGCTTGCTGGGGTCAGAGGCGGCTAGGTGGAGGGCCAGGGGCACCCTGGGGCCTACACTGCAAGTCAAGGGAGAGATGGTGACCCCCGGGTAGCTTGCTGGGGTCAGGGGCTCTTATATGAAGGGCCAGGGGGCATCCTGGGGCCTATACTGCAAGTCCAGGGACATCGGTGAACCCCTGGTTAGCTTGCTTGGGTCATAGGGTCCTAGGTGGAGGGCCAGGGGGCACCCTAGGGCCTATACTGCAAGTCCAGGGAGGGAGGTGGACCCCTGCTTAGCTTGCTGGGGTCAGAGACCCAGAGTTGGAGGGCAAAGGGGCACTCTGGGGCCTACAATGCAAGTCCAGGGAGGGAGGTGGACCCCTGGGTAGCTTGCTGGGGTCAGGGACCCATAGGTTGAGGGCCAGGTGGCACCCTGGGGCCTATACTGCAAGTCCAGGGAGAGAGGTGGACCCCTGGGTAGCTTGCTGGGGTCATAGGCTCATAGGTGGAGGGCCAGGGGGCACCCTGGGGACTACACAGCAAGTCCAGGAAGAGAGGAGGCCCCCTGGGTAGCTTGCTGGGGTCAAACACCCCTAGGTGGAGGGCAAAGGGACACCCTGGGGCCTATATTGCAAGTGCAGGGAGGGAGGTGGACACCTGGGTAGCTTGCTGGGGTCAGAGGCCCCTCGGTGGAGCGCCAAGGAGCACCCTGGGGCTTATACTGCAAGTCCAGGGACATTAGTGGACCCCTGGGTAGTTTGCTGGGGTCAGGGGTCCTTAGGTGGAAGGCCAGGGGGCACCCTGGGGCCTATACTGCAAGTCGAGGAAGAGAAGTGGACCCCTGGGTAGCTTGCTGGGGTCAGGGGCCCCTAGGTGGAGGAAGACAGGGCACCCTGGAGCCTGAAATGCAAGTCCAGGAAGAAAGGTGGACCCCTGGGTAGCTTGCTGGGGTCAGGGGCCCCTAGGTGGAGGGCCAGGTGGCACCCTGTGGGCTCTACTGCAAGTCCAGTAAAAGAGGTTGACCCCTGGGTAGCTTGCTTGTGTCAAACACCCCTAGGTGGAAGGTAAGGGGGCACCCTGAGGCCTAAACTGCAAGTCCAGGGAGGGAGGTGGACCCCTGGGTAGCTTGCTGGGGTCAGAGGCCCCGAGGTGGAGGGCAAAGGAGCACCCTGAGGCCTAAACTGCAAGTCCAGGGAGGGAGGTGGACCCCTGGGTAGCTTGCTGAAGTCAGGGGCCCCTAGGTTTAAGGCCAGGGAAGCCCTGGGGCCTATACTGCAAGTCCAGGAAGAGAAGTGGACCCCTGTGAAGCTTGCTGGGGTCAGGGGCCCCGGTGTGAAGGGCCAGAGAGCACCCTGGGGCCTATACTGCAAGTCCAGGGAGAGAGGTGGACCCCTGTGTAGCTTGCTGGGGTCAGGGGCCCCGGGGTGGAGGGCCAGGGTACACCCTTGGGACTACACTGCAAGTCCAGGAAGAGAGGTTGACCCCTGGGTAACCTGCTGGGGTCAGGGGCCCATAGGTGGAGGGCCAGGGGAACCCTGGGGCCTATACTGCAAGTCCAGGGAGGGTTGTGGACCACTGGGTAGCTTGCTGAGGTCAGAAGCTCATGGGTGGAGGGCCAGGGGGCAACCTGGGGAATACACAGCATGTTCAGGAAAAGAGGAGGCCCCTTGGTTTGCTTGCTGAGGTCAAACACCCCTAGGTGGAGGGCAAGGGTGCACCCTGGGGCCTATACTGCAAGTCCAGGGAGGGAAGTGGACCCCTGGTTAGCTTGCTGGGGTGAGAGGCCCCTACTGGAGGGCCAATGAGCACCCTGCGGCTTATACTGCCAGTCCAGGGAGGAAGGTGGACCCCTGGGTAGCTTGCTGGGGTCAATGGCCCTTAGGTGGAAAGCCAGGGGGCACCATGGGGCCTATACTGCAAGTCCAGGAAGAGAAGTGGACCCCTGGGAAACTTGCTGGGGTCAGGGGCCCCTAGGTGGAGGGCCAGTTGAACCCTGGGGCCTATACTGCAAGTCCAGGGAGGGAGGTGGACCCCTGGGTAGCTTGCTGGGGTCAGGGGCCCTTAGGTGGAGGGCCAGAGGGCACCCTGTGGGCTATACTGCAAGTCCAGGGAGGGAGGTGGACCCCTGGGTAGCTTGCTGGGGTCAAGGGCCATAGGTGGGGGGCCAGGGGCTCCCTGTGGGCTATACTGCAAGTCCAGAAAGAGAGGGTGACCCCTGGGTAGCTTTCTGTGGTCAGATGCCCCTAGGTGGAGGGCCAGGGTGCACCCTGGGGCCTATACTGCAAGTCAAGGGAAAGAGGTGGACCCCTAGGTAGCTTGCTGGGGTCCTACGCTCATAGGTGGAGGGCCAGGGGGCAACCTGGGGACTACACAGCAAGTCCAAGAAGAGAGGAGGCCCCTAGGTGGAGGGCCGAGGAGCACCCTGGGGCTTATACTGCAAGTCCAGGGACATAGGTGGACCCCTGGGTAGCTTGCTGGGGTCAGGGGCCCTTAGGTGGAAGGTCAGGGGGCAAGCTGGGGCCTATACCGCAAGTCCAGGAAGAGAAGTGGACCACTGGGTAGCTTGCTGGGGTCAGAGGCCCCTAGGTGGAGGGCCAGGGGGCACCCTGGGGCCTATACTGCAAGTCCAGGATAAGAGGTGGACCCCTGGGTAGCTTGCTGGGGTCAGAGGCCCCTAGGTGGAGGGCCAAGGGGCACAATGGGGCCTATACTGCAAGTCGAGGGAAATCAGTGGACCACTGGGTAGCTTGCTGAGGTCAGAGGCCCATAGTTGGAGGGCCAGTGGGCACCCTGGGGCCTATACTGCAAGTCCAGGAAGAGAATTGGACCCATGGGTAGCTTGCTGGGGTCAGGGGCCCCTAGGCGGAGGGCCAGTGGGCACCCTGGGGCCTATACTGCAAGTCAAGGGAGGGAAGTGGACCCCTGGGTAGCTTGCTGAGGTCAGAGGCCCATAGTTGGAGGGCCAGTGGGCACCCTGGGGCCTATACTGCAAGTCAAGGGAGGAAGGTGGACCCCTGGGTAGCTTGCTGGGGTCAGGGGCCCTTAGTTGGAAAGCCAGGGGGCACCATGGGGCCTATACTGCAAGTCCAGGAAGAGAAGTGGACCCCTGGGAAACTTGCTGGGGTCAGGGGCCCCTAGGTGGAGGGCCAGTTGAACCCTGGGGCCTATACTGCAAGTCCAGGGAGGGAGGTGGACCCCTGGGTAGCTTGCTGGGGTCAGGGGCCCTTAGGTGGAGGGCCAGGGGGCACCCTGTGGGCTATACTGCAAGTCCAGGGAGGGAGGTGGACCCCTGGGTAGCTTGCTGGGGTCAAGGGCCATTAGGTGGGGGGCCAGGGGCTCCCTGTGGGCTATACTGCAAGTCCAGAAAGAGAGGGTGACCCCTGGGTAGCTTTCTGTGGTCAGATGCCCCTAGGTGGAGGGCCAGGGTGCACCCTGGGGCCTATACTGCAAGTCAAGGGAAAGAGGTGGACCCCTAGGTAGCTTGCTGGGGTCCTACGCTCATAGGTGGAGGGCCAGGGGGCAACCTGGGGACTAGCTGGAGGGCCAATGAGCACCCTGCGGCTTATACTGCCAGTCCAGGGAGGAAGGTGGACCCCTGGGTAGCTTGCTGGGGTCAGGGGCCCTTAGGTGGAAAGCCAGGGGGCACCATGGGGCCTATACTGCAAGTCCAGGAAGAGAAGTGGACCCCTGGGAAACTTGCTGGGGTCAGGGGCCCCTAGGTGTAGGGCCAGTTGAACCCTGGGGCCTATACTGCAAGTCCAGGGAGGGATGTGGACCCCTGGGTAGCTTGCTGGGGTCAAGGGCCCTTAGGTGGAGGGCCAGGGGGCACCCTGTGGGCTATACTGCAAGTCCAGGGAGGGAGGTGGACCCCTGGGTAGCTTGCTGGGGTCAGAGGCCCCTAGGTGGAGGGCCAGGGGGCACCCTGTGGGCTATACTGCAAGTCCAGGAAGAGAAGTGGACCCCTGGGTAGCTTGCTGGCATCAGAGGCCCCTAGGTGGAGGGCCAGGGGGCACCCTGGGGCCTATACTGCAAGTCCAGGGAGAGAGGTGGACCCCTGGGTAGCTTGCTGGCATCAGAGGCCCCTAGGTGGAGGGCTAAGAGGCACCCTGGGGCCTATACTGCAAGTCCAGGAAGAGAGGTGGACCCCTGGGTAGCTTGCTGGGGTCAGAGGCCCCTAGGTGGAGGGCCAGTGGGCACCCTGGGGCCTATACTGCAAGTCAAGGAAGAGATGTGGACCCCTGGGTAGCTTGCTGGGGTCAGGGGCCCCTAGGCGGAGGGCAAGGGGGCACTCTGGGGCCTACAATGCAAGTCCATGGAGGGAGGTGGACCCCTGGGTAGCTTGCTAGGGTCAGAGGCCCATAGTTGGAGGGCCAGAGGGCACCCTGGGGCCTATACTGCAAGTCCAGGGACATAGGTGGACCCCTGGCTAGCTTGCTGGTGTCAGAGGCCCTTAAGTGGAGGGCCAGGGGGCACCCTGTGGGCTATACTGCAATTCCAGGAAGAGATATGGACCCCTTGGTAGCTTGCTGGGGTCCGGGGCCCCTAGTTGGGGGGCCTGGGGAAACCCTGGGGCCTATACTGCAAGTCCAGGGAGGGAGGTGGAACCCTGCGTAGCTTGCTGGGGTCAGACACCCAGAGTTCGAGGGCAAAGGGGCACTCTGGGGCCTACAATGCAAGTCCAGGGAGTGAGGTGGACCCCTGGGTAGCTTCCTGGTGTAAGAGGACCCTAGGTGAAGGGCCAAGGGGCACCCTGCGGCCTATAGTGCAAGTCAAGGGAGGGAGGTGGACCCCTGGGTAGCTTGCTGGGGTCAGGGGCCCCTAGGTGGAGGGCCAGGTGGCACCCTGTGGGCTCTACTGCAAGTCCAGTAAAAGAGGTTGACCCCTGGGTAGCTTGCTTGTGTCAAACACCCCTAGGTGGAAGGTAAGAAGGCACCCTGAGGCCTAAACTACAAGTCCAGGGAGGGAGGTGGACCCCTGGGTAGCTTGCTGGGGTCAGGGACCCATAGGTTGAGGGCCAGGTGGCACCCTGGGACCTATACTGCAAGTCCAGGGAGAGAGGTGGACCCCTGGGTAGCTTGCTGGGGTCATAGGCTCATAGGTGGAGGGCCAGGAGCCCCCCTGGGTAGCTTGCTGGGGTCAAACACCCCTAGGTGGAGGGCAAAGGGACACCCTGGGGCCTATACTGCAAGTGCAGGGAGGGAGGTGGACACCTGAGTAGCTTGCTGGGGTCAGAGGCCCTTCGGTGGAGCGCCAAGGAGCACCCTGGGGCTTATACTGCAAGTCCAGGGACATCAGTGGACCCCTGGGTAGTTTGCTGGGGTCAGGGCTTCTTAGGTGGAAGGCCAGGGGGCACCCTGGGGCCTATACTGCAAGTCCAGGAAGAGAAGTGGACCCCTGGGTAGCTTGCTGGGGTCAGGGGCCCCTAGGTGGAGGAAGACAGGGCACCCTGGAGCCTGAAATGCAAGTCCAGGAAGAAAGGTGGACCCCTGGGTAGCTTGCTGGGGTCAGGGGCCCCTAGGTGGAGGGCCAGGTGGCACCCTGTGGGCTCTACTGCAAGTCCAGTAAAAGAGGTTGACCCCTGGGTAGCTTGCTTGTGTCAAACACCCCTAGGTGGAAGGTAAGGGGGCACCCTGAGGCCTAAACTGCAAGTCCAGGGAGGGAGGTGGACCCCTGGGTAGCTTGCTGGAGTCAGAGGCCCCGAGGTGGAGGGCAAAGGAGCACCCTGGGGCTAATACTGCAAGTCCAGGGACATTGGTGGACCCCTGTGAAGCTTGCTGGGGTCAGGGGCCACGGGGTGAAGGGCCAGAGGGCACCCTGGGGCCTATACTGCAAGTCCAGGGAGGGTTGTGGACCCCTGGGTAGCTTGCTGAGGTCAGAAGCTCATGGTTGGAGGGCCAGGGGGCAACCTGGGGAATACACAGCATGTTCAGGAAGAGAGGAGGCCCCCTGGGTAGCTTGCTGAGGTCAAATACCCCTAGGTGGAGGGCAAGGGTGCACCCTGGGGCCTATACTGCAAGTCCAGGGAGGGAAGTAGACCCTTGGTTAGCTTGCTGGGGTGAGAGGCCCCTAGCTGGAGGGCCAATGAGCACCCTGTGGCTTATACTGCCAGTCCAGGGAGGAAGGTGGACCCCTGGGTAGCTTGCTGGGGTCAGGGGCCCTTAGGTGGAAGGCCAGGGGGCACCCTGGGGCCTATACTGCAAGTCCAGGAAGAGAAGTGGACCCCTGGGAAACTTGCTGGGGTTAGGGGCCCCTAGGTGGAGGGCCAGTTGAACCCTGGGGCCTATACTGCAAGTCCAGGGAGGGAGGTGGACCCCTGGGTAGCTTGCTAGGGTCAGAGGCCCCTAGGTGGAGGGCCAGAGGGCACCCTGGGGCCTATACTGCAAGTCCAGGGACATAGGTGGACCCCTGGCTAGCTTGCTGGGGTCAGAGGCCCTTAAGTGGAGGGCCAGGGGGCACCCTGTGGGCTATACTGCAATTCCAGGAAGAGATATGGACCCCTTGGTAGCTTGCTGGGGTCAGGGGCCCCTAGTTGGAGGGCCAGTGGAAACCCTGGGGCCTATACTGCAAGTCCAGGGAGGGAGGTGGACCCCTGGGTAGCTTGCTGGGGTCAGACACCCAGAGTTCGAGGGCAAAGGGGCACTCTGGGGCCTACAATGCAAGTCCAGGGAGGGTGGTGGACCCCTGGGTAGCTTGATGGTGTTAGGGGCCCTAGGTGGAGGGCCAGGGGGCTCCCTGGGGCCTATACTGCAAGTCCAGGAAGAAAGGTGGACCCCTGGGTAGCTTGCTGGGGTCAGGGGCCCCTAGGTGGAGGGCCAGGTGGCACCCTGTGGGCTCTACTGCAAGTCCAGGAAAAGAGGTTGATCCATGGGTAGCTTGCTGGGGTCAGGGGCCCCTAGGTGGAGGGCCTGGTATCACCCTGTGGGCTATACTTCAAGTCCAGGAAGAGAGGTTGACCCCTGGGTAGCTTGCTGGGGTCAGGGGCCCCTAGGAGGAGGACCAGGGGCACCCCTGGGACTATACTGCAAGTCCAGAAAGAGAGGTGGACCCCTGGGTAGCTTGCTAGGGTCAGAGGCCCCTAGGTGGAGGGCCAGGGGGCACCCTGGGGCCTATACTGCAAGTCCAGGAAGAGAATTGGACCCCTGGGTAGCTTGCTGGGGTCATACGCTCATAGGTGGAGGGCCAGTGGGCACCCTGGGGCCTATACTGCAAGTCAAGGAAGTGATGTGGACCCCTGGGTAGCTTGCTGGGGTCAGGGGCCCCTAGGCGGAGGGCAAGGGGGCACTCTGGGGCCTACAATGCAAGTCCAGGAAGGGTGGTGGACCCCTGGGTAGCTTGCTAGGGTCAGAGGCCCCTAGGTGGAGGGCCAGAGGGCACCCTGGGACCTTTACTGCAAGTCCAGGGAGGGAGATGGACCCCTGTGTAGCTTGCTGGGGTCAGACACCCAGAGTTCGAGGGCAAAGGGGCACTCTGGGGCCTACAATGCAAGTCCAGGGAGGGAGGTGGACCCCTGGGTAGCTTGCTGGGGTCAGACACCCAGAGTTCGAGGGCAAAGGGGCACTCTGGGGCCTACAATGCAAGTCCAGGGAGGGAGGTGGACCCCTGGGTAGCTTCCTGGGGTCAGAGGACCCTAGGTAAAGGGCCAAGGGGCACCCTGCGGCCTATAGTGCAAGTCAAGGGAGGGGCCTATACTGCAAGTCCAGGAAGAAAGGTGGACCCCTAAGTAGCTTGCTGGGGTCAGGGGCTTCTGGATGGACAGCCAGGGGCCACCCTGGGGCCTATACTGCAAGTCCAGCGACATCGTTGGAACCCTGGGTAGCTTGCTGGGCTCAGGGGGCCTAAGGTGGAGGGACAGGGTGCACTCTAGCGCCTATACTGCAAGTCCAGGAAGAGAAGTGGACCCCTGAGTAGCTTTGCTGGGTTCAGGGGCCCCTAGGTGGAGGGCCAAGGGGCACTCTGGGGTCTATACTGCAAGTCCATGGAGATCGGTGGACCCCTGGTTAGCTTGCTGGGGTCAGGGGCCCTTAAGTGGAGGGCCAGGGGGCACTCTGGGGCCTATACTGCAAGTCCAGGAAGAGAAGTGGAACCCTGGGTAGCTTTCTGGGATCTGGGGCCCCTCGGTGGAGGGGGAGGGGGCACCCTGGGGCCTATACTGCAAGTCCAGGAAGAGAGGTGGACCCCTGGGTAGCTTGCTGGGGTCAGGGGCCCCGGGATGGAGGAAAAGGGTGCACCCTGGGGCCTATACTGCAAGTTAAGGGAAAGAGGTGGACCTCTGGGTAGCTTGCTGGGGTCAGAGGCCCCTAGGTGGAGGGCCAAGGGGCACAATGGGGCCTATAATGCAAGTCGAGGGACATCAGTGGACCCCTGGGTAGCTTGCTGGGGTCAGAGGCCCATAGTTGAAGGGCCAGTGGGCACCCTGGGGCCAATACTGCAAGTCCAGGAAGAGAATTGGACCCATGGGTAGCTTGCTGGGGTCAGGGGCCCCTAGGTGGAGGGCCAGTGGGCACCCTGGGGCCTATACTGCAAGTCAAGGAAGAGATGTGGACATCTGGGTAGCTTGCTGGGGTCAGGAGCCCCTAGGTGAAGGGCAAAGGGGCACTCTGGGGCCTACAATGCAAGTCCAGGGAGGGAGGTGGACCCCTGGGTAGCTTCCTGGGGTCAGAGGATCCTAGGTGAAGGGCCAAGGAGCACCCTGCGGCTTATAGTGCAAGTCAAGGGAGGGGCCTATACTGCAAGTCCAGGAAGAAAGGTGGACCCCTAAGTATCTTGCTGGGGTCAGGGGATTGTGGATGGACGGCCAGGGGCCACCCTGGGGCCTATACTGCAAGTCCAGCGACATCGTTGGACCCCTGGGTAGCTTGCTGGGCTCAGGGGGCCTAAGGTGGAGGGACAGGGTGCACTCTAGCGCCTATACTGCAAGTCCAGGAAGAGAAGTGGACCCCTGAGTAGCTTTGCTGGGTTCAGGGGCCCCTAGGTGGAGGGCCAAGGGGCACTCTGGGGTCTATACTGCAAGTCCATGGAGATCGGTGGACCCCTGGTTAGCTTGCTGGGGTCAGGGGCCCTTAAGTGGAGGGCCAGGGGGCACTCTGGGGCCTATACTGCAAGTCCAGGAAGAGAAGTGGAACCCTGGGTAGCTTTCTGGGATCTGGGGCCCCTCGGTGGAGGGGGCACCCTGGGGCCTATACTGCAAGTCCAGGAAGAGAGGTGGACCCCTGGGTAGCTTGCTGGGGTCTGGGGCCCCGGGATGGAGGAAAAGGGTGCACCCTGGGGCCTATACTGCAAGTCAAGGGAAAGAGGTGGACCCCTGGGTAGCTTGCTGGGGTCAGGGGCCCTTAGGTGGAAGGCCAGGGGGCACGTTGGGGCCTATACTGCAAGTCTAGGAAGAGAAGTGGACCACTGGGTAGCTTGCTGGGGTCAGAGGCCCCTTGGTGGAGGGCCAGGGGGCACCCTTTGGCCTACACTGCAAGTCCAGGGAGAGATGTGGACCCCTGGGTAGCTTGCTGGGGTCAGAGGCCCCTAGGTGGAGGGCCAAGGGGCACAATGGGGCCTATACTGCAAGTCGAGGGAAATCAGTGGACCCCTGGGTAGCTTGCTGGGGTCAGAGGCCTAGAGTTGGAGGGCCAGTGGGCACCCTGGGGCCTCTACTGCAAGTCCAGGAAGAGAATTGGACCCATGGGTAGCTTGCTGGGGTCAGGGGCCCCTAGGTGGAGGGCCAGTGGGCACCCTGGGGCCTATACTGCAAGTCAAGGAAGAGATGTGGACCCCTGGGTAGCTTGCTGGGGTCAGGAGCCCCTAGGTGAAGGGCAAGGGGGCACTCTGGGGCCTACAATGCAAGTCCAGGAAGAGAGGTGGACAACTCGGTAGCTTGTTAGGGTCAGGCGCCCCTAGGTGAAAGGCCGAGGGGCACACTGAGGCCTATACTGCAAGTCCAGGGAGGGAGGTGGACCCCTGGGTAGCTTGCTGGTGTCAGGAGCCCCTAGGTGAAGGGCAAGGGGGCACTCTGGGGCCTACAATGCAAGTCCAGGAAGAGAGGTGGACAAATCGGTAGCTTGTTAGGGTCAGGCGCCCCTAGGTGAAAGGCCGGGGGGCACCCTGGGGCCTATACTGCAAGTCCAGGGAGAGAGGTGAAACCCTGGGTAGCTTGCTGGGGTGAGAGGCCCCTAGGTGGAGGGCCAGGGGGCACCCTGGGGCCTATATTGCAAGTCCAGGGAGAAAGGTGGACCCCTGGGTAGCTTGCTTGGGTCATAGGCTCCTAGGTGGAGGGCCAGGGGGCACCCTGGGGCCTACACTGCAAGTCCAGGGAGAGAGGAGTACCCCTGGGTAGCTTACTTGGCTCAGAGGCTCCTAGGTGGAGGGACAAGCGGCACCCTGGGGCATATACTTCAAGTCCAGGGACATTGGTGGACCCCTGGGTAGCTTGCTGGGGTCAGAGGCCACTAGGTGGAGGGCCAGGGGGTCCCCTGGGGCCTATACTGCAAGTCCAGGGAGAGAGGTGGAACCCTGGGTAGCTTGCTGGCATCAGAGGCCCCTAGGTGGAGGGCCAGGGGGCACCCTAGGGCCTATACTGCAAGTCCAGGAAGAGAGGTGGACCCCTGGGTAGCTTGCTGGGGTCAGAGGATCCTAGGTGAAGGGCCAAGGGGCACCCTGCGGCCTATAGTGCAAGTCAAGGGAGGGGCCTATACTGCAAGTCCAGGAAGAAAGGTGGACCCCTAAGTAGCTTGCTGGGGTCAGGGGATTGTGGATGGACGGCCAGGGGCCACCCTGGGGCCTATACTGCATGTCCAGCGACATCGTTGGACCCCTGGGTAGCTTGCTGGGCTCAGGGGGCCTAAGGTGGAGGGACAGGGTGCACTCTAGCGCCTATACTGCAAGTCCAGGAAGAGAAGTGGACCCCTGAGTAGCTTTGCTGGGTTCAGGGGCCCCTAGGTGGAGGGCCAAGGGGCACTCTGGGGTCTATACTGCAAGTCCATGGAGATCGGTGGACCCCTGGTTAGCTTGCTGGGGTCAGGGGCCCTTAAGTGGAGGGCCAGGGGGCACTCTGGGGCCTATACTGCAATTCCAGGAAGAGAAGTGGAACCCTGGTGAGCTTTCTGGGATCTGGGGCCCCTCGGTGGAGGGGGCACCCTGGGGCCTATACTGCAAGTCCAGGAAGAGAGGTGGACCCCTGGGTAGCTTGCTGGGGTCTGGGGCCCCGGGATGGAGGAAAAGGGTGCACCCTGGGGCCTATACTGCAAGTCCAGGGAGTGAGGTGGGCTCCTGGGTAGCTTGCTGGGGTCAGGGGCCCCGGGGTGTAGGGCCAGGGGGCACCATGGGGACTACACTGCAAGACCAGGGAGAGAGGAGGACCCCTGGGTAGCTTGCTGGTGTCAAACACCACTAGGTGGAGGGCCAGGGGGCACCCTGAGGCCTATACTGCAAGTCCAGGGAGGGAGGTGGACCCCTAGGTAGCTTGCTGGGGTTAGAGGCCCCTAGGTGGAGGGCAAAGGAGCACCCTGGGGCTTATACTGCAAGTTCAGGGACATCGGTGGACCCCTGGGTAGCTTGCTGGGGTCAGGGGCCCTTAGGTGGAAGGCCAGGGAAGCTCTAGGGGCCTAAACTGCAAGTCCAGGAAGAGAAGTGGACCCCTGGGAAGCTTGCTGGGGTCAGGGGCCCCGGGGTGGTGGGCCAGGTGGCACCCTGTGGGCTAAACTGCAAGTCCAGGAAGAGAGGTTGATCCATGGGTAGCTTGCTGGGGTCAGGGGCCCCTAGGTGGAGGGCCTGGTATTACCCTGTGGGCTATACTGCAAGTCCAGGAAGAGAGGTTGACCCCTGGGTAGCTTGCTGGGGTCAGGGGCCCCTAGGTGAAGGGCCAGGGGCACCCTGGGGACTATACTGCAAGTCCAGGGAGGGAGGTGGACCCCTGGGTAGCTTGCTGGTGTCAGGGGCTCTAGGTGGAAAGCCAGGGGACACCCTGTGGGCTAAACTGCAAGTCCAGGAAGAGAGTTGGACCCCTGGGTAGCTTGCTGGGGTCAGGGTCCCCGTGGTGGAGGGCCAAGTTGCCCCCTGGGGCCTATACTGCAAGTCCAGGGAGAGAAATGGACGCCTGGGTAGCTTGCTGGGGTCATAGTCTCATAGGTGGAGGGCCAGGGGGCACCCTGGGGACTACACAGCAAGTCCAGGGAGAGAGGAGGACCCTTGGGTAGCTTGCTGGTGTCAGACACCCCTAGGTGGAGGGCCAAAGAGCACCCTGAGGCCTAAACTGCAAGTCCAGGGAGGGAGGTGGACCGCAGGGTAGCTTGCTGGGGTCAGGGGCCCCTAGGTGAAGGGCCAGGGGGCACCCTGTGGGCTATACCGCAAGTCCAGGGAGGGAGGTGGACCCCTGGGTAGCTTGCTGGGGTCAAGGGCCCCTAGGTGGAGGGCCAGGAGGCACCCTGGGGCCTATACTGCAAGTCAAGGGAAAGAGGTAGACCCTTAGGTAGCTTGCTGGGGTCATACGCTCATAGGTGGAGGGCCAGGGGGCACCCTGGGGCTTATACTTTAAGTCCAGGAAGAGAGGTGGACAACTCGGTAGCTTGTTAGGGTCAGGCGCCCCTAGCTGAAAGGCCGGGGGGCACCCTGAGGCTTATATTGCAAGTCCAGGGAGGGAGGTGGACCCCTGGGTAGCTTGCTGGTGTCAGTGGCCCTAGGTGGAGGGCCAGGGGACACCTTGGGGGCTATACTGCAGGTCCAGGGAGAGATGTGGATCCCTGGGTAGCTTGCTGGGGTCAGAGGCCCCTAGGTGGAGGGACATGGGGCACCCTGGGACCTATACTGCAAGTCCAGGGAAAGAGGTGAAACCCTGGGTAGCTTGCTAGGGTGAGAGGCCCCTAGGTGGAGGGCCAGGGCCACCCTGGGGCCTATACTGCAAGTCCAGGGAGGGAATTTGACCCCTGGGTAGCTTGTTGGGGTCAAGGGCCCTTAGGTGGAGGGCCAGGGGGCACCCTGTGGGATATACTGCAAGTCCAGGGAGGGAGGTGGACCCCTGGGTAGCTTGCTGGGGTCAAGGGCCCTTAGGTGGAGGGCCAGGGGGCCCCTTTTGGGCTATACTGCAAGTCCAGGAAGAGAGGTGGACCCCTGGGTAGCTTGCTGGGGTCAGGGGCCCCTAGGTGGAGGGCCAGGGGGAACTTTGGGGCCTATACTGCAAGTCCAGGAAGGGAGGTGGACCCCTGGGTAGCTTGCTGGGGTCAGTGGCTCATAGGCGGAGGGCCAAGAGCAACCTGGGGAATACACAGCATGTTCAGGGAGAGAGGAGGCCCCCTGGGTAGCTTGCTGAGGTCAAACACCCGGTGGTGGGCAAGGGGGCACCCTGGGGCCTATACTGCAAGTCCAGGGAGGGAGGTGGACCCCTGGGTAGCTTGCTGGGGAGTGAGGCCCCTAGGTGGAGGGCCAATGAGCACCCTGGGGCTTATACAGCCAGTCCAGGGACATCGATGGACACCTGGGTAGCTTGCTGGGGACAGGGGCCCTTAGGTGGAAGGCCAAGGGGCACCCGGGGGCCTATACTGCAAGACCAGGAAGAGAAGTGGACCCCTGGGTAACTTGCTGGGGTCAGGGGCCCCTAGGAGGAGGGCCAGGTGGCACCCTATTGGCTATACTGCAAGTCCAGGAAGAGACGTTGACCCCTGGGTAGCTTGCTGGGGTCAGGTGCCCCGAGGTGGAGGGCCAGGTGGCACCCTGTGGGCTATACTGCAAGTCCAGGAAGAGAGGTTGACCCCTGGGTAGCTTGCTGGGGTCAGGGGCCCCTAGGTGGAGGGCCAGGGGGAACCCTGGGGCCTCTACTGCAAGTCCAGGGAGGGAGTTGGACCCCTCGGTAGCTTGCTGGTGTCAGGGGCTCTAGGTGGAGGGCCAGGGGACACCCGGTGGGCTATACTGCAAGTCCAGGAAGAGAGGTGGACCCCTGGGTAGCTTGCTGGGGTCAGGGGCCCCGGGGTTGAGAGCCAGGGGGCACCTTGGGGCCTATACTGCAAGTCCAGGGAGAGAGTTGGAGCCCTGGGTAACTTGCTGAGGTCAAGGGCCCTTAGGTGGAAGGCCAGGGGGCACCCTGGGGCCTATACCTCCAAGTCCAGGAAGAAAAGTGGACCCCTGGGTAGCTTGCTGGGGTCAGGGACCCCTAGGTGGAGGGCCAGGTGGCACCCTGTGGGCTAAACTGCATTTCCAGTAAGAGAGGTTGACCCCTGGGTAGCTTGCTGAGGTCAGGGGCCCCTAGGTGGAGGGCAAGGGGGCACCCTGGTGCCTATACTGCAAGTCCAGGGAGGTAGGTGGACCCCTGGGTAGCTTGCTGGTGTAAGGGGCTCTAAGTGGAGGGCCAGGGGACCCCATGTGGGCTATACTGCAAGTCCAGGAAGAGAGTTGGACCCCTGGGTAGCTTGCTGCAGTCAGGGGCCCTGAGGTGGAGGGCCAGGGGGCACCCTGGGGCCTATACTGCAAGTCCAGGGAGAGAGGTGGACCCCTGGGTAGCTTGCTGGGGTCATAGGCTCATAGGTGGAGGGCCCGGTGGCACCCTGGGGACTACACTGCAAGTCCAGGAAGAGAGGTGGACCCCTGGGTAGCTTGCTGGGGTCAGGGGCCCAAGGGTGGAGGGCCAGGGGGCACCCTGGGCCTATACTGCAAGTTCAGGGAGAGAGTTGGACCCCTTTGTAGCTTGCTGGGGTCAGGGGCCCCGGGGTGGAGGGCCAGGGGACACCCTGGGGACTACACTGCAAGTCAAGGAAGAGAGGTTGACCCTTGGGTAGCTTGCTGGGGTCAGAGGCTCATAGGTGGAGGGCCAGGGGGCAACCTGGGGAATATACAGCATGTTCAGGGAGAGAGGAGGCCCCCTGGGTAGCTTGCTGAGGTCAAACACCCCTAGGTGGAGGGCAAGGGGGCACCCTGGGGCCTATACTGCAAGTCCGGGGAGGGAGGTGGACCCCTGGTTAGCTTGCTGGGGTCAGAGGCCCCTAGGTGGAGGGCCAATGAGCACCCTGGGGCTTATACTGCCAGTCCATGGACATCGGTGGACCCCTGGGTAGCTTGCTGGGATCAGGGGCCCTTAGGTGGAAGGCCAGGGGCACATTGGGGCCTAAACTGCAATTCCAGGAAGAGAAGTGGACCCCTGGGTAACTTGCTGGGGTCAGGGGCCCCTAGGTGGAGGGCCAGGTGGCACCCTGTGGGCTATACTGCAAGTCCAGAAAGAGAGGTTGACCACTGGGTAGCTTGCTATGGTCAGGGGCCCCTAGATGGAGGGCCAGGTGGCACCGTGTGGGCTATACTGCAAGTCCAGGAAGAGAGGTTGACCCCTGGATAGCTTGCTGGGGTCAGGGGCCCCTAGGTGGAGGGCCAGGCAGCACCCTGGGGCCTATACTGCAAGTCCAGGGAGGGAGGTGGACCCCTGGGTAGCTTGCTGGGGTCAGAGACTCCTATGTGGAGGGCAAGGGGGCACCCTGGGGCCTACACTGCAAGTCCAGGGAGGGAGGTGGACCCCTGGGTAGCTTGCTGGGGTCAGAGACCCCTAGGTATAGGAACCAAGGGGCACCCTGGGTCCTATACGGCAAGTCCAGGGACATCACTGGACCCCTGGGTAGCTTGCTGGGGTCAGAGGCCCCTAGGTGGAAGGCCAAGGGGCTCCCTGTGGGCTATACAACAAGTCCAGAAAGAGAGGTGGACCCCTGGGTAGCTTGCTGGGGTCAGCGGCCCCGGGGTGGAGGGCCAGGGGGCACCTTGGGGCCTATATTGCAAGTTCAGGGAGAGAGGTGGAGCCCTGGGTAACTTGCTGGGGTCAGGGGCCCTTAAGTGGAAGGCCAGGGTGCACCCTGTGGCCTATACTGCAAGTCCAGGAAGAGAAGTGGACCTCTGGGTAGCTTTCTGGGGTCTGGGGCCCCTGGGTGGAGGGGGAGGGGGCACCCTGGGGCATATACTGCAAGTCCAGGAAGAGAGGTGGACCACTGGGTTGCTTGCTGGGGTCAGGGGCCCCGGGATGGAGGAAAAGGGGGCACCCTGGGGCCTATACTGCAAGTCCAGGGAGAGAGGTGGACCCCTGGGTAGCTTGCTGGGGTCATAGGCTCATAGGTGGAGGGCCAGGGAGCACCCTGGGGACTACACTGCAAGTCCAGGGAGAGATGAAGACCCCTAGGTAGCTTGCTGGGGTCAGACACCCCTATGTGGAGGGCCAAGGAGCACCCTGAGGCCTATACTGCAAGACCAGGGAGGGAGGTGGACCCCTGGGTAGCTTGCTTGGGTCAAAGGCCCATATATGGAGGGCCAGGGGGCACCCTCTGGGCTATACTGCAAGTCCAAGGAGGGAGGTGGACCGCTGGGTAGCTTGCTGGGGTCAAGGGCCCTTAGGTGGAGGGCCAGGGGGCACCCTGTGGGCTAAACTGCAAGTCCAAGGAGGGAGGTGGACCCCTTGGTAGCTTCCTGGGTTCAAGGGCCCTTAGGTGGAGGGCCAGGTGGCACCCTGTGGGTTATACTGCAAGTCCAGGAAGAGACGTGGACCCCTGGGTAGCTTGCTGGGTTCTGGGGCCCCTAGGTGGAGGGCCAGGGGGCACCCTGGGGCCTATACTGCAAGACCAGGAAGAGAGGATGACCCCTGGGTAGCTTGCTGGGGTCAAGGGCCCCTAGGTGGAGGGCCAGGCAACACCCTGGGGCCTAAACTGCAAGTCCAGGGAGGGAGGTGGACCCCTGGGTAGCATGCTGGGGTCAGAGGCCCCTTGTTGGAGGGCCAATATGCACCCTGGGTCCTATACGGCAAGTACAGGGACGTCACTGGACCCCTGGGTAGCTTGCTGGGGTCAGAGGCCCCTAGGTGGAGGGCCAGGGGGCACCCTGGGGCCTATACTGCAAGTCCAGAAAGAGAGGTGGACCCCTGGGTAGCTTGCTGGGGTCAGGGGCCCCTGGGTGGAGGGCCAGGGGTCACCCTGGGGCCTATACTGCAAGTCCGGGGAGTGAGGTGTACCCCTGGGTAGCTTGCTGGGGTCAGGGGCCCCTGGGTGGAGGGCCAGGGGTCACCCTGGGGCCTATACTGCAAGTCCAGGGAGGGTTGTGGACCCCTGGGTAGCTTGCTGAGGTCAGAGGCTCATGGGTGGAGGGCCAGGGGGCAACCCGGGGAATACACAGCATGTTCAGGAAGAGAGGAGGCCCCCTGGGTAGCTTGCTGAGGTCAAACACCCCTAAGTGGAGGGCAAGGGGGCACCCTGGGGCCTATACTGCAAGTCCAGGGAGGGAGGTTGACCCCTGGTTAGCTTGCTGGGGTAAGAGGCCAATAGGTGAAGGGCCAATGAGCACCCTGGGGCTTATACCGCCAGTCCAGGGAGGAAGGTGGACCCCTGGGTAGCTTGCTGGGGTCAGGGGCCCTTAGGTGGAAGGCCAGGGGGGCACCCTGGGGCCTATACTGCAAGTCCAGGAAGAGAAGTGGACCCCTGGGTAACTTGCTGGGGTCAGGGGCCCCTGGGTGGAGGGCCAGGTGGCACCCTGCTGGCTATACTGTAAGTCCAGGCAGGGAGGTGGACCCCTGGGTAGCTTGCTGGGGTCAGAGACCCCTAGGTGGAGGGCCAAAGGGCACCCTGGGTCCTATACGGCAAGTACAGGGAAATCACTGGACCCCTGGGTAGCTTGCTGGGGTCAGAGGCCCCTAGGTGGAGGGCCAGGGGGCACCCTGTGGGCTATTCTGCAAGTCCAGAAAGAGAGGTGGACCCCTGGGTAGCTTGCTGGGGTCAGGGGCCCCTGGGTGGAGGGCCAGGGGTTACCCTAGGGCCTAAACTGCAAGTCCAGGGAGAGAGGTGGACCCCTGGGTAGCTTTCTGGGCTCAGGGGCCCTAAGGTGGAGGGAAAGGGGGCACTCTAGGGCCTATACTGCAAGTCCAGGAAGAGAAGTGGACCCCTGAGTAGCTTGGCTGGGATCAGGGGCCCCTAGGGGGATGGCCAAGGGGCACTCTGGGGTCTATGCTGCAAGTCCATGGACATCGGTGGACCCCTGGTTAGCTTGCTGGGGTCAGGGGCCCGTAAGTGGAGGGCCAGGGGGCACTCTGGGGCCTATACTGCAAGTCCAGGAAGTGATGTGGACCCCTGGGTAGCTTTCTGGGGTCTGGGGCCCCTGGGTGGAGAGGGAGGAGGCACCATGGGGCCTATACTGCAAGTCCAGGAAGAGAGGTGGACATTTGGGTAGCTTGCTGGGGTCAGGGGCCCCGGGATGGAGGAAAAGGGGGCACCCTGGGGCCTATACTGCAAGTCCAGGGAGAGAGAAGGACCCCTGGGTAGCTTGCTGTGGTCATAGGCTCATAGATGGAGGGCCAGGGGGCACCCTGGGGACTACACTGCAAGTCCAGAGAGAGAGAGAGGACCCCTAGGTAGCTTGCTGGGGTCAGACAACCCTAGGTGGAGGGCCAAGGAGCACCCTGAGGCCTATACTGCAAGTTCAGGGAGGGAGGTGGACCCCTGGGTAGCTTGCTGGGGTCAGGGGCCCTTAGGTGGAGGGTCAGGGGGCACCCTGTGGGCTATACTGCAAGTCCAGGGAGGGAGGTGGACCCCTGGGTAGCTTGCTGGGGTCAAAGGCCCTTAGGTGGAGGGCCAGGGGGCACCCTGTGGGCTATACTGCAAGTCCAGGAAGAGAGTTGGACCCCTGGGTAGCTTGCTGGGGTCAGGGGCCCCGGGGTTGAGGGCCAAGTTGCCCCCTGGGGCCTATACTGAAAGTCCAGGGAGAGAAGTGGACGCCTGGGTAGCTTGCTGGGGTCATAGTCTCATAGGTGGAGGGCCAGGGGGCACCCTGGGGACTACACAGCAAGTCCAGGGAGAGCGGAGGACCCTTCGGTAGCTTGCTGGGGTCAGACACCCCTAGGTGGAGGGCCAAGGAGCACCCTGTATGCTATACTGCAAGTCCAGGAAGAGAGGTTGACCCCTGGGTAGCTTGCTGGGGTCAGGGGCCCCTAGGTGGAGGGCCAGGGGGCACCCTGGGTCCTATACGGCAAGTCCAGGGACATCACTGGACCCCTTGGTAGCTTGCTAGGGTCAGAAGCTTCTAGATGGAGAGCCAAGGGTCACCCTGGGGCCTATACTGCAAGTCTAGGGAGAAAGGTGGACCCCTGGGTAGCTTGCTGGGGTCAGAGTCCCCTAGGTGGAGGGCCAAGGGGCACCCAGGGGCCTATACTGCAAGTCCAGGGAGAGAGTTGGACCCCAGGGTAGCTTGCTGGGGTCAGAGGCGCATAGGTGGAGGGCCAGGAGGCACCCTGGGGCCTATACTGCAAGTCCAGGGAGAGAGGTGGACCCTTGGGTAGCTTGCTGGGGTCAAAGGCCCCTGGGTGGAGGGCCAGGGGGCACCCTGAGGCCTATACTGCAAGTCCAGGGAGGGAATTTGACCCCTGGGTAGCTTGCTGGGGTCAAGGGCCCTTAGGTGGAGGGCCAGGGGGCACCCTGTGGGCTATACTGCAAGTCCAGGGAGGGAGGTGGACCCCTGGGTAGCTTGCTGGGGTCAAGGGCCCTTAGGTGGAGGGCCAGGGGGCACCCTGGGGCCTATACTGCAAGTCAATGGAAAGAGGTGGACCCCAAAGTAGCTTGCTGGGGTGATACGGTTATAGGTGGAGGGCCAGGGGGCACCCTGGGGCCTATACTGCAAGTCCAGGGAGAGAGGTGAAACCTTGGGTAGCTTGCTGGGGTGAGAAGCCCCTAGGTGGAGAGCCAGGGGGCACCCTGGGGCCTATATTGCAAGTCCAGGGAGAAAGGTGGACCCCTGGGTAGCTTGCTTGGGTCATAGGCTCCTAGGTGGAGGGACAAGCGGCACCCTGGGGCATATACTTCAAGTCCAGGGACATCGGTGGACCCCTGGGTAGCTTTCTGGGGTCAGAGGCCACTAGGTGGAGGGCCAGGGGGTCCCCTGGGGCCTATACTGCAAGTCCAGGGAGAGAGGTGGACCCCTGGGTAGCTTGCTGGCATCAGAGGCCCCTAGGTGGAGGGCCAGGGGGCACAATGGGGCCTATACTGCAAGTCCAGGGACATCAGTGGACCCCTGGGTAGCTTGCTGGGTTCAGAATCCCAAAGTTGGAGGGCCAAGGGGCACCCTGGGGCCTATACTGCAAGTCCAGGAAGAGAATTGGACCCCTGGGTAGCTTGCTGGGTTCAGGGGCCCCTAGGTGGAGGGCCAGTGGGCACCCTGGGGCCTATACTGCAAGTCAAGGAAGTGATGTGGACCCCTGGGTAGCTTGCTGGTGTCAGGGGCCCCTAGGCGGAGGGCAAGGGGGCACTCTGGGGCCTACAATGCAAGTCCAGGAAGGGAGGTGGACCCCTGGGTAGCTTGCTGGTGTCAGAGGCCCCTAGGTGGAGGGCAAAGGAGCACCCTGGTGCTTATACTGCAAGTCCAGGGACATCGGTGGACCCCTGGGTAGCTTGCTGGGGTCAGGAGCCCTTAGGTGGAAGGCCAGAGAAGCCCTGGGGCCTAAACTGCAAGTCCAGGAAGAGATGTGGACCCCTGGGTAGCTTGCTGGGGTCAGAGGCCCCTAGGTGGAGGGCCAGGGGAAACCCTGGGGCCTATACTGCAAGTCCAGGGAGGGAGGTGGACCCCTGGGTAGCTTGCTGGGTTCAGAAGCCCAAAGTTGGAGGGCCAAGGGGCACCCTGGGGCCTATACTGCAAGTCCAGGAAGAGAATTGGACCCCTGGGTAGCTTGCTGGGTTCAGGGGCCCCTAGGTGGAGGGCCAGTGGGAACCCTGGGGCCTATACTGCAAGTCAAGGAAGTGATGTGGACCCCTGGGTAGCTTGCTGGTGTCAGGGGCCCCTAGGCGGAGGGCAAGGGGGCACTCTGGGGCCTACAATGCAAGTCCAGGAAGGGAGGTGGACCCCTGGGTAGCTTGCTGGGGTCAGGGGCCCCTAGGTGGAGGGCCAGGTGGCACCCTGTGGGCTCTACTACAAGTCCAGGAAAAGAGATTGACCCCTGGGTAGCTTGCTGGTGTCAAACACCACAAGGTGGAGGGCAAGGGCCACCCTGAGGCCTATACTGCAAGTCCAGGGAGGGAGGTGGACCCCTGGGTAGCTTGCTGGTGTCAGATGCCCCTAGGTGGAGGGCAAAGGAGCACCCTGGTGCTTATACTGCAAGTCCAGGGACATCGGTGGACCCCTGGGTAGCTTGCTGGGGTCAGGGACCCTTAGGTGGAAGGCCAGAGAAGCCCTGGGGCCTAAACTGCAAGTCCAGGAAGAGAAGTGGACCCCTGGGAAGCTTGCTGGGGTCAGGGGCCCCGGGGTGGTGGGCCAGGTGGAACCCTGTGGGCTATACTGCAAGTCCAGGAAGAGAGGTTGATCCATGGGTAGCTTGCTGGGGTCAGGGGCCCCTAGGTGGAGGGCCTGGTATCACCCTGTGGGCTCTATTGCAAGTCCAGGAAGAAAAGTTGACCCCTGGGTAGCTTGCTGGGGTCAGGGGGCCCTAGGTGGAGGGCCAGGGGCACCCTGGGGACTATACTGCAAGTCCAGGGAGGGAGGTGGACCCCTGGGTAGCTTGCTGGTGTCAGGGGCTCTAGGTGGAAGGCCAGGGGACACCCTGTGGGCTAAATTGCAAGTCCAGGAAGAGAGTTAGACCCCTGGGTAGCTTGCTGGGGTCAGGGGCCCCGGGGTGGAGGGCCAAGTTGCCCCCTAGGGCCTATACTGCAAGTCCAGGGAGAGAGGTTGACGCCTGGGTAGCTTGCTGGGGTCATAGGCTCATAGGTGGAGGGCCAGGGGGCAACCTGGGGACTACACAGCAAGTCCAGGGAGAGAGGTGGACCGCAGGGTAGATTGCTAGGGTTAAGGGCCCTTAGGTGGAGGGCCTGGGGGTACCCTGTGGGCTCTACTGCAAGTCCAGGGAGGGAGGTGGACCCCTGGGTAGCTTGCTGGGTTGAGAGGCCCCAATGTGGAGGGCCAGGGGCTCCCTGGGGCCTATTCTGCAAGTCCAGGAAGAGAAGTGGACCCCTGGGTAGCTTGCTGGGGTCAAGGGCCCTTAGGTGGAGGGCAAGGGGGCACCCTGGGGCCTATACTGCAAGTCCAGGTAGGGACGTGGACCCCTGGGTAGCTTCCTGGGTTCAGAGGCCCCTAGGTGAAGGGCCAAGGGGCACCCTGGGGCCTATACTGCAAGTCCAGGGACATCGGTGGACCCCTCGGTAGCTTGCTGTGATCAGAGGCGCCTAGGAGGAGGGCCAGGGGGCAACCTGGGGTTTTTACTGCAAGTCAAGGCAAGGATTTTGACCCCCGGTTAGCTTGCTGGGGTCAGGGGCTTTTAGGTGGAGGGCCAGGGGGCTTCCTGGGGCCTAAATTGCAAGTCCAGGAAGAGAAGTGTACCCCTGGGTATTTTGCTGGGGTCAGAGGCCTTTAGGTGGAGGTCCAGGGGGAACGCTGGGCCTATACTGCAAGTCGAGGGAGATCGGTGGACCCCAGGTAGCTTGCTGGGGTCAGAGGCCCCTAGGTGGAGGGCAAGGGGGATCTGGGGCCTACAATGCAAGTCCAGGGAGGGAGGTTGACCCCTGGGTAAATTGCTGGGGTCAGAGGCCCCTAGGTGGAGGGCCAGGGGGCACCCTTTTGCCTATACTGGAAGTGCAGGGAGGGAGGTGGATCCCTGGGTAGCTTGTTGGGGTCAGGGGCATCTAAATGGATGGCCAGGCGGCACCTTGTGGGCTATACTGCAAGTCCAGGAAGAGTTGTGGACCCCTGTGTAGCTTGCTGGGGTCAGAGGCGCCTAGGTGGAGGGTCAACGGGCACCCTGGTGCCTATACTGCAAGTCCAGGGATATTGGTGGACCCCTGGGTAGCTTGCTGGGGTCAGAGGCCCCTAGGTGGAGGGCCAGGGGGTCCCCTGGGGCCTCTACTGCAAGTCGAGGAAGTGAAGTGGACCCCTGGGTAGTTAGCTGGGGTCAGGGCCCCCTAGGTGGAGGGCCAGTGGGCACCCTGGGGCTTATACTGCAAGTCCAGGAAGAGAGGTGGACAACTCTGTAGCTTGATGGGGTCAGGCGCCCCTGGGTGAAAGGCCGGGGGGCACCCAGAGGCCTATACTGCAAGCCCACGGAGGGAAGTTTACCCCTGGGTAGCTTGCTGAGGTCAGGGTCCCCTATGTTGAGGGCAAGGGGGCACCCTGTGGGCTATACTGCAAGTATAGGAAGAGAGGTGGACCCCTGGGTAGCTTGCTGGGATCAGGGGCCCCTAGGTGGAGGGCCAGGGGGCAATATGTGCCTATACTGCAAGTCCAGAAAGAGTTGTGGACCCCTGGGTAGTTTGCTGGGGTCAGAGGCCACTTAGGTGGAGGGCCAGGGGGCACCCTGGGGCCTATACTGCAAGTCCAGGGACATCGGTGGACCCCTGGGTAGCTTGCTTAGGTCAGAGGCCCCTAGGTGGAGGGCAAAGGGGCACAATGGGGCCTATACTGCAAGTCCAGGAAGAGTTGTGGACCCCTGGGTAGCTTGCCTCAGGTCAGAGGCCCCTAGGTGGAGGGTTAGGAGGTACCCTGGGGCCTATACTGCAAGTCCAGGGAGAGAGGTGAACCCCTGGGTAGCTTGCTGGGGTGAGAGGCCACTAGGTGGAGGGCCAGGGGGCACAATGGGGCCTATACTGCAAGTCCAGGAAGAGTTGTGGACCCCTGGGTATTTTGATGGGGTCAGAGCCCCCTAGGTGGAGGGCCAGGAGGTCCCCTGGGGCCTATACTGCAAGTGCAGGGAGAGAGGTGAACCCCTGGGTAGCTTGCTGGGGTCAGGGGCCCCGGGGTGGTGGGCCAGGTGGCACCCTGTGGGCTATACTGCAAGTCCAGGAAGAGAGGTTGATCCATGGGTAGCTTGCTGGGGTCAGGGGCCCCTAGGTGGAGGGCCAGGGGGCACCCTGGGGCCTATACTGCAAGTCCAGGAAGAGAAGTGGACCCCTCTGTAGCTTGCTGGGGTCAGGGGTCCCTAGGTGGAGAGAGAGGGGGCACCATGGGGCCTATACTGCAAGTCCAGGGAGGGAGGTGGACCCCTGGGTAGCTTGCTGCGGACAGGGGCCCCTAGGTAGAGGGCCAGAGGGCACCCTCTGGGCTATACTGCAAGTCCAGGGAGGGATGTGGACCCCTGGGTAGGTTGCTTGGGTCAGAGGCCCCAAGGTGGAGGGCCAAGGGTCACCCTGGGGCATATACTGCAAGTCCAGGGAGAGAGGTGGACCCCCGGGTAGCTTGCTGAGGTCAGGGGCTCTTAGGTGGAGGGCCAGGGCGCATCCTGGGGCCTATGCTGCAAGTCCAGGAAGAGAAGTGAACCCCTGGGTAGCTTGCTGGTGTCTGGGGCCCCTAGTTGGAGGGCAAAGGGGCACACTGGCGTCTATACTGCAAGTCAATTGACATCGGTGGACCGCTGGTTAGCTTGCTGGGGTGAGAGGCCCCTAGGTGGAGCGCCAGGGTGCACGATGGGGCCTATACTGCAAGTCCAGGGAGAAGGTGGACCCCTAGGTAGCTTGCTGGGGTCAGGGGCCTTTAGGTGGAGGGCCAGGGGGCACCCTGGGGCCTATACTGCAAGTCCAAGAAGAGAAGTGGAACCCTGGGTAGCTTGCTGGGGTCAGGGGCCCCTAGGTGGAGAGAGAGGGGGCACCCTGGGGCCTATACTGCAAGTTCAGGGAGGGAGGTGGACCCCTGGGTAGCTTGCTGCGGTCAAGGGTCCCTAGGTGGAGGGCCAAGGGTCACCCTGGGGCCTATACTGCAAGTCCAGGGACATCGGTAGATGCCTGGGTAGCATGATGGGGTCAGAGGCCCCTAGGTGGAGGGCCAGGGGGCACCCTGGGGCCTATAATGCAAGTCCAGGGATATCGGTGGACCTCTTGGTAGCTTGCTGGGGTCAGAAGCGCCTAGGTAGAGGGCCAGGGGGCACCCTGAGGCTTATACTGCAAGTCCAGGAAGAGATGAGGACCCCTGGGTAGCTTGCTGGGGTCAGGGGCCCCTAGGTGGAGGGAGAGGGGGCACCCTGGGGCCTATACTGCAAGTCCAGGGAGATCGGTGGACCCCTGGGTAGCTTGCTGAGGTCAGAGGCCCCTAGGTGGAGTGCCAAGGGGCACCCTGGGGCCTATACTACAAGTCTAGGAAGAGAGGTGGACCCCTGGTTAGCTTGCTGGGGTCAGAGGCCCCTAGGTGGAGGGCAAAGGGGCACAATGGGGCCTATACTGCAAGTCCAGGAAGAGTTGTGGACCCCTGGGTAGCTTGCAGGGGTCAGAGGCCCCTAGGTGGAGGGTTAGGAGGTCCCCTGGGCCCTTTACTGCAAGTCCAGGGAGAGAGGTGAACCCCTGGGTAGCTTGCTGGGGTGAGAGGCCACTAGGTGGAGGGCCAGGGGGCACCCTGGGGCCTATACTGCAAGTCCAGGGAGAGAGGTGGACCCCTGGGTAGCTTGCTTTGGTCATAGGCTCCTAGGTGGAGGGCCAGGGTGCAACCTGGGGCCTACACTGCAAGTCCAGGGAGAGAGGAGTACCCCTGGGTAGCTTGCTTGGCTCAGAGGGTCCTATGTGGAGGGACAAGCGGCACCCCAGGGCATATACTGCAAGTCCAGGGACATCGGTGGACCCCTGGGTAGCTTGCTGGGGTCAAAGGCCCCTAGGTGGAGGGCCAAGGGGCACCCTGGGTCCTATACTGCAAGTCCAGGGACATCGGTGGACCCCTGGGTAGCTTGCTGGGGTCAGAGGTCCCTAGTTGAAGGACCAGGGGGTCCCCTGGGGCCTATACTACAAGTCCAGGGAGAGAGGTGGACCCCCGGGTAGCTTGCTGGCATCAGAGGCCCCTAGGTGGAGGGCTAGGGGGCACCCTGGGGCCTATACTGCAAGTCCAGGGAGTGAGGTGGGCTCCTGGGTAGCTTGCCTGGGTCAGGGGCCCCGGGGTGGAGGGCCAGGGGGCACCATGGGGACTACACTGCAAGACCAGGGAGAGAGGAGGACCCCTGGGTAGCTTGCTGGTGTCAAACACCACTAGGTGGAGGGCAAGGGGGCACCCTGAGGCCTATACTGCAAGTCCAGGGAGGGAGGTGGACCCCTGGGTAGCTTGCTGGGGTCAGAGGCCCCTAGGTAGAGGGTAAAGGAGCACCCTGGGGCTTATACTGCAAGTCCATGGACATCGGGTGACCCCTGGGTAGCTTGCTGGGGTCAGGGGCCCTTAGGTGGAAGGCCAGGGAAGCCCTGGGGCCTAAACTGCAAGTCCAGGAAGAGAAGTGGACCCCTGGGAAGCTTGCTGGGGTCAGGGGCCCCGGGGTTGGTGGGCCAGGTGGCACCCTGTGGGCTATACTGCAAGTCAAGGAAGAGTGATTGATCCAAGGGTAGCTTGCTGGGGTCAGGGGCCCCTAGGTGGAGGGCCTGGTATCACCCTGTGGGCTATACTGCAAGTCAAGGAAGAGAGGTTGACCCCTGGGTAGCTTGCTGGGGTCAGGGGCCCCTAGGTGGAGGGCCAGGGGCACCCTGGGGACTAAACTGCAAGTCCAGGGAGGGAGGTGGACCCCTGGGTAGCTTGCTAGTGTCAAGGGCTCTAGGTGGAAGGCCAGGGGACACCCTGTGGGCTAAACTGCAAGTCCAGGAAGAGAGTTGGACCCCTGGGTAGATTGCTGGGGTCAGGGGCCCCGGGGTGGAGGGCCAAGTTGCCCCCTGGGGCCTATACTGCAAGTCCAGGGAGAGAAGTGGACGCCTGGGTAGCTTGCTGGGGTCATAGTCTCATAGGTGGAGGGCAAGGGGGCCCCCTGGGGACTACACAGCAAGTCCAGGGAGAGAGGAGGACCCTTGGGTAGCTTGCTGGGGTCAGACACCCCTAGGTGGAGGGCCAAGGGGCACAATGGGGCCTATACTGCAAGTCCAGGAAGAGTTGTGGACCCCTGGGTAGCTTGCTGGGGTCAGGGGCCCCTAGGTGGAGGACCAGGGGCACCCTGGGGACTATAGTGCAAGTCCAGGGAGGGAGGTGGACCGCAGTGTGGCTTGCAAGGGTCAAGGGCCCTTAGGTAGAGGGCCAGGGGGCACCCTGTGGGCTCTACTGCAAGTCCAGGAAAAGAGGTTGACCCCTGGGTAGCTTGCTGGTGTCAACCACCCCTAGGTGGAGGGCAAGGGCCACCCTGAGGCCTATACTGCAAGTCCAGGGAGGGAGGTGGACCCCTGGGTAGCTTGCTGGGGTCAGAGGCCCCTAGGTGGAGGGCAAAGGAGCACCCTGGGGCTTATACTGCAAGTCCAGGGACATCGGTGGACCCCTGGGTAGCTTGCTGGGTCAGGGGCCCTTAGGTTGAAGGCCAGGGAAGCCCTGGGGCCTATACTGCAAGTCCAGGAAGAGAAGTGAACCCCTGGGAAGCTTGCCGTGGTCAGGGGCCCCGGGGTGGTGGGCCAGGTGGCACCCTGTGGGCTATACAGCAAGTCCAGGAAGAGAGGTTGATCCATGGGTAGCTTGCTGGGGTCAGGGGCCCCTAGGTGGAGGGCCGGGGCACCCTGGGGACTATACTGCAAGTCCAGGGAGGGAGGTGGACCCCTGGGTAGCTTGCTGGTGTCAGGGGCTCTAGGTGGAAGGCCAGGGGACACCCTGTGGGCTATACTGCAAGTCCAGGAAGAGAGGTTGATCCATGGCTAGCTTGCTGGGGTCAGGGGCCCCTAGGTGGAGGGCCTGGGGCACACTGGGGACTATACTGCAAGTCCAGGGTGGGAGGTGGACCCCTGGGTAGCTTGCTGGGGTCAGGGGCCCCGGGGTGGAGGGCCAAGTTGCCCTCTGGGGCCTATACTGCAAGTCCAGGGAGGGAGTTGGACGCCTGGGTAGCTTGCTGGGGTCATAGGCTCATAGGTGGAGGGCCAGGGGGCACCCTGGGGACTATACAGCAAGTCCAGGGAGAGAGGAGGACCCCTGGGTAGCTTGCTGGGGTCAGACACCTCTAGGTGGAGGGCCAAGGAGCACCCTGAGGCCTATACTGCAAGTCCAGGGAGGGAGGTGGACCGCAGGGTAGCTTGCTGCAGTCAATGGCCCTTAGGTGGAGGGCAAGGTGGCACCCTGTGGGCTATACTGCAAGTCCAGGAAGAGACGTGGACCCCTGGGTAGCTTGCTGGGTTCTGGGGCCCCTAGGTGGAGGGCCAGGCAACACCCTGGGGCCTATACTGCAAGTCCAGGGAGGGAGGTGGACCCCTGGGTAGCTTGCTGGGGTCAGACACCCCTAGGTGGAGGGTCAAATTGCACCCTGGGTCCTATACGGCAAGTACAGGGACGTCACTGGACCCCTGGGTAGCTTGCTGGGGTCAGGCGCCCCTAGGTGGAGGGAAAGGGGGATCTGGGGCCTACAATGCAAGTCCAGGGAGGGAGGTTGACCCCTGTGTAAATTGCTGGGGTCAGAGGCCCCTAGGTGGAGGGCCAGGGGGCACCCTGGGGCCTATACTGGAAGTGCAGGGAGAGAGGTGGATCCCTGGGTAGCTTGTTGGGGTCAGGGGCATCTAAATGGATGGCCAGGCGGCACCCTGTGGGCTATACTGCAAGTCCAGGAAGAGAGGTGGACCCATGCGTAGCTTGCTGGGGTCAGAGGCGCCTAGGTGGAGGGCCAGGGGGCACCCTGGGGCCTATACTGCAAGTCCAGGAAGAGAAGTGGATGCCTGGGTAGCTTGCTGGGGTCAGGGGCCCCTAAGTGGAGGGCCAGGGTGCACCCTGGGGGCCTATACTGCAAGACCAGGTAGGGAGCTGGACCCCTGGGTAGCTTGCTGGGGTCAGAGACTCCTATGTGAAGCGCAAGGGGGCACCCTGGGACCTACACTGCAAGTCCAGGGAGGGAGGTGGGCCCCTGGGTACCTTGCTGGGGTCAGAGATTCCTAGGTGTAGGGCCAAGGGGCACCCTGGGGCCTACAATGCAAGTCCAGGGAGAGATTTGGACCCCTGGGTAGCTTGCTGGGGTCAGAGCCCCCTAGGTGGAGGGCCAAGGGGCACAATGGGGCCTATACTGCAAGTCCAGGGACTACAGTGGACCCTTGGGTAGCTTGCTGGGGTCAGAGGCCCCTTGTTGGAGGGCCAGGGGGCAGCCTGGGGCCTATACTGCAAGTCCAGGAAGAGAATTGGATCCCTGGGTAGCTTGCTTGGGTCAGGGGCCTTTAGGTGGAGGGCCAGGGGGCACCCTGGGGCCTATACTGCAAGTCCAGGAAGAGATGTGGACCCCTGGGTAGCTTGCTGGGGTCAGGGGCATCTAGGTGGAGAGCCAGGGGGAAACCTGGGGCCTATATTGCAAGTCCAGGGAGAGATGTGGACCCCTGGGTAGCTTGCTGGGGTCAGAGACCCCTAAGTGGAGGGCAAGGGGGCACTCTGGGGCCTACAATGCAAGTCCAGGGAGGGAGGTGGACCCCTGGGTAAATTGTTGGTGTCAGAGGCCCCTAGGTGGAGGGCCAGGGGGCACCCTGGGGCCTATACTGCAAGTGCAGGAAGAGAGGAGGACCCATGGGTAGCTTGCTGGGGTCAGAGGCCCCTAGGTGGAGGGCCAGGGGGCACCCTGGGGCCTATACTGCAAGTCAAGGGACATCGGTGGACCCCTGGGTAGCTTGCTGGGGTCAGAGGCCCCTAAGTGGAGGGCCAGGGGGCACCCTGGGGCTTATACTGCAAGTCCAGGAAGAGAGGTGGACAACTCGGTAGCTTGATGGGGTCAGGCGCCCCTAGGTGAAAGGCTGAGGGGCACCCAGAGGCCAATACTGCAAGCCCAGGGAGGGACGTGGACCCCTGGGTAGCTTGCTGGGGTCAGGGTCCCCTAGGTGGAGGGCCAGGGGGCACCCTGTGGGCTATACTGCAACTCCAGGAAGAGAGGTGGACCCCTGGGTAGCTTGCTGGGTTCAGGGGCCTTTAGGTGGAGGGCCAGGGGGCACCCTGTGCCTATACTGCAAGTCCAGGAAGAGAGGTGGACCCCTGGGTTGCTTGCTGGGGTCAGAGGCCCCTAAGTGGAGGGCCAGGGGGGCACCCTGGGGCCTTTACTGCAAGTCCAGGAAGAGTTGTGGACCCTTGGGTAGCTTGCTGGCGAGAGAGGCCACTGGGTGGAGGGCCAGGGGGCACACTAGGGCCTATACTAAAAGTCCAGGGAGAGAGGTGGACCCCTGGGTAGCTTGCTTGGGTCATAGGCTCCTAGGTGGAGGGCCAGGGGGCAACCTGGGGCCTACACTGCAAGTCCAGGGAGATTGGTGGACCCCTGGGTAGCTTGCAGGGGTCAGAGGCCCCTAGGTGGAGGGCCAGGTGTTCCCCTGGGGCCTATATTGCAAGTACAGGGAGAGAGGTGAACCCCTGGGTAGCTTGCTGGGGTGAGAGGCCACTAGGTGGAGGGCCAGTGGGCACCCAGGGGCCTATACTGCAAGTCCAGGGACATCGGTGGACCCCTGGGTAGCTTGCTGGGGTCAGAAGCCCCTAGGTGGAGGGCCAGGGGGTCCCATGGGGCCTATACTACAAGTCCAGGGAGAGAGGTGTACCCCTGGGTAGCTTGCTGGGGTAAGGGGCCCCTGGGTGGAGGGCCAGGGGGCACCCTGGGGCCTATACTGCAAGTCCAGGAAGAGAAGTGGATGCCTGGGTAGCTTGCTGGGGTCAGGCCCCTAGGTGGAGGGCCAGGGGGCACCCTGGGGACTATACTGTGAGTTCAGGAGGAGAGGTTAACCCCTGGGAAGCTTGCTGGGGTCAGGGGCCCCTAGGTGGAGGGCCAGGGGGAAACCTGGGGCCTATACTGCAAGTCCAGGGACATCGGTGGACCCCTGGGTAGCTTGCTGGGGTCAGGGGCCCTAAGGTGGAGGGCCAGGGGGCACGCTGGGGCCTATACTGCAAGTCCAGGGAGATCGGTGGACCCCTGGGAAACTTGCTGGGGTCAGAGGCCCCTAGGTGGAGTGCCAAGGGGCACCCTGGGGCCTAATGTACAAGTCCAGGAAGAGAGGTGGACCCCTAAGTAGCTTGCTGGGGTCAGAGGCCCCTAGGTGGAGGGCAAAGGGGCACAATGGGGCCTATACTGCAAGTCCAGTAAGAGTTGTGGACCCCTGGGTAGTTAGCTGGGGTCAGGGCCCCCTAGGTGGAGAGCCAGGGGACACCCTGGGGCTTATACTGCAAGTCCAGGGAGAGAGGTGGACAACTCTGTAGCTTGATGGGGTCAGGCGCCCCTGGGTGAAAGGCCGGGGGGCACCCAGAGGCCTATACTGCAAGCCCAGAGAGGGAAGTGGACCCCTGGGTAGCTTGCTGGGGTCAGGGTCCCCTATGTTGAGGGCAAGGGGGCACCCTGTGGGCTATAATGCAAGTATAGGAAGAGAGGTGGACACCTGGGTAGCTTGCTGGGATCAGGGGCCCCTAGGTGGAGGGCCAGGGGGCACCCTGTGCCTATACTGCAAGTCCAGGAAGAGAGGTGGACCCCAGGGTTGCTTGCTGGGGTCAGAGGCCCCTAAGTGGAGGGCCAGGGGGGCACCCTGGGGCCTATACTGCAAGTCCAGAAAGAGTTGTGGACCCCTGGATAGTTTGCTGGGGTCAGAGGCCCCTAGGTGGAGGGCCAGGAGTTCCCCTGGGGCCTATACTGCAAGTCAAGGGAGAGAGGTGAACCCCTGGGTAGCTTGCTGGGGTGAGAGGCCACTTAGGTGGAGGGCCAGGGGCACCCTGGGGCCTATACTGCAAGTCCAGGGACATCGGTGGACCCCAGGGTTGCTTGCTGGGGTCAGAGGCCCCTAAGTGGAGGGCCAGGGGGGCACCCTGGGGCCTATACTGCAAGTCCAGAAAGAGTTGTGGACCCCTGGATAGTTTGCTGGGGTCAGAGGCCCCTAGGTGGAGGGCCAGGAGTTCCCCTGGGGCCTATACTGCAAGTCCAGGGAGAAAGGTGGACCCCTGGTTAGCTTGCTGGGGTAAGGGGCTCCTAGGTGGAGGGCCAGGGGGCACTCTGGGGCCTATACTGCAAGTCCAGGAAGAGATGTGGTTGCCTGGGTAGCTTGGTGGGGTCAGGGGCCCCTAGGTGGAGGGCAAGGGGGCACCCTGGGGCCTATACTGCGAGTCCAGGAAGAGAGGTTGACCCCTGGGTAGCTTGCTGGGGTCAGAGGTACCTAGGTGGAGTGCCAGGGGGAAACCTGGGGCCTATACTGCAAGTCCAGGGAGATCGGTGGACCCCTCGGTAGCTTGCTGAGGTCAGAGGCCCCTAGGTGGAGTGCCAAGGGGCACCCTGGGGCCTATACTACAAGTCCAGGAAGAGAGGTGGACCCCTGGTTAGCTTGCTGGGGTCAGAGGCCCCTAGGTGGAGGGCAAAGGGGCACAATGGGGCCTATAATGCAAGTCCAGGAAGAGTTGTGGACCCCTGGGTAGCTTGCTGGGGTCAGAGGCCCCTAGGTGGAGGGTTAGGAGGTCCCATGGGGCCTATACTGCAAGTCCAGGGAGAGAGGTGAACCCCTGGGTAGCTTGCTGGGGTGAGAGGCCACTAGGTGGAGGGCCAGGGGGCACCCTGTGGGCTATACTGCGAGTCCAATAAGAAAGGTTGACCCCTGGGTAGCTTGCTGGGGTCAGGGGCCCCTAGGTGGAGGGCCAGGGGGAACCCTGGGGCCTATACTGCAAGTCCAGGGACATCGGTGGATACCTGGGCCGCTTGCTGGGGTCAGGGGCCCTTAGGTGGAGGGCCAAGGGGCACAATGGGGCCTATACTGCAAGTCCAGGAAGAGTTGTGGACCCCTGGGTAGCTTAATGGGGTCAGAGCCCCCTAGGTGGAGGGCCAGGAGGTCCCTGGGGCCTATACTGCAAGTGCAGGGAGAGAGGTGAACCCCTGGGTAGCTTGCTGGTTTGAGAGACCACTTAGGTGGAGGGCCAGGGGCACCCTGGGGCCTATACTGCAAGTCCAGGGACATCGGTGGACCTCTGGGTAGCTTGATGGGGTTAGAAGCCCCTAGGTGGAGGGCCAGGGGGTCCCCTGGGGCCTATACTGCAAGTCCAGGGAGAAAGGTGGACCCCTGGGTAGCTTGCTGGGGTCAGGGGTACCTAGGTGGAGTGCCAGGGGGAAACCTGGGGCCTATACTGCAAGTCCAGGGAGATCGGTGGACCCCTCGGTAGCTTGCTGAGGTCAGAGGTCCCTAGTTGGAGGGCCAGGGGGTCCCCTGGGGCCTATACTGCAAGTCCAGGGACATCGGTGGACCCCTGGGTAGCTTGCTGGGGTCAGAGGTCCCTAGTTGGAGGGCCAGGGGGTCCCCTGGGGCCTATACTACAAGTCCAGGGAGAGAGGTGGACCCCTGGGTAGCTTGCTGGCATCAGAGGCCCCTAGGTGGAGGGCTAGGGGGCACCCTGGGGCCTATACTGCAAGTCCAGGGAGTGAGGTGGGCTCCTGGGTAGCTTGCTGGGGTCAGGGGCCCCGGGGTGGAGGGCCAGGGGGCACCATGGGGACTACACTGCAAGACCAGGGAGAGAGGAGGACCCCTGGGTAGCTTGCTGGTGTCAAACACCACTAGGTGGAGGGCAAGGGGGCACCCTGAGGCCTATACTGCAAGTCCAGGGAGGGAGGTGGACCCCTGGGGTAGCTTGCTGGGGTCAGAGGCCCCTAGGTGGAGGGCAAAGGAGCACCCTGGGGCTTATACTGCAAGTCCAGGGACATTGGGTGACCCCAGGATAGCTTGCTGGGGTCAGGGGCCCTTAGGTGAAAGGCCAGGGAAGCCCTGGGGCCTAAACTGCAAGTCCAGGAAGAGAAGTGGACCCCTGGGAAGCTTGCTGGGTTCAGGGGCCCCGAGGTGGTGGGCCAGGTGGCACCTTGTGGGCTATACTGCAAGTCCAGCAAGAGAAGTTGATCCATGGGTAGCTTGCTGGGGTCAGGGGCCCCTAGGTGGAGGGCCTGGTATCACCCTGTGGACTATACTGCAAGTCCAGGAAGAGAGGTGGACCCCTGGGTTGCTTGCTGGGGTCAGAGGCCCCTAAGTGGAGGACCAGGGGGCACCCTGCGGCCTATACTGCAAGTCCAGAAAGAGTTGTGGACCCCTGGGTAGTTTGCTGGGGTCAGAGGCCCCTAGGTGGAGGGCCAGGAGTTCCCCTGGGGCCTATACTGCAAGTCAAGGGAGAGAGGTGAACCCCTGGGTAGCTTGCTGGGGTGAGAGGCCTCTTAGGTGGAGGGCCAGGGGGCACCCTGGGGCCTATACTGCAAGTCCAGGGACATCGGTGGACCTCTGGGTAGCTTGCTGGGGTCAGAAGCCCCTAGGTGAAGGGCCAGGGGGTCCCCTGGGGCCTATACTACAAGTCCAGGGAGAGAGGTGGACCCCTGGGTAGCTTGCTGGGGTAAGGGGCTCCTAGGTGGAGGGCCAGGGGGCACTCTGGGGCCTATACTGCAAGTCCAGGAAGAGATGTGGTTGCCTGGGTAGCTTGCTGGGGTCAGGGGCCCCAAGGTGGAGGGCCAGGGGGCACCCTGGGGCCTATACTGCGAGTCCAGGAAGAGAGGTTGACCCCTGGGTAGCTTGCTGGGGTCAGGGGCACCTAGGTGGAGGGCCAGGGGGAAACCTGGGGCCTATACTGCAAGTCCAGGGAGATCGGTGGACCCCTCGGTAGCTTGCTGAGGTCAGACGCCCCTGGGTGGAGTGCCAAGGGGCACCCTGGGGCCTATACTACAAGTCCAGGAAGAGAGGTGGACCCCTGGTTAGCTTGCTGGGGTCAGGAGGCCCCTAGGTGGAGGGCAAAGGGGCACAATGGGGCCTATACTGCAAGTCCAGGAAGAGTTGTGGACCCCTGGGTAGCTTGCTGGGGTCAGGGGCCCCTAGGTGGAGGGCCAGGGGCACCCTGGGGACTATACTGCAAGTCCAGAGAGGGAGGTGGACCCCTGGGTAGCTTGCTGGTGTCAGGGGCTCTAGGTGGAAGGCCAGGGGACACCCTGTGGGCTAAACTGCAAGTCCAGGAAGAGAGTTGGACCCCTGGGTAGATTGCTGGGGTCAGGGGCCCTGGGGAGGAGGGCCAAGTTGCCCCCTGGGGCCTATACTGCAAGTCCAGGGAGAGAAGTGGACGCCTGGGTAGCTTGCTGGGGTCAGAGTCTCATAGGTGGAGGGCAAGGGGGCACCCTGGGGACTACACAGCAAGTCCAGGGAGAGAGGAGGACCCTTGGGTAGCTTGCTGGGGTCAGACACCCCTAGGTGGAGGGCCAAGGGGAACAATGGGGCCTATACTGCAAGTCCAGGAAGAGTTGTGGACCCCTGGGTAGCTTGATGGGGTCAGAGCCCCCTAGGTGGAGGGCCAGGAGGTCCCCTGGGGCCTATACTGCAAGTCCAGGGATAGATGTAGACCCCTGGGTAGCTTGCTGGGGACAGGGGCCCCTAAGTGGAGGGCCAGATGGAACCCTGTGGGCTATACTGCAAGTCCAGGAAGAGAGGTTGACCCCTGGGTAGCTTGCTGGGGTCAGGGGCCCCTCGGTGGAGGGCCAGGGGGCACCCTGAGGCCTATACTGCACGTCCAGGAAGAGTGGTGGACCCCTGGGTAGCTTGCTGGGGTCAGAGGCCCCTAGGTGAAGGGCCAGGGGGCAGCCTGTGGGCTATACTGCAAGTCCAGGGAGAGAGGTGGACCCCTGGGTAGCTTGCTGGCGTCAGAGGCCCCTAGGTGGAGGGCCAGGGGCACCCTGGGGCCTATAATGCAAGTCCAGGGAGGGAGGTGGACCCCTGGGTAGCTTGCTGGGGTCAGAGACCCATAGGTGGAGGGCAAGGGGTTACCCTGGGGACTACACTGCAAGTCCAGGGACATCGGTATACCCTTCGGTTGCTTGCTGGGGTCAGAGGCCCCTAGGTGGAGGGCCAGGGGGCACAATGTGGGCTATACTGCAAGTCCAGGGAGTGAGATGGACTCCTGGGTAGCATGCTGGGGTCAGAGGCCCCTAGTTGGAGGGCCAGGGGGCACCCTGGGGCCTATACGGCAAGTCCAGGGGGAGAGGTGGACCCCTGGGTAGCTTGCTAGGGTCAGAGGCCCCTAGGTGGATGGCCTAGGAGCACCCTGGGGCCTATAATGCAAATCAAGGGACATCCGTGGACCCCTGGGTAGCTTGCTGGGGTCACAGGCCCTAAGGTGGAAAGCCAGGGTGCACCCTGGGGCCTATACTGCAAGTAAAGGGAGGGAGGTAGACCCCTGGGTAGCTTGCTGGGGTCAGGGGCTGGGGTCAGGGGTAGCTTGCTAGGGCCAGGGAGCACAATGATGGCTATACTGCAAGTCCAGGAAGAGAGGTGGACCCCTGGGTAGCTTGCTGGGGTCAGGGGCCCCTAGGTGGAGGGCCAGGGGGCACAATGTGGGCTATACTGCAAGTCCAGGAAGAGAGGTGGACCCCTGTTTAGCTTGCTGGGGTCATAAGCTCCTAGGTGGAGGGCCAGGGGGCACCCTGGGGCCTAGACTGCAAGTCCAGGGAGAGATGTGGACCCCTGGGTAGCTTGCTGAGGTCAGAAACCCCTAGTTTGAGGGCAAGGGGGCACCCTGGGGCCTACACTACAAGTCCAGGGAGGGAGGTGTACCCACGGGTAGCTTGCTCGGGTCACGGGCTCTTATGGGATGTTGCCAGGGTGCACTCTGGGGTCCATACTGCAAGTCCAGGAAGAGAAGTGGACCCCTGGGTAGCTTGCTGAGGTCAGGGGCTCTTAAGTGGAGGGCCAGGGGGCACCCTGGGGCCTATACTGCAAGTCCAGGGAGAGAGGTGAACCCCCGGGTAGCTTGCTGGGGTCAGGGGCTCTTAGGTGGAGGGCCAAGGAGCACCCTGGGGCCTTTACTGCAAATCCAGGGACATCGGTGGACCCCTGGGTAGCTTGCTGGGGTCAGAGACCCCTAGGTGGAGGGCAAGGGGGCACCCTGGGAACTATACTGCAAGTCCAGGGAATGAGGTGGACTCCCGGGTAGCTTGCTGGGGTCATATTCTCCTGGGTGGAGGTCCAGGGTGCACCCTGGGGCCTACACTGCAAGTCCTGGGAGAGAGGTGGACCCCTGGTTAGCTTGCTGGGATCAGAGACCCCTAGGTAAAGGGTAAGGGGGCACAATGGGTAATCTACTGCTAGTCCAGGGACTTTGGTGGACCCCTGGGTCGCTTGCTTGGGTCAAAATCCCTTAGATGGAGGGCCAGGGGGCACCCTGGGGCCTATACTGCAAGTCCAGGGACATCGGTGGACCCCTGGGTAGCTTGCTGGGGTCAGAGGCGCCTAGGTGGAGGGCCAGGGGGTATCCTGGGGCCTATACTGCAAGTCCATTGACATCGGTGGACCCCTGGGTAGCTTGCTGGGGTAAAGGGCCCTTAGGTGGAGGGCCAGGGGACACCCTGGGGCCTATAATGCAAGTCCGGGAGGAGAAGTGGACCCCTGGGTAGCTTGCTCGGGTCAGGGGCCCCTAGGTGGAGGGCCAGGGGGCACCCTGGAGCCTATACTGATAGTCCAGGAACAGATGTGGACCCCTGCGTAGCTTGCTGGGGTCAGTGGCCCCATAGGTAGAGGGCCAGGGGTCACCTGGGGCCTATACTGCAAGTCCAGGGAGAGAGGTGGACCCCTGGGTAGCTTGCTTGGGTTATAGGCCCCTAGGTGGAGGGCCAGGGGGCACCCTGGGGCCTACACTGCAACTCCAGGGAGAGAGGTGGACCACCGGGTAGATTGCTGGGGTCAGGGGCTCTTAGGTGGGGGGCCAGGGGGCACCCTGAGGTCTATACTGCAAGTCCAGAAAGAGAAGTGGACCCCTGGGTAGCTTGCTGGGGTCAGAGGCCCCTAGGTGGAGGGCCAGGGGGCACCATGGGGCCTATACTACAAGTCCAGGGAGTGAGGTGGACCCCTGGGTAGCTTGCAGGGGTCAGAGACCCCTACGTTGAGGGCAAGGGGACACCCTGGGGCCTACACTACAAGTCCAGGGAGGGAGGTGGAGCCCTGGGCAGCTTGCTGGGGTCAGAGGCCCCTAGGTGGAGGGCCAGGGGGCACCCTGGGGAATATACTGCAAGTCCAGGGACGTCGGCGGACCCCTGGATAGCTTGCTAGGGTCAGAGGCCCCTAGGTGGAGGGCCAGGGGCACTCTGGGGCCTATACTGCAAGTCCAGGGAGAGAGGTGGACCCCTAGATATCTTGCTGGGGTCAGAAGTCCCTAGGTGGAGGGCCAGGGGGCACCCTGGGGGCTATACTGCAAGTCAAGGAAGAGAAGTGAACCCCTGTGTAGCTTGCTGGGGTCAGGGGACCCTAGGTGGAGGACAAGGGTGCACCGTGGGGCCTATACTGCAAGTCCAGGAAGAGTAGTGGACCCCTGGGTAACTTGCTGGGGTCAGGGGCCCCTAGGTGGAGGGCCAGGGGGCACCCTGGGGAATATACTGCAAGTCCAGGGACATCGGTGGACCCCCTGGGTAGCTTGCTGGGGTCAGAGGCCCCTAGATGGAGGGCCAGGGGGCACCTTGGAGCCTATACTGCAAGTCCAAGGACATCGGTGGACCCCTGGGTAGCTTGCTGGGGTCAGAAGCGCCTAGGTGGAGGGCCAGGGGGAACCCTGGGGCCTATACTGCAAGACGAGGGAGAGATTTGGAGGACCAGGGGGCACCCTGGGGCCTAGACTGCAAGTCCAGGGAGAGAGGTGGACCCATGGGTAGCTTGCTGGAGTCAGAGGCCCCTAGGTGGAGGGCCAAGGGGCACCCTGGGGTGTATACTGCAAGACCAGGGACAACGATGGACCCCTGGTTAGCTTGCTGGGTTCAGAGACCCCTAGGTAGACGGCATGGGGGCACCCTGGGGAATTTACTGCAAGTCCCGGGACTTTGGTGGACCCCTGGGTCGCTTGCTTGGGTCAAAATCCCTTAGATGGAGGGCCAGGGAGCACCCTAGGGCCTATACTGCAAGTCCAGGGACATCGGTGGACCCCTGGGTAGCTGGCTGGGGTCAGAGGCGGCGAGGTGGAGGGCCAGATGAGACCCGGGGCCTATACTGCAAGTCCAGAGAGAGAGGTGGACCCCTGGGTAGCTGGCTGGGGTCAGAGGCGCCTAGGTGGAGGGCTAGGGGGCACCCTGGGGCCTATTCTGCAAGTCCAAGGAGAGAAGTGGGCCCCTGGGTAGCTTGCTGGGGTCAGAGGCCCCTAGGTGGAGAGCCAGGGGGCATTCTGGGGTCTATACTGCAAGTCCAGGGACATCAGTGGACCCCTGGGTAGCTTGCTGTGGTCAGGGGCCCTTAGGTGGAGGGCCAGGGGGCAGCCTGTGGGCCTATAATGCATGTCCGGGAAGAGAAGTGGACCCCTGGGTAGCTTGCTCGGTCATGGGCCCTTAGGTGGAGGGCCAGGGTCACCCTGGGGAATATGCTGCAAGTCCAGGAAGAGAGGTGGACCCCTGGGTAGCTTGCTGGGGTCAAAGGCCTCTGGGTGGAGGGCCAGAGGCACCCTGGGTGCTATACTGCAAGTCAAGGAAGAAAAGTGGGCCCCTGGGTAGCTTGCTGGGGTCAGTGGACCTTAGGTGGAGGTCCAGGGTTCACCCTGGGGCCTATACTGCAAGTCCAGGAAGAGAGGTGGACCCCTTGGTAGCTTGCTGGTTTCAGGAGCCCCTAGGTGGAGGGCCAGGGGGCACCCTGGGGCTATACTGCAAGTCCAGGAAGAGATGTGGACCCCTGGGTAGCTTGTTAGGGTCAGGGGCCCCTATGTGGAGAGCCAGGGGGCACCCTGGGGAATATACTGCAAGTCCAGGGACATCGTTGGACCCCTGGGTAGCTTGCTTGGGCCAGAGGCCCCTAGATGGAGGGCCACGGGGCACCTAGGGCCTATACTGCAAGTCCAGGGAGAGAGGTGGATCCCTGGGTAGCTTGCTGGGGTCAGAGGCCCTTAGATGGAGGGCCTGGAGGCACCCTGGGGCCTATACCGCAAGTCCAGGGAGAAAGGTGGACCCCTGGGTAGCTTGCTGGGGTCAGAGGCCCCTAGGTGGAGGGCCAAGGGGCACCCTGGGGTCTATGCTGCAAGTCCAGGGACATCGGTGGACCCCTGGTTAGCTTGCTAGGGTGAAAGGTCCCTAGGTGGAGGGCCAGGGGGCACTCTGGGGAATATACTGCAAGTCCCGGGACATCGGTGGTCCCCTGGTTAGCTTGCTGGGGTCAGAGGTCCCTAGGTGTAGGGCCAGGGGGTCCTCTGGGGCCTATACTGCAAGTCCAGGGAGAGAGGTGGACCCCTGGGTAGCTTGCTGGGGTCAGAGGCACTTAGATGGAGGGCCAGGGGGCACCCTGGTGCCTATACCGCAAATCCAGGAAGAGATGTGGATCCCTGGGTAGCTTGCTGGGGTCAGGGGCCCCTAGGTAGAGGGCCAGGGGGCACCGTGGGGAATATACTGCAAGTCCAGGGACATCGGTGGACAACTGGGTAGCTTGCTGGGATCTGAGGCTCCAAGGTTATGGGCCAGGGGACACCCTGGGGCCTATAATGCAAGTCCGGGAGGAGAAGTGGACCCCTGGGTAGCTTGCTCGGGTCAGGGGCCCCTAGGTGGAGGGCCAAAGGGCACCCTGGGGCCTAATCTGCAAGTCCAGGGAATGAGTTGGACTCCTTGGTAGCTTGCTGTGGTCATAATCTCCTAAGTGGAGGGCCTGGGGGCACCTTGGGGCCTACACTGCAAGTCCAGGGAGAGATGTGGACCCCCGGGTAGCTTACTGGGGTCAGGGGCTCTTAGGTGGAGGGCCAGGGGGCATCCTGGGGCCTATACTGCAAGTCCAGGAAGAGAAGTGGACCCCTGGGTAGCTTCCTAGGGTAAGAGGCCCCTAGGTGGAGGGCCAAGGGGCACTCTGGGGCCTTTATTGCATATCCAGGCAGAGAGTTGGACCCCTGGGTAGCTTGCTGGGGTCAAAAGCTCCAAGGTGGAAGGCTTGGGGGCACCCTGGTGCCTATACTGCAAGTCCAGGAAGAGAAGTGGACCCCTGGGTAGCTTGCTGGGGTCAGGGGCCCCTTGGTGGAGGGCCAGGGAGGGAGGTGGACCCCTGGGTAGCTTGCTGGTGTCAGAGGCCCCTAGGTGGAGGGCCAGGTTGCACCATGGGGCCTTTACTGCAAGTCCAGGGAGGGAGGTGGAACCCTGGGTAGCTTGCTGGGGTCAGGGTCACCTAGGTGGAGGGCCAGGGGGCACCGTGGGGCCTATACTACAAGTCCAAGTTGAGAGGTGGTCCTCTGGGTAGCTTGCTGGGGTCAGAGGCCCCTGGTTGGAGGGTCAGGGGGCACCATGGGGTTTTAATTGCAAGTTCAGGAAGAGAGGTGGACCCCTGGGTAGCTTGCTGGGGTCAGAGGCTCCTAGGTGGAGGGCCAGGGGGCACTCTGGTGCTTTACTGCAAGTCCAGGCAGAGAGGTGGCCCCCTGGGTAGCTTGCTGGGGTCAGAGGCCCCAAGTGGAGGCTCAAGGCGCAAACTCTGGCCTACACTGCAAGTCCAGGTAGAGAGGTGTAACCCTGGGTAGCTTGCTGGGGTCAGACACCCCTAGGTGGAGGGCAAGGGGGCACCCTGGGGCCTATACTGCAAGTCCAGGAACAGAGTTAGACCCCTGGGTAGCTTGCTGGGGTCAGGGTCACCTAGGTGGAGGGCCAGGGGGCACCGTGGGGCCTATACTGCAAGTCCAAAATGAGAGGTGGTCCTCTGGGTAGCTTGCTGGTGTCAGAGGCCCCTAGTTGGAGGGTCAGGGGGCACTCTGGTGCTTTACTGCAAGTCCAGGCAGAGACGTGGCCCCCTGGGTAGCTTGCTGGGGTCAGAGGCTCCTAGGTGGAGGGCCAAGGGGCACTCTGGTGCTTCACTGCAAGTCCAGGCAGAGAGGTGGCCCCCTGGGTAGCTTGCTGGGGTCAGAGGCCCCAAGTGGAGGCTCAAGGGGCAAACTGGGGCCTACACTGCAAGTCCAGGTAGAGAGGTGTAACACTGGGTAGCTTGCTGGGGTGAGACACCCCTAGGTGGAGGGCAAGGGGGCACCCTGGTGCCTATACTGCAAGTCCAGGAAGAGAGGTGGACCCCTGGGTAGCTTGCTGGAGTCAGGGTCACCTAGGTGGAGGGCCAGGGGGCACCGTGGGGCCTATACTGCAAGTCCAAGTTGAGAGGTGGTCCTCTGGGTAGCTTGCTCGGGTCAGAGGCCTCAGGTGCAGGGCAAGGGCGCACCCTGGGGCCTATACTGCATGTCCAGGAAGAGAGGTGGACCCCTGGGTAGCTTGCTGGGGTCAAAGGCCTCTAGGTGGAGGGTCATTGGGCACCATGGGGTTTTAATTGCAAGTCCAGGAAGAGAGGTGGACCCCTGGGTAGTTTGCTGGGGTCAGAGGCTCCTAGGTGGAGGGCCAGGGGGCACTCTGGTGCTTTACTGCAAGTCCAGGCAGAGAGGTGGCCCCCTGGGTAGCTTGCTGGGGTCAGAAAGGGCAAACTGGGGCTTACACTGCAAGTCCAGGTAGAGAGGTGTAACCCTGGGTTGCTTGCTGGGGTCAGACACCCCTAGGTGGAGGGCAAGGGGGCACCATGGGGCCTTTACTGCAAGTCCAGGGAGGGAGGTGGACCCCTGGGTAGCTTGCTGGGGTCAGGGTCACCTAGGTGGAGGGCCAGTGGGCACCCTGGGGCTTATACTGCGAATCCAGGGAGAGAGGTGGAACCCTGGGTAGCTTGCTGGGGTCAAAGGCCCCTAGGTGGAGGGCCAGGGGCCACCGTGGGGCCTATACAGCAAGTCCAGGAAGAGAGATGAAACCCTGGGTAGCTTGCTGGGGTCAGAGGGACCTAGGTTGAGGCCCCAAGGTAATTCTGGTGCTTTACTGCAAGTCCAGGAAGAGAAGTGGCCCCCTGGGTAGCTTGTTGGGATCAGAGGCTCCTAGGTGGAAGGCCAGGGGGCACCCTGGGGCCTATACTGCAAGTCCAAGGTGAGAGGTGGTCCTCTGGGTAGATTGCTGGGGTCAAAAGCCCCCAGGTAAAGGGCAAGGGGCACCCAGGGGCCTATACTGCAAGTCCAGGGAGAGAGGTGGTCCCCTGGGTAGCTTGCTGTGGTCAGAGGCCCCTAGGTGGAGGGCCAGGGGGCAACCTAGGGCCTACACTGCAAGTCTAGGAAGAGAGGTTGACCCCTGGGTAGCTTGCTGGGGTCAGACACCCCTAGGTGGAGGGCCAGGGGGCACCCTCTGGGCTATACTGCAAGTCCAGGAACAGAGGTGGAACCCTGGTTAGCTTGCTGGGGTCAGGGGCCCCTAGGTGGAGGGCCAAAGGGCACCCTGGGGCCAACACTGCAAGTCCAGGGAGTGAGGTGGACTCCTGGGCAGCTTGCTTGGGTCATAGGCTCCTAGATGGAGGGCCAGGGGGCACCCTGGGGCCTACACTGCAAGTCCAGAGAGAGAGGTGGAACCTTGGGTAGCTTGCTGGGGACAGAGACCCTTTGGTGGAGGGCAAAGGGGCACCCTGGTGCCTACACTGCAAGTCCAGGGACATCGGTGGACCCCTGGGTAGTTTGCTGGGTCAGAGACACCTATGTGGAGGTCCAGGGGGCACCCTGGGGCCTATACTGCAAGTCCAGGGAGAGAGGTGGACATCTGGGTAGCTTGCTGGGGTCAGAGGCCCATGGGTGGAGGGAGAGGGGGCACCCTGGGGCCTATACTGCAAGCCCAGGGAGAGAGGTGGACCCCTGGGTAGCTTGCTGGGGTCAGAGGCCCTTGGGTGGAGGGAGAGGGGGCACCCTGGGGCCTATACTGCAAGCCCAGGGAGAGGTGGACCCCTGGGTAGCTTGTTGGGGTCAGAGACTGTTAATTGGAGGGTAAAGGGGCACACTGGGCCCTATACTGCAAGTCCAGGACGGGAGGTGGACCCCTGGGAAGCTTGCTGGGGTCTGGGACCCCAAGATGGAGGGCCAGGTGGCACCCTGTTAGCTATACTGCAAGTCCAGGAAGAGAGGTTGACCCTGGGTAGCTTGCTGGGGTCAGGGGCCCCTAGGTGGAGTGCCAAGGGGAACTCTGGGGCTTATACCTGAAGTCCAGGGACATCGGTGGACCCCTGGGTAGCTTGCTGGGGTCAGGGGCCCTTAGGTGGAGGGCCAGGGGGAACCCTGGGGCCTACACCGCAAGTCCAGGGAGATTGGTGGACCCCAAGGTAGCTTGCTGGGGTCAGAGGCCCCTAGGTGGAGGGCCAGGGGGCACCATGGGGCCTATACTGCATGTCCAGGAAGAAAGGTGGACCCCTGGGTAGCTTGCTGGGGTCAGAGGCCCCTAGGTGAAGGGCCAGGGGGCACCCTGGGGCCTATACTGAAAGTCCAGAAAGAAAAGTTGACCCCTGGGTAGCTTGCTGGGGAGAGGGACCCCTTGGTGGAGGGCCAGGGGGCACCCTGGGGCCTATACTGCAAGCCCAAGGAGGGAGTTGGACCCCTGGATAGCTTGCTGGGGTCAGGTTCCCCTAGGTGGAGGGCCAGTTGGCACCCTGTGGGCTATACTGCAAGTCCAGGGAGAGAGGTGGACCCCTGGGTAGCTTGCTTGGGTCATAGGCTCCTAGGTGGAGGGCCAGGGGGCACCCTGGGGCCTACACTGCAAGTCCAGGGACATCGGTGGACCCCTGGGTAGCTTGCTGGGGTCAGAGGCCCCTTGGTGGAGGGCCCAGGGGGCACCCTGGGACCTATACTGCTAGTCCAGGGAGAGAGGTGGACCCTTCGGTAGCTTGCTGGGGTCAGGTTCCCCTAGGTGGGGGGCCAGTTGGCACCCTGTGGGCTATACTGAAAAACCAGGGAGAGAGGTGGACCCATGGGTAGCTTGCTTGGGTCATAGGCTCCTAGGTGGAGGGCCAGGGAAAACCCTGTGGCCTACACTGCAAGTCCAGTGAGAGATGTAGACCCCTGGGAAGTTTGCTGGGGTAAGAGGCCCCTAGGTGGAAGGCCAAGGGGGCCTATACTGCAAGTCCAGGAGGAGAAGTGTACCCCTGGGTAGCTTGTTGGGATCACAGGCTCCTAGGTGGAAGGCCAGGGGGCACCCTGGGGCCAATACTGCAAGTCCAAGGTGAGAGGTGGTCCTCTGGGTAGATTGCTGGGGTCAGAAGCCCCCAGGTAAAGGGCAAGGGGCACCCAGGGGCCTATACTGCAAGTCCAGGGAGAGAGGTGGTCCCCTGGGTAGCTTGCTGTGGTCAGAGGCCCCTAGGTGGAGGGCCAGGGGGCAACCTAGGGCCTACACTGCAAGTCTAGGAAGAGAGGTTGACCCCTGGGTAGCTTGCTGGGGTCAGAGACCCCTAGGTGGAGGGCCAGGGGGCACCCTGGGGCTTATACTGCAAGTCCAGGCAGAGAAGTGGCCCCCTGGGTAACTTGTTGGGATCAGAGGCCCCTAGGTGGAGGGCTTGGGGGCACCCTCTGGGCTATACTGCAAGTCCAGGAACAGAGGTGGAACCCTGGTTAGCTTGCTGGGGTCAGGGGCCCCTAGGTGGAGGGCCAAAGGGCACCCTGGGGCCAACACTGCAAGTCCAGGGAGTGAGGTGGACTCCTGGGCAGCTTGCTTGGGTCATAGGCTCCTAGATGGAGGGCCAGGGGGCACCCTGGGGCCTACACTGCAAGTCCAGAGAGAGAGGTGGACCCTTGGGTAGCTTGCTAGGGACAGAGACCCTTTGGTGGAGGGCAAAGGGGCACCCTGGGGCCTACACTGCAAGTCCAGGGACATCGGTGGACCCCTGGGTAGTTTGCTGGGTCAGAGGCACCTATGTGGAGGTCCAGGGGGCACCCTGGGGCCTATACTGCAAGTCCAGGGAGAGAGGTGGACATCTGGGTAGCTTGCTGGGGTCATGGGCCCCTAGGTGGAGGGCAGTGGGCCACCGTTAAGCTTATACTGCAAGTCCAGGGAGAGAGGTGGACCCCTGGGTAGCTTGCTGGGGTCAGAGGCCCATGGGTGGAGGGAGAGGGGGCACCCTGGGGCCTATACTGCAAGCCCAGGGAGAGAGGTGGACCCCTGGGTAGCTTGCTGGGGTTAGAGGCCCTTGGGTGGAGGGAGAGGGGGCACCCTGGGGCCTATACTGCAAGCCCAGGGAGAGGTGGACCCCTGGGTAGCTTGTTGGGGTCAGAGACTGTTAATTGGAGGGCAAAGGGGCACACTGGGCCCTATACTGCAAGTCCAGGATGGGAGGTGGACCCCTGGGAAGCTTGCTGGGGTCTGGGACCCCAAGATGGAGGGCCAGGTGGCACCCTGTTAGCTATACTCCAAGTCCAGGAAGAGAGGTTGACCCTGGGTAGCTTGCTGGGGTCAGGGGCCCCTAGGTGGAGTGCCAAGGGGAACTCTGGGGCTTATACCTGAAGTCCAGGGACATCGGTGGACCCCTGGGTAGCTTGCTGGGGTCAGGGGCCCTTAGGTGGAGGGCCAGGGGGAACCCTGGGGCCTACACCGCAAGTCCAGGGAGATCGGTGGACCCCAAGGTAGCTTGCTGGGGTCAGAGGCCCCTAGGTGGAGGGCCAGGGGGCACCCTGGGGCCTATACTGCATGTCCAGGAAGAAAGGTGGACCCCTGGGTAGCTTGCTGGGGTCAGAGGCCCCTAGGTGAAGGGCCAGGGGGCACCCTGGGGCCTATACTGAAAGTCCAGAAAGAAAAGTTGACCCCTGGGTAGCTTGCTGGGGAGAGGGACCCCTTGGTGGAGGGCCAGGGGGCACCCTGGGGCCTATACTGCAAGCCCAAGGAGGGAGTTGGACCCCTGGGTAGCTTGCTGGGGTCAGGTTCCCCTAGGTGGAGGGCCAGTTGGCACCCTGTGGGCTATACTGCAAGTCCAGGGAGAGAGGTGGACCCCTGGGTAGCTTGCTTGGGTCATAGGCTCCTAGGTGGAGGGCCAGGGGGCACCCTGGGGCCTACACTGCAAGTCCAGGGACATCGGTGGACCCCTGGGTAGCTTGCTGGGGTCAGAGGCCCCTTGGTGGAGGGCCCAGGGGGCACCCTGGGACCTATACTGCTAGTCCAGGGAGAGAGGTGGACCCCTCGGTAGCTTGCTGGGGTCAGGTTCCCCTAGGTGGAGGGCCAGTTGGCACCCTGTGGGCTATACTGAAAAACCAGGGAGAGAGGTGGACCCCTGGGTAGCTTGCTTGGGTCATAGGCTCCTAGGTGGAGGGCCATGGAAAACCCTGTGGCCTACACTGCAAGTCCAGTGAGAGATGTAGACCCCTGGGAAGTTTGCTGGGGTAAGAGGCCCCTAGGTGGAAGGCCAAGGGGGCCTATACTGCAAGTCCAGGAGGAGAAGTGTACCCCTGGGTAGCTTGCTGGGGTCAGGTGCTCCTAGGTGTACGGCCAGGGGTCACCCTGGGGCCTATACTGCAAGTCCAGGAAGAGATGTGGACCACTGGGTAGCTTGCTGGGGTCAGGGGCCCCAAGCTGGAGGGCCAATGGGCACCCTGGGGCCTATACTGCAAGTCCAGGGAGGGAGGTGGACCCCTGGGTAGCTTGCTGTTGTCAGAAACCCCTAAGTGGAGGGCAAGGGGGCACTCTGGGGCCTACAATGAAAGTCAAGGGAGGGAGGCGGACCCCTGGGTAGCTTCCTGGGATCAGAGGCCCCTAGGTGAAGGGCCAAGGGGCTCCCTGGGGCCTATAGTGCAAGTCCTGGGACATCAGTGGACCCCTTGGTAGCTTGCTGGCTTCAGAGGCACCTAGGTGGAGGGCCAGGTGGCACCCTTGGGCCTATACTGCAAGTCAAGGGAGAGATGTGGACCCCCAGGTAGCTCGCTGAGGTCAGGGACTCTTAGGTGGAGGGCCAGGGGGCATCCTGGGATCTATACTGCAAGTCCAGGAAGAAAAGAGGACCCCTGGGTAGCTTGCTGGGGTCAAAGGCCCCTAGGTGGAGGGCCAAGGGGCACCCTGGGGTCTATACTGCAAGTCCAGGGACATCGGTGGACCCCTGTGTAGCTTGCTGGGGTCAAAGGCCCCTAGGTGGAGGGCCAGGGGGCACCCTGGGGCCTATATTGCCAATCCAGGGACATTGGTGGACCCCTGGGTAGCTTGCTGAGGTCAGGGGCCCTTAGGTGGAGGGCCAGGGGGCACCCTGGAGCATATACTGCAGGTCCAAGGAGATCGGTGGACCCCTGTGTAGGTTGCTGGGGTCAGAGGCTCCTAGGTGGAGGGCCAGGAGGCACCCTGGGGCCTATACTGCAAGTCCAGGGAGGGAGGTGGACCCCTGGGTAGCTTGCTGTTGTCAGAAACCCCTAAGTGGAGGGCAAGGGGGCACTCTGGGGCCTACAATGAAAGTCAAGGAGGGAGGCGGACCCCTGGGTAGCTTCCTGGGATCAGAGGCCCCTAGGTGAAGGGCCAAGGGGCTCCCTGGGGCCTATAGTGCAAGTCCTGGGACATCAGTGGACCCCTCCGTAGCTTGCTGGCTTCAGAGGCACCTAGGTGGAAGGCCAGGTGGCACCCTTGGGCCTATACTGCAAGTCAAGGGAGAGATGTGGACCCCCAGGTAGCTCGCTGAGGTCAGGGACTCTTAGGTGGAGGGCCAGGGGGCATCCTGGGATCTATACTGCAAGTCCAGGAAGAAAAGAGGACCCCTGGGTAGCTTGCTGGGGTCAAAGGCCCCTAGGTGGAGGGCCAAGGGGCACCCTGGGGTCTATACTGCAAGTCCAGGGACATCGGTGGAATCCTGTGTAGCTTGCTGGGGTCAAAGGCCCCAAGGTGGAGGGCCAGGGGGCACCCTGGGGCCTATACTGCCAATCCAGGGACATTGGTGGACCCCTGGGTAGCTTGCTGAGGTCAGGGGCCCTTAGGTGGAGGGCCAGGGGGCAACCTGGAGCATATACTGCAAGTCCAAGGAGATCGGTTGACCCCTGTGTAGGTTGCTGGGGTCAGAGGCTCCTAGGTGGAGGGCCAGGAGGCACCCTGGGGCCTACACTGCAAGTCCAGGGAGATAGGTTGACCCCTGGGTAGCTTGCTGGGGTCAGAGACCCCTAGGTGGAGGGCAAGGTGGCACCCTGGGGCCTACACTGCAAGTCCAGGGAGGGAGGTGGACCCCTGGGTAGCTTGCTGGGGTCAGAGACCCCTAGGTGGAGGGCCAGGGGGCACCCTGGGGCCAATACTGCAAGTCCAGGGACATCGGTGGACCCCTGGGTAGCTTGCTGGGATCAGAGGCCCCTTGGTGGAGGGCCCAGGGGGCACCCTTGGACCAATACTGCTTGTCCAGGGAGAGAGGTGGACCCCTCGGTAGCTTGCTGGGGTCAAGTTCCCCTAGGTGGATGGCCAGTTGGCACCCTGTGGGCTATACTGAAAGTCCAGGGAGAGAGGTGGACCCCTGGGTAGCTTGCTTGGTTCATAGGCTCCTAGGTGGAGGGCCAGGGGGCACCCTGGGGCCTACACTGCAAGTCCAGTGAGAGATGTAGACCCCTGGGTAGTTTGCTGGGGTCAGGGGCCCCTAGGTGGAAGGCCAAGGGGGCCTATACTGCAAGTCCAGGAAGAGATGTGGACCACTGGGTAGCTTGCTGGGGTCAGGGGCTCCAAGCTGGAGGGCCAATGGGCACCCTGGGGCCTATACTGCAAGTCCAGGGAGGAAGGTGTACCCATGGGTAGCTTGCTGTTGTCAGAGACCCCTAAGTGGAGGGCAAGGGGGCACTCTGGGGCCTACAATGAAAGTCAAGGGAGGGAGGTGGACCCCTGCGTAGCTTCCTGGGATCAGAGGCCCCTAGGTGAAGGGCAAAGGGGCTCCCTGGGGCCTAAAGTGCAAGTCCTGGGACATCAGTGGACCCCTTGGTAGCTTGCTGGCTTCAGAGGCACCTAGGTGGAGGGCAAGGTGGCACCCTGGGGCCTATACTGCAAGTCCAGGGACATGGGTGGTCCCCTGGGTAGCTTGCTGGGGTCAGAGGCCCCTAGGCTGAGGGCCAGGGGGCACCCTGGGGCCTATACTGCAAGTCCAGGGACATGGGTGGTCCCCTGGGTAGCTTGCTGGGGTCAGAGGCCCCTAGGCTGAGGGCCAGGGGGCACCCTGGGGCCTATACTGCAAGTCCAGGGACATCGGTGGAACCCTGGGCAGCTTGCTGGGGTAAGGGGCCCTTGGGCGGATGGCCAGGGGGCACCCTGGAGCCTATACTGCAAGTCCAAGGAGGGTGGTTGACCCCTGGGTAGCTTGCTGGGGTCTGAGTACCCTAGGTGGAGGGCAAGGGGGACCCTGGGGCCTACACTGCAAGTCCAGGGAGGGAGGTGGACCCCTGGGTAGCTTTCTGGGGTCAGAGGCCCCAAGGTGGAGGGCCAAGGGGCACCCTGGGGCCTATACTGCAAGTCCAGGGACATCGGTGGAACCCTGGGTAGCTTGCTGGGGTCATAGGCCCCTAGGTGGAGGGCCAGGAAGCACCCTGGGGCCTACACTGCAAGTCCAGGGAGAGATGTGGACCCCTGGGTAGCTTGCTGGGGTCAGAGAACCCTATTTGAAGGGCCAGGGGGCACGCTGGGGCCTATACTGCAAGTCCAGAAAGAGAAGTTGACCCCTGGGTAGCTTGCTGGGGTCAGGGACCCCTTGGTGGAGGGCCAGTTGGCACCCTGTGCGCTATACTGCAAGTCCAGGGAGAAAGGTGGACCCCTTGGTAGCTTGCTTGGGTCATAGGCTCCTAGGTGGAGGGCCAGGGGGCACCCTGGGGCCTACACTGCAAGTCCAGGGACATCGGTGGACCCCTGGGTAGCTTGCTGGGGTCAGAGGCCCCTTGGTGGAGGGCCCAGGGGGCACCCTGGGACCTATACTGCTAGTCCAGGGTGAGAGGTGGACCCCTCGGTAGCTTGCTGGGGTCAGGTTCCCCTAGGTGGAGGGCCAGTTGGCACCCTGTGGGCTATACTGAAAGTCCAGGGAGAGAGGTGGACCCCTGGGTAGCTTGCTTGGGTCATAGGCTCCTAGGTGGAGGGCCAGGGGGCACCCTGGGGCCTACACTGCAAGTCCAGTGAGAGATGTAGACCCCTGGGTAGTTTGCTGGGGTCAGAGGCCCCTAGGTGAAAGGCCAAGCGGGCCTATACTGCAAGTCCAGGAGGAGAAGTGTACCCCTGGGTAGCTTGCTGGGGTCAGGGGCCCCAAGCTGGAGGGCCAATGGGCACCCTGGGGCCTATACTGCAAGTCCAGGAAGTGATGTGGACCACTGGGTAGCTTGCTGGGGTCAGGGGCCCCAAGCTGGAGGGCCAATGGGCACCCTGGGGCCTATACTGCAAGTCCAGGGAGGGAGGTGGACCCCTGGGTAGCTTGCTGTTGTCAGAGACCCCTAAGTGGAGGGCAAGGGGGCACTCTGGGGCCTACAATGAAAGTCAAGGGAGGGAGGTGGACCCCTGGGTAGCTTCCTGGGATCAGAGGCCCCTAGGTGAAGGGCCAAGGGGCTCCCTGGGGCCTATAGTGCAAGTCCTGGGACATCAGTGGACCCCTTGGTAGCTTGCTGGCTTCAGAGGCACCTAGGTGGAGGGCCAGGTGGCACCCTGGGGCCTATACTGCAAGTCAAGGGAGAGATGTGGACCCCCAGGTAGCTCGCTGGGGTCAGGGACTCTTAGGTGGAGGGCCAGGGGGCATCCTGGGATCTATACTGCAAGTCCAGGAAGAAAAGAGGACCCCTGGGTAGCTTGCTGGGGTCAAAGGCCCCTAGGTGGAGGGCCAAGGGGCACCCTGGGGTCTATACTGCAAGTCCAGAGACATCGGTGGACCCCTGGGTAGCTTGCTGGGGTCAAAAGCCCCTAGGTGGAGGGCCAGGGGGCACCCTGGGGCCTATACTGCCAATCCAGGGACATTGGTGGACCCCTGGGTAGCTTGCTGAGGTCAGTGGCCCTTAGGTGGATGGCCAGGGGGCACCCTGGAGAATACTGCAAGTCCAAGGAGGGTGGTTGACCCCTGGGTAGCTTGCTGGGTTCAGAGGCCCCTAGGCTAAGGGCCAGGGGGCACACTGGGGTCTATACTTCAAGTCCAGGGACATCGGTGGACCCCTGGGTAGCTTGCTGGGGTCAGAGGCCCCTAGGTGGAGGGCCCAGGGGGCACCCTGGGGCCAATACTGCAAGTCCAGCGAGATCGGTGGACGCCTGGGTAGCTTGCTGGGGTCAGAGGCCCCTAGGTGGAGGGCCAGGGTGCACCCTGGGGCCTATACTGCAAGTCCACGTAGATAGCTGGACCCCTGGGTAGCTTGCTGGGGTCTGAGACCCCTAGGTGGAGGGCAAGGAGGCAACCTGGGGCCTACACTGCAAGTCCAGGGAGGGAGGTTGACCCCTGGGTAGCTTGCTGGGGTCTGAGACCCCTAGGTGGAGGGCAAGGGGGACCCTGGGGCCTACACTGCAAATCCAGGGAGGGAGGTGGACCCCTGGGTAGCTTTCTGGGGTCAGAGGCCCCAAGGTGGAGGGCCAAGGGGCACCCTGGGGCCTATACTGCAAGTCCAGGGACATCGGTGGAACCCTGGGTAGCTTGCTGGGGTCATAGGCCCCTAGGTGGAGGGCCAGGAAGCACCCTGGGGCCTACACTGCAAGTCCAGGGAGAGATGTGGACCCCTGGGTAGCTTGCTGGGGTCAGAGGACCCTTGGTGGAGGGCCAGGGGGCACCCTGGGGCCTATACTGCAAGCCCAAGGAGGGAGTTGGACCCCTGGGTAGCTTGCTGGGGTCAGGTTCCCCTGGGTGGAGGGCCAGTTGGCACCCTGTGGGCTATACTGCAAGTCCAGGGAGAGAGGTGGACCCCTGGGTAGCTTGCTGGGGTCAGAGGACCCTAGGTGAAGGGTCAGGGGGCACCCTGGGGCCTATACTGCAAGTACAGAAAGAGAAGTTGACCCCTGGGTAGCTTGCTGTTGTTAGAGACCCCTAAGTGGAGGGCAAGGGGGCACTCTGGGGCCAACAATGAAAGTCAAGGGAGGGAGGTGGAACCCTGGGTAGCTTCCTGGGATCAGAGGCCCCTAGGTGAAGGGCCAAGGGGCTCCCTGGGGCCTATATTGCAAGTCCTGGGACATCAGTGGACCCCTCGGTAGCTTGCTGGCTTCAGAGGCACCTAGGTGGAGGGCCAGGTGGCACCCTGGGGCCTATACTGCAAGTCAAGGGAGAGATGTGGACCCCCAGGTAGCTCGCTGGGGTCAGGGACTCTTAGGTGGAGGGCCAGGGGGCATCCTGGGATCTATACTGCAAGTCCAGGAAGAAAAGAGGACCCCTGGGTAGCTTGCTGGGGTCAAAGGCCCCTAGGTGGAGGGACAAGGGGCACCCTGGGGTCTATACTGCAAGTCCAGGGACATCGGTGGACCCCTGGGTAGCTTGCTGTGGTCAAAGGCCCCTAGGTGGAGGGCCAGGGGGCACCCTGGGGCCTATACTGCCAATCCAGGGACATTGGTGGACCACTGGGTAGCTTGCTGAGGTCAGGGGCCCTTAGGTGGAGGGCCAGGGGGCACCCTGGAGCATATACTGCAAGTCCAAGGAGATCGGTTGACCCCTGTGTAGGTTGCTGGGGTCAGAAGCCCCTAGGTGGAGGGCCAGGGGGCACCATGGGGCCTATACTGCAAGTCCAGGAAGAGAGGTGGACCTCTGGGTAGCTTGCTGGTATCAAAGGCCCCTAGGTGAAGGGCCAGGGGGCACCCTGGGGCCTATACTGCAAGTCCAGGGAGATCGGTGGACTCCTGGGTAGCTTGCTGGGGTCATAGGCTCCTAGGTGGAGGGCCAAGGGGCACCCTGGGGCCTACACTGCAAGTCCAGGGAGGGAGGTGGACCCTTGGGTAGCTTGCTGGGGTCAGAGACCCCTAGGTGGAGGGCCAGGGGGCACCCTGGGGCCTACACTGCAAGTCCAGGGACATCGGTAGACCCCTGGGTAGCTTGCTGGGGTCAGAGGCCCCTTGGTGGAGGGCCCAGGGGGCACCCTGGGACCTATACTGCTAGTCCAGCGAGATCGGTGGACGCCTGGGTAGCTTGCTGGGGTCAGAGGCCCCTAGGTGGAGGACCAGGGTGCACCCTGGGGCCTATACTGCAAGTCCAGGGAGATAGGTGGACCCCTGGGTAGCTTGCTGGGGTCAGAGACCCCTAGGTGGAGGGCAAGGAGGCACTCTGGGGCCTACACTGCAAGTCCAGGGAGGGAGTTGGACCCCTGGGTAGCTTGCTGGGGTCTGAGACCCCTAGGTGGAGGGCAAGGGGGACCCTGGGGCCTACACTGCAAGTCCAGGGAGGGAGGTGGACCCCTGGGTAGCTTTCTGGGGTCAGAGGCCCCAAGGTGGAGGGCCAAGGGGCACCCTGGGGCCTATACTGCAAGTCCAGGGACATCGATGGAACCCTGGGTAGCTTGCTAGGGTCATAGGCCCCTAGGTGGAGGGCCAGGAAGCACCCTGGGGCCTACACTGCAAGTCCAGGGAGAGATGTGGACCCCTGGGTAGCTTGCTGGGGTCAGAAGACATTAGGTGAAGGGCCAGGGGGCACCCTGGGGCCTATACTGCAAGTCCAGGAAGAGGGGTGGACCCCTGGGTAGCTTGCTGGTATCAAAGGCCCCTAGGTGAAGGGCCAGGGGGCACCCTGGGGCCTATACTGCAAGTCCACGGAGGGATATGGATCCCTGGGTAGCTTGCTGGGGTCAGAGGCCCCTAGGTGGAGGGCCAGGGGGCACCCTGGGGCCTAAACTGCAAGTCCAGGGAGAGAGGTGGACCCCTGGGTCACTTGCTAGGGTAAGAGACCCCTAGGTGGAGGGCAAGAGGGCACCCTGGGGCCTACACTGCAAGTCCAGGAACAGAGGTGGACACCTGATTAGCTTGCTGGGGTCAGGGGCCCCTAGGTGGAGGTCCAGGGGACACCCTGGGGCCTATACGGCAAGTCCTCGGAGAAAAGTGGACCCCCGGGTAGCTTGCTGGGGTCAAGGGCTCTTAGGTGAAGGGCCAGGGGGCACCCTGGGGCCTATACTGCATTTCCAGGGAGAGAGGTGGACACCTGGGTAGCTTGCTGGGGTCAGAGGACCCTAGGTGAAGGGCCAGGGGGCACCCTGGGTTTTATACTGCAAGTCCAGGGAGATCGGTGGACTCCTGGGTAGCTTGCTGGGGTCAGAGGCCCCTAGGTGGAGGGCCAAGGGGCACCCTGGGGTCTATACTGCAAGTCCAGGGACATCGGTAGACCCCTGGTTAGCTTGGTGGGGTCAGGGGCCCAAAGGTGGAGAGCCTGGGGGCTCCCTTTGGGCTATACTGCAAGTCCAGGAACAGAGGTTGACCCATGGTTAGCTTGCTAGGGTCAGGGGCCCCTAGGTGGACGGCCAAAGGGCACCCTGGGGCCTATACTGCAAGTCCAGGGAGTGAGGTGGACTCCTTGGTAGCTTGCTGGGGTCAGAGGCCCCCAGGTGGAGGGCAAGGGGTCAACCTGGGGCTCATACTGCAAGTCCAGGGAGATTGGTGGACCCCTGGGTAGCTTGCTGGGGTAAGAGGCCCCAGGTGAAGGGCAAGGGGGCATTCTGGAGCCTATACTGCAAGTCCAGGGAGAGAGGTGGACCCCTGCGTAGATTGCTGGGGTCAGAAGCCCCCAGGTGGAGGGAAAAGGGGCACCGTGGGGTCTATACTGCAAGTACAGGGACATCGGTAGACCCCTGGTTAGCTTGGTGGGGTCAGGGGCCCCTAGGTGGAGGGCCTGGGGGCACCCTCTGGGCTATACTGCAAGTGCAGGAACAGAGGTGGCCCCATGATTAGCTTGCTGGGGTCAGGGGCCCCTAGGTGGAAGACCAAAGGGCACCCTGGGGCCTATACTGCAAGTCCAGGGAGTGAGGTGGACTCCTGGGTTGCTTGTTGGGGTCATAGGCTTCTAGGTGGAGGGCCAGGCGGCATCCTGGGGCCTATACTGCAAGTCCAGGGAGAGAGGTGGACCCCTGGGTAGCTTGCTGGGGTCAGAGACCCCTAGGTGGAGGGCAAGAGGGCACCTTGGGGCCTACACTGCAAGTCCAGGAACAGAGGTGGACCCCTGATTAGCTTGCTGGGGTCAGCGGCCCCTAGGTGGAGGGCCAAGTGGCACCCTGGGGCCTTAAATGCATATCCAAGGACATCGGTGGACCCCTGGGTAGTTTGCTGGGGTAAGAGGCGCCTAGGTGGAGGTCCAGGGGACACCCTGGGGCCTATACTGCAAGTACAGGGAGAGAGGTGGACCTCCGGGTAGCTTGCTGGGGTCAGGGGCTCTTCGGTGGAAGGCCAGGGGGCACCCTGGGTCCTATGCTGCAAGTCCAGGAAGAGAAGTGGACCCCTGGGTAGCTTGCTAAGGTCAGAGGCCCCTAGGTGGAGGGCCAGGGGGCACCCTGGGGCCTATACTGCAAGTCCAGGGAGGGAGGTGGATCCCTGGGTAGCTTGTTGGGGTGAGGGGCCCCTAGGTGGAGGGCCAGGGGGCACATTGTGGGCTATACTGCAAGCCCAGGAAAAGATATGGACCACTGGGTAGCTTGCTGGGGTCAGGGGCCCCTTGGTGGAGGGCCACGGGGCACCCTGGGGCCTATACTGCAAGCCCAAGGAGGGAGTTGGACCCCTGGGTAGCTTGCTGGGGTCAGGGACCCTTAGGTGGAAGGCCAGAAGGCACCCTGGGGTCTATACTGCAAGTCGAGGAAGAGAAGTGGACCCCTGGGTAGCTTGCTGGGGTTAGGGGCCCCTACGTGGAGAGAAAGGGGGCACCCTGGAGCCTATACTGCAAGTCCAGGAAGAGAGGTGGATCCCTGGGTAGATTGCTGGGGTCTGGGACCCCAAGGTGGAGGGCCAGGTGGCACCCTGTGAGCTATACTGCAAGTCCAGGAAGAGAGGATGACCCTGGGTAGCTTGCTGGGGTCAGGGGCCCCTAGGTGGAGTGCCAGGGGGCACCCTGGGGCCTATACTGCAAGTCCAGAAAGAGAAGTTGACCCCTGGGTAGCTTGCTGGGGTCAGGGACCCCTTGGTGGAGGGCCAGGGGGCACCCTGGGGCCTATACTGCAAGCCCAAGGAGGGAGTTGGACGCCTGGGTAGCTTGCTGGGGTCAGGGTCCCCTAGGTGGAGGGCCAGTTGGCACCCTGTGGGCTATCCTGCAAAAACAGGGAGAGAGGTGGACCCCTGGGTAGCTTGCTTGGGTCATAGGCTCCTAGGTGGAGGGCCAGGGAGCACCCTGGGGCCTACACTGCAAGTCCAGGGACAACGGTGGACCCCTGGGTAGCTTGCTGGGGTCAGAGGCCCCTTGGTGGAGGGCCCAGGAGGCACCCTGGGACCTATACTGCTTGTCCAGGGAGGGAGGTGGACCCCTCGGTAGCTTGCTGGGGTCAGAGGCCCCTAAGTGGAGGGCCAACGGGCACCCTGTGGCCCATACTGCAAGTCCAGGGACATCGGTGGACCCCTGGGTAGCTTGCTGGGGTCAGAGGCCCCTAGATGGAGGGCTAGGGGGCACCCTGGGGCCTACACTGCAAGTCCAGGGAGAGATGTAGACCCCTGGGTAGCTTGCTGGGGTCAGAGGCCCATGGGTGGAAGGCCAAGGGGGCACACTGGGGCCAATACTGCAAGTCCAGGGAGGGAGGTGGACCCCTGGGTAGCTTGCTGTTGTCAGAGACCCCTAGGTGGAGGGCCAAAGGGCTCCCTGGGGCCTATAGTGCAAATCCAGGGACATTGGAGGACCTCTGGGTAGCTTGCTGAGGTCAGGGGCCCTTAGGTGGAGGGCCAGGGGGCACCCTGGAGCATATGCTGCAAGTCCAAGGAGATTGGTGGACCCCTGTGTAGCTTGCTGGGGTCAGAGGCCCCTAGGTGGAGGGCCAGGGGGCACCCTGGGGCCTATACTGCAAGTCCAGGGAGATCGGTGGACTCCTGGGTAGCTTGCTGGGGTCAGAGACCCCTAGGTGGAGGGCGTAGGGGCACCCTGGGGCCTATACTGCAAGTCCAGGGACATCGGTGGAACCCTGGGCAGCTTGCTGGGGTCAGTGGCCCTTGGGTGGAGGGCCAGGGGGCACCCTGGAGCCTATACTGCAAGTCCAAGGAGGGAGGTGGACCCTTGGGTAGCTTGCTGGGGTCTGAGGCCCCTAGGCTAAGGGCCAGGGGGCACCCTGGGGCCTATACTGCAAGTCCAGGGACGTTGTTGGTCCCCTGGATAGCTTGCTGGGGTCAGAGGCCCCTAGGTGGAGGGCCCAGGGGGCACCCTGGGGCCTATACTGCAAGTCCAGGGACATTGTTGGACCACTGGATAGCTTGCTGGGGTCAGAGGCCCCTAGGTGGAGGGCCAGGGGGCACCCTGAGGAATATACTGCAAGTCCAGGGAGATAGGTGGACCCCTGGGTAGCTTGCTGGGGTCAGAGACCCCTAGGTGGAGGGCAAGGATGCACCATGGGGCCTACACTGAGAGTCCAGGGAGGGAGTTGGACCCCTGGGTAGCTTTCCTGGTTCTGAGACCCCTAGGTGGAGGGCAAGGGGGATCCTGGGGCCTTTACTGCAAGTCCAGGGAGGGAAGTGGACCCCTGGGTAGCTTGCTGGGGTCAGAGGCCCCTAGGCTTATTGACAGGGGGCACCCTGAGGCCTATACTGCAAGTCCAGGGACATCGGTGGACCCCTGGGTAGCTTGCTGGGGTCAGAGACCCCTAGGTGGAGGTTCAGGTGGCAACCTGGGGCCTATACTGCAAGTCCAGGGAGTGAGGTGGAACCCTGGGTAGCTTGCTGGGGCCAAAGGCCCCTAGGTGAAAGGCTAAGGGGCACCCTGGGGCCTATACTGCAAGTACAGGGAGAGAGGTGGAACCCTCTGTAGCTTGCTGGGGTCAAAGGCCCCTAGGTGGAGGGCCAGGGGGCACCCTGGGGCCTAAAAAGCAAGTCCTGGGAGAGATGTGGACCCCTGGGTAGCTTGCTGGGGTCAGAGGCTTCTAGGTGGAGGGCCAGGGGGCACCCTGGGGCCTATACTGCAAGTCCAGGAAGAGAGGTGGACCCCTGGGTAGCTTGCTGGGGTCAGGGGCCCAAGGGTGGAGGGCCAGGGGGCACCCTGGGCCTATACTGCAAGTTCAGGGAGAGAGTTGGACCCCTTTGTAGCTTGCTGGGGTCAGGGGCCCCGGGGTGGAGGGCCAAGGGACACCCTGGGGACTACACTGCAAGTCAAGGAAGAGAGGTTGACCCTTGGGTAGCTTGCTGGGGTCAGAGGCTCATAGGTGGAGGGCCAGGGGGCAACCTCGGGAATATACAGCATGTTCAGGGAGAGAGGAGGCCCCCTGGGTAGCTTGCTGAGGTCAAACACCCCTAGGTGGAGGGCAAGGGGGCACCCTGGGGCCTATACTGCAAGTCCGGGGAGGGAGGTGGACCCCTGGTTAGCTTGCTGGGGTCAGAGGCCCCTAGGTGGAGGGCCAATGAGCACCCTGGGGCTTATACTGCCAGTCCATGGACATCGGTGGACCCCTGGGTAGCTTGCTGGGATCAGGGGCCCTTGGGTGGAAGGCCAGGGGCACATTGGGGCCTAAACTGCAATTCCAGGAAGAGAAGTGGACCCCTGGGTAACTTGCTGGGGTCAGGGGCCCCTAGGTGGAGGGCCAGGTGGCACCCTGTGGGCTATACTGCAAGTCCAGAAAGAGAGGTTGACCACTGGGTAGCTTGCTATGGTCAGGGGCCCCTAGGTGGAGGGCCAGGTGGCACCGTGTGGGCTATACTGCAAGTCCAGGAAGAGAGGTTGACCCCTGGGTAGCTTGCTGGGGTCAGGGGCCCCTAGGTGGAGGGCCAGGCAGCACCCTGGGGCCTATACTGCAAGTCCAGGGAGGGAGGTGGACCCCTGGGTAGCTTGCAGGGGTCAGAGACTCCTATGTGGAGGGCAAGGGGGCACCCTGGGGCCTACACTGCAAGTCCAGGGCGGGAGGTTGACCCCTGGATAGCTTGCTGGGGTCAGAGACCCCTAGGTATAGGAACCAAGGGGCACCCTGGGTCCTATACGGCAAGTCCAGGGACATCACTGGACCCCTGGGTAGCTTGCTGGGGTCAGAGGCCCCTAGGTGGAAGGCAAAGGGGCTCCCTGTGGGCTATACAACAAGTCCAGAAAGAGAGGTGGACCCCTGGGTAGCTTGCTGGGGTCAGCGGCCCCGGGGTGGAGGGCCAGGGGGCACCTTGGGGCCTATATTGCAAGTTCAGGGAGAGAGGTGGAGCCCTGGGTAACTTGCTGGGGTCAGGGGCCCTTAAGTGGAAAGCCAGGGTGCACCCTGTGGCCTATACTGCAAGTCCAGGAAGAGAAGTGGACCCCTGGGTAGCTTTCTGGGGTCTGGGCCCCCTGGGTGGAGGGGGAGGGGGCACCCTGGGGACTACACTGCAAGTCAAGGAAGAGAGGTTGACCCTTGGGTAGCTTGCTGGGGTCAGAGGCTCATAGGTGGAGGGCCAGGGGGCAACCTGGGGAATATACAGCATGTTCAGGGAGAGAGGAGGCCCCCTGGGTAGCTTGCTGAGGTCAAACACCCCTAGGTGGAGGGCAAGGGGGCACCCTGGGGCCTATAATGCAAGTCCGGGGAGGGAGGTGGACCCCTGGTTAGCTTGCTGGGGTCAGAGGCCCCTAGGTGGAGGGCCAATGAGCACCCTGGGGCTTATACTGCCAGTCCATGGACATCGGTGGACTACCCTGGGTAGCTTGCTGGGATCAGGGGCCCTTAGGTGGAAGGCCAGGGGCACATTGGGGCCTAAACTGCAATTTCAGGAAGAGAAGTGGACCCCTGGGTAACTTGCTGGGGTAAGGGGCCCCTAGGTGGAGGGCCAGGTGGCACCCTGTGGGCTATACTGCAAGTCCAGAAAAAGAGGTTGACCACTGGGTAGCTTGCTATGGTCAGGGGCCCCTAGGTGGAGGGCCAGGTGGCACCGTGTGGGCTATACTGCAAGTCCAGGAAGAGAGGTTGACCCCTGGGTAGCTTGCTGGGGTCAGGGGCCCCTAGGTGGAGGGCCAGGCAGCACCCTGGGGCCTATACTGCAAGTCCAGGGAGGGAGAAGGACCCCTGGGTAGCTTGCTGGGGTCAGAGACTCCTATGTGGAGGGCAAGGGGGCACCCTGGGGCCTACACTGCAAGTCCAGGAAGAGAGGTGGACCCCTGGGTAGCTTGCTGGGGTCAGGGGCTCTAGGTGGAGGGCCAGGGGACACCCTGTGGGCTATACTGCAAGTCCAGGAAGAGAGGTGGACCCCTGGGTAGCTTGCTGGGGTCAGGGGCCCAAGGGTGGAGGGCCAGGGGGCACCCTGGGCCTATACTGCAAGTTCAGGGAGAGAGTTGGACCCCTTTGTAGCTTGCTGGGGTCAGGGGCCCCGGGGTGGAGGGCCAAGGGACACCCTGGGGACTACACTGCAAGTCAAGGAAGAGAGGTTGACCCTTGGGTAGCTTGCTGGGGTCAGAGGCTCATAGGTGGAGGGCCAGGGGGCAACCTGGGGAATATACAGCATGTTCAGGGAGAGAGGAGGCCCCCTGGGTAGCTTGCTGAGGTCAAACACCCCTAGGTGGAGGGCAAGGGGGCACCCTGGGGCCTATACTGCAAGTCCGGGGAGGGAGGTGGACCCCTGGTTAGCTTGCTGGGGTCAGAGGCCCCTAGGTGGAGGGCCAATGAGCACCCTGGGGCTTATACTGCCAGTCCATGGACATCGGTGGACCCCTGGGTAGCTTGCTGGGATCAGGGGCCCTTGGGTGGAAGGCCAGGGGCACATTGGGGCCTAAACTGCAATTCCAGGAAGAGAAGTGGACCCCTGGGTAACTTGCTGGGGTCAGGGGCCCCTAGGTGGAGGGCCAGGTGGCACCCTGTGGGCTATACTGCAAGTCCAGAAAGAGAGGTTGACCACTGGGTAGCTTGCTATGGTCAGGGGCCCCTAGGTGGAGGGCCAGGTGGCACCGTGTGGGCTATACTGCAAGTCCAGGAAGAGAGGTTGACCCCTGGGTAGCTTGCTGGGGTCAGGGGCCCCTAGGTGGAGGGCCAGGCAGCACCCTGGGGCCTATACTGCAAGTCCAGGGAGGGAGGTGGACCCCTGGGTAGCTTGCAGGGGTCAGAGACTCCTATGTGGAGGGTAAGGGGGCACCCTGGGGCCTACACTGCAAGTCCAGGGCGGGAGGTTGACCCCTGGATAGCTTGCTGGGGTCAGAGACCCCTAGGTATAGGAACCAAGGGGCACCCTGGGTCCTATACGGCAAGTCCAGGGACATCACTGGACCCCTGGGTAGCTTGCTGGGGTCAGAGGCCCCTAGGTGGAAGGCAAAGGGGCTCCCTGTGGGCTATACAACAAGTCCAGAAAGAGAGGTGGACCCCTGGGTAGCTTGCTGGGGTCAGCGGCCCCGGGGTGGAGGGCCAGGGGGCACCTTGGGGCCTATATTGCAAGTTCAGGGAGAGAGGTGGAGCCCTGGGTAACTTGCTGGGGTCAGGGGCCCTTAAGTGGAAAGCCAGGGTGCACCCTGTGGCCTATACTGCAAGTCCAGGAAGAGAAGTGGACCCCTGGGTAGCTTTCTGGGGTCTGGGCCCCCTGGGTGGAGGGGGAGGGGGCACCCTGGGGACTACACTGCAAGTCAAGGAAGAGAGGTTGACCCTTGGGTAGCTTGCTGGGGTCAGAGGCTCATAGGTGGAGGGCCAGGGGGCAACCTGGGGAATATACAGCATGTTCAGGGAGAGAGGAGGCCCCCTGGGTAGCTTGCTGAGGTCAAACACCCCTAGGTGGAGGGCAAGGGGGCACCCTGGGGCCTATAATGCAAGTCCGGGGAGGGAGGTGGACCCCTGGTTAGCTTCCTGGGGTCAGAGGCCCCTAGGTGGAGGGCCAATGAGCACCCTGGGGCTTATACTGCCAGTCCATGGACATCGGTGGACTACCCTGGGTAGCTTGCTGGGATCAGGGGCCCTTAGGTGGAAGGCCAGGGGCACATTGGGGCCTAAACTGCAATTTCAGGAAGAGAAGTGGACCCCTGGGTAACTTGCTGGGGTAAGGGGCCCCTAGGTGGAGGGCCAGGTGGCACCCTGTGGGCTATACTGCAAGTCCAGAAAAAGAGGTTGACCACTGGGTAGCTTGCTATGGTCAGGGGCCCCTAGGTGGAGGGCCAGGTGGCACCGTGTGGGCTATACTGCAAGTCCAGGAAGAGAGGTTGACCCCTGGGTAGCTTGCTGGGGTCAGGGGCCCCTAGGTGGAGGGCCAGGCAGCACCCTGGGGCCTATACTGCAAGTCCAGGGAGGGAGAAGGACCCCTGGGTAGCTTGCTGGGGTCAGAGACTCCTATGTGGAGGGCAAGGGGGCACCCTGGGGCCTACACTGCAAGTCCAGGGAGGGAGGTGGACCCCTGGGTAGCTTGCTGGTGTCAGAGACCCCTAGGTATAGGAACCAAGGGGCACCCTGGGTCCTATACGGCAAGTCCAGGGACATCACTGGACCCCTGGGTAGCTTGCTGGGGTCAGAGGCCCCTAGGTGGAAGGCCAAGGGGCTCCCTGTGGGCTATACAACAAGTCCAGAAAGAGAGGTGGACCCCTGGGTAGCTTGCTGGGGTCAGCGGCCCCGGGGTGGAGGGCCAGGGGGCACCTTGGGGCCTATATTGCATTTCAGGGAGAGAGGTGGAGCCCTGGGTAACTTGCTGGGGTCAGGGGCCCTTAAGTGGAAGGCCAGGGTGCACCCTGTGGCCTATACTGCAAGTCCAGGAAGAGAAGTGGACCCCTGGGTAGCTTTCTGGGGTCTGGGGCCCCTGGGTGGAGGGGGAGGGGGCACCCTGGGGCATATACTGCAAGTCCAGGAAGAGAGGTGGACCACTGGGTTGCTTGCTGGGGTCAGGGGCCCCGGGATGGAGGAAAAGGGGGCACCCTGGGGCCTATACTGCAAGTCCAGGGAGAGAGGTGGACCCCTGGGTAGCTTGCTGGGGTCATAGGCTCATAGGTGGAGGGCCAGGGAGCACCCTGGGGACTACACTGCAAGTCCAGGGAGAGAGGAAGACCCCTAGGTAGCTTGCTGGGGTCAGACACCCCTATGTGGAGGGCCAAGGAGCACCCTGAGGCCTATACTGCAAGACCAGGGAGGGAGGTGGACCCCTGGGTAGCTTGCTTGGGTCAAAGGCCCATATATGGAGGGCCAGGGGGCACCCTCTGGGCTATACTGCAAGTCCAAGGAGGGAGGTGGACCGCTGGGTAGCTTGCTGGGGTCAAGGGCCCTTAGGTGGAGGGCCAGGGGGCACCCTGTGGGCTATACTGCAAGTCCAAGGAGGGAGGTGGACCCCTTGGTAGCTTCCTGGGTTCAAGGGCCCTTAGGTGGAGGGCCAGGTGGCACCCTGTGGGTTATACTGCAAGTCCAGGAAGAGACGTGGACCCCTGGGTAGCTTGCTGGGTTCTGGGGCCCCTAGGTGGAGGGCCAGGGGGCACCCTGGGGCCTATACTGCAAGACCAGGAAGAGAGGATGACCCCTGGGTAGCTTGCTGGGGTCAAGGGCCCCTAGGTGGAGGGCCAGGCAACACCCTGGGGCCTATACTGCAAGTCCAGGGAGGGAGGTGGACCCCTGGGTAGCATGCTGGGGTCAGAGGCCCCTTGTTGGAGGGCCAAATTGCACCCTGGGTCCTATACGGCAAGTACAGGGACGTCACTGGACCCCTGGGTAGCTTGCTGGGGTCAGAGGCCCCTAGGTGGAGGGCCAGGGGGCACCCTGGGGCCTATACTGCAAGTCCAGAAAGAGAGGTGGACCCCTGGGTAGCTTGCTGGGGTCAGGGGCCCCTGGGTGGAGGGCCAGGGGTCACCCTGGGGCCTATACTGCAAGTCCGGGGAGTGAGGTGTACCCCTGGGTAGCTTGCTGGGGTCAGGGGCCCCTGGGTGGAGGGCCAGGGGTCACCCTGGGGCCTATACTGCAAGTCCAGGGAGGGTTGTGGACCCCTGGGTAGCTTGCTGAGGTCAGAGGCTCATGGGTGGAGGGCCAGGGGGCAACCTGGGGAATACACAGCATGTTCAGGAAGAGAGGAGGCCCCCTGGGTAGCTTGCTGAGGTCAAACACCCCTAAGTGGAGGGCAAGGGGGCACCCTGGGGCCTATACTGCAAGTCCAGGGAGGGAGGTTGACCCCTGGTTAGCTTGCTGGGGTAAGAGGCCAATAGTTGGAGGGCCAATGAGCACCCTGGGGCTTATACCGCCAGTCCAGGGAGGAAGGTGGACCCCTGGGTAGCTTGCTGGGGTCAGGGGCCCTTAGGTGGAAGGCCAGGGGGGCACCCTGGGGCCTATACTGCAAGTCCAGGAAGAGAAGTGGACCCCTGGGTAACTTGCTGGGGTCAGGGGCCCCTGGGTGGAGGGCCAGGTGGCACCCTGCTGGCTATACTGTAAGTCCAGGCAGGGAGGTGGACCCCTGGGTAGCTTGCTGGGGTCAGAGACCCCTAGGTGGAGGGCTAAAGGGCACCCTGGGTCCTATACGGCAAGTACAGGGAAATCACTGGACCCCTGGGTAGCTTGCTGGGGTCAGAGGCCCCTAGGTGGAGGGCCAGGGGGCACCCTGTGAGCTATTCTGCAAGTCCAGAAAGAGAGGTGGACCCCTGGGTAGCTTGCTGGGGTCAGGGGCCCCTGGGTGGAGGGCCAGGGGTTTCCCTAGGGCCTAAACTGCAAGTCCAGGGAGAGAGGTGGACCCCTGGGTAGCTTTCTGGGCTCAGGGGCCCTAAGGTGGAGGGAAAGGGGGCACTCTAGGGCCTATACTGCAAGTCCAGGAAGAGAAGTGGACCCCTGAGTAGCTTGGCTGGGATCAGGGGCCCCTAGGGGGATGGCCAAGGGGCACTCTGGGGTCTATGCTGCAAGTCCATGGACATCGGTGGACCCCTGGTTAGCTTGCTGGGGTCAGGGGCCCGTAAGTGGAGGGCCAGGGGGCACTCTGGGGCCTATACTGCAAGTCCAGGAAGTGATGTGGACCCCTGGGTAGCTTTCTGGGGTCTGGGGCCCCTGGGTGGAGAGGGAGGTGGCACCATGGGGCCTAAACTGCAAGTCCAGGAAGAGAGGTGGACATTTGGGTAGCTTGCTGGGGTCAGGGGCCCCGGGATGGAGGAAAAGGGGGCACCCTGGGGCCTATACTGCAAGTCCAGGGAGAGAGAAGGACCCCTGGGTAGCTTGCTGGGGTCATAGGCTCATAGATGGAGGGCCAGGGGGCACCCTGGGGACTACACTGCAAGTCCAGAGAGAGAGAGAGGACCCCTAGGTAGCTTGCTGGGGTCAGACAACCCTAGGTGGAGGGCCAAGGAGCACCCTGAGGCCTATACTGCAAGTTCAGGGAGGGAGGTGGACCCCTGGGTAGCTTGCTGGGGTCAGGGGCCCTTAGGTGGAGGGCCAGGGGGCACCCTGTGGGCTATACTGCAAGTCCAGGGAGGGAGGTGGACCCCTGGGTAGCTTGCTGGGGTCAAGGGCCCTTAGGTGGAGGGCCAGGGGGCACCCTGTGGGCTATACTGCAAGTCCAGGAAGAGAGGTGGACCCCTGGGTAGCTTTCTGGGGTCAGAGGCCCCTATGTGGAGGGCCAAGGGCACCCTGGGGACTATACTGCAAGTCCAGGGAGGGAGGTGGACCTCTGGGTAGCTTGCTGGTGTCAGGGGCTCTAGGTGGAAGGCCAGGGGACACCCTGTGGGCTAAACTGCAAGTCCAGGAAGAGAGTTGGACCCCTGGGTAGCTTGCTGGGGTCAGGGGCCCCGGGGTTGAGGGCCAAGTTGCCCCATGGGGCCTATACTGAAAGTCCAGGGAGAGAAGTGGACGCCTGGGTAGCTTGCTGGGGTCATAGTCTCATAGGTGGAGGGCCAGGGGGCACCCTGGGGACTACACAGCAAGTCCAGGGAGAGCGGAGGACCCTTGGGTAGCTTGCTGGGGTCAGACACCCCTAGGTGGAGGGCCAAGGAGCACCCTGAGGCCTAAACTGCAAGTCCAGGGAGGGAGGTGGACCGCAGGGTAGCTTGCTAGGGTCAAGGGCCCTTAGGTGGAGGGCCAGGTGGCACCCTGTATGCTATACTGCAAGTCCAGGAAGAGAGGTTGACCCCTGGGTAGCTTGCTGGGGTCAGGGGCCCCTAGGTGGAGGGCCAGGGGGCACCCTGGGTCCTATACGGCAAGTCCAGGGACATCACTGGACCCCTTGGTAGCTTGCTTGGGTCAGAAGCTTCTAGATGGAGAGCCAAGGGTCACCCTGGGGCCTATACTGCAAGTCTAGGGAGAAAGGTGGACCCCTGGGTAGCTTGCTGGGGTCAGAGGCCCCTAGGTGGAGGGCCAAGGGGCACCCAGGGGCCTATACTGCAAGTCCAGGGAGAGAGTTGGACCCCAGGGTAGCTTGCTGGGGTCAGAGGCGCATAGGTGGAGGGCCAGGAGGCACCCTGGGGCCTATATTGCAAGTCCAGGGAGAGAGGTGGACCCTTGGGTAGCTTGCTGGGGTCAAAGGCCCCTGGGTGGAGGGCCAGGGGGCACCCTGGGGCCTATACTGCAAATCCAGGGACATTGGTGGACCCCTGGGTAGCTTGCTGAGGTCAGGGGCCCTTAGGTGGAGGGCCAGGGGGCACCCTGGAGCATATACTGAAAGTCCAGGGAGATCGATGGACCCCAGTGTAGCTTGCTGGTGTCAGAGGCACCCAGGTGGAGGGTCAGGGGGCACCCTGAGGCCTATACTGCAAGTCCGGGAAGAGAGGTGGACCCCTGGGTAGCTTGCTGGTATTAAAGGCCCCTAAGTGAAGGGCCAGGGGGCACCCTGGGGCCTACACTCCAAATCAAGGGAGATAGGTTGACCCCTGGGTAGCTTGCTGGGGTCAGAGACCCCTAGGTGGAGGGCAAGGGGGCAACCTGGGGCCTACACTGCAATTCCAGGGAGGGAGGTGGACCCCTGGTTAGCTTGCTGGGGTCAGAGACCCCTAGGTGGAGGGCCAGGGGGCACCCTGGGGCCTATACTGCAAGTCCAGGGACATTGATGGACCCCTGGGTAGCTTGCTGGGGTCAGATGCCCCTAGGCTGAGGGCCTGAGGGCACCCTGGGGCCTATACTGCAAGTCCAGGGACATCGGTGGAACCCTGGGCAGCTTGCTGGGGTCAGGGGCCCTTGGGCGGAGGGCCAGGGGGCACCCTGGAGCCTAAACTGCAAGTCCAAGGAGGGAGGTGGACCCCTGGGCAGCTTGCTGGGGTCAGAGGTCCCTAGGTGGTGGGCCAGGGGGCACCCTGGGGCCTACACTGCAAGTCCAGGGACATCGGTGGACCCCTACAGGGGCCCCTAGGTGGAGGGCAAGGGGGCAACCTGGGGCCTATACTGCAAGTCCAGCGAGATCGGTGGACGCATGGGTAGCTTGCTGGGGTCAAAGGCCCCTAGTTGGAGGGCCAGGGGGCACCCTGGGGCCTACACTGCAAGTCCAGGGAGGGAGGTGGACCCCTGGATAGCTTGCTGGGGTCAGAGACCCCTAGGTGGAGGGCCAGGGGGCACCCTGGGGCCCATACTGCAAGTCCAGGGACATTGGTGGACCCCTGGGTTGCTTGCTGGGGTCAGAGGCCCCTAGGCTGAGGGCCTGGGGGCACCCTGGGGCCTATACTGCAAGTTCAGGGACATTGGTGGACCTTGGGCAGCTTGCTGGGGTCAGGGGCCCTTGGGCGGAGGGCCAGGCGGCACCCTGGAGCCTATACTGCAAGTCCAAGGAGGGAGGTAGACCCCTGGGTAGCTTGTTGGGGTCATAGGCCCCTAGACTAAGGGCCAGGGGGCACCCTGGGGCCTATACTGCAAGTCCAGGGACATCGGTGGACCCCTGGGTAGCTTGCTGGGATCAGAGGCCCCTAGGTGGAGGGCCCAGGGGGCACCCTGGGGCCTATACTGCAAGTCCAGCGAGATCGGTGGACGCCTGGGTAGCTTGCTGGGGTCAAAGGCCCCTAGTTGGAGGGCCAAGGGACACCCTGAGGCCTATACTGCAAGTCCAGGGAGATAGGTGGACCCCTGGGTAGCTTGCTGGGGTCAGACCCCTAGTTGGAGGTTATGGGGGCACCCTGGGGCCTATACTGCAAGTCCAGGGAGGGAGTTGGACCCCTGCGTAGCTTGCTGGGGTCTGAGACCCCTAGGTTGAGGGCAAGGGGGATCCTGGGGCCTACACTGCAAGTCCAGGTAGGGAGGTGGAACCCTGGGTAGCTTGCTGGGGTCAGAGGCCCCTAGGTGGAGGGCCAGGAGTTCCCCTGGGGCCTATACTCCAAGTCCAGGGAGAGAGGTGAACCCCTGGGTAGCTTGCTGGGGTGAGAGGCCACTTAGGTGGAGGGCCAGGGGGCACCCTGGGGCCTATACTGCAAGTCCAGGGACTTCGGTGGACCCCTGGGTAGCTTGCTGGGTTCAAAAGCCCCTAGGTGGAGGGCCAGGGGGTCCCCTGGGGCCTATACTACAAGTCCAGGGAGAGAGGTGGACCCCTGGGTAGCTTGCTGGGGTAAGGGGCCCCTAGGTGGAGGGCCAGGGGGCACTCTGGGGCCTATACTGCTAGTCCAGGAAGAGAAGTTGATTTCTGGGTAGCTTGCTGGTGTAAGAGGCCCCTAGGTAAGGGCCAGGAGGTCCCCTGGGGCCTATACTGCAAGTCCAGGGAGAGAGGTGAACCCCTGGGTAGCTTGCTGGGGTGAGAGGCCACTAGGTGGAGGGCCAGGGGGCACCCTGTGGGCTATACTGCGAGTCCAATAAGAGAGGTTGACCCCTGAGTAGCTTGCTGGGGTCAGGGGCCCCTAGGTGGAGGGCCAGGGGGAACCCTGGGGCCTATACTGCAAGTCCAGGGACATCGGTGGATACCTGGGTCGCTTGCTTGGGTCATAGGCTCCTAGGTGGAGGGCCAGGGGGCAACCTGGGGCCTACACTGCAAGTGCAGGGAGAGAGGAGTACCCCTGGGTAGCTTGCTTGGCTCAGAGGGTCCTAAGTGGAGGGACAAGCGGCACCCCTGGGCATATACTGCAAGTCCAGGGACATCGGTGGACCCCTGGGTAGCTTGCTGGGGTCAGAGGCCCCTAGGTGGAGGGCCAAGGGGCACCCTGGGGCCTATACTGCAAGTCCAGGGACATCGGTGGACCCCTGGGTAGCTTGCTGGGATCAGAGGTCCCTAATTGGAGGGCCAGGGGGTCCCCTGGGGCTTATACTACAAGTCCAGGGAGAGAGTTGGACCCCTGGGTAGCTTGCTGGGATCAGAGACCCCTAGGTGGAGGGCTAGGGGGCACCCTGGGGCCTATACTGCAAGTCCAGGGAGTGAGGTGGGCTCCTGGGTAGCTTGCTGGGGTCAGGGGCCCCGGGGTGTAGGGCCAGGGGGCACCATGGGGACTACACTGCAAGACCAGGGAGAGAGGAGGACCCCCTGGGTAGCTTGCTGGTGTCAAACACCACTAGGTGGAGGGCCAGGGGGCACCCTGAGGCCTATACTGCAAGTCCAGGGAGGGAGGTGGACCCCTAGGTAGCTTGCTGGGGTTAGAGGCCCCTAGGTGGAGGGCAAAGGAGCACCCTGGGGCTTATACTGCAAGTTCAGGGACATCGGTGGACCCCTGGGTAGCTTGCTGGGGTCAGGGGCCCTTAGGTGGAAGGCCAGGGAAGCTCTAGGGGCCTAAACTGCAAGTCCAGGAAGAGAAGTGGACCCCTGGGAAGCTTGCTGGGGTCAGGGGCCCCGGGGTGGTGGGCCAGGTGGCACCCTGTGGGCTATACTGCAAGTCCAGGAAGAGAGGTTGATCCATGGGTAGCTTGCTGGGGTCAGGGGCCCCTAGGTGGAGGGCCTGGTATTACCCTGTGGGCTATACTGCAAGTCCAGGAAGAGAGGTTGACCCCTGGGTAGCTTGCTGGGGTCAGGGGCCCCTAGGTGAAGGGCCAGGGGCACCCTGGGGACTATACTGCAAGTCCAGGGAGGGAGGTGGACCCCTGGGTAGCTTGCTGGTATCAGGGGCTCTAGGTGGAAAGCCAGGGGACACCCTGTGGGCTAAACTGCAAGTCCAGGAAGAGAGTTGGACCCCTGGGTAGCTTGCTGGGGTCAGGGTCCCCGTGGTGGAGGGCCAAGTTGCCCCCTGGGGCCTATACTGCAAGTCCAGGGAGAGAAATGGACGCCTGGGTAGCTTGCTGGGGTCATAGTCTCATAGGTGGAGGGCCAGGGGGCACCCTGGGGACTACACAGCAAGTCCAGGGAGAGAGGAGGACCCTTGGGTAGCTTGCTGGGGTCAGACACCCCTAGGTGGAGGGCCAAAGAGCACCCTGAGGCCTAAACTGCAAGTCCAGGGAGGGAGGTGGACCGCAGGGTAGCTTGCTAGGGCCAAGGGCCCTTAATTGGAGGGCCAGGGGGCACCCTGTGGGCTCTACTGCAAGTCCAGGAAAAGAGGTTGACCCCTGGGTAGCTTGCTGGGGTCAGGGGCCCCTAGGTGAAGGGCCAGGGGGCACCCTGTGGGCTATACCGCAAGTCCAGGGAGGGAGGTGGACCCCTGGGTAGCTTGCTGGGGTCAAGGGCCCCTAGGTGGAGGGCCAGGAGGCACCCTGGGGCCTATACTGCAAGTCAAGGGAAAGAGGTAGACCCTTAGGTAGCTTGCTGGGGTCATACGCTCATAGGTGGAGGGCCAGGGGGCACCCTGGGGCTTATACTTTAAGTCCAGGAAGAGAGGTGGACAACTCGGTAGCTTGTTAGGGTCAGGCGCCCCTAGGTGAAAGGCCGGGGGGCACCCTGAGGCTTATACTGCAAGTCCAGGGAGGGAGGTGGACCCCTGGGTAGCTTGCTGGTGTCAGTGGCCCTAGGTGGAGGGCCAGGGGACACCTTGGGGGCTATACTGCAGGTCCAGGGAGAGATGTGGATCCCTGGGTAGCTTGCTGGGGTCAGAGGCCCCTAGGTGGAGGGACAGGGGGCACCCTGGGACCTATACTGCAAGTCCAGGGAAAGAGGTGAAACCCTGGGTAGCTTGCTAGGGTGAGAGGCCCCTAGGTGGAGGGCCAGGGCCACCCTGGGGCCTATACTGCAAGTCCAGGGAGGGAATTTGACCCCTGGGTAGCTTGTTGGGGTCAAGGGCCCTAAGGTGGAGGGCCAGGGGGCACCCTGTGGGATATACCTCAAGTCCAGGGAGGGAGGTGGACCCCTGGGTAGCTTGCTGGGGTCAAGGGCCCTTAGGTGGAGGGCCAGGGGGCCCCCTTTGGGCTATACTGCAAGTCCAGGAAGAGAGGTGGACCCCTGGGTAGCTTGCTGGGGTCAGGGGCCCCTAGGTGGAGGGCCAGGGGGAACTTTGGGGCCTATACTGCAAGTCCAGGAAGGGAGGTGGACCCCTGGGTAGCTTGCTGGGGTCAGTGGCTCATAGGCGGAGGGCCAAGGGCAACCTGGGGAATACACAGCATGTTCAGGGAGAGAGGAGGCCCCCTGGGTAGCTTGCTGAGGTCAAACACCCGGTGGTGGGCAAGGGGGCACCCTGGGGCCTATACTGCAAGTCCAGAGAGGGAGGTGGACCCCTGGGTAGCTTGCTGGGGAGTGAGGCCCCTAGGTGGAGGGCCAATGAGGACCCTGGGGCTTATACAGCCAGTCCAGGGACATCGATGGACACCTGGGTAGCTTGCTGGGGACAGGGGCCCTTAGGTGGAAGGCCAAGGGGCACCCGGGGGCCTATACTGCAAGTCCAGGAAGAGAAGTGGACCCCTGGGTAACTTGCTGGGGTCAGGGGCCCCTAGGAGGAGGGCCAGGTGGCACCCTATTGGCTATACTGCAAGTCCAGGAAGAGACGTTGACCCCTGGGTCGCTTGCTGGGGTCAGGTGCCCCGAGGTGGAGGGCCAGGTGGCACCCTGTGGGCTATACTGCAAGTCCAGGAAGAGAGGTTGACCCCTGGGTAGCTTGCTGGGGTCAGGGGCCCCTATGTGGAGGGCCAGGGGGAACCCTGGGGCCTCTACTGCAAGTCCAGGGAGGGAGTTGGACCCCTCGGTAGCTTGCTGGTGTCAGGGGCTCTAGGTGGAGGGCCAGGGGACACCCGGTGGGCTATACTGCAAGTCCAGGAAGAGAGGTGGACCCCTGGGTAGCTTGCTGGGGTCAGGGGCCCTGGGGTTGAGAGCCAGGGGGCACCTTGGGGCCTATACTGCAAGTCCAGGGAGAGAGTTGGAGCCCTGGGTAACTTGCTGGGGTCAAGGGCCCTTAGGTGAAAGGCCAGGGGGCACCCTGGGGCCTATACTGCAAGTCCAGGAAGAAAAGTGGACCCCTGGGTAGCTTGCTGGGGTCAGGGACCCCTAGGTGGAGGGCCAGGTGGCACCCTGTGGGCTAAACTGCAATTCCAGTAAGAGAGGTTGACCCCTGGGTAGCTTGCTGAGGTCAGGGGCCCCTAGGTGGAGGGCAAGGGGGCACCCTGGTGCCTATACTGCAAGTCCAGGGAGGTAGGTGGACCCCTGGGTAGCTTGCTGGTGTAAGGGGCTCTAAGTGGAGGGCCAGGGGACCCCATGTGGGCTATACTGCAAGTCCAGGAAGAGAGTTGGACCCCTGGGTAGCTTGCTGCAGTCAGGGGCCCTGAGGTGGAGGGCCAGGGGGCACCCTGGGGCCTATACTGCAAGTCCAGGGAGAGAGGTGGACCCCTGGGTAGCTTGCTGGGGTCATAGGCTCATAGGTGGAGGGCCCGGTGGCACCCTGGGGACTACACTGCAAGTCCAGGGAGATAGGGGGACCCCTGGATAGCTTGCTGGTGTCAGGGGCTCTAGGTGGAGGGCCAGGGGACACCCTGTGGGCTATACTGCAAGTCCAGGAAGAGAGGTGGACCCCTGGGTAGCTTGCTGGGGTCAGGGGCCCAAGGGTGGAGGGCCAGGGGGCACCCTGGGCCTATACTGCAAGTTCAGGGAGAGAGTTGGACCCCTTTGTAGCTTGCTGGGGTCAGGGGCCCCGGGGTGGAGGGCCAGGGGACACCCTGGGGACTACACTGCAAGTCAAGGAAGAGAGGTTGACCCTTGGGTAGCTTGCTGGGGTCAGAGGCTCATAGGTGGAGGGCCAGGGGGCAACCTGGGGAATATACAGCATGTTCAGGGAGAGAGGAGGCCCCCTGGGTAGCTTGCTGAGGTCAAACACCCCTAGGTGGAGGGCAAGGGGGCACCCTGGGGCCTATACTGCAAGTCCGGGGAGGGAGGTGGACCCCTGGTTAGCTTGCTGGGGTCAGAGGCCCCTAGGTGGAGGGCCAATGAGCACCCTGGGGCTTATACTGCCAGTCCATGGACATCGGTGGACCCCTGGGTAGCTTGCTGGGATCAGGGGCCCTTAGGTGGAAGGCCAGGGGCACATTGGGGCCTAAACTGCAATTCCAGGAAGAGAAGTGGACCCCTGGGTAACTTGCTGGGGTCAGGGGCCCCTAGGTGGAGGGCCAGGTTGCACCCTGTGGGCTTTACTGCAAGTCCAGAAAGAGAGGTTGACCACTGGGTAGCTTGCTATGGTCAGGGGCCCCTAGATGGAGGGCCAGGTGGCACCGTGTGGGCTATACTGCAAGTCCAGGAAGAGAGGTTGACCCCTGGGTAGCTTGCCGGGGTCAGGGGCCCCTAGGTGGAGGGCCAGGCAGCACCCTGGGGCCTATACTGCAAGTCCAGGGAGGGAGGTGGACCCCTGGGTAGCTTGCTGGGGTCAGAGACTCCTATGTGGAGGGCAAGGGGGCACCCTGGGGCCTACACTGCAAGTCCAGGGAGGGAGGTGGACCCCTGGGTAGCTTGCTGGGGTCAGAGACCCCTAGGTATAGGAACCAAGGGGCACCCAGGGTCCTATACGGCAAGTCCAGGGACATCACTGGACCCCTGGGTAGCTTGCTGGGGTCAGAGGCCCCTAGGTGGAAGGCCAAGGGGCTCCCTGTGGGCTATACAACAAGTTCAGAAAGAGAGGTGGACCCCTGGGTAGCTTGCTGGGGTCAGCGGCCCCGGGGTGGAGGGCCAGGGGGCACCTTGGGGCCTATATTGCAAGTTCAGGGAGAGAGGTGGAGCCCTGGGTAACTTGCTGGGGTCAGGGGCCCTTAAGTGGAAGGCCAGGGTGCACCCTGTGGCCTATACTGCAAGTCCAGGAAGAGAAGTGGACCCCTGGGTAGCTTTCTGGGGTCTGGGGCCCCTGGGTGGAGGGGGAGGGGGCACCCTGGGGCATATACTGCAAGTCCAGGAAGAGAGGTGGACCACTGGGTTGCTTGCTGGGGTCAGGGGCCCCGGGATGGAGGAAAAGGGGGCACCCTGGGGCCTATACTGCAATTCCAGGGAGAGAGGTGGACCCCTGGGTAGCTTGCTGGGGTCATAGGCTCATAGGTGGAGGGCCAGGGAGCACCCTGGGGACTACACTGCAAGTCCAGGGAGAGAGGAAGACCCCTAGGTAGCTTGCTGGGGTCAGACACCCCTATGTGGAGGGCCAAGGAGCACCCTGAGGCCTATACTGCAAGACCAGGGAGGGAGGTGGACCCCTGGGTAGCTTGCTTGGGTCAAAGGCCCATATATGGAGGGCCAGGGGGCACCCTCTGGGCTATACTGCAAGTCCAAGGAGGGAGGTGGACCGCTGGGTAGCTTGCTGGGGTCAAGGGCCCTTAGGTGGAGGGCCAGGGGGCACCCTGTGGGCTATACTGCAAGTCCAAGGAGGGAGGTGGACCCCTTGGTAGCTTCCTGGGTTCAAGGGCCCTTAGGTGGAGGGCCAGGTGGCACCCTGTGGGTTATACTGCAAGTCCAGGAAGAGACGTGGACCCCTGGGTAGCTTGCTGGGTTCTGGGGCCCCTAGGTGGAGGGCCAGGGGGCACCCTGGGGCCTATACTGCAAGACTAGGAAGAGAGGATGACCCCTGGGTAGCTTGCTGGGGTCAAGGGCCCCTAGGTGGAGGGCCAGGCAACACCCTGGGGCCTATACTGCAAGTCCAGGGAGGGAGGTGGACCCCTGGGTAGCATGCTGGGGTCAGAGGCCCCTTGTTGGAGGGCCAATATGCACCCTGGGTCCTATACGGCAAGTACAGGGACGTCACTGGACCCCTGGGTAGCTTGCTGGGGTCAGAGGCCCCTAGGTGGAGGGCCAGGGGGCACCCTGGGGCCTATACTGCAAGTCCAGAAAGAGAGGTGGACCCCTGGGTAGCTTGCTGGGGTCAGGGGCCCCTGGGTGGAGGGCCAGGGGTCACCCTGGGGCCTATACTGCAAGTCCGGGGAGTGAGGTGTACCCCTGGGTAGCTTGCTGGGGTCAGGGGCCCCTGGGTGGAGGGCCAGGGGTCACCCTGGGGCCTATACTGCAAGTCCAGGGAGGGTTGTGGACCCCTGGGTAGCTTGCTGAGGTCAGAGGCTCATGGGTGGAGGGCCAGGGGGCAACCTGGGGAATACACAGCATGTTCAGGAAGAGAGGAGGCCCCCTGGGTAGCTTGCTGAGGTCAAACACCCCTAAGTGGAGGGCAAGGGGGCACCCTGGGGCCTATACTGCAAGTCCAGGGAGGGAGGTTGACCCCTGGTTAGCTTGCTGGGGTAAGAGGCCAATAGGTGGAGGGCCAATGAGCACCCTGGGGCTTATACCGCCAGTCCAGGGAGGAAGGTGGACCCCTGGGTAGCTTGCTGGGGTCAGGGGCCCTTAGGTGGAAGGCCAGGGGGGCACCCTGGGGCCTATACTGCAAGTCCAGGAAGAGAAGTGGACCCCTGGGTAACTTGCTGGGGTCAGGGGCCCCTGGGTGGAGGGCCAGGTGGCACCCTGCTGGCTATACTGTAAGTCCAGGCAGGGAGGTGGACCCCTGGGTAGCTTGCTGGGGTCAGAGACCCCTAGGTGGAGGGCCAAAGGGCACCCTGGGTCCTATACGGCAAGTACAGGGAAATCACTGGACCCCTGGGTAGCTTGCTGGGGTCAGAGGCCCCTAGGTGGAGTGCCAGGGGGCACCCTGTGGGCTATTCTGCAAGTCCAGAAAGAGAGGTGGACCCCTGGGTAGCTTGCTGGGGTCAGGGGCCCCTGGGTGGAGGGCCAGGGGTTACCCTAGGGCCTAAACTGCAAGTCCAGGGAGAGAGGTGGACCCCTGGGTAGCTTTCTGGGCTCAGGGGCCCTAAGGTGGAGGGAAAGGGGGCACTCTAGGGCCTATACTGCAAGTCCAGGAAGAGAAGTGGACCCCTGAGTAGCTTGGCTGGGATCAGGGGCCCCTAGGGGGATGGCCAAGGGGCACTCTGGAGTCTATGCTGCAAGTCCATGGACATCGGTGGACCCCTGGTTAGCTTGCTGGGGTCAGGGGCCCGTAAGTGGAGGGCCAGGGGGCACTCTGGGGCCTATACTGCAAGTCCAGGAAGTGATGTGGACCCCTGGGTAGCTTTCTGGGGTCTGGGGCCCCTGGGTGGAGAGGGAGGAGGCACCATGGGGCCTATACTGCAAGTCCAGGAAGAGAGGTGGACATTTGGGTAGCTTGCTGGGGTCAGGGGCCCCGGGATGGAGGAAAAGGGGGCACCCTGGGGCCTATACTGCAAGTCCAGGGAGAGAGAAGGACCCCTGGGTAGCTTGCTGGGGTCATAGGCTCATAGATGGAGGGCCAGGGGGCACCCTGGGGACTACACTGCAAGTCCAGAGAGAGAGAGAGGACCCCTAGGTAGCTTGCTGGGGTCAGGGGCCCTTAGGTGGAGGGCCAGGGGGCACCCTGTGGGCTATACTGCAAGTCCAGGGAGGAAGGTGGACCCCTGGGTAGCTTGCTGGGGTCAGGGGCCCTTAGGTGGAGGGCCAGGGGGCACCCTGTGGGCTATACTGCAAGTTCAGGGAGGGAGGTTGACCCCTGGGTAGCTTGCTGGGGTCAAGGGCCCTTAGGTGGAGGGCCAGGGGGCACCCTGTGGGCTATACTGCAAGTCCAGGAAGAGAGTTGGACCCCTGGGTAGCTTGCTGGGGTCAGGGGCCCCGGGGTTGAGGGCCAAGTTGCCCCCTGGGGCCTATACTGAATGTCCAGGGAGAGAAGTGGACGCCTGGGTAGCTTGCTGGGGTCATAGTCTCATAGGTGGAGGGCCAAGGGGCACCCTGGGGACTACACAGCAAGTCCAGGGAGAGCGGAGGACCCTTGGGTAGCTTGCTGGGGTCAGACACCCCTAGGTGGAAGGCCAAGGAGCACCCTGAGGCCTAAACTGCAAGTCCAGGGAGGGAGGTGGACCGCAGGGTAGCTTGCTAGGGTCAAGGGCCCTTAGGTGGAGGGCCAGGTGGCACCCTGTATGCTATACTGCAAGTCCAGGAAGAGAGGTTGACCCCTTGGTAGCTTGCTGGGGTCAGAAGCTTCTAGATGGAGAGCCAAGGGTCACCCTGGGGCCTATACTGCAAGTCTAGGGAGAAAGGTGGACCCCTGGGTAGCTTGCTGGGGTCAGAGGCCCCTAGGTGGAGGGCCAAGGGGCACCCAGGGGCCTATACTGCAAGTCCAGGGAGAGAGTTGGACCCCTGAGTAGCTTGCTGGGGTCAGAGGCGCATAGGTGGAGGGCCAGGAGGCACCCTGGGGCCTATACTGCAAGTCCAGGGAGAGAGGTGGACCCTTGGGTAGCTTGCTGGGGTCAAAGGCCCCTGGGTGGAGGGCCAGGGGGCACCCTGGGGCCTATACTGCAAATCCAGGGACATTGGTGGACCCCTGGGTAGCTTGCTGAGGTCAGGGGCCCTTAGGTGGAGGGCCAGGGGGCACCCTGGAGCATATACTGAAAGTCCAGGGAGATCGATGGACCCCTGGGTAGCTTGCTGGGGTCAGATGCCCCTAGGCTGAGGGCCTGAGGGCACCCTGGGGCCTATACTGCAAGTCCAGGGACATCGGTGGAACCCTGGGCAGCTTGCTGGGGTCAGGGGCCCTTGGGCTGAGGGCCAGGGGGCACCCTGGAGCCTATACTGCAAGTCCAAGGAGGGAGGTGGACCCCTGGGCAGCTTGCTGGGGTCAGAGGCCCCTAGGTGGTGGGCCAGGGGGCACCCTGGGGCCTACACTGCAAGTCCAGGGACATCGGTGGACCCCTACAGGGGCCCCTAGGTGGAGGGCAAGGGGGCAACCTGGGGCCTATACTGCAAGTCCAGCGAGATCGGTGGACGCATGGGTAGCTTGCTGGGGTCAAAGGCCCCTAGTTGGAGGGCCAGGGGGCACCCTGGGGCCTACACTGCAAGTCCAGGGAGGGAGGTGGACCCCTGGGTAGCTTGCTGGGGTCAGAGACCCCTAGGTGGAGGGCCAGGGGGCACCCTGGGGCCTATACTGCAAGTCCAGGGACATTGGTGGACCCCTGGGTTGCTTGCTGGGGTCAGAGGCCCCTAGGCTGAGGGCCTGGGGGCACCCTGGGGCCTATACTGCAAGTTCAGGGACATTGGTGGACCTTGGGCAGCTTGCTGGGGTCAGGGGCCCTTGGGCGGAGGGCCAGGCGGCACCCTGGAGCCTATACTGCAAGTCCAAGGAGGGAGGTAGACCCCTGGGTAGCTTGTTGGGGTCATAGGCCCCTAGGCTAAGGGCCAGGGGGCACCCTGGGGCCTATACTGCAAGTCCAGGGACATCGGTGGACCCCTGGGTAGCTTGCTGGGATCAGAGGCCCCTAGGTGGAGGGCCCAGGGGGCACCCTGGGGCCTATACTGCAAGTCCAGCGAGATCGGTGGACGCCTGGGTAGCTTGCTGGGGTCAAAGGCCCCTAGTTGGAGAGCCAAGGGACACCCTGAGGCCTATACTGCAAGTCCAGGGAGATAGGTGGACCCCTGGGTAGCTTGCTGGGGTCAGACCCCTAGTTGGAGGTTATGGGGGCACCCTGGGGCCTACACTGCAAGTCCAGGGAGGGAGTTGGACCCCTGTGTAGCTTGCTGGGGTCTGAGAACCCTAGGTTGAGGGCAAGGGGGATCCTGGGGCCTACACTGCAAGTCCAGGTAGGGAGGTGGAACCCTGGGTAGCTTGCTGGGGTCAGAGGCCCCTAGGTGGAGGGCCAGGAGTTCCCCTGGGGCCTATACTCCAAGTCCAGGGAGAGAGGTGAACCCCTGGGTAGCTTGCTGGGGTGAGAGGCCACTTAGGTGGAGGGCCAGGGGGCACCCTGGGGCCTATACTGCAAGTCCAGGGACTTCGGTGGACCCCTGGGTAGCTTGCTGGGGTCAAAAGCCCCTAGGTGGAGGGCCATTGTGTCCCCTGGGGCCTATACTACAAGTCCAGGGAGAGAGGTGGACCCATGGGTAGCTTGCTGGGGTCAGAGGCCCCTAGGTGGAGGGCCAGGGGGCACCCTGGGGCCTATACTGCAAGTCAAGGGATATCGGTGGACCCCTGGGTAGCTTGCTGGGGTCAGAGGGCCTTAGGTGGAGGGTCAGGGGGCACCCTGGGGCCTATACTGCAAGTCCAGGAAGAGAAGTGGATGCCTGGGTAGCTTTGATGGGGTCAGGGGCCCTTAGGTGGAGGGCCAGGGGGCACCCTGGGGCCTATACTGCAAGACCAGGAAGGGTGGTGGACTCCTGGGTAGCTTGCTGGGGTCAGAGATCCCTAGGTGGAGGGCCAGGGGGCACCCTGTGGGCTATACTGCAAGTCCAGATACATCAGTGGACACCTGGGTAGCTTGCTGGGGACAGATGTCCCTAGGTGGAGGGCCAGGGGGCACCCTGTGGGCTATACTGCAAGTCCAGGAAGAGAGGTGGACCCAAGGGTAGCTTGCTGGGGTCAGGGGCCCCTGGGTGGAGGGCCAGGGGTCACCCTGGGGCCTATACTGCAAGTCCAGGGAAAGAGGTGTACCCCTGGGTAGCTTGCTGGGGTCAGAGGCCCCTAAGTGGAGGGCCAGGGGGGCACCCTGGAACCTATACTGCAAGTCGAGGAAGAGAAGTGGAACCCTGAGTAGCTTGCTGGGGTCAGAGGCCCCTAAGTGGAGGGCCAGGGGGCACCCTGGGGCTTATACTGCAAGTCCAGGAAGAGAGGTGGACAACTCGGTAGCTTGATGGGGTCAGGCGCCCCTAGGTGAAAGGCTGAGGGGCACCCAGAGGACAATACTGCAAGCCCAGGGAGGGACGTGGACCCCTGGGTAGCTTGCTGGGGTCAGGGTCCCCTAGGTGGAGGGCCAGGGGGCACCCTGTGGGCTATACTGCAACTCCAGGAAGAGAGGTGGACCCCTGGGTAGCTTGCTGGGTTCAGGGGCCCTTAGGTGGAGGGCCAGGGGGCACCCTGTGCCTATACTGCAAGTCCAGGAAGAGAGGTGGACCCCTGGGTTGCTTGCTGGGGTCAGAGGCCCCTAAGTGGAGGGCCAGGGGGGCACCCTGGGGCCTTTACTGCAAGTCCAGGAAGAGTTGTGGACCCCTGGGTAGCTTGCTGGCGAGAGAGGCCACTGGGTGGAGGGCCAGGGGGCACACTAGGGCCTATACTAAAAGTCCAGGGAGAGAGGTGGACCCCTGGGTAGCTTGCTTGGGTCATAGGCTCCTAGGTGGAGGGCCAGGGGGCAACCTGGGGCCTACACTGCAAGTCCAGGGAGATCGGTGGACCCCTGGGTAGCTTGCAGGGGTCAGAGGCCCCTAGGTGGAGGGCCAGGTGTTCCCCTGGGGCCTATATTGCAAGTACAGGGAGAGAGGTGAACCCCTGGGTAGCTTGCTGGGGTGAGAGGCCACTAGGTGGAGGGCCAGTGGGCACCCAGGGGCCTATACTGCAAGTCCAGGGACATCGGTGGACCCCTGGGTAGCTTGCTGGGGTCAGAAGCCCCTAGGTGGAGGGCCAGGGGGTCCCATGGGGCCTATACTACAAGTCCAGGGAGAGAGGTGTACCCCTGGGTAGCTTGCTGGGGTAAGGGGCCCCTGGGTGGAGGGCCAGGGGGCACCCTGGGGCCTATACTGCAAGTCCAGGAAGAGAAGTGGATGCCTGGGTAGCTTGCTGGGGTCAGGCCCCTAGGTGGAGGGCCAGGGGGCACCCTGGGGACTATACTGTGAGTCCAGGAGGAGAGGTTAACCCCTGGGAAGCTTGCTGAGGTCAGGGGCCCCTAGGTGGAGGGCCAGGGGGAAACCTGGGGCCTATACTGCAAGTCCAGGGACATCGGTGGACCCCTGGGTAGCTTGCTGGGGTCAGGGGCCCTAAGGTGGAGGGCCAGGGGGCACGCTGGGGCCTATACTGCAAGTCCAGGGAGATCGGTGGACCCCTGGGAAACTTGCTGGGGTCAGAGGCCCCTAGGTGGAGTGCCAAGGGGCACCCTGGGAACTAATGTACAAGTCCAGGAAGAGAGGTGGACCCCTAAGTAGCTTGCTGGGGTCAGAGGCCCCTAGGTGGAGGGCAAAGGGGCACAATGGGGCCTATACTGCAAGTCCAGTAAGAGTTGTGGACCCCTGGGTAGTTAGCTGGGGTCAGGGCCCCCTAGGTGGAGAGCCAGGGGACACCCTGGGGCTTATACTGCAAGTCCAGGGAGAGAGGTGGACAACTCTGTAGCTTGATGGGGTCAGGCGCCCCTGGGTGAAAGGCCGGGGGGCACCCAGAGGCCTATACTGCAAGCCCAGAGAGGGAATTGGACCCTTGGGTAGCTTGCTGGGGTCAGGGTCCCCTATGTTGAGGGCAAGGGGGCACCCTGTGGGCTATAATGCAAGTATAGGAAGAGAGGTGGACACCTGGGTAGCTTGCTGGGATCAGGGGCCCCTAGGTGGAGGGCCAGGGGGCACCCTGTGCCTATACTGCAAGTCCAGGAAGAGAGGTGGACCCCAGGGTTGCTTGCTGGGTTCAGAGGCCCCTAAGTGGAGGGCCAGGGGGGCACCCTGGGGCCTATACTGCAAGTCCAGAAAGAGTTGTGGACCCCTGGATAGTTTGCTGGGGTCAGAGGCCCCTAGGTGGAGGGCCAGGAGTTCCCCTGGGGCCTATACTGCAAGTCAAGGGAGAGAGGTGAACCCCTGGGTAGCTTGCTGGGGTGAGAGGCCACTTAGGTGGAGGGCCAGGGGCACCCTGGGGCCTATACTGCAAGTCCAGGGACATCGGTGGACCTCTGGGTAGCTTGATGGGGTCAGAAGCCCCTAGGTGGAGGGCCAGGGGGTCCCCTGGGGCCTATACTGCAAGTCCAGGGAGAAAGGTGGACCCCTGGGTAGCTTGCTAGGGTAAGGGGCTCCTAGGTGGAGGGCCAGGGGGCACTCTGGGGCCTATACTGCAAGTCCAGGAAGAGATGTGGTTGCCTGGGTAGCTTGCTGGGGTCAGGGGCCCCTAGGTGGAGGGCCAGGGGGCACCCTGGGGCCTATACTGCGAGTCCAGGAAGAGAGGTTGACCCCTGGGTAGCTTGCTGGGGTCAGGGGTACCTAGGTGGAGTGCCAGGGGGAAACCTGGGGCCTATACTGCAAGTCCAGGGAGATCGGTGGACCCCTCGGTAGCTTGCTGAGGTCAGAGGCCCCTAGGTGGAGTGCCAAGGGGCACCCTGGGGCCTATACTACAAGTCCAGGAAGAGAGGTGGACCCCTGGTTAGCTTGCTGGGGTCAGAGGCCCCTAGGTGTAGGGCAAAGGGGCACAATGGGGCCTATAATGCAAGTCCAGGAAGAGTTGTGGACCCCTGGGTAGCTTGCTGGGGTCAGAGGCCCCTAGGTGGAGGGTTAGGAGGTCCCCTGGGGCCTATACTGCAAGTCCAGGGAGAGAGGTGAACCCCTGGGTAGCTTGCTGGGGTGAGAGGCCACTAGGTGGAGGGCCAGGGGGAACCCTGGGGCCTATACTGCAAGTCCAGGGACATCGGTGGATACCTGGGCCGCTTGCTGGGGTCAGGGGCCCTTAGGTGGAGGGCCAAGGGGCACAATGGGGCCTATACTGCAAGTCCAGGAAGAGTTGTGGACCCCTGGGTAGCTTAATGGGGTCAGAGACCCCTAGGTGGAGGGCCAGGAGGTCCCTGGGGCCTATACTGCAAGTGCAGGGAGAGAGGTGAACCCCTGGGTAGCTCGCTGGGGTGAGAGGCCACTTAGGTGGAGGGCCAGGGGCACCCTGGGGCCTATACTGCAAGTCCAGGGACATCGGTGGACCTCTGGGTAGCTTGATGGGGTCAGAAGCCCCTAGGTGGAGGGCCAGGGGGTCCCCTGGGGCCTATACTGCAAGTCCAGGGAGAAAGGTGGACCCCTGGGTAGCTTGCTGGGGTAAGGGGCTCCTAGGTGGAGGGCCAGGGGGCACTCTGGGGCCTATACTGCAAGTCCAGGAAGAGATGTGGTTGCCTGGGTAGCTTGCTGGGGTCAGGGGCCCCTAGGTGGAGGGCCAGGGGGCACCCTGGGGCCTATACTGCGAGTCCAGGAAGAGAGGTTGACCCCTGGGTAGCTTGCTGGGGTCAGGGGTACCTAGGTGGAGTGCCAGGGGGAAACCTGGGGCCTATACTGCAAGTCCAGGGAGATCGGTGGACCCCTCGGTAGCTTGCTGAGGTCAGAGGCCCCTAGGTGGAGTGCAAAGGGGCACCCAGGGGCCTATACAACAAGTCCAGGAAGAGAGGTGGACCCCTGGTTAGCTTGCTGGGGTCAGAGGCCCCTAGGTGGAGGGCAAAGGGGCACAATGGGGCCTATAATGCAAGTCCAGGAAGAGTTGTGGACCCCTGGGTAGCTTGCTGGGGTCAGAGGCCCCTAGGTGGAGGGTTAGGAGGTCCCCTGGGGCCTATACTGCAAGTCCAGGGAGAGAGGTGAACCCCTGGGTAGCTTGCTGGGGTAAGAGGCCACTAGGTGGAGGGCCAGGGGGCACCCTGTGGGCTATACTGCGAGTCCAATAAGAGAGGTTGACCCCTGGGTAGCTTGCTGGGGTCAGGGGCCCCTAGGTTGAGGGCCAGGGGGAACCCTGGGGCCTATACTGCAAGTCCAGGGACATCGGTGGATACCTGGGCCGCTTGCTGGGGTCAGGGGCCCTTAGGTGGAGGGCCAAGGGGCACAATGGGGCCTATACTGCAAGTCCAGGAAGAGTTGTGGACCCCTGGGTAGCTTAATGGGTTCAGAGCCCCCTAGGTGGAGGGCCAGGAGGTCCCTGGGGCCTATACTGCAAGTGCAGGGAGAGAGGTGAACCCCTGGGTAGCTTGCTGGGGTGAGAGGCCACTAGGTGGAGGGCCAGGGGGCACCCTGGAGCCTATACTGCAAGTCCAGGGAGAGAGGTGGACCCCTGGGTAGCTTGCTTGGGTCATAGGCTCCTAGGTGGAGGGCCAGGGGGCAACCTGGGGCCTACACTGCAAGTCCAGGGAGAGAGGAGTACCCCTGGGTAGCTTGCTTGGCTCAGAGGGTCCAAAGTGGAGGGACAAGCGGCACCCCGGGGCATATACTGCAAGTCCAGGGACATCGGTGGACCCCTGGTAAGCTTGCTGGGGTAAGAGGCCCCTAGGTGGAGGGCCAAGGGGCACCCTGGGGCCTATCCTGCAAGTCCAGGGACATCGGTGGACCCCTGGGTAGCTTGCTGGGGTCAGAGGTCCCTAGTTGGAGGGCCAGGGGGTCCCCTGGGGCCTATACTACAAGTCCAGGGAGAGAGGTGGACCCCTGGGTAGCTTGCTGGCATCAGAGGCCCCTAGGTGGAGGGCTAGGGGGCACCCTGGGGCCTATACTGCAAGTCCAGGGAGTGAGGTGGGCTCCTGGGTAGCTTGCTGGGGTCAGGGGCCCCGGGGTGGAGGGCCAGGGGGCACCATGGGGACTACACAGCAAGACCAGGGAGAGAGGAGGACCCCTGGGTAGCTTGCTGGTGTCAAACACCACTAGGTGGAGGGCAAGGGGGCACCCTGAGGCCTATACTGCAAGTCCAGGGAGGGAGGTGGACCCCTGGGGTAGCTTGCTGGGGTCAGAGGCCCCTAGGTGGAGGGCAAAGGAGCACCCTGGGGCTTATACTGCAAGTCCAGGGACATCGGGTGACCCCTGGGTAGCTTGCTGGGGTCAGGGGCCCTTAGGTGGAAGGCCAGGGAAGCCCTGGGGCCTAAACTGCAAGTCCAGGAAGAGAAGTGGACCCCTGGGAAGCTTGCTGGGGTCAGGGGCCCCGGGGTGGTGGGCCAGGTGGCACCCTGTGGGCTATACTGCAAGTCCAGCAAGAGAGGTTGATCCATGGGTAGCTTGCTGGGGTCAGGGGCCCCTAGGTGGAGGGCCTGGTATCACCCTGTGGGCTATACTGCAAGTCCAGGAAGAGAGGTGGACCCCTGGGTTGCTTGCTGGGGTCAGAGGCCCCTAAGTGGAGGACCAGGGGGCACCCTGCGGCCTATACTGCAAGTCCAGAAAGAGTTGTGGACCCCTGGGTAGTTTGCTGGGGTCAGAGGCCCCTAGGTGGAGGGCCAGGAGTTCCCCTGGGGCCTATACTGCAAGTCAAGGGAGAGAGGTGAACCCCTGGGTAGCTTGCTGGGGTGAGAGGCCACTTAGGTGGAGGGCCAGGGGGCACCCTGGGGCCTATACTGCAAGTCCAGGGACATCGGTGGACCTCTGGGTAGCTTGCTGGGGTCAGAAGCCCCTAGGTGAAGGGCCAGGGGGTCCCCTGGGGCCTATACTACAAGTTCAGGGAGAGAGGTGGACCCCTGGGTAGCTTGCTGGGGTAAGGGGCTCCTAGGTGGAGGGCCAAGGGGCACTCTGGGGCCTATACTGCAAGTCCAGGAAGAGATGTGGTTGCCTGGGTAGCTTGCTGGGGTCAGGGGCCCCTAGGTGGAGGGCCAGGGGGCACCCTGGGGCCTATACTGCGAGTCCAGGAAGAGAGCTTGACCCTTGGGTAGCTTGCTGGGGTCAGGGGCACCTAGGTGGAGGGCCAGGGGGAAACCTGGGGCCTATACTGCAAGTCCAGGGAGATCGGTGGACCCCTCGGTAGCTTGCTGAGGTCAGAGGCCCCTGGGTGGAGTGCCAAGGTGCACCCTGGGGCCTATACTACAAGTCCAGGAAGAGAGGTGGACCCCTGGTTAGCTTGCTGGGGTCAGGAGGCCCCTAGGTGGAGGGCAAAGGGGCACAATGGGGCCTATACTGCAAGTCCAGGAAGAGTTGTGGACCCCTGGGTAGCTTGCTGGGGTCAGGGGCCCCTAGGTGGAGGGCCAGGGGCACCCTGGGGACTATACTGCAAGTCCAGGGAGGGAGGTGGACCCCTGGGTAGCTTGCTGGTGTCAGGGGCTCTAGGTGGAAGGCCAGGGGACACCCTGTGGGCTAAACTGCAAGTCCAGGAAGAGAGTTGGACCCCTGGGTAGATTGCTGGGGTCAGGGGCCCCGGGGAGGAGGGTCAAGTTGCCCCCTGGGGCCTATACTGCAAGTCCAGGGAGAGAAGTGGACGCCTGGGTAGCTTGCTGGGGTCAGAGTCTCATAGGTGGAGGGCAAGGGGGCACCCTGCGGACTACACAGCAAGTCCAGGGAGAGAGGAGGACCCTTGGGTAGCTTGCTGGGGTCAGACACCCCTAGGTGGAGGGCCAAGGGGAACAATGGGGCCTATACTGCAAGTCCAGGAAGAGTTGTGGACCCCTGGGTAGCTTGATGGGGTCAGAGCCCCCTAGGTGGAGGGCCAGGAGGTCCCCTGGGGCCTATACTGCAAGTCCAGGGATGGATGTAGACCCCTGGGTAGCTTGCTGGGGACAGGGGCCCCTAAGTGGAGGGCCAGATGGAACCCTGTGGGCTATACTGCAAGTCCAGGAAGAGAGGTTGACCCCTGGGTAGCTTGCTGGGGTCAGGGGCCCCTCGGTGGAGGGCCAGGGGGCACCCTGAGGCCTATACTGCACGTCCAGGAAGAGTGGTGGACCCCTGGGTAGCTTGCTGGGGTCAGAGGCCCCTAGGTGAAGGGCCAGGGGGCAGCCTGTGGGCTATACTGCAAGTCCAGGGAGAGAGGTGGACCCCTGGGTAGCTTGCTGGCGTCAGAGGCCCCTAGGTGGAGGGCCAGGGGCACCCTGGGGCCTATAATGCAAGTCCAGGGAGGGAGGTGGACCCCTGGGTAGCTTGCTGGGGTCAGAGACCCATAGGTGGAGGGCAAGGGGTTACCCTGGGGACTACACTGCAAGTCCAGGGACATCGGTATACCCTTCGGTTGCTTGCTGGGGTCAGAGGCCCCTAGGTGGAGGGCCAGGGGGCACAATGTGGGCTATACTGCAAGGCCAGGGAGTGAGATGGACTCCTGGGTAGCATGCTGGGGTCAGAGGCCCCTAGTTGGAGGGCCTAGGAGCACCCTGGGGCCTATAATGCAAATCAAGGGACATCCGTGGACCCCTGGGTAGCTTGCTGGGTTCAGAGGCCCTAAGGTGGAAAGCCAGGGGGCACCCTGGGGCCTATACTGCAAGTACAGGGAGGGAGGTAGACCCCTGGGTAGCTTGCTGGGGTCAGGGGCTGGGGTCAGGGGTAGCTTGCTAGGGCCAGGGAGCACAATGATGGCTATACTGCAAGTCCAGGAAGAGAGGTGGACCCCTGGGTAGCTTGCTGGGGTCAGGGGCCCCTAGGTGGAGGGCCAGGGGGCACCCTGGGGCCTAGACTGCAAGTCCAGGGAGAGATGTGGACCCCTGGGTAGCTTGCTGAGGTCAGAAACCCCTAGTTTGAGGGCAAGGGGGCACCCTGGGGCCTACACTACAAGTCCAGGGAGGGAGGTGTACCCACGGGTAGCTTGCTCGGGTCACGGGCTCTTATGGGATGTTGCCAGGGTGCACTCTGGGGTCCATACTGCAAGTCCAGGAAGAGAAGTGGACCCCTGGGTAGCTTGCTGAGGTCAGGGGCTCTTAAGTGGAGGGCCAGGGGGCACCCTGGGGCCTATACTGCAAGTCCAGGGAGAGAGGTGAACCCCCGGGTAGCTTGCTGGGGTCAGGGGCTCTTAGGTGGAGGGCCAAGGAGCACCCTGGGGCCTTTACTGCAAGTCCAGGGACATCGGTGGACCCCTGGGTAGCTTGCTGGGGTAAGAGACCCCTAGGTGGAGGGCAAGGGGGCACCCTGGGGCCTATACTGCAAGTCCAGGGAATGAGGTGGACTCCCGGGTAGCTTGCTGGGGTCATATTCTCCTGGGTGGAGGTCCAGGGTGCACCCTGGGGCCTACACTGCAAGTCCTGGGAGAGAGGTGGACCCCTGGTTAGCTTGCTGGGATCAGAGACCCCTAGGTAAAGGGTAAGGGGGCACAATGGGTAATCTACTGCTAGTCCAGGGACTTTGGTGGACCCCTGGGTCGCTTGCTTGGGTCAAAATCCCTTAGATGGAGGGCCAGGGGGCACCCTGGGGCCTATACTGCAAGTCCAGGGACATCGGTGGACCCCTGGGTAGCTTGCTGGGGTCAGAGGCGCCTAGGTGGAGGGCCAGGGGGTATCCTGGGGCCTATACTGCAAGTCCATTGACATCGGTGGACCCCTGGGTAGCTTGCTGGGGTAAAGGGCCCTTAGGTGGAGGGCCAGGGGACACCCTGGGGCCTATAATGCAAGTCCGGGAGGAGAAGTGGACCCCTGGGTAGCTTGCTCGGGTCAGGGGCCCCTAGGTGGAGGGCCAGGGGGCACCCTGGAGCCTATACTGATAGTCCAGGAACAGATGTGGACCCCTGCGTAGCTTGCTGGGGTCAGTGGCCCCATAGGTAGAGGGCCAGGGGTCACCTGGGGCCTATACTGCAAGTCCAGGGAGAGATTTGGACCCCTGGGTAGCTTGCTTGGGTTATAGGCCCCTAGGTGGAGGGCCAGGGGGCACCCTGGGGCCTACACTGCAACTCCAGGGAGAGAGGTGGACCACCGGGTAGATTGCTGGGGTCAGGGGATCTTAGGTGGGGGGCCAGGGGGCACCCTGAGGTCTATACTGCAAGTCCAGAAAGAGAAGTGGACCCCTGGGTAGCTTGCTGGGGTCAGAGGCCCCTAGGTGGAGGGCCAGGGGGCACCATGGGGCCTATACTACAAGTCCAGGGAGTGAGGTGGACCCCTGGGTAGCTTGCAGGGGTCAGAGACCCCTACGTTGAGGGCAAGGGGACACCCTGGGGCCTACACTACAAGTCCAGGGAGGGAGGTGGAGCCCTGGGCAGCTTGCTGGGGTCAGAGGCCCCTAGGTGGAGGGCCAGGGGGCACCCTGGGGAATATACTGCAAGTCCAGGGACGTCGGCGGACCCCTGGGTAGCTTGCTAGGGTCAGAGGCCCCTAGGTGGAGGGCCAGGGGCACTCTGGGGCCTATACTGCAAGTCCAGGGAGAGAGGTGGACCCCTAGATATCTTGCTGGGGTCAGAAGTCCCTAGGTGGAGGGCCAGGGGGCACCCTGGGGGCTATACTGCAAGTCAAGGAAGAGAAGTGAACCCCTGTGTAGCTTGCTGGGGTCAGGGGACCCTAGGTGGAGGACAAGGGTGCACCGTGGGGCCTATACTGCAAGTCCAGGAAGAGTAGTGGACCCCTGGGTAACTTGCTGGGGTCAGGGGCCCCTAGGTGGAGGGCCAGGGGGCACCCTGGGGAATATACTGCAAGTCCAGGGACATCGGTGGACCCCCTGGGTAGCTTGCTGGGGTCAGAGGCCCCTAGATGGAGGGCCAGGGGGCACCTTGGAGCCTATACTGCAAGTCCAAGGACATCGGTGGACCCCTGGGTAGCTTGCTGGGGTCAGAAGCGCCTAGGTGGAGGGCCAGGGGGAACCCTGGGGCCTATACTGCAAGACCAGGGAGAGATTTGGAGGACCAGGGGGCACCCTGGGGCCTAGACTGCAAGTCCAGGGAGAGAGGTGGACCCATGGGTAGCTTGCTGGAGTCAGAGGCCCCTAGGTGGAGGGCCAAGGGGCACCCTGGGGTGTATACTGCAAGACCAGGGACATCGATGGACCCCTGGTTAGCTTGCTGGGTTCAGAGACCCCTAGGTAGACGGCATGGGGGCACCCTGGGGAATGTACTGCAAGTCCAGGGACTTTGATGGACCCCTTGGTAGCTTGCTTGGGTCAGAGGCCTTTAGATGGAGGGCCAGGGAGCACCCTAGGGCCTATACTGCAAGTCCAGGGACATCGGTGGACCCCTGGTTAGCTGGCTGGGGTCAGAGGCGGCGAGGTGGAGGGCCAGATGGGACCCGGGGCCTATACTGCAAGTCCAGAGAGAGAGGTGGACCCCTGGGTAGCTTGCTGGGGTCAGAGGCGCCTAGGTGGAGGGCTAGGGGGCACCCTGGGGCCTATTCTGCAAGTCCAAGGAGAGAAGTGGGCCCCTGGGTAGCTTGCTGGGGTCAGAGGCCCCTAGGTGGAGAGCCAGCGGGCATTCTGGGGTCTATACTGCAAGTCCAGGGACATCAGTGGACCCCTGGGTAGCTTGCTGTGGTCAGGGGCCCTTAGGTGGAGGGCCAGGGGGCAGCCTGTGGGCCTATAATGCATGTCCGGGAAGAGAAGTGGACCCCTGGGTAGCTTGCTCGGTCATGGGCTCTTAGGTGGAGGGCCAGGGTCACCCTGGGGCCTATGCTGCAAGTCCAGGAAGAGAGGTGGACCCCTGGGTAGCTTGCTGGGGTCAAAGGCCTCTAGGTGGAGGGCCAGAGGCACCCTGGGTGCTATACTGCAAGTCAAGGAAGAAAAGTGGGCCCCTGGGTAGCTTGCTGGGGTCAGTGGACCTTAGGTGGAGGTCCAGGGTTCACCCTGGGGCCTATACTGCAAGTCCAGGAAGAGAGGTGGACCCCTTGGTAGCTTGCTGGGTTCAGGAGCCCCTAGGTGGAGGGCCAGGGGGCACCCTGGGGCTATACTGCAAGTCCAGGAAGAGATGTGGACCCCTGGGTAGCTTGTTAGGGTCAGGGGCCCCTATGTGGAGAGCCAGGGGGCACCCTGGGGAATATACTGCAAGTCCAGGGACATCGTTGGACCCCTGGGTAGCTTGCTTGGGCCAGAGGGCCCTAGATGGAGGGCCACGGGGTACCTAGGGCCTATACTGCAAGTCCAGGGAGAGAGGTGGATCCCTGGGTAGCTTGCTGGGGTCAGAGGCCCTTAGATGGAGGGCCTGGAGGCACCCTGGGGCCTATACCGCAAGTCCAGGGAGAAAGGTGGACCCCTGGGTAGCTTGCTGGGGTCAGAGGCCCCTAGGTGGAGGGCCAAGGGGCACCCTGGGGTCTATGCTGCAAGTCCAGGGACATCGGTGGACCCCTGGTTAGCTTGCTAGGGTGAAAGGTCCCTAGGTGGAGGGCCAGGGGGCACTCTGGGGAATATACTGCAAGTCCCGGGACATCAGTGGTCCCCTGGTTAGCTTGCTGGGGTCAGAGGTCCCTAGGTGTAGGGCCAGGGGGTCCTCTGGGGCCTATACTGCAAGTCCAGGGAGAGAGGTGGACCCCTGGGTAGCTTGCTGGGGTCAGAGGCACTTAGATGGAGGGCCAGGGGGCACCCTGGTGCCTATACCGCAAGTCCAGGAAGAGATGTGGATCCCTGGGTAGCTTGCTGGGGTCAGGGGCCCCTAGGTAGAGGGCCAGGGGGCACCGTGGGGAATATACTGCAAGTCCAGGGACATCGGTGGACAACTGGGTAGCTTGCTGGGATCTGAGGCTCCAAGGTTATGGGCCAGGAGGCACCCTGGGGCCTATACTGCAAGTCTAGGGAGAGACGTGGACCCCTGGGTATCTTGCTGGGGTCAGAGGCGCCTATGTGGAGGGCCAGGGGGCACCCTGGGGCCTATACTGCAAGTCCAGGGACATCGTTGGACCCCTGGGTAGCTTGCTGGGGTCAGAGGCGTCTAGGTGGAGGGCTAGGGGGCCCCCTGGGGCCTATTCTGAAAGTCCAAGGAGAGAGGTGGACCACTGGGTAGCTTGCTGGGATCTGAGGCTCCAAGGTTATGGGCCAGGAGGCACCCTGGGGCCTATACTGCAAGTCCAGGGAGATCGGTGGACTCCTGGGTAACTTGCTGGGGTCAGAGGCCCCTAGGTGGAGGGCCAAGGGGCACCCTGGGCCCTATACTGCAAGTCAAGGGACATCGGTAGACCCCTGGTTAGCTTGGTGGGGTCAGGGGCCCAAAGGTGGAGGGCCTGGGGGCTCCCTCTGGGCTATACTGCAAGTCCAGGAACAGAGGTTGACCCATGGTTAGCTTGCTAGGGTCAGGGGCCCCTAGGTGGAGGGCCAAAGGGCACCCTGGGGCCTAATCTGCAAGTCCAGGGAATGAGTTGGACTCCTTGGTAGCTTGCTGTGGTCATAATCTCCTAAGTGGAGGGCCTGGGGGCACCTTGGGGCCTACACTGCAAGTCCAGGGAGAGATGTGGACCCCCGGGTAGCTTACTGGGGTCAGGGGCTCTTAGGTGGAGGGCCAGGGGGCATCCTGGGGCCTATACTGCAAGTCCAGGAAGAGAAGTGGACCCCTGGGTAGCTTCCTGGGGTAAGAGGCCCCTAGGTGGAGGGCCAAGGGGCACTCTGGGGCCTTTATTGCATATCCAGGCAGAGAGTTGGACCCCTGGGTAGCTTGCTGGGGTCAAAAGCTCCAAGGTGGAAGGCTTGGGGGCACCCTGGTGCCTATACTGCAAGTCCAGGAAGAGAAGTGGACCCCTGGGTAGCTTGCTGGGGTCAGGGGCCCCTTGGTGGAGGGCCAGGGAGGGAGGTGGACCCCTGGGTAGCTTGCTGGTGTCAGAGGCCCCTAGGTGGAGGGCCAGGTTGCACCATGGGGCCTTTACTGCAAGTCCAGGGAGGGAGGTGGAACCCAGGGTAGCTTGCTGGGGTCAGGGTCACCTATGTGGAGGGCCAGGGGGCACCTGGGGCCTATACTGCAAGTCCAAGTTGAGAGGTGGTCCTCTGGGTAGCTTGCTGGGGTCAGAGGCCCCTGGTTGGAGGGTCAGGGGGCACCATGGGGTTTTAATTGCAAGTTCAGGAAGAGAGGTGGACCCCTGGGTAGCTTGCTGGGGTCAGAGGCTGCTAGGTGGAGGGCCAGGGGGCACTCTGGTGCTTTACTGCAAGTCCAGGCAGAGAGGTGGCCCCCTGGGTAGCTTGCTGGGGTCAGAGGCCCCAAGTGGAGGCTCAAGGCGCAAACTCTGGCCTACACTGCAAGTCCAGGTAGAGAGGTGTAACCCTGGGTAGCTTGCTGGGGTCAGACACCCCTAGGTGGAGGGCAAGGGGGCACCCTGGTGCCTATACTGCAAGTCCAGGAACAGAGGTGGACCCCTGGGTAGCTTGCTGGAGTCAGGGTCACCTAGGTGGAGGGCCAGGGGGCACCGTGGGGCCTATACTGCAAGTCCAAGTTGAGAGGTGGTCCTCTGGGTAGCTTGCTCGGGTCAGAGGCCCCTAGTTGGAGGGTCAGGGGGCACTCTGGTGCTTTACTGCAAGTCCAGGCAGAGACGTGGCCCCCTGGGTAGCTTGCTGGGGTCAGAGGCTCCTAGGTGGAGGGCCAAGGGGCACTCTGGTGCTTCACTGCAAGTCCAGGCAGAGAGGTGGCCCCCTGGGTAGCTTGCTGGGGTCAGAGGCCCCAAGTGGAGGCTCAAGGGGCAAACTGGGGCCTACACTGCAAGTCCAGGTAGAGAGGTGTAACACTGGGTAGCTTACTGGGGTCAGACACCCCTAGGTGGAGGGCAAGGGGGCACCCTGGTGCCTATACTGCAAGTCCAGGAACAGAGGTGGACCCCTGGGTAGCTTGCTGGAGTCAGGGTCACCTAGGTGGAGGGCCAGGGGGCACCGTGGGGCCTATACTGCAAGTCCAAGTTGAGAGGTGGTCCTCTGGGTAGCTTGCTCGGGTCAGAGGCCTCAGGTGCAGGGCAAGGGCGCACCCTGGGGCCTATACTGCATGTCCAGGAAGAGAGGTGGACCCCTGGGTAGCTTGCTGGGGTCAAAGGCCTCTAGGTGGAGGGTCATTGGGCACCATGGGGTTTTAATTGCAAGTCCAGGAAGAGAGGTGGACCCCTGGGTAGTTTGCTGGGGTCAGAGGCTCCTAGGTGGAGGGCCAGGGGGCACTCTGGTGCTTTACTGCAAGTCCAGGCAGAGAGGTGGCCCCCTGGGTAGCTTGCTGGGGTCAGAAAGGGCAAACTGGGGCTTACACTGCAAGTCCAGGTAGAGAGGTGTAACCCTGGGTTGCTTGCTGGGGTCAGACACCCCTAGGTGGAGGGCAAGGGGGCACCATGGGGCCTTTACTGCAAGTCCAGGGAGGGAGGTGGACCCCTGGGTAGCTTGCTGGGGTCAGGGTCACCTAGGTGGAGGGCCAGTGGGCACCCTGGGGCTTATACTGCGAATCCAGGGAGAGAGGTGGAACCCTGGGTAGCTTGCTGGGGTCAAAGGTCCCTAGGTGGAGGGCCAGGGGCCACCGTGGGGCCTATACAGCAAGTCCAGGAAGAGAGATGAAACCCTGGGTAGCTTGCTGGGGTCAGAGGGACCTAGGTTGAGGCCCCAAGGTAATTCTGGTGCTTTACTGCAAGTCCAGGAAGAGAAGTGGCCCCCTGGGTAGCTTGTTGGGATCAGAGGCTCCTAGGTGGAAGGCCAGGGGGCACCCTGGGGCCTATACTGCAAGTCCAAGGTGAGAGGTGGTCCTCTGGGTAGATTGCTGGGGTCAGAAGCCCCCAGGTAAAGGGCAAGGGGCACCCAGGGGCCTATACTGCAAGTCCAGGGAGAGAGGTGGTCCCCTGGGTAGCTTGCTGTGGTCAGAGGCCCCTAGGTGGAGGGCCAGGGGGCAACCTAGGGCCTACACTGCAAGTCTAGGAAGAGAGGTTGACCCCTGGGTAGCTTGCTGGGGTCAGAGACCCATAGGTGGAGGGCCAGGGGGCACCCTGGGGCTTTTACTGCAAGTCCAGGCAGAGAAGTGGCCCCCTGGGTAACTTGTTGGGATCAGAGGCCCCTAGGTGGAGGGCTTGGGGGCACCCTCTGGGCTATACTGCAAGTCCAGGAACAGAGGTGGAACCCTGGTTAGCTTGCTGGGGTCAGGGGCCCCTAGGTGGAGGGCCAAAGGGCACCCTGGGGCCAACACTGCAAGTCCAGGGAGTGAGGTGGACTCCTGGGCAGCTTGCTTGGGTCATAGGCTCCTAGATGGAGGGCCAGGGGGCACCCTGGGGCCTACACTGCAAGTCCAGAGAGAGAGGTGGAACCTTGGGTAGCTTGCTGGGGACAGAGACCCTTTGGTGGAGGGCAAAGGGGCACCCTGGTGCCTACACTGCAAGTCCAGGGACATCGGTGGACCCCTGGGTAGTTTGCTGGGTCAGAGGCACCTATGTGGAGGTCCAGTGGGCACCCTGGGGCTTATACTGCGAATCCAGGGAGAGAGGTGGAACCCTGGGTAGCTTGCTGGGGTCATGGGCCCCTAGGTGGAGGGCAGTGGGCCACCGTTAAGCTTATACTGCAAGTCCAGGGAGAGAGGTGGACCCCTGGGTAGCTTGCTGGGGTCACAGGCCCATGGGTGGAGGGAGAGGGGGCACCCTGGGGCCTATACAGCAAGTCCAGGAAGAGAGATGAAACCCTGGGTAACTTGCTGGGGTCAGAGGGCCCTAGGTTGAGGCCCCAAGGTCATTCTGGTGCTTTACTGCAAGTCCAGGAAGAGAAGTGCCCCCCTGGGTAGCTTGTTGGGATCACAGGCTCCTAGGTGGAAGGCCAGGGGGCACCCTGGGGCCTATACTGCAAGTCCAAGGTGAGAGGTGGTCCTCTGGGTAGATTGCTGGGGTCAGAAGCCCCCAGGTAAAGGGCAAGGGGCACCCAGGGGCCTATACTACAAGTCCAGGGAGAGAGGTGGTCCCCTGGGTAGCTTGCTGTGGTCAGAGGCCCCTAGGTGGAGGGCCAGGGGGCACCCTGGGGCTTATACTGCAAGTCCAGGCAGAGAAGTGGCCCCCTGGGTAACTTGTTGGGATCAGAGGCCCCTAGGTGGAGGGCTTGGGGGCACCCTCTGGGCTATACTGCAAGTCCAGGAACAGAGGTGGAACCCTGGTTAGCTTGCTGGGGTCAGGGGCCCCTAGGTGGAGGGCCAAAGGGCACCCTGGGGCCAACACTGCAAGTCCAGGGAGTGAGGTGGACTCCTGGGCAGCTTGCTTGGGTCATAGGCTCCTAGATGGAGGGCCAGGGGGCACCCTGGGGCCTACACTGCAAGTCCAGAGAGAGAGGTGGACCCTTGGGTAGCTTGCTGGGGACAGAGACCCTTTGGTGGAGGGCAAAGGGGCACCCTGGGGCCTACACTGCAAGTCCAGGGACATCGGTGGACCCCTGGGTAGTTTGCTGGGTCAGAGGCACCTATGTGGAGGTCCAGGGGGCACCCTGGGGCCTATACTGCAAGTCCAGGGAGAGAGGTGGACATCTGGGTAGCTTGCTGGGGTCATGGGCCCCTAGGTGGAGGGCAGTGGGCCACCGTTAAGCTTATACTGCAAGTCCAGGGAGAGAGGTGGACCCCTGGGTAGCTTGCTGGGGTCAGAGGCCCATGGGTGGAGGGAGAGGGGGCACCCTGGGGCCTATACTGCAAGCCCAGGGAGAGAGGTGGACCCCTGGGTAGCTTGCTGGGGTCAGAGGCCCTTGGGTGGAGGGAGAGGGGGCACCCTGGGGCCTATACTGCAAGCCCAGGGAGAGGTGGACCCCTGGGTAGCTTGTTGGGGTCAGAGACTGTTAATTGGAGGGCAAAGGGGCACACTGGGCCCTATACTGCAAGTCCAGGACGGGAGGTGGACCCCTGGGAAGCTTGCTGGAGTCTGGGACCCCAAGATGGAGGGCCAGGTGGCACCCTGTTAGCTATACTGCAAGTCCAGGAAGAGAGGTTGACCCTGGGTAGCTTGCTGGGGTCAGGGGCCCCTAGGTGGAGTGCCAAGGGGAACTCTGGGGCTTACACCTGAAGTCCAGGGACATCGGTGGACCCCTGGGTAGCTTGCTGGGGTCAGGGGCCCTTAGGTGGAGGGCCAGGGGGAACCCTGGGGCCTACACCGCAAGTCCAGGGAGATCGGTGGACCCCAAGGTAGCTTGCTGGGGTCAGAGGCCCCTAGGTGGAGGGCCAGGGGGCACCCTGGGGCCTATACTGCATGTCCAGGAAGAAAGGTGGACCCCTGGGTAGCTTGCTGGGGTCAGAGGCCCCTAGGTGAAGGGCCAGGGGGCACCCTGGGGCCTATAGTGAAAGTCCAGAAAGAAAAGTTGACCCCTGGGTAGCTCACTGGGGAGAGGGACCCCTTGGTGGAGGGCCAGGGGGCACCCTGGGGCCTATACTGCAAGCCCAAGGAGGGAGTTGGACCCCTGGGTAGCTTGCTGGGGTCAGGTTCCCCTAGGTGGAGGGACAGTTGGCACCCTGTGGGCTATACTGCAAGTCCAGGGAGAGAGGTGGACCCCTGGGTAGCTTGCTTGGGTCATAGGCTCCTAGGTGGAGGGCCAGGGGGCACCCTGGGGCCTACACTGCAAGTCCAGGGACATCGGTGGACCCCTGGGTAGCTTGCTGGGGTCAGAGGCCCCTTGGTGGATGGCCCAGGGGGCACCCTGGGACCTATACTGCTAGTCCAGGGAGAGAGGTGGACCCCTCGGTAGCTTGCTGGGGTCAGGTTTCCCTAGGTGGAGGGCCAGTTGGCACCCTGTGGGCTATACTGAAAAACCAGGGAGAGAGGTGGACCCCTGGGTAGCTTGCTTGGGTCATAGGCTCCTAGGTGGAGGGCCAGGGAAAACCCTGTGGCCTACACTGCAAGTCCAGTGAGAGATGTAGACCCCTGGGAAGTTTGCTGGGGTAAGAGGCCCCTAGGTGGAAGGCCAAGGGGGCCTATACTGCAAGTCCAGGAGGAGAAGTGTACCCCTGGGTAGCTTGCTGGGGTCAGGTGCTCCTAGGTGTAGGGCCAGGGGTCACCCTGGGGCCTATACTGCAAGTCCAGGAAGAGATGTGGACCACTGGGTAGCTTGCTGGGGTCAGGGGCCCCAAGCTGGAGGGCCAATGGGCACCCTGGGGCCTATACTGCAAGTCCAGGGAGGGAGGTGGACCCCTGGGTAGCTTGCTGTTGTCAGAAACCCCTAAGTGGAGGGCAAGGGGGCACTCTGGGGCCTACAATGAAAGTCAAGGGAGGGAGGCGGACCCCTGGGTAGCTTCCTGGGATCAGAGGCCCCTAGGTGAAGGGCCAAGGGGCTCCCTGGGACCTATAGTGCAAGTCCTGGGACATCAGTGGACCCCTCCGTAGCTTGCTGGCTTCAGAGGCACCTAGGTGGAAGGCCAGGTGGCACCCTTGGGCCTATACTGCAAGTCAAGGGAGAGATGTGGACCCCTGGGTAGCTTGCTGGGGTCAGAGGACCCTTGGTGGAGGGCCAGGGGGCACCCTGGGGCCTATACTGCAAGCCCAAGGAGGGAGTTGGACCCCTGGGTAGCTTGCTGGGGTCAGGTTCCCCTGGGTGGAGGGCCAGTTGGCACCCTGTGGGCTATACTGCAAGTCCAGGGAGAGAGGTGGACCCCTGGGTAGCTTGCTGGGGTCAGAGGACCCTAGGTGAAGGGCCAGGGGGCACCCTGGGGCCTATACTGCAAGTACAGAAAGAGAAGTTGACCCCTGGGTAGCTTGCTGTCGTCAGAGACCCCTAAGTGGAGGGCAAGGGGGCACTCTGGGGCCAACAATGAAAGTCAAGGGAGGGAGGTGGAGCCCTGGGTAGCTTCCTGGGATCAGAGGCCCCTAGGTGAAGGGCCAAGGGGCTCCCTGGGGCCTATATTGCAAGTCCTGGGACATCAGTGGACCCCTCGGTAGCTTGCTGGCTTCAGAGGCACCTAGGTGGAGGGCCAGGTGGCACCCTGGGGCCTATGCTGCAAGTCAAGGGAGAGATGTGGACCCCCAGGTAGCTCGCTGGGGTCAGGGACTCTTAGGTGGAGGGCCAGGGGGCATCCTGGGATCTATACTGCAAGTCCAGGAAGAAAAGAGGACCCCTGGGTAACTTGCTGGGGTCAAAGGCCCCCAGGTCGAGGGCCAAGGGGCACCCTGGGGTCTATACTGCAAGTCCAGGGACATCGGTGGACCCCTGGGTAGCTTGCTGGGGTCAAAGGCCCCTAGGTGGAGGGCCAGGGGGCACCCTGGGGCCTATACTGCCAATCCAGGGACATTGGTGGACCACTGGGTAGCTTGCTGAGGTCAGGGGCCCTTAGTTGGAGGGCCAGGGTGCACCCTGGAGCATATACTGCAAGTCCAAGGAGATCGGTTGACCCCTGTGTAGGTTGCTGGGGTCAGAGGCCCCTAGGTGGAGGGCCAGGGGGCACCATGGGGCCTATACTGCAAGTCCAGGAAGAGAGGTGGACCTCTGGGTAGCTTGCTGGTATCAAAGGCCCCTAGGTGAAGGGCCAGGGGGCACCCTGGGGCCTATACTGCAAGTCCAGGGAGATCGGTGGACTCCTGGGTAGCTTGCTGGGGTCATAGGCTCCTAGGTGGAGGGCCAAGGGGCACCCTGGTGCCTACACTGCAAGTCCAGGGAGATAGGTTGACCCCTGGGTAGCTTGCTGGGGTCAGACACCCCTAGGTGGAGGGCAAGGTGGCACCCTGGGGCCTACACTGCAAGTCCAGGGACATCGGTAGACCCCTGGGTAGCTTGCTGGTGTCAGAGGCCCCTTGGTGGAGGGCCCAGGGGGCACCCTGGGACCTATACTGCTAGTCCAGCGAGATCGGTGGACGCCTGGGTAGCTTGCTGGGGTCAGAGGCCCCTAGGTGGAGGGCCAGGGTGCACCCTGGGGCCTATACTGCAAGTCCAGGGAGATAGGTGGACCCCTGGGTAGCTTGCTGGGGTCAGAGACCCCTAGGTGGAGGGCAAGGAGGCACCCTGGGGCCTACACTGCAAGTCCAGGGAGGGAGTTGGACCCCTGGGTAGCTTGCTGGGGTCTGAGACCACTAGGTGGAGGGCAAGGGGGACCCTGGGGCCTACACTGCAAGTCCAGGGAGGGAGGTGGACCCCTGGGTAGCTTTCTGGGGTCAGAGGCCCCAAGGTGGAGGGCCAAGGGGCACCCTGGGGCCTATACTGCAAGTCCAGGGACATCGATGGAACCCTGGGTAGCTTGCTAGAGTCATAGGCCCCTAGGTGGAGGGCCAGGAAGCACCCTGGGGCCTACACTGCAAGTCCAGGGACATCGGTAGACCCCTGGTTAGCTTGGTGGGGTCAGGGGCCCAAAGGTGGAGAGCCTGGGGGCTCCCTTTGGGCTATACTGCAAGTCAAGGAAGAGGGGTGGACCCCTGGGTAGCTTGCTGGTATCAAAGGCCCCTAGGTGAAGGGCCAGGGGGCACCCTGGGGCCTATACTGCAAGTCCAGGAAGAGGGGTGGACCCCTGGGTAGCTTGCTGGTATCAAAGGCCCCTAGGTGAAGGGCCAGGGGGCACCCTGGGGCCTATACTGCAAGTCCACGGAGGGATATGGATCCCTGGGTAGCTTGCTGGGGTCAGAGGCCCCTAGGTGGAGGGCCAGGAGGCACCCTGGGGCCTAAACTGCAAGTCCAGGAAGAGAGGTGGACCCCTGGGTCACTTGCTAGGGTAAGAGACCCCTAGGTGGAGGGCAAGAGGGCACCCTGGGGCCTACACTGCAAGTCCAGGAACAGAGGTGGACACCTGATTAGCTTGCTGGGGTCAGGGGCCCCTAGGTGGAGATCCAGGGGACACCCTGGGGCCTATACGGCAAGTCCTCGGAGAAAGGTGGACCCCCGGGTAGCTTGCTGGGGTCAAGGGCTCTTAGGTGAAGGGCCAGGGGGCACCCTGGGGCCTATACTGCATTATCAGGGAGAGAGGTGGACACCTGGGTAGCTTGCTGGGGTCAGAGGACCCTAGGTGAAGGGCCAGGGGGCACCCTGGGTTTTATACTGCAAGTCCAGGGAGATCGGTGGACTCCTGGGTAGCTTGCTGGGGTCAGAGGCCCCTAGGTGGAGGGCCAAGGGGCACCCTGGGGTCTATACTGCAAGTCCAGGGACATCGGTAGACCCCTGGTTAGCTTGGTGGGGTCAGGGGCCCAAAGGTGGAGAGCCTGGGGGCTCCCTTTGGGCTATACTGCAAGTCCAGGAACAGAGGTTGACCCATGGTTAGCTTGCTAGGGTCAGGGGCCCCTAGGTGGACGGCCAAAGGGCACCCTGGGGCCTATACTGCAAGTCCAGGGAGTGAGGTGGACTCCTTGGTAGCTTGCTGGGGTCAGAGGCCCCCAGGTGGAGGGCAAGGGGTCAACCTGGGGCTCATACTGCAAGTCCAGGGAGATTGGTGGACCACTGGGTAGCTTGCTGGGGTCAGGGGCCCCAAGCTGGAGGGCCAATGGGCACCCTGGGGCCTATACTGCAAGTCCAGGGAGGGAGGTGGACCCCTGGGTAGCTTGCTGTTGTCAGAAACCCCTAAGTGGAGGGCAAGGGGGCACTCTGGGGCCTACAATGAAAGTCAAGGGAGGGAGGCGGACCCCTGGGTAGCTTCCTGGGATCAGAGGCCCCTAGGTGAAGGGCCAAGGGGCTCCCTGGGGCCTATAGTGCAAGTCCAGGGAGATCGGTGGACCCCAAGGTAGCTTGCTGGGGTCAGAGGCCCCTAGGTGGAGGGCCAGGGGGCACCCTGGGGCCTATACTGCATGTCCAGGAAGAAAGGTGGACCCCTGGGTAGCTTGCTGGGGTCAGAGGCCCCTAGGTGAAGGGCCAGGGGGCACCCTGGGGCCTATACTGAAAGTCCAGAAAGAAAAGTTGACCCCTGGGTAACTTGCTGGGGAGAGGGACCCCTTGGTGGAAGGCCAGGGGGCACCCTGGGGCCTATACTGCAAGCCCAAGGAGGGAGTTGGACCCCTGGGTAGCTTGCTGGGGTCAGGTGCTCCTAGGTGTAGGGCCAGGGGTCACCCTGGGGCCTATACTGCAAGTCCAGGAAGAGATGTGGACCACTGGGTAGCTTGCTGGGGTCAGGGGCCCCAAGCTGGAGGGCCAATGGGCACCCTGGGGCCTATACTGCAAGTCCAGGGAGGGAGGTGGACCCCTGGGTAGCTTGCTGTTGTCAGAAACCCCTAAGTGGAGGGCAAGGGGGCACTCTGGGGCCTACAATGAAAGTCAAGGGAGGGAGGCGGACCCCTGGGTAGCTTCCTGGGATCAGAGGCCCCTAGGTGAAGGGCCAAGGGGCTCCCTGGGGCCTATAGTGCAAGTCCTGGGACATCAGTGGACCCCTCCGTAGCTTGCTGGCTTCAGAGGCACCTAGGTGGAGGGCCAGGTGGCACCCTTGGGCCTATACTGCAAGTCAAGGGAGAGATGTGGACCCCCAGGTAACTCGCTGAGGTCAGGGACTCTTAGGTGGAGGGCCAGGGGGCATCCTGGGATCTATACTGCAAGTCCAGGAAGAAAAGAGGACCCCTGGGTAGCTTGCTGGGGTCAAAGGCCCCTAGGTGGAGGGCCAAGGGGCACCCTGGGTTCTATACTGCAAGTCCAGGGACATCGGTGGACCCCTGTGTAGCTTGCTGGGGTCAAAGGCCCCTAGGTGGAGGGCCAGGGGGCACCCTGGGGCCTATATTGCCAATCCAGGGACATTGGTGGACTCCTGGGTAGCTTGCTGAGGTCAGGGGCCCTTAGGTGGAGGGCCAGGGGGCACCCTGGAGCATATACTGCAGGTCCAAGGAGATCGGTGGACCCCTGTGTAGGTTGTTGGGGTCAGAGGCTCCTAGGTGGAGGGCCAGGAGGCACCCTGGGGCCTATACTGCAAGTCCAGGGAGGGAGGTGGACCCCTGGGTAGCTTGCTGTTGTCAGAAACCCCTAAGTGGAGGGCAAGGGGTCACTCTGGGGCCTACAATGAAAGTCAAGGGAGGGAGGCGGACCCCTGGGTAGCTTCCTGGGATCAGAGGCCCCTAGGTGAAGGGCCAAGGGGCTCCCTGGGGCCTATAGTGCAAGTCCTGGGACATCAGTAGACCCCTCCGTAGCTTGCTGGCTTCAGAGGCACCTAGGTGGAAGGCCAGGTGGCACCCTTGGGCCTATACTGCAAGTCAAGGGAGAGATGTGGACCCCCAGGTAGCTCGCTGAGGTCAGGGACTCTTAGATGGAGGGCCAGGGGGCATCCTGGGATCTATACTGCAAGTCCAGGAAGAAAAGAGGACCCCTGGGTAGCTTGCTGGGGTCAAAGGCCCCTAGGTGGAGGGCCAAGGGGCACCCTGGGGTCTATACTGCAAGTCCAGGGACATCGGTGGAATCCTGTGTAGCTTGCTGGGGTCAAAGGCCCCAAGGTGGAGGGCCAGGGGGCACCCTGGGGCCTATACTGCCAATCCAGGGACATTGGTGGACCCCTGGGTAGCTTGCTGAGGTCAGGGGCCCTTAGGTGGAGGGCCAGGGGGCACCCTGGAGCATATACTGCAAGTCCAAGGAGATCGGTTGACCCCTGTGTAGGTTGCTGGGGTCAGAGGCTCATAGGTGGAGGGCCAGGAGGCACCCTGGGGCCTACACTGCAAGTCCAGGGAGATAGGTTGACCCCTGGGTAGCTTGCTGGGGTCAGAGACCCCTAGGTGGAGGGCAAGGTGGCACCCTGGGGCCTACACTGTAAGTCCAGGGAGGGAGGTGGACCCCTGGGTAGCTTGCTGGGGTCAGAGACCCCTAGGTGGAGGGCCAGGGGGCACCCTGGGGCCTATACTGCAAGTCCAGGGACATCGGTGGACCCCTGGGTAGCTTGCTGGGATCAGAGGCCCCTTGGTGGAGGGCCCAGGGGGCACCCGTGGACCAATACTGCTTGTCCAGGGAGAGAGGTGGACCCCTCGGTAGCTTGCTGGGGTCAAGTTCCCCTAGGTGGATGGCCAGTTGGCACCCTGTGGGCTATACTGAAAGTCCAGGGAGAGAGGTGGACCCCTGGGTAGCTTGCTTGGTTCATAGGCTCCTAGGTGGAGGGCCAGGGGGCACCCTGGGGCCTACACTGCAAGTCCAGTGAGAGATGTAGACCCCTGGGTAGTTTGCAGGGGTCAGGGGCCCCTAGGTGGAAGGCCAAGGGGGCCTATACTGCAAGTCCAGGAAGAGATGTGGACCACTGGGTAGCTTGCTGGGGTCAGGGGCCCCAAGCTGGAGGGCCAATGGGCACCCTGGGGCCTATACTGCAAGTCCAGGGAGGGAGGTGGACCCATGGGTAGCTTGCTGTTGTCAGAGACCCCTAAGTGGAGGGCAAGGGGGCACTCTGGGGCCTACAATGAAAGTCAAGGGAGGGAGAAGGACCCCTGCGTAGCTTCCTGGGATCAGAGGCCCCTAGGCGAAGGGCCAAGGGGCTCCCTGGGGCCTAAAGTGCAAGTCCTGGGACATCAGTGGACCCCTCGGTAGCTTGCTGGCTTCAGAGGCACCTAGGTGGAGGGCAAGGTGGCACCCTGGGGCCTATACTGCAAGTCCAGGGACATGGGTGGTCCCCTGGGTAGCTTGCTGGGGTCAGAGGCCCCTAGGCTGAGGGCCAGGGGGCACCCTGGGGCCTATACTGCAAGTCCAGGGACATGGGTGGTCCCCTGGGTAGCTTGCTGGGGTCAGAGGCCCCTAGGCTGAGGGCCAGGGGGCACCCTGGGGCCTATACTGCAAGTCCAGGAACATCGGTGGAACCCTGGGCAGCTTGCTGGGGTAAGGGGCCCTTGGGCGGAGGGCCAGGGGGCACACTGGAGCCTATACTGCAAGTCCAAGGAGGGTGGTTGACCCCTGGGTAGCTTGCTGGGGTCTGAGTACCCTAGGTGGAGGGCAAGGGGGACCCTGGGGCCTACACTGCAAGTCCAGGGAGGGAGGTGGACCCCTGGGTAGCTTTCTGGGGTCAAAGGCCCCTAGGTGGAGGGCCAGGAAGCACCCTGGGGCCTATACTGCAAGTCCAGGGACATCGGTGGAACCCTGGGTAGCTTGCTGGGGTCATAGGCCCCTAGGTGGAGGGCCAGGAAGCACCCTGGGGCCTACACTGCAAGTCCAGGGAGAGATGTGGACCCCTGGGTAGCTTGCTGGGGTCAGAGGACCCTAGGTGAACGGCCAGGGGGCACGCTGGGGCCTATACTGCAAGTCCAGAAAGAGAAGTTGACCCCTGGGTAGCTTGCTGGGGTCAGGGACCCCTTGGTGGAGGGCCAGTTGGCACCCTGTGCGCTATACTGCAAGTCCAGGGAGAAAGGTGGACCCCTGGGTAGCTTGCTTGGGTCATAGGCTCCTAGGTGGAGGGCCAGGGGGCACCCTGGGGCCTACACTGCAAGTCCAGGGACATCGGTGGACCCCTGGGTAGCTTGCTGGGGTCAGAGGCCCCTTGGTGGAGGGCCCAGGGGGCACCCTGGGACCTATACTGCTAGTCCAGGGTGAGAGGTGGACCCCTCGGTAGCTTGCTGGGGTCAGGTTCCCCTAGGTGGAGGGCCAGTTGGCACCCTGTGGGCTATACTGAAAGTCCAGGGAGAGAGGTGGACCCCTGGGTAGCTTGCTTGGGTCATAGGCTCCTAGGTGGAGGGCCAGGGGGCACCCTGGGGCCTACACTGCAAGTCCAGTGAGAGATGTAGACCCCTGGGTAGTTTGCTGGGGTCAGAGGCCCCTAGGTGGAAGGCCAAGGGGGCCTATACTGCAAGTCCAGGAGGAGAAGTGTACCCCTGGGTAGCTTGCTGGGGTCAGGGGCCCCAAGCTGGAGGGCCAATGGGCACCCTGGGGCCTATACTGCAAGTCCAGGAAGAGATGTGGACCACTGGGTAGCTTGCTGGGGTCAGGGGCCCCAAGCTGGAGGGCCAATGGGCACCCTGGGGCCTATACTGCAAGTCCAGGGAGGGAGGTGGACCCCTGGGTAGCTTGCTGTTGTCAGAGACCCCTAAGTGGAGGGCAAGGGGTCAACCTGGGGCTCATACTGCAAGTCCAGGGAGATTGGTGGACCCCTGGGTAGCTTGCTGGGGTAAGAGGCCCCAGGTGAAGGGCAAGGGGGCACTCTGGAGCCTATACTGCAAGTCCAGGGAGAGAGGTGGACCCCTGCGTAGATTGCTGGGGTGAGAAGCCCCCAGGTGGAGGGAAAAGGGGCACCGTGGGGTCTATACTGCAAGTACAGGGACATCGGTAGACCCCTGGTTAGCTTGGTGGGGTCAGGGGCCCCTAGGTGGAGGGCCTGGGGGCACCCTCTGGGCTATACTGCAAGTGCAGGAACAGAGGTGGCCCCATGATTAGCTTGCTGGGGTCAGGGGCCCCTAGGTGGAGGACCAAAGGGCACCCTGGGGCCTATACTGCAAGACCAGGGAGTGAGGTGGACTCCTGGGTAGCTTGTTGGGGTCATAGGCTTCTAGGTGGAGGGCCAGGCGGCATCCTGGGGCCTATACTGCAAGTCCAGGGAGAGAGGTGGACCCCTGGGTAGCTTGCTGGGGTCAGAGACCCCTAGGTGGAGGGCAAGAGGGCACCTTGGGGCCTACACTGCAAGTCCAGGAACAGAGGTGGACCCCTGATTAGCTTGCTGGGGTCAGCGGCCCCTAGGTGGAGGGCCAAGTGGCACCCTGGGGCCTTAACTGCATATCCAAGGACATCGGTGGACCCCTGGGTAGTTTGCTGGGTCAGAGGCACCTATGTGGAGGTCCAGTGGGCACCCTGGGGCTTATACTGCGAATCCAGGGAGAGAGGTGGAACCCTGGGTAGCTTGCTGGGGTCATGGGCCCCTAGGTGGAGGGCAGTGGGCCACCGTTAAGCTTATACTGCAAGTCCAGGGAGAGAGGTGGACCCCTGGGTAGCTTGCTGGGGTCACAGGCCCATGGGTGGAGGGAGAGGGGGCACCCTGGGGCCTATACAGCAAGTCCAGGAAGAGAGATGAAACCCTGGGTAACTTGCTGGGGTCAGAGGGCCCTAGGTTGAGGCCCCAAGGTCATTCTGGTGCTTTACTGCAAGTCCAGGAAGAGAAGTGCCCCCCTGGGTAGCTTGTTGGGATCACAGGCTCCTAGGTGGAAGGCCAGGGGGCACCCTGGGGCCTATACTGCAAGTCCAAGGTGAGAGGTGGTCCTCTGGGTAGATTGCTGGGGTCAGAAGCCCCCAGGTAAAGGGCAAGGGGCACCCAGGGGCCTATACTACAAGTCCAGGGAGAGAGGTGGTCCCCTGGGTAGCTTGCTGTGGTCAGAGGCCCCTAGGTGGAGGGCCAGGGGGCACCCTGGGGCTTATACTGCAAGTCCAGGCAGAGAAGTGGCCCCCTGGGTAACTTGTTGGGATCAGAGGCCCCTAGGTGGAGGGCTTGGGGGCACCCTCTGGGCTATACTGCAAGTCCAGGAACAGAGGTGGAACCCTGGTTAGCTTGCTGGGGTCAGGGGCCCCTAGGTGGAGGGCCAAAGGGCACCCTGGGGCCAACACTGCAAGTCCAGGGAGTGAGGTGGACTCCTGGGCAGCTTGCTTGGGTCATAGGCTCCTAGATGGAGGGCCAGGGGGCACCCTGGGGCCTACACTGCAAGTCCAGAGAGAGAGGTGGACCCTTGGGTAGCTTGCTGGGGACAGAGACCCTTTGGTGGAGGGCAAAGGGGCACCCTGGGGCCTACACTGCAAGTCCAGGGACATCGGTGGACCCCTGGGTAGTTTGCTGGGTCAGAGGCACCTATGTGGAGGTCCAGGGGGCACCCTGGGGCCTATACTGCAAGTCCAGGGAGAGAGGTGGACATCTGGGTAGCTTGCTGGGGTCATGGGCCCCTAGGTGGAGGGCAGTGGGCCACCGTTAAGCTTATACTGCAAGTCCAGGGAGAGAGGTGGACCCCTGGGTAGCTTGCTGGGGTCAGAGGCCCATGGGTGGAGGGAGAGGGGGCACCCTGGGGCCTATACTGCAAGCCCAGGGAGAGAGGTGGACCCCTGGGTAGCTTGCTGGGGTCAGAGGCCCTTGGGTGGAGGGAGAGGGGGCACCCTGGGGCCTATACTGCAAGCCCAGGGAGAGGTGGACCCCTGGGTAGCTTGTTGGGGTCAGAGACTGTTAATTGGAGGGCAAAGGGGCACACTGGGCCCTATACTGCAAGTCCAGGACGGGAGGTGGACCCCTGGGAAGCTTGCTGGAGTCTGGGACCCCAAGATGGAGGGCCAGGTGGCACCCTGTTAGCTATACTGCAAGTCCAGGAAGAGAGGTTGACCCTGGGTAGCTTGCTGGGGTCAGGGGCCCCTAGGTGGAGTGCCAAGGGGAACTCTGGGGCTTACACCTGAAGTCCAGGGACATCGGTGGACCCCTGGGTAGCTTGCTGGGGTCAGGGGCCCTTAGGTGGAGGGCCAGGGGGAACCCTGGGGCCTACACCGCAAGTCCAGGGAGATCGGTGGACCCCAAGGTAGCTTGCTGGGGTCAGAGGCCCCTAGGTGGAGGGCCAGGGGGCACCCTGGGGCCTATACTGCATGTCCAGGAAGAAAGGTGGACCCCTGGGTAGCTTGCTGGGGTCAGAGGCCCCTAGGTGAAGGGCCAGGGGGCACCCTGGGGCCTATAGTGAAAGTCCAGAAAGAAAAGTTGACCCCTGGGTAGCTCACTGGGGAGAGGGACCCCTTGGTGGAGGGCCAGGGGGCACCCTGGGGCCTATACTGCAAGCCCAAGGAGGGAGTTGGACCCCTGGGTAGCTTGCTGGGGTCAGGTTCCCCTAGGTGGAGGGACAGTTGGCACCCTGTGGGCTATACTGCAAGTCCAGGGAGAGAGGTGGACCCCTGGGTAGCTTGCTTGGGTCATAGGCTCCTAGGTGGAGGGCCAGGGGGCACCCTGGGGCCTACACTGCAAGTCCAGGGACATCGGTGGACCCCTGGGTAGCTTGCTGGGGTCAGAGGCCCCTTGGTGGATGGCCCAGGGGGCACCCTGGGACCTATACTGCTAGTCCAGGGAGAGAGGTGGACCCCTCGGTAGCTTGCTGGGGTCAGGTTTCCCTAGGTGGAGGGCCAGTTGGCACCCTGTGGGCTATACTGAAAAACCAGGGAGAGAGGTGGACCCCTGGGTAGCTTGCTTGGGTCATAGGCTCCTAGGTGGAGGGCCAGGGAAAACCCTGTGGCCTACACTGCAAGTCCAGTGAGAGATGTAGACCCCTGGGAAGTTTGCTGGGGTAAGAGGCCCCTAGGTGGAAGGCCAAGGGGGCCTATACTGCAAGTCCAGGAGGAGAAGTGTACCCCTGGGTAGCTTGCTGGGGTCAGGTGCTCCTAGGTGTAGGGCCAGGGGTCACCCTGGGGCCTATACTGCAAGTCCAGGAAGAGATGTGGACCACTGGGTAGCTTGCTGGGGTCAGGGGCCCCAAGCTGGAGGGCCAATGGGCACCCTGGGGCCTATACTGCAAGTCCAGGGAGGGAGGTGGACCCCTGGGTAGCTTGCTGTTGTCAGAAACCCCTAAGTGGAGGGCAAGGGGGCACTCTGGGGCCTACAATGAAAGTCAAGGGAGGGAGGCGGACCCCTGGGTAGCTTCCTGGGATCAGAGGCCCCTAGGTGAAGGGCCAAGGGGCTCCCTGGGACCTATAGTGCAAGTCCTGGGACATCAGTGGACCCCTCCGTAGCTTGCTGGCTTCAGAGGCACCTAGGTGGAAGGCCAGGTGGCACCCTTGGGCCTATACTGCAAGTCAAGGGAGAGATGTGGACCCCTGGGTAGCTTGCTGGGGTCAGAGGACCCTTGGTGGAGGGCCAGGGGGCACCCTGGGGCCTATACTGCAAGCCCAAGGAGGGAGTTGGACCCCTGGGTAGCTTGCTGGGGTCAGGTTCCCCTGGGTGGAGGGCCAGTTGGCACCCTGTGGGCTATACTGCAAGTCCAGGGAGAGAGGTGGACCCCTGGGTAGCTTGCTGGGGTCAGAGGACCCTAGGTGAAGGGCCAGGGGGCACCCTGGGGCCTATACTGCAAGTACAGAAAGAGAAGTTGACCCCTGGGTAGCTTGCTGTCGTCAGAGACCCCTAAGTGGAGGGCAAGGGGGCACTCTGGGGCCAACAATGAAAGTCAAGGGAGGGAGGTGGAGCCCTGGGTAGCTTCCTGGGATCAGAGGCCCCTAGGTGAAGGGCCAAGGGGCTCCCTGGGGCCTATATTGCAAGTCCTGGGACATCAGTGGACCCCTCGGTAGCTTGCTGGCTTCAGAGGCACCTAGGTGGAGGGCCAGGTGGCACCCTGGGGCCTATGCTGCAAGTCAAGGGAGAGATGTGGACCCCCAGGTAGCTCGCTGGGGTCAGGGACTCTTAGGTGGAGGGCCAGGGGGCATCCTGGGATCTATACTGCAAGTCCAGGAAGAAAAGAGGACCCCTGGGTAACTTGCTGGGGTCAAAGGCCCCCAGGTCGAGGGCCAAGGGGCACCCTGGGGTCTATACTGCAAGTCCAGGGACATCGGTGGACCCCTGGGTAGCTTGCTGGGGTCAAAGGCCCCTAGGTGGAGGGCCAGGGGGCACCCTGGGGCCTATACTGCCAATCCAGGGACATTGGTGGACCACTGGGTAGCTTGCTGAGGTCAGGGGCCCTTAGTTGGAGGGCCAGGGTGCACCCTGGAGCATATACTGCAAGTCCAAGGAGATCGGTTGACCCCTGTGTAGGTTGCTGGGGTCAGAGGCCCCTAGGTGGAGGGCCAGGGGGCACCATGGGGCCTATACTGCAAGTCCAGGAAGAGAGGTGGACCTCTGGGTAGCTTGCTGGTATCAAAGGCCCCTAGGTGAAGGGCCAGGGGGCACCCTGGGGCCTATACTGCAAGTCCAGGGAGATCGGTGGACTCCTGGGTAGCTTGCTGGGGTCATAGGCTCCTAGGTGGAGGGCCAAGGGGCACCCTGGTGCCTACACTGCAAGTCCAGGGAGATAGGTTGACCCCTGGGTAGCTTGCTGGGGTCAGACACCCCTAGGTGGAGGGCAAGGTGGCACCCTGGGGCCTACACTGCAAGTCCAGGGACATCGGTAGACCCCTGGGTAGCTTGCTGGTGTCAGAGGCCCCTTGGTGGAGGGCCCAGGGGGCACCCTGGGACCTATACTGCTAGTCCAGCGAGATCGGTGGACGCCTGGGTAGCTTGCTGGGGTCAGAGGCCCCTAGGTGGAGGGCCAGGGTGCACCCTGGGGCCTATACTGCAAGTCCAGGGAGATAGGTGGACCCCTGGGTAGCTTGCTGGGGTCAGAGACCCCTAGGTGGAGGGCAAGGAGGCACCCTGGGGCCTACACTGCAAGTCCAGGGAGGGAGTTGGACCCCTGGGTAGCTTGCTGGGGTCTGAGACCACTAGGTGGAGGGCAAGGGGGACCCTGGGGCCTACACTGCAAGTCCAGGGAGGGAGGTGGACCCCTGGGTAGCTTTCTGGGGTCAGAGGCCCCAAGGTGGAGGGCCAAGGGGCACCCTGGGGCCTATACTGCAAGTCCAGGGACATCGATGGAACCCTGGGTAGCTTGCTAGAGTCATAGGCCCCTAGGTGGAGGGCCAGGAAGCACCCTGGGGCCTACACTGCAAGTCCAGGGACATCGGTAGACCCCTGGTTAGCTTGGTGGGGTCAGGGGCCCAAAGGTGGAGAGCCTGGGGGCTCCCTTTGGGCTATACTGCAAGTCAAGGAAGAGGGGTGGACCCCTGGGTAGCTTGCTGGTATCAAAGGCCCCTAGGTGAAGGGCCAGGGGGCACCCTGGGGCCTATACTGCAAGTCCAGGAAGAGGGGTGGACCCCTGGGTAGCTTGCTGGTATCAAAGGCCCCTAGGTGAAGGGCCAGGGGGCACCCTGGGGCCTATACTGCAAGTCCACGGAGGGATATGGATCCCTGGGTAGCTTGCTGGGGTCAGAGGCCCCTAGGTGGAGGGCCAGGAGGCACCCTGGGGCCTAAACTGCAAGTCCAGGAAGAGAGGTGGACCCCTGGGTCACTTGCTAGGGTAAGAGACCCCTAGGTGGAGGGCAAGAGGGCACCCTGGGGCCTACACTGCAAGTCCAGGAACAGAGGTGGACACCTGATTAGCTTGCTGGGGTCAGGGGCCCCTAGGTGGAGATCCAGGGGACACCCTGGGGCCTATACGGCAAGTCCTCGGAGAAAGGTGGACCCCCGGGTAGCTTGCTGGGGTCAAGGGCTCTTAGGTGAAGGGCCAGGGGGCACCCTGGGGCCTATACTGCATTATCAGGGAGAGAGGTGGACACCTGGGTAGCTTGCTGGGGTCAGAGGACCCTAGGTGAAGGGCCAGGGGGCACCCTGGGTTTTATACTGCAAGTCCAGGGAGATCGGTGGACTCCTGGGTAGCTTGCTGGGGTCAGAGGCCCCTAGGTGGAGGGCCAAGGGGCACCCTGGGGTCTATACTGCAAGTCCAGGGACATCGGTAGACCCCTGGTTAGCTTGGTGGGGTCAGGGGCCCAAAGGTGGAGAGCCTGGGGGCTCCCTTTGGGCTATACTGCAAGTCCAGGAACAGAGGTTGACCCATGGTTAGCTTGCTAGGGTCAGGGGCCCCTAGGTGGACGGCCAAAGGGCACCCTGGGGCCTATACTGCAAGTCCAGGGAGTGAGGTGGACTCCTTGGTAGCTTGCTGGGGTCAGAGGCCCCCAGGTGGAGGGCAAGGGGTCAACCTGGGGCTCATACTGCAAGTCCAGGGAGATTGGTGGACCACTGGGTAGCTTGCTGGGGTCAGGGGCCCCAAGCTGGAGGGCCAATGGGCACCCTGGGGCCTATACTGCAAGTCCAGGGAGGGAGGTGGACCCCTGGGTAGCTTGCTGTTGTCAGAAACCCCTAAGTGGAGGGCAAGGGGGCACTCTGGGGCCTACAATGAAAGTCAAGGGAGGGAGGCGGACCCCTGGGTAGCTTCCTGGGATCAGAGGCCCCTAGGTGAAGGGCCAAGGGGCTCCCTGGGGCCTATAGTGCAAGTCCAGGGAGATCGGTGGACCCCAAGGTAGCTTGCTGGGGTCAGAGGCCCCTAGGTGGAGGGCCAGGGGGCACCCTGGGGCCTATACTGCATGTCCAGGAAGAAAGGTGGACCCCTGGGTAGCTTGCTGGGGTCAGAGGCCCCTAGGTGAAGGGCCAGGGGGCACCCTGGGGCCTATACTGAAAGTCCAGAAAGAAAAGTTGACCCCTGGGTAACTTGCTGGGGAGAGGGACCCCTTGGTGGAAGGCCAGGGGGCACCCTGGGGCCTATACTGCAAGCCCAAGGAGGGAGTTGGACCCCTGGGTAGCTTGCTGGGGTCAGGTGCTCCTAGGTGTAGGGCCAGGGGTCACCCTGGGGCCTATACTGCAAGTCCAGGAAGAGATGTGGACCACTGGGTAGCTTGCTGGGGTCAGGGGCCCCAAGCTGGAGGGCCAATGGGCACCCTGGGGCCTATACTGCAAGTCCAGGGAGGGAGGTGGACCCCTGGGTAGCTTGCTGTTGTCAGAAACCCCTAAGTGGAGGGCAAGGGGGCACTCTGGGGCCTACAATGAAAGTCAAGGGAGGGAGGCGGACCCCTGGGTAGCTTCCTGGGATCAGAGGCCCCTAGGTGAAGGGCCAAGGGGCTCCCTGGGGCCTATAGTGCAAGTCCTGGGACATCAGTGGACCCCTCCGTAGCTTGCTGGCTTCAGAGGCACCTAGGTGGAGGGCCAGGTGGCACCCTTGGGCCTATACTGCAAGTCAAGGGAGAGATGTGGACCCCCAGGTAACTCGCTGAGGTCAGGGACTCTTAGGTGGAGGGCCAGGGGGCATCCTGGGATCTATACTGCAAGTCCAGGAAGAAAAGAGGACCCCTGGGTAGCTTGCTGGGGTCAAAGGCCCCTAGGTGGAGGGCCAAGGGGCACCCTGGGTTCTATACTGCAAGTCCAGGGACATCGGTGGACCCCTGTGTAGCTTGCTGGGGTCAAAGGCCCCTAGGTGGAGGGCCAGGGGGCACCCTGGGGCCTATATTGCCAATCCAGGGACATTGGTGGACTCCTGGGTAGCTTGCTGAGGTCAGGGGCCCTTAGGTGGAGGGCCAGGGGGCACCCTGGAGCATATACTGCAGGTCCAAGGAGATCGGTGGACCCCTGTGTAGGTTGTTGGGGTCAGAGGCTCCTAGGTGGAGGGCCAGGAGGCACCCTGGGGCCTATACTGCAAGTCCAGGGAGGGAGGTGGACCCCTGGGTAGCTTGCTGTTGTCAGAAACCCCTAAGTGGAGGGCAAGGGGTCACTCTGGGGCCTACAATGAAAGTCAAGGGAGGGAGGCGGACCCCTGGGTAGCTTCCTGGGATCAGAGGCCCCTAGGTGAAGGGCCAAGGGGCTCCCTGGGGCCTATAGTGCAAGTCCTGGGACATCAGTAGACCCCTCCGTAGCTTGCTGGCTTCAGAGGCACCTAGGTGGAAGGCCAGGTGGCACCCTTGGGCCTATACTGCAAGTCAAGGGAGAGATGTGGACCCCCAGGTAGCTCGCTGAGGTCAGGGACTCTTAGATGGAGGGCCAGGGGGCATCCTGGGATCTATACTGCAAGTCCAGGAAGAAAAGAGGACCCCTGGGTAGCTTGCTGGGGTCAAAGGCCCCTAGGTGGAGGGCCAAGGGGCACCCTGGGGTCTATACTGCAAGTCCAGGGACATCGGTGGAATCCTGTGTAGCTTGCTGGGGTCAAAGGCCCCAAGGTGGAGGGCCAGGGGGCACCCTGGGGCCTATACTGCCAATCCAGGGACATTGGTGGACCCCTGGGTAGCTTGCTGAGGTCAGGGGCCCTTAGGTGGAGGGCCAGGGGGCACCCTGGAGCATATACTGCAAGTCCAAGGAGATCGGTTGACCCCTGTGTAGGTTGCTGGGGTCAGAGGCTCATAGGTGGAGGGCCAGGAGGCACCCTGGGGCCTACACTGCAAGTCCAGGGAGATAGGTTGACCCCTGGGTAGCTTGCTGGGGTCAGAGACCCCTAGGTGGAGGGCAAGGTGGCACCCTGGGGCCTACACTGTAAGTCCAGGGAGGGAGGTGGACCCCTGGGTAGCTTGCTGGGGTCAGAGACCCCTAGGTGGAGGGCCAGGGGGCACCCTGGGGCCTATACTGCAAGTCCAGGGACATCGGTGGACCCCTGGGTAGCTTGCTGGGATCAGAGGCCCCTTGGTGGAGGGCCCAGGGGGCACCCGTGGACCAATACTGCTTGTCCAGGGAGAGAGGTGGACCCCTCGGTAGCTTGCTGGGGTCAAGTTCCCCTAGGTGGATGGCCAGTTGGCACCCTGTGGGCTATACTGAAAGTCCAGGGAGAGAGGTGGACCCCTGGGTAGCTTGCTTGGTTCATAGGCTCCTAGGTGGAGGGCCAGGGGGCACCCTGGGGCCTACACTGCAAGTCCAGTGAGAGATGTAGACCCCTGGGTAGTTTGCAGGGGTCAGGGGCCCCTAGGTGGAAGGCCAAGGGGGCCTATACTGCAAGTCCAGGAAGAGATGTGGACCACTGGGTAGCTTGCTGGGGTCAGGGGCCCCAAGCTGGAGGGCCAATGGGCACCCTGGGGCCTATACTGCAAGTCCAGGGAGGGAGGTGGACCCATGGGTAGCTTGCTGTTGTCAGAGACCCCTAAGTGGAGGGCAAGGGGGCACTCTGGGGCCTACAATGAAAGTCAAGGGAGGGAGAAGGACCCCTGCGTAGCTTCCTGGGATCAGAGGCCCCTAGGCGAAGGGCCAAGGGGCTCCCTGGGGCCTAAAGTGCAAGTCCTGGGACATCAGTGGACCCCTCGGTAGCTTGCTGGCTTCAGAGGCACCTAGGTGGAGGGCAAGGTGGCACCCTGGGGCCTATACTGCAAGTCCAGGGACATGGGTGGTCCCCTGGGTAGCTTGCTGGGGTCAGAGGCCCCTAGGCTGAGGGCCAGGGGGCACCCTGGGGCCTATACTGCAAGTCCAGGGACATGGGTGGTCCCCTGGGTAGCTTGCTGGGGTCAGAGGCCCCTAGGCTGAGGGCCAGGGGGCACCCTGGGGCCTATACTGCAAGTCCAGGAACATCGGTGGAACCCTGGGCAGCTTGCTGGGGTAAGGGGCCCTTGGGCGGAGGGCCAGGGGGCACACTGGAGCCTATACTGCAAGTCCAAGGAGGGTGGTTGACCCCTGGGTAGCTTGCTGGGGTCTGAGTACCCTAGGTGGAGGGCAAGGGGGACCCTGGGGCCTACACTGCAAGTCCAGGGAGGGAGGTGGACCCCTGGGTAGCTTTCTGGGGTCAAAGGCCCCTAGGTGGAGGGCCAGGAAGCACCCTGGGGCCTATACTGCAAGTCCAGGGACATCGGTGGAACCCTGGGTAGCTTGCTGGGGTCATAGGCCCCTAGGTGGAGGGCCAGGAAGCACCCTGGGGCCTACACTGCAAGTCCAGGGAGAGATGTGGACCCCTGGGTAGCTTGCTGGGGTCAGAGGACCCTAGGTGAACGGCCAGGGGGCACGCTGGGGCCTATACTGCAAGTCCAGAAAGAGAAGTTGACCCCTGGGTAGCTTGCTGGGGTCAGGGACCCCTTGGTGGAGGGCCAGTTGGCACCCTGTGCGCTATACTGCAAGTCCAGGGAGAAAGGTGGACCCCTGGGTAGCTTGCTTGGGTCATAGGCTCCTAGGTGGAGGGCCAGGGGGCACCCTGGGGCCTACACTGCAAGTCCAGGGACATCGGTGGACCCCTGGGTAGCTTGCTGGGGTCAGAGGCCCCTTGGTGGAGGGCCCAGGGGGCACCCTGGGACCTATACTGCTAGTCCAGGGTGAGAGGTGGACCCCTCGGTAGCTTGCTGGGGTCAGGTTCCCCTAGGTGGAGGGCCAGTTGGCACCCTGTGGGCTATACTGAAAGTCCAGGGAGAGAGGTGGACCCCTGGGTAGCTTGCTTGGGTCATAGGCTCCTAGGTGGAGGGCCAGGGGGCACCCTGGGGCCTACACTGCAAGTCCAGTGAGAGATGTAGACCCCTGGGTAGTTTGCTGGGGTCAGAGGCCCCTAGGTGGAAGGCCAAGGGGGCCTATACTGCAAGTCCAGGAGGAGAAGTGTACCCCTGGGTAGCTTGCTGGGGTCAGGGGCCCCAAGCTGGAGGGCCAATGGGCACCCTGGGGCCTATACTGCAAGTCCAGGAAGAGATGTGGACCACTGGGTAGCTTGCTGGGGTCAGGGGCCCCAAGCTGGAGGGCCAATGGGCACCCTGGGGCCTATACTGCAAGTCCAGGGAGGGAGGTGGACCCCTGGGTAGCTTGCTGTTGTCAGAGACCCCTAAGTGGAGGGCAAGGGGTCAACCTGGGGCTCATACTGCAAGTCCAGGGAGATTGGTGGACCCCTGGGTAGCTTGCTGGGGTAAGAGGCCCCAGGTGAAGGGCAAGGGGGCACTCTGGAGCCTATACTGCAAGTCCAGGGAGAGAGGTGGACCCCTGCGTAGATTGCTGGGGTGAGAAGCCCCCAGGTGGAGGGAAAAGGGGCACCGTGGGGTCTATACTGCAAGTACAGGGACATCGGTAGACCCCTGGTTAGCTTGGTGGGGTCAGGGGCCCCTAGGTGGAGGGCCTGGGGGCACCCTCTGGGCTATACTGCAAGTGCAGGAACAGAGGTGGCCCCATGATTAGCTTGCTGGGGTCAGGGGCCCCTAGGTGGAGGACCAAAGGGCACCCTGGGGCCTATACTGCAAGACCAGGGAGTGAGGTGGACTCCTGGGTAGCTTGTTGGGGTCATAGGCTTCTAGGTGGAGGGCCAGGCGGCATCCTGGGGCCTATACTGCAAGTCCAGGGAGAGAGGTGGACCCCTGGGTAGCTTGCTGGGGTCAGAGACCCCTAGGTGGAGGGCAAGAGGGCACCTTGGGGCCTACACTGCAAGTCCAGGAACAGAGGTGGACCCCTGATTAGCTTGCTGGGGTCAGCGGCCCCTAGGTGGAGGGCCAAGTGGCACCCTGGGGCCTTAACTGCATATCCAAGGACATCGGTGGACCCCTGGGTAGTTTGCTGGGGTCAGAGGCGCCTAGGTGGAGGTCCAGGGGACACCCTGGGGCCTATACTGCAAGTACAGGGAGAGAGGTGGACCTCCGGGTAGCTTGCTGGGGTCAGGGGCTCTTCGGTGGAAGGCCAGGGGGCACCCTGGGTCCTATGCTGCAAGTCCAGGAAGAGAAGTGGACCCCTGGGTAGCTTGCTAAGGTCAGAGGCCCCTAGGTGGAGGGCCAGGGGGCACCCTGGGGCCTATACTGCAAGTCCAGGGAGGGAGGTGGATCCCTGGGTAGCTTGTTGGGGTGAGGGGCCCCTAGGTGGAGGGCCAGGGGGCACATTGTGGGCTATACTGCAAGCCCAGGAAAAGATATGGACCACTGGGTAGCTTGCTGGGGTCAGGGGCCCCTTGGTGGAGGGCCAGGGGGCACCCTGGGGCCTATACTGCAAGCCCAAGGAGGGAGTTGGACCCCTGGGTAGCTTGCTGGGGTCAGGGACCCTTAGGTGGAAGGCCAGAAGGCACCCTGGGGTCTATACTGCAAGTCGAGGAAGAGAAGTGGACCCCTGGGTAGCTTGCTGGGGTCAGGGGCCCCTACGTGGAGAGAAAGGGGGCACCCTGGAGCCTATACTGCAAGTCCAGGAAGAGAGGTGGATCCCTGGGTAGATTGCTGGGGTCTGGGACCCCAAGGTGGAGGGCCAGGTGGCACCCTGTGAGCTATACTGCAAGTCCAGGAAGAGAGGATGACCCTGGGTAGCTTGCTGGGGTCAGGGGCCCCTAGGTGGAGTGCCACGGGGAACTCTGGGGCCTAAGCTTCAAGTCCAGGGACATCGGTGGACCCCTGGGTAGCTTGCTGGGGTCAAGGGCCCTTAGGTGGAGGGCCAAGGGGAACCCTGTGGCCTATATTGCATGTCCAGGAAGAAAGGTGGACCCCTGGGAAGCTTGCTGGGGTCAGAGGCCCCTAGTTGAAGGGCCAGGGGGCACCCTGGGGCCTATACTGCAAGTCCAGAAAGAGAAGTTGACCCCTGGGTAGCTTGCTGGGGTCAGGGACCCCTTGGTGGAGGGCCAGGGGGCACCCTGGGGCCTATACTGCAAGCCCAAGGAGGGAGTTGGACCCCTGGGTAGCTTGCTTGGGTCATAGGCTCCTAGGTGGAGGGCCAGGGAGCACCCTGGGGCCTACACTGCAAGTCCAGGGACAACGGTGGACCCCTGGGTAGCTTGCTGGGGTCAGAGGCCCCTTGGTGGAGGGCCCAGGAGGCACCCTGGGACCTATACTGCTTGTCCAGGGAGGGAGGTGGACCCCTCGGTAGCTTGCTGGGGTCAGAGGCCCCTAAGTGGAGGGCCAACGGGCACCCTGCGGCCCATACTGCAAGTCCAGGGACATCGGTGGACCCCTGGGTAGCTTGCTGGGGTCAGAGGCCCCTAGATGGAGGGCTAGGGGGCACCCTGGGGCCTACACTGCAAGTCCAGGGAGAGATGTAGACCCCTGGGTAGCTTGCTGGGGTCAGAGGCCCCTGGGTGGAAGGCCAAGGGGGCACACTGGGGCCAATAGTGCAAGTCCAGGGAGGGAGGTGGACCCCTGGGTAGCTTGCTGTTGTCAGAGACCCCTAGGTGGAGGGCCAAAGGGCTCCCTGGGGCCTATAGTGCAAATCCAGGGACATTGGAGGACCTCTGGGTAGCTTGCTGAGGTCAGGGGCCCTTAGGTGGAGGGCCAGGGGGCACCCTGGAGCATATGCTGCAAGTCCAAGGAGACCGGTGGACCCCTGTGTAGCTTGCTGGGGTCAGAGGCCCCTAGGTGGAGGGCCAGGGGGAACCCTGGGGCCTATACTGCAAGTCCAGGGAGATCGGTGGACTCCTGGGTAGCTTGCTGGGGTCATAGGCTCCTAGGTGGAGGGCCAGGGGGCACCCTGGGGCCTACACTGCAAGTCCAGGGAGATAGGTTGACCCCTGGGTAGCTTGCTGGGGTCAGAGACCCCTAGGCGGAGGGCAAGGGGGCACCCTGGGGCCTACACTGCAAGTCCAGGGAGGGAGGTGGACCCCTGGGTAGCTTGCTGGGGTCAGAGACCCCTAGGTGGAGGGCCAGGGGGCACCCTGGGGCCTATACTGCAAGTCCAGGGACATTGGTGGACCCCTGGGTAGCTTGCTGGGGTCAGAGACCCCTAGGCTGAGGGCCAGGGGGCACCCTGGGGCCTATACTGCAAGTCCAGGGACATTGGTGGACCCCTGGGTAGCTTGCTGGGGTCAGGGGCCCTTAGGTGGAAGGCCAGGGGGCACCCTGGGGCCTATGCTGCAAGTCCAGGAAGAGAAGTGGACCCCTGGGTAGCTTGCTGAGGTCAGAGGCCCCTAGGTGGAGGGCCGGGGGCACCCTGGGGCCTATACTGCAAGTCCAGGGAGGGAGGTGGATCCCTGGGTAGCTTGTTGGGGTGAGGGGCCCCTAGGTGGAGGGCCAGGGGGCACATTGTTTGCTATACTGCAAGCCCAGGAAGAGATATGGACTTTGGGTAGCTTGCTGGGGTCAGGGGCCCCTATGTGGAGGGAGAGGGGGCACCCTGGAGCCTATACTGCAAGTTCAGGAAGAGAGGTGGACCCCTGGGTAGCTTGCAGGGGTCAGGGACCCTTAGGTGGAAGGCCAGGGGGAACCCTGGGGTCTATACTGCAAGTCGAGGAAGAGAAATGGACCCCTGGGTAGCTTGCTGGGGTCAGGGGCCCCTAGGTGGAGAGAGAAGGGGCACCCAGGAGCCTATATTGCAAGTCCAGGAAGAGAGGTTGACACTGGGTAGCTTGCTGGGGTCAGGGGCCCCTAGGTGGAGTGCCACAGGGAACTCTGGGGCCTATACCTCAAGTCCAGGGACATCGGTGGACCCCTGGGTAGCTTGCTGGGGTCAGGGGCCCTTAGGTGGAGGGCCAGGGGGAACACTGGGGCCTATACCGCAAGTAGAGGGAGATCAGTGGACCCCTGGGTAGCTTGCTGGGGTCAGAGGCCTCTAGGTGGAGGGCCAGGGGGCACCCTGGAGCCTATACTGCATGTCCAGGAAGAAAGGTGGACCCCTGGGTAGCTTGCTGTGCTCAGAGGCCCCTAGGTGAAGGGCCAGGGGGCACCCTGGGGCCTATACTGCATGTCCAGCGAGATCGGTGGACGCCTGGGTAGCTTGCTGGTGTCAGAGGCCCCTAGGTGGAGGGCCAGGGGGCACCCTGAGGCCTATACTGCAAGTCCAGGGAGATAGGTGGACCCCTGGGTAGCTTGCTGGGGTCAGAGACCCCTAGGTGGAGGGCAAGGAGGCACCCTGGGGCCTACACTGCAAGTCCAGGGAGGGAGTTGGACCCCTGGGTAGCTTGCTGGGGTCTGAGACCCCTAAGTGGAGGGCAAGGGGGATCCTTGGGCCTACACTGCAAGTCCAGGGAGGGAAGTGGACCCCTGGGTAGCTTGCTGGGGTCTGAAGCCCCTAGGCTTATTGCCAAGGGGCACCCTGGGGCCTATACTGCAAGTCCAGGGACATCAGTGGAACCGTGGGTTTCTTGCTGGGCTCAGAGACCCCTAGGTGGAGGTTCAGGGAGCACCCTGGGGCCTATACTGCAAGTACAGGGAGAGAGGTGGAACCCTCTGTAGCTTGCTGGGGTCAAAGGCCCCTAGGTGGAGGGCCAGGGGGCACCCTGGGGCCTATACTGCAAGTCCAGGGAGATCGGTGGACTCCTGGGTAGCTTGCTGGGGTCAGAGACCCCTAGGTGGAGGGCGTAGGGGCACCCTGGGGCCTATACTGCAAGTCCAGGGACGTCGGTGGAACCCTGGGCAGCTTGCTGGGGTCAGTGGCCCTTGGGTGGAGGGCCAGGGGGCACCCTGGAGCCTATACTGCAAGTCCAAGGAGGGAGGTGGACCCTTGGGTAGCTTGCTGGGGTCTGAGGCCCCTAGGCTAAGGGCCAGGGGGCACCCTGGGGCCTATACTGCAAGTCCAGGGACATTGTTGGACCCCTGGATAGCTTGCTGGGGTCAGAGGCCCCTAGGTGGAGGGCCCAGGGGGCACCCTGGGGCCTATACTGCAAGTCCAGTGAAATCGGTGGATGCCTGGGAAGCTTGCTGGGGTCAGAGGCCCCTAGGTGGAGGGCCAGGGGGCACCCTGAGGCCTATACTGCAAGTCCAGGGAGATAGGTGGACCCCTGGGTAGCTTGCTGTGGTCAGAGACCCCTAGGTGGAGGGCAAGGAGGCACCCTGGGGCCTACACTGCAAGTCCAGGGAGGGAGTTGGACCCCTGGGTAGCTTTCTGGGTTCTGAGACCCCTAGGTGGAGGGCAAGGGGGATCCTGGGGCCTTTACTGCAAGTCCAGGGAGGGAAGTGGACCCCTGGGTAGCTTGCTGGGGTCAGAGGCCCCTAGGCTTATTGCCAGGGGGCACCCTGGGGCCTATACTGCAAGTCCAGGGACATCGGTGAAACCCTGGGTAGCTTGCTGGGGTCAGAGACCCCTAGGTGGAGGTTCAGGTGGCACCCTGGGGCCAATACTGCAAGTCCAGGGAGTGAGGTGGAACCCTGGGTAGCTTGCTGGGGCCAAAGGCCCCTAGGTGAAGGGCTAAGGGGCACCCTGGGGCCTATACTGCAAGTACAGGGAGAGAGGTGGAACCCTCTGTAGCTTGCTGGGGTCAAAGGCTCCTAGGTGGAGGGCAAAGGGGCACCCTGGGGCCTAAAAAGCAAGTCCAGGGAGAGATGTGGACCCCTGGGTAGCTTGCTGGGGTCAGAGGCTCCTAGGTGGAGGGCCAGGGGGCACCCTGGGGCCTATACTGCAACTCCAGGGAGTTAATTGGACTCCTGGGTAGCTTGCTGGGGTCAGGGGCCCCTAGGTGGAGGGCCAGGGGGCACCCTGGGGCCTATACTGCAAGTCCAGGAAGAGAGGTGGACCCCTGGGTAGCTTGCTGGGGTCAGACACCCCTAGGTGGAGGGCCAGGGGGCACCCTGGGGCTTAAACTGCAGGTCCAGGGAGAGAGGTGAACCCCTAGGTAGCTTGCTGGGGTCAGAGACCCCTAGGTGGAGTGCAAGGGGGCATCGTGGGGCCTATACTGCAAGTCCAAGGAGAGAGGTGGTCCTCTGGGCAGCTTGCTGGGGTCAGAGGCCCCCAGGTGGGGGGCAGGGGCGCACCCTGGGGCCTATACTGCAAGTCCAGGGAGAGAGGTGGACCCCTGGGTAGCTTGCTGGGGTCAGGGGTCTCTAGGTGGAGGGCCAGGGGGCACCCTGTGGGCTAAACTGCAAGTCCAGGAAGAGAGGTGGACCCCTGGGTAGCTTGATGGGGTCAGAGGCCCCTAGGTGGAGGGCCAGGGGGCACCCTGGGGCCTATACTGCAAGTCCAGGGAGAGAGGTGGACCCCTGGGTAGCTTGCTGGGGTCAAAGGCCCCTAGGTGGAGGGCCAGAGGGCACCCTGGGATCTATACTGCAAGTCCTGGGAGGAGATGAACCCCTGGGTAGCTTGCTGGGGTCATGGGCCCCTAGGTGGAAGGCAAGGGGGCACCCTGGGGCCTGTACTGCAAGTCCAGGGAGGGAGGTGGACCCCTGGGTAGCTTGCTGGTGTCAGGGTCACCTAGGTGGAGGGCCAGGGGATACCCTGTGGGCTATACTGCAAGTCGAGAAAGAGAGAAAGAACCCTTGGTAGCTTGCTGGGGTGAGAGGCCCCTAGGTGGAGGGCCAGGGGGCACCCTGGGGCCTATACTGCAAGTCCAGGGAGAGAGGTTTACCCCTGGGTAGCTTGCTCGGGTCAAAGGCCCCTAGGTGGAAGGCCAGGGGGTACCCTGGGGCCTATACTGCAAGTCCAGGGAGAGAGTTGAACCCCTGGGTAGCTTGCTGGGGTCAGAGGCCACTAGGTGGAGTGCAAGGGGGAACCGTGGGGCCTATACTGCAAGTCCAGGGAGAGAGGTGGACCCCTGGGTAGATTGATGGGGTCATGGGCCCCTAGGTCGAGGGCCAGGGGCCACCCTGGGGCCTAAACTGCAAGTCCAGGGAGAGAGGTGGACCCCTGGGTAGCTTGCTGGGGTCAGAGGCTCCTAGGTGGAGGGCCAGGGGCACCCTGGGGCCTATTCTGCAAGTCCAGGGAGAGAGGTGGACCCCTGGGTAGCTTGCTGGGGTCAGAGGCCCCTAGGTGGAGGGACAGGGGGCATCTGGGGCCTATACTGCAAGTCCAGGGACATCGGTGGACCCCTGGGTAGCTTGCTGGGGTCATGGGCCCCTACATCGAGGGCCCGGGGCCACTGTGGGGCCTATACTGCAAGTTCAGGAAGAGAGATGAACCCCTGGGTAGCTTGCTAGGGTCAGAGGCTCCAAGGTGGAGGGCCAAGGGCCACCCTGGGGCCTATAATACAAAACCAGGGAGAGAGTTGGACCCCTGGGTGGCTTGCTGGGGTCAAAGGCCCCTAGGTGGAGGGTCAGGGGGCACCATGTGATCTATACTGCAAGTCCAGGGAGAGAGATGAACCCCTGGGTAGCTTTCTGGGGTCATGGGCCCCTAGTTGGAGGGCCAGGGGCAACCGTGGGGCCTATACTGCAAGTCCTGAAGAGAGATGAACCCCTGGGTAGCTTGCTGGGGTCAGAGGCCGCTAGGAGGAGGCCCCGGGGGCGCTTTGTTGCTTTACTGCAAGTCCAGGCAGAGAGGTGGCCCCCTGAGTAGCTTGCTGGGGTCAGTGGCTCCTAGGTGGAGGGCCAGGGGGCACCCTGGGGCCTATACTGCAAGTCCAAGGTGAGAGGTGGTCCTCTGGGTAGCTTGCTGGGGTCAGAGGCCCCCAGGTAAAGGGGCACCCTGGGGCCTATACTGCAAGTCCAGGGAGAGAGGTGGACCGTGGGTAGCTTGCTGGGGTAAGAGGCCCCTTGGTGGAGGGTCAAAGGGCACCCTGGGGCCTACACTGCAAGTCCAGGTAGAGAGGTGGACCCCTGGGTAGCTTGCTGGGGTAAGAGGCCCCTAGTTGGAGGGCCAGGGGGCTCCCTGGGGCCTATACTGCAAGTCAAGGGACATCGGTGGACCCCTGGGTAGCTTGTTGGGGTCAGAGGAGCCAAGGTAGAGGGCCAGGGGGCACCCTGGGGCCTATACTGCAAGTCCAGGGAGAGAGGTGGACCCCTGGGTAGCTTGCTGGGGTCAGAGGCCTCTAGGTGGAGGGCCAGGGTTTACACTGGGGCCTATATTGCTAGTCCCGGGAGAGAGGTGGACCCTTTTGTAGCTTTCTGGTTTCAGGTGCATTTAGGTGGAGGGCCAGGGGGGCACCCTGGGGCATATACTGCAAGTCCAGGAAGAGAGGTGGACCTTTGGGTAGCTTGCTGTGGTCAGAGGCCCCTAGGTGGAGGGCCAAGGGGCACTCTGGGGCCTACACTGCAAGTCCAGGGAGGGAGGAGGACCATTGGGTAGCTTGGTGGGGTCAGACACCCCTAGGTGGAGTGCAAGGGGGCACCTTGGGGCCTATACTGCAAGTCCAAGGTGAGAGGTGGTACTCTGGGCAGCTTGCTGGGGTCAGAGGTCCCCATGTGGAGGGCAGGGGCACACCCTGGGGCCTATACTGCAAGTCCAGGAAGAGAGGTGGACCCCTGGGTAGCTTGATTGGGTCAGAGGCCCCTAAGTGGAGGGCCAGGGGGCAACCTGGGGCCTATACTGCAAGTCCAGGGAGAGAGGTGGACCCCTGGGTAGCTTGCTGGGGTCAAAGGCCCCTAGGTGGAGGGCCAGGGGGCACCCTGGGATCTATACTGCAAGTCCAGGGAGAGAGATGAACCCTTGGGTAGCTTGCTGGGGTCATGGGCCCCTAGGTGGAGAGCCAGGAGCAACCGTGGGGCCTATACTGCAAGTCCAGGAAGTTAGGTGGAACCCTGGGGAGCTTGCTGGGGTCAGAGACCCCTAGGTGGAAGACCAGGGGGTACCCTGGGGCCTATACTGCAGGTCCAGGGAGAGAGGTGAACCCCTGGGTAGCTTGCTGGGGTCAGAGACCCCTAGGTGGAGTGCAAGGGGGAACCAAGGGGCCTATACTGCAAGTCCAAAGTGAGAGGTGGTCCTCTGGGTAGCTTGCTGGGGTCAGAGGCCCCCAGGTGAAGGGCAAAGGCGCACCCTGGGGCCTATACTGCAAGTCCAGGAAGAGAGGTGGACCTCTGGGTAGCTTGCTGGGGTCAGAGGCACTTAGGTGGAGGGCCAGAGGGCACCATGGAGGCTTTACTGCAAGTCCAGAGAGAGAGGTGGACCCCTGGGTAGATTGCTGGGGTCATGGGCCCCTAGGTGAAGGGCCAGGGGCCACGCTGGGGCCATACTGCAAGTCCAGGGAGAGAGGTGGACCCCTGGGTAGCTTGCTGGGGTCTAAGGCCCCTAGGTGGAGGGCCAGGGAGCACCCTGGGATCTATACTGCAAGTCCAGGGAGAGAGGTGGACCCTTGGGAAGCTTGCTGGGGTCAGAGACCCCAAGGTGGAAGGCAACGGGGCACCCTGTGGCCTGTACTGCAAGTCCAGGGAGGGAGGTGGACCCCTGGGTAGCTTGCTGGGGTCAGGGTCACCTAGGTGGAGGGCCAGGGGGCACCCTGATGGTAATATTACAAGTCCAGGAAGAGAGGTAGACCCCTGGGTAGCTTGCTGGAGTCAGGGGCCCCTAGGTGGAGGGCCAGGGGGCACCCTGGGGCCTATACTGCAAGTCCAAGAAGAGAGGTGGACCCCTGGGGAGCTTGCTGGGGTCAGAGACCCCTAGGTGGAGGGCCAGGGGGCACCCTGGGGCCTCTACTGCAGGTCCAGGGAGAGAGGTGAACCCCTGGGTAGCTTGCTGGGGTCAGACACCCCTAGGTGGAGTGCAAGGGGGCACCGTGGGGCCTAAACTGCAAGTCCAAGGTGAGAGGTGGTCCTCTTGGTAGCTTGCTGGGGTCAGAGACCCCTAGGTGGAGGGCCAACGGTCACCCTGGGGAATGTACTGCAAGTCCAGGGACTTTGGTGGACAACTGGGTAGCTTGCTTGGGTCAGAGGCCCTTAGATGGAGGGCCAGGGGGCACCCTGGGGCCTATACTGCAAGTCCAGGGAGAGAGGTGGACCCCTGGGTAGCTTGCTGGGGTCATGGGCCCCTACATCGAGGGCCCGGGGCCACCGTGGAGCCTATACTGCAAGTTCAGGAAGAGAGATGAACCCCTGGGTAGCTTGCTGGGGTCAGAGGCTCCTAGGTGGAGGGCCAAGGGCCACCCTGGGGCCTATACTGCAAAACCAGGGAGAGAGTTGGACCCCTGGGTAGCTTGCTGGGGTCAGGGGCCCCTAGGTGGAGGGCCAGGGGGCACCCTGTGATCTATACTGCAAGTCCAGAGAGAGAGATGAACCCCTGGGTAGCTTTCTGGGGTTGTGGGCCCCTAGTTGGAGGGCCAGGGGCAACCGTGGGGCCTATACTGCAAGTATTGAAGATAGATGAAACCCTGGGTAGCTTGCTGGGGTCAGAGGCCCCTAGGTGGAGGCCCCGGGGGCGCTCTGTTGCTTTACTGCAAGTCCAGGCAGAGAGGTGGCCCCCTGGGTAGCTTGCTGGGGTCAGTGGCTCCTAGGTGGAGGGCCAGGGGGCACCCTGGGGCCTATACTGCAAGTCCAAGGTGAGAGGTGGTCCTCTGGGTAGCTTGCTGGGGTCAGAGGCCCCCAGGTAAAGGGACAGGGGCACCCTGGGGCCTACACTGCAAGTCCAGGTAGAGAGGTGGACCCCTGGGTAGCTTGCTGGGGTCAGAGGCCACTAGTTGGAGGGCCAGGGGGCTCCCTGGGGCCTATACTGCAAGTCAAGAGACATCTGTGGACCCCTGGGTAGCTTGCTGGGGTCAGAGGCCTCTAGGTGGAGGGCCAGGGTTCACACTGGGGCCTATACTGCAAATCCAATGAGAGAGGTGGACCCCTGGGTATCTTGCTGGGGTCAGAGGCCTCTAGGTGGAGGGCCAGGGTTCATACTGGGGCCTATATTGCTAGTCCAGGGAGAGAGGTGGACCCTTTTGTAGCTTTCTGGTTTCAGGGGCACTTAGGTGGAGGGCCAGGGGGGCACCCTGGGGCCAATACTGCAAGTCCAAGAAGAGAGGTGGACCCCTGGGTAGCTTGCTGTGGTCAGAGGCCCCTAGGTGGAGGGCCAGGGGGCACCCTGGGGCCTATACTGCAAGTCCAGGGAGAGAGGTGGATGCTTTTGTAGCTTGCTGGTGTCAGGGCCACTTAGGTTGAAGGCCAGGGAGCACCCTGGGGCCTATACTGCAAGTCCAGGAAGAGAGGTGGTCCCCTGGGTAGCTTGCTGGGGTCAGAGGCCCCTAGGTGGAGGGCCAATGGGCACCCTGGGGCCTACACTGCAAGTCCAGGAAGAGAGATGAACCCCTGGGTAGCTTTCTGGGGTTATGGGCCCCTAGTTGGAGGGCCAGGGGCAACCGTGGGGCCTATACTGCAAGTATTGAAGATAGATGAAACCCTGGGTAGCTTGCTGGGGTCAGAGGCCCCTAGGTGGAGGCCCCGGGGGCGCTCTGTTGCTTTACTGCAAGTCCAGGCAGAGAGGTGGCCCCCTGGGTAGCTTGCTGGGGTCAGTGGCTCCTAGGTGGAGGGCCAGGGGGCACCCTGGGGCCTATACTGCAAGTCCAAGGTGAGAGGTGGTCCTCTGGGTAGCTTGCTGGGGTCAGAGGCCCCCAGGTAAAGGGACAGGGGCACCCTGGGGCCTACACTGCAAGTCCAGGTAGAGAGGTGGACCCCTGGGTAGCTTGCTGGGGTCAGAGGCCCCTAGTTGGAGGGCCAGGGGGCTCCCTGGGGCCTATACTGCAAGTCAAGGGACATCTGTGGACCCCTGGGTAGCTTGCTGGGGTCAGAGGCCTCTAGGTGGAGGGCCAGGGTTCACACTGGGGCCTATACTGCAAGTCCAATGAGAGAGGTGGACCCCTGGGTATCTTGCTGGGGTCAGAGGCCTCTAGGTGGAGGGCCAGGGTTCATACTGGGGCCTATATTGCTAGTCCAGGGAGAGAGGTGGACCCTTTTGTAGCTTTCTGGTTTCAGGGGCACTTAGGTGGAGGGCCAGGGGGGCACCCTGGGGCCAATACTGCAAGTCCAAGAAGAGAGGTGGACCCCTGGGTAGCTTGCTGTGGTCAGAGGCCCCTAGGTGGAGGGCCAGGGGGCACCCTGGGGCCTATACTGCAAGTCCAGGGAGAGAGGTGGATGCTTTTGTAGCTTGCTGGTGTCAGGGCCACTTAGGTTGAAGGCCAGGGAGCACCCTGGGGCCTATACTGCAAGTCCAGGAAGAGAGGTGGTCCCTTGGGTAGCTTGCTGGGGTCAGAGGCCCCTAGGTGGAGGGCCAATGGGCACCCTGGGGCCTACACTGCAAGTCCAGGAAGAGAGGTGGACCCCTAGGTAGCTTGATGGGGTCAGAGGCCCCTAGGTGGAGGGCCAGGGGGCACCATGGGGCCTTTACTGCAAGTCCAGGGAGAGAGGTGGACCCCTGGGTAAATTGATGGGGTTATGGGGTCCTAGGTCGAGGGCCAGGGGCCACCGTGGGGCCTATACTGCAAGTCCAGGAAGATAGTTGAACCCCTGGGTAGCTTGCTGGGGTCAGAGGCCCCTAGGTGGAGGGCCAGGGGCCACCCTGGGGACTATACTGCAAGTCCAGGGAGAGAGGTGGACCCCTGGGTAGCTTGCTGAGGTCATGGGCCCCTAGGTGGAGAGCCAGGGGCAACTGTGGGGCCTATACTGCAAGTCCAGGAAGAGAGATGAACCCCTGGGTAGTTTGCTGGGGTCAGAGACCCCTAGGTGGAGTTCAAGGGGGCACCCTGGGGCCTGTACTGCAAGTCCAGGAAGAGAGGTGGACCCCTGGGTAGCTTGCTGGGGTCAGGGTCACCTAGGTGGAGGGCCAGGGGGCACCCTGTGGGCTATACTGCAAGTCGAGGAAGAGAGGTACACCCCTGGGTAGCTTGCTGGAGTCAGAGACCCCTAGGTGGAGGACCAGGGGGTACCTTGGGGCCTATACTGCATGTCCAGGGAGAGATATGAACCCCTGGGTAGCTTGCTAGGGTCAGAGGCCCCTAGGTGGAGGCCCCGGGGGCACTCTGGTGCTTCACTGCAAGTCCAGGAAGAGAGGTGACCCCCTGGGTAGCTTGCTGGGGTCAGAGGCTCCTAGGTGGAGGGCCAGGGGGCATCATGGGGCCTATACTGCAAGTCCAAGGTGAGAGTTGGACTCCTGGGTAGCTGGCTGGGGTCAGAGGCCCCTAGGTGAAGGGGTCAAGGGGCACCCTGGGGCTTACACTGCAAGTCCAGGTAGAAAGGTGGACCCCTGGGTTGCTTGCTGGGGTCAGATGCCCCTAGTTGGAGGGCCAGGGGGCACCCTGAGGCCTATACTGCAAGTCCAAGGTGAGAGGTGGTCCTCTGGGTAGCTTGCTGGGGTCAGAGGCCCCTAGGTAGAGGGCCAAAGGTCCCCCTGGGGAATGTACTGCAAGTCCAGGGACTTCGGTGGACTACTGGGTAGCTTGCTTGGGTCAGAGGCGCCTAGGTGGAGGGCCAAGGGGCACCCTGGGGCCTATACTGCAAGTCCAGGGAGAGAGGTGGACCCCTGGGTAGCTTGCTGGGGTCAGAGGCGCCTAGGTGAACGGCCAGGGGGCAACATGGGGCCTATTCTGAAAGTCCAGGGAGAGAGGTGGACCCCTGGGTAGCTTGCTGGGGTCAGAGACCCTAGGTGGAGGGCCAGGGGGCACCCTGGGGCCTATACTGCAAGTCCAGGGACTTCGGTGGACCCCTGGGTAGCTTGCTGGGGTCAGGGGCCCTTAGGTGGAGGGCCAGGGGCCACCGTTGGGCCTATACTGCAAGTCCAGGAAGAGAGATGAACCCCTGGGTAGCTTGCTGGGGTCATGGGCCTCTAGGTGGAGGGCCGTGGGCAACCGTGGGGCCTATACTGCAAGTCCAGAAGAGAGATGAACCCTGGGTAGCTTGCTGGGGTCAGAGGCCCCTAGGTGGAAGCCCCGGGGGCACTCTGTTGCTTTACTGCAAGTCCAGGCAGAGAGGTGGCCCCCTGGGTAGCTTGCTGGGGTCAAAGGCCCCTAGGTGGAGAGCCAGGGGCAACCGTGGGGCCTATACTGCAAGTCCAGGAAGAGAGATGAATCCTTGGGTAGTTTGCTGGGGTCAGAGGCCTCAGGAGGAGGGTCAGGGGGCACCCTGGGGCCTACACTGCAACTCCAGGGAGAGAGGGGGACCCCTGGGTAGCTTACTGGGGTCAGAGGCCCCTAGGTGGAGGGTCAAGGGGCACCTTGGGGCCTACACTGCATGTCCAGGTAGAGAGGTGGAACCCAGGGTAGCTTGCTGGGGTCAGAGACCCCTAGTTGAGGGCAAGTGGGCACCCTGGGGCCTATACTGCAAGCCCAGGAAGAGATGTGGACCACTGGGTAGCTTGCTGGGGTCAGGGGCCCCTATGTGGAGTGAGAGGGGGCACCCTGGAGCCTATACTGCAAGTCCTGGAAGAGAGGTGGACCCCTGGGTAGCTTGCAGGGGTCAGGGGCGCCTAGGTGGAGGGCCAGGGGGCACCCCTGGGGCCTATACTGCAAGTCCCTGGACATCGGTAGACCCCTGGGTAGCTTGCTGGGGTTAGGGATCCTTAGGTGGAAGGCCAGAGGGCTCCCTGGGGTCTATACTGCAAGTCGAGGAAGAGAAGTGGACACCTGGGTAGCTTGCTGGGGTCTGGGACCCCAAGGTGGAGGGCCAGGTGGCACCCTGTGAGCTATACTGCAAGTCCAGGAAGAGACATTGACCCTGGGTGGCTTGCTGGGGTCAGGGGCCCATAGGTGGAGTGCCACGGGGAACTCTGGGGCCTATACCTCAAGTCCAGGGACATCGGTGGACCCCTGGGTAGCTTGCTGGGGTCAGAGGCTCCTAGGTGGAGGGCCAGGGGGAAACCTGGGGCCTATACTGCAAGTCCAGGGAGTAAGGTGGACTCCTGGCTAGCTTGCTGGGGTCAGAGACCCCTAGGTGGAGAGAGAGGGGGCACCCTGGAGCCTATACTGTAAGTCCAGGGCGAGAGTTGGACCCCTGGGTAGCTTGCTGGGGTCAGAGGCCCCTAGGTGGGGGGCCAAGGAGCACCCTGTGGGCTATACTGCAAGTCCAGGAAGAGAGGTTGACCCCTGGGTAGCTTGCTGAGGTCAGGGGCCCTTAGGTGGAGGGCCTGGGGCACCCTGGGCCTATACTGCAAGTAAAGGACATTGGTGGACCCTTGGGTAGCTTGTTTGGGTCAGAGGCGCCTTGGTGGAGGGCCAGGGGGCACCCTGGGGCCTATACTGCAAGTCCCTGGACATCGGTAGACCCCTGGGTAGCTTGCTGGGGTCAGAGGGCATAGGCTGAGGGCCAGGGGGCACCCTAGGGCCTATGCTTCAAGTCCAGGGACATCGATGGACCTCTGGGTAGCTTGCTGGGGTCATAGACTCCTAGGTGGAAGGCCAGGGGGCACCCTGGGGCCTACAATGCAAGTCCTGGGAGAGAGGTGGACCCCTGGTTAGCTTGCTGGGGTCAGATGCCCCTAGGTGGAGGGCCCAGGGGGCACTCTGGGACCTATACTGCTAGTCCAGGGAGAAAGGTGGACCCCTCGTTAGCTTGCTGGGGTCAGAGGCCCCTAGGTGGAGGGCAGGGGGCACCCTGGGCGTATACTGCAAGTCCAGGAAGAGAGGTGGACCCCTGGGTAGCTTGCTGTGGTTAGAGGCCCCTAGGTTGAAAGCCAGGAGGTCGCCTGGGGCCTATACTGCAAGTCCAGGGAGAGAGGTGAACCCCTGGGTAGCTTACTGGGGTGAGAGGCCCCTAGGTGGAAGGCCAGGGGGCACCCTGGGGCATATAAGGCAAGTCCAGGGACAAAGGTGGACCCCTGTGTAGCTTGCTGGGGTCAGAGGCCCCTAGGTGGAGTTTCCAGGGGGCACCCTGGGGCCTATACTGCAAGCCCAGGGAGGGAGGTGGACCCCTGGGTAGATTGCTGGGGTCAGAGGCCCCTAGGTGGAGGGCCAGGTGGTCCCCTGGAGCCTATACTGCAAGTCAAGGGAGGGAGGTGGATCTCTGGGTAGCTTGTTGGGGTGAGGGGCCCCTAGGTGGAGGGCCAGGGGGCACATTGTGGACTATACTGCAAGCCCAGGAAGAGATATGGACCACTGGGTAGCTTGCTGGGGTCTGGGGCCGCTAGGTGGAGGGAGAGGGGGCACTCTGGAGCCTATACTGCAAGTCAAGGGAGAAAGAGAGGTGGACCCCTGGGTAGCTTACAGGGGTCAGGGGCCCCTGGGTGGAGGGCCACGGGGTACCCTGGGGCCTATACTTCAAGTCCAGGGAGGGAGGTGGACCCCTGGGTAGCTTGCTAGGGTCAGAGACCCCTAGGTGGAGGGCCAAGGAGCACCCTGGGGCTTATGCTGCAAGTCCAGGGACATCGGTGTACCCCTGGATAGCTTGCTGGGGTCAGGGGACCCTAGGTGGAGGGCCAGGTGGCACCCTGGGGCTATACTGCAAGTCCAGGAAGAGAGGTTGACCCCTGGGTAGCTTGCTGGGGTCAGGGGCCCCTAGGTGGAGTGCCACGGGGATCTCTGGGGCCTATACTGCAAGTCCAGGGACATCAGTGGACCCATGGGTAGCTTGCTGGGGTCAGGGGCCCTTAGGTGAAGGCCAGGGGGCACCCTGGGGCCTAAACTGCAAGTCCAGGGAGATCAGTGGACCCCTGGGTAGCTTGCTGGGGTCAGAGGCCCCTAGGTGGAGGGCCAGGGGGCACCTTGGGGCCTATACTGCAAGTCCAGGAAGAAAGGTGGACCCCTTGGTAGCTTGCTAGGGTCAGAGGCCCCTAGGTGAAGGGCGGGGGGGCACCCTGAGGCCTATACTGCAAGACCAAGGAGGGAAGTGGACCCCTGGGTAGCTTGCTGGGGTCAGAGGCCCCTAGGTGGCGGGCCAAGGAGCACCCTGTGGGCTATACTGCAAGTCCAGGAAGAGAGGTTGACCCCTGGGTAGCTTGCTGGGGTCAGAGGCCCCTAGGTGGCGGGCCAAGGAGCACCCTGTGGACTATACTGCAAGTCCAGGAAGATAGTTGAACCCCTGGGTAGCTTGCTGTGGTCAGAGACCCTTTGGTGGAGGGCAAAGGGGCACCCTGGGGCCTACACTGCAAGTCCAGGGACATCGGTGGACCCCTGGGTAGCTTGCTGGGGTCAGGGCCCCCTAGGTGGAGGGCCAGGGGGCACCCTGTGGGCTATACTGCAAGTCCAGGGAGAGAGGTGAACCCCTGGGTAGCTTGCTGGGGTGAGAGGCCCCTAGGTGGAGGGCCAGGGGGCACCCTGGGGCCTACACTGCAAGTCCAGGGAGAGAGGAGGACCCCTGGGTAGCTTGCTGGGGTAGGAGGCCCCTAGGTGGAGTGCCCAGGGGGCACCATGGGACCTATACTTCTAGTCCAGGGAGGGAGGTGGACCCCTCGGTAGCTTGCTGGGGTCAGAGGCCCCAAGGTGGAGGGACAAGTGGCACCCTGGGGCATATACTGCAAGTCCAGGGACATCGGTGGACCCCTGGGTAGCTTGCTGGGGTCAGAGGCTCCTAAGTGGAGGGCTGGGGGGCACCCTAGGGCCTATACTGCAAGTCCAGGGAGAGAGGTGGACCCCAGGGTTGCTTGCTGGCATCAGAGGCCCCTAAGTGGAGGGACAAGTGGCACCCTGGGGCATATACTGCAAGTCCAGGGACATCGGTGGACCCCTGGGTAGCTTGCTGGGGTCAGAGGCTCCTAAGTGGAGGGCTGGGGGGCACCTTAGGGCCTATACTGCAAGTCCATGGATGGAGGTGGACTCCTGGGTAGCTTGCTGGGGTCATAGAGTCCTAGGTGAAGGGCCAGGGGGCACCCAGGGGTCTACACTGCAAGTCCAGGGAGAGAGGTGGACCCCTGGGTAGCTTGCTGGGGTCAGAGGCCCCTATATGGAGGGCCAGGGGGCACCCTGGGGCCTACACTGCAAGTTCAGGGAGAGATTTAGAGGCCTGAGTAGCTTGTTGGGGTCAGGGGCCCCTAGGTGTAGGGCCAATGAGCACCCTGGGGCCTATACTGCAAGTCCAGGGAGGCAGGTGGACCCCTGGGTAGCTTGCTGTGGTCAGAGACCCTTAGGTGGAGTTCAAGTGGGCACTCTGGGGCCTACAATGAAAGTCCAGGGAGGGAGGTGGAAACCTGGGTAGCTTCCTGGGGAACGAGGCCCCTAGGTGAAGGGCCAACGGGCACCCTGGGGCCTATACTGCAAGTCCAGGGACAACAGTGGACCCCTCGGTAGCTTGCTGGCTTCAGAGGCGCCTAGGTGGAGGGCAAGGGAGCACCCTAGGGCCTATACTGCAAGTCCAGGAAGAGAAGAGGACCCCTGGGTAGCTTGCTGGGGTCAAAGGCCCCAGGTGGAGGGCCAAAGGGCACCCTGGGGCCTATACTGCAAGTCCAGGGACATCAATGGACCCCTGGTTAGCTTGCTGGGGTGAGAGGCCCCTAGGTGGAGGGCCAGGTGGCACCCTGTGGGCTATACTGCAAGTCCAGGAAGAGAGGTTGACCCCTGGGTAGCTTGCAGGGGTCATGGGCCCCTAGGTGGAAAGCCAGGGGGCACCCTGGAGCCTAAACTGCAAGTCCAGGGAGAGGGGTGGACCCCTACATAGCTTGCTCGGGTCAGGGCCCCTAGGTGGAGGGCCAGGGGGAACCCCGGGGTCTTTACTGATAGTCCAGGAACAGATGTGGACCCCTGCGTAGCTTGCTTCGGTCAGTGGCCCCATAGGCGGAGGGCCAGAGGGGGCACCCTGGGGCCTATACTGCAAGTCCAGGGAGAGAGGTGGACCCCTGGGTAGCTTGCTTGGGTTATAGGCCCCTAGGTGGAGGGCCAGGGGGCACCCTGGGGCCTACACTGCAAGTCCAGGGAGAGAGGTGGACCACCGGGAAGATTGCTGGGGTCAGGGGCTCTTAGGTGGGGGGTTAGGGGGCACCCTGGGGTCTATACTGCAAGTCCAGGAAGAGAGGTGGACCCCTGGTTAGCTTGCTGGGATCAGATATCCCTAGGTAGAGGGCAAGGGGGCACCCTGGGGAATGTACTGCAAGTCCAGGGACTTTGGTGGACCACTGGGTAGCTTGCTTGGGTAAGAGGCCCTTATATGGAGGGCCAGGGGGCACCCTGGGGCCTATACTGCAAGTCCAGGGACAACAGTGGACCCCTCGGTAGCTTGCTGGCTTCAGAGGCGCCTAGGTGGAGGGCAAGGGAGCACCCTAGGGCCTATACTGCAAGTCCAGGAAGAGAAGAGGACCCCTGGGTAGCTTGCTGGGGTCAAAGGCCCCAGGTGGAGGGCCAAAGGGCACCCTGGGGTCTATACTGCAAGTCCCGGGACATCAATGGACCCCTGGTTAGCTTGCTGGGGTGAGAGGCCCCTAGGTGGAGGTCCAGGTGGCACCCTGTGGGCTATACTGCAAGTCTAGGAAGAGAGGTTGACCCCTAGGTAGCTTTCAGGGGTCATGGGCCCTTAGGCGGAGGGCCAGGGGGCACCCTGGGGCCTATACTGCAAGTCCGAGAAGAGAAGTGGATGCCTGGGTAGCTTGCTGGGGTCAGGGGCCCCTAGGTGGAGGGCCAGGGGGCACCCTGGGGTCTATACTGCAAGTCCAGGGAGGGAGGTGGACCCCTGGGTAGCTTGCTGGGGTCAGAGACCCCTAGGTGGAGGGCAAGGAGGTCCCCTGGGGCCTATAATGCAAGTCCAGGGAGAAAGGTGGACCCCTGGGTACGTTGCTGGGGTCAGAGGCCTCTAGGTGGAGGGTTGGGGGGCACCCTGGGGCCTATACTGCAAGTCCAGGAACAGAGGTGTACCCCTGGGTAGCTTGCTGGGGTCAGAGGCCCCTAGGTGAAGAGCTAACGGGCACCCTGGGGCCTATACTGCAACTACAGGGAGAGAGAAGTACCCCTGGGTAGCTTGCTGGAGTCAAAGGCCCCTAGGTGGAGATCCAGGGGGCACCCTGGGGCCTAAAATGCAAGTCCTGAGAGAGAGGTGGACCCCTGGGTAGCTTACTGGGGTCTGAGGCTCCTAGGTGAAGGGACAGGAGGCACCCTGTGAGCTATACTGCAAGTCCAGGGAGTGAGGTGGACTCCTGGCTAGCTTGCTGGGGTCAGAGACCCCTAGGTGGAGAGAGAGGGGGCACCCTGGAGCCTATACTGCAAGTCCAGGGAGAGAGTTGGACCCCTGGGTAGCTTGCTGGGGTCAGAGGCCCCTAGGTGGAGGGCCAAGGAGCACCCTGTGGGCTATACTGCAAGTCCAGGAAGAGAGGTTGACCCCTGGGTAGCTTGCTGGGGTCAGGGGCCCCTAGGTGGAGTGCCACGGGGTACTCTGGGGCCTATACTGCATGTCCAGGGACATCGGTGGACTTCTGGGTAGCTTGCTGGGGTCAGGGGCCCTTAGGTGGAGGGCCTGGGGCACCCTGGGCCTATACTGCAAGTCCAAGGACATTGGTGGACCCTTGGGTAGCTTGTTTGGGTCAGAGGCGCCTTGGTGGAGGGCCAGGGGGCACCCTGGGGCCTATACTGCAAGTCCAGGGACATTGGTGGACCCTTGGGTAGCTTGCTGGGGTCAGAGGGCATAGGCTGAGGGCCAGGGGGCACCCTAGGGCCTATACTTCAAGTCCAGGGACATCGGTGGACACCTGGGTAGCTTGCTGGGGTCAGAGGCCCCTAGGTGGAGGGCTAGGGGGCACCCTGGGGCCTATACTGTAAGGACAGGGAGTGAGGTGGACCCCTGGGTAGCTTGCTGGGGTCATAGGCTCCTAGGTGGAAGGCCAGGGGGCACCCTGGGGCCTACATTGCAAGTCCTGGGAGAGAGGTGGACCCCTGGGTAGCTTGCTGGGGTCAGAGGCCCCTAGGTGGAGGGCCCAGGGGGCACTCTGGGACCTATACTGCTAGTCCAGGGAGAAAGGTGGACCCCTCGTTAGCTTGCTGGTGTCAGAGGCCCCTAGGTGGAGGGCAGGGGGCACCCTGGGACTATACTGCAAGTCCAGGAAGAGAGGTGGACCCCTGGGTAGCTTGCTGTGGTTAGAGGCCCCTAGGTGGAGGGCCAGGGGGCACCCTGGGGCATATAAGGCAAGTCCAGGGATAACGGTGGACCCCTGTGTAACTTGCTGGGGTCAGAGGCCCCTAGGTGGAGTTTCCAGGGGGCACCCTGGGGCCTATACTGCAAGCCCAGGGAGGGAGGTGGACCCCTGGGTAGATTGCTGGGGTCAGAGGCCCCTAGGTGGAGGGCCAGGGGGTCCCCTGGAGCCTATACTGCAAGTCAAGGGAGGGAGGTGGATCTCTGGGTAGCTTGTTGGGGTGAGGGGCCCCTAGGTGGAGGGCCAGGGGGTACATTGTGGACTATACTGCAAGCCCAGGAAGAGATATGGACCACTGGGTAGCTTGCTGGGGTCTGGGGCCGCTAGGTGGAGGGAGAGGGGGCACTCTGGAGCCTATACTGCAAGTCAAGGGAGAAAGAGAGGTGGACCCCTGGGTAGCTTGCTGGGGTGAGAGGCCCCTAGGTGGAGGGCCAAGGAGAACCCTGGGGCTTATACTGCAAGTCCAGGGACATCGGTGGACCCCTGGATAGCTTGCTGGGGTCAGGGGACCCTAGGTGGAGGGCCAGGTGGAATTCTGTGGGCTATACTGCAAGTCCAGGAAGAGAGGTTGATCCCTGGGTAGCTTGCTGGGGTCAGGGGCCCCTAGGTGCAGGTCCAGTGGGCACCCTGAGGCCTATACTGCAAGTCCAGGAACAGAGGTGGGCCCCTGGGTAGCTTGCTGGGATCAGAGGATCCTAGGTGAAGGGCCAGTAGGTTCCCTGGGGCCTATACTGCAAGTCTAGGGAGGGAGGTGGACCCCTGGGTAGCTTGCTGGGGTCAGAGGCCCCTAGGTGGAGGGCCAAGGGGCAACCTGGGGTCTATACTGCAAGTCCTTTGACATCGGTGGACCCCTGGTTAGCTTGCTGGGGTGAGAGGCCCCTAGGTGGAGGGCCAGGGGGCACCCTGGGGCCTATGCTGCAAGTTCAGGGAGGGAGGTGGACCCCTGGGTAGCTTGCTGCGGTCAGGGGCCCCTAGGTGGAGGGTCAGGGGGCACACTGTGGGCTATACTGCATTTCCAGGGAGGGATGTGGACCCCTTGGTAGGTTGCTGGGGTCAGAGGTCCCTAGATGGAGGGCCAAGGGTCACCCTGAGGCCTATACTGCAACTCCATGGAGGGATGTGGACCCCTGGGTAGGTTGCTGGGGTCAGAGGCCCCTAGATGGAGGGCCAAGGGTCACCCTGGGGCCTATACTGCAAGTCCAGGGACATCGGTGGGCGCCTGAGTAGCATAACGGGGTCAGAGGCCCCTAGGTGGAGGGCCAGGGGGTCCCCTGGGGCCTATACTGCAAGTCCAGGGAGAGAGGTGGACCCCTGGGTAGCTTGCTGGGGTCGGGGGCCCTTAGGTGGAGGGCCAGGGGGCACCCTGAAGCCTATACTGCAAGTCCAGGGAGTGAGGTGGACTTCTGGGTAGCTTGCTGGGGTCATAGGCTCCTAGGTGGAGGGCCAGGGGCACACTGGGGCCTACATTGCAAGTCCAGGGAGAGAGGTGGACCCCTGGGTAGCTTGCTGGGGTCAGGGGCCCCTAGGTGGAGGGCAAGGGGGCACCCTGGGGCATATACTGCAAGTCCAGGGAGTGAGGTGGACTCCTGGGTAGCTTGCTGTGGTCATAGGCTCTTAGAAGGAGGGCCAGGGGGCACCCTGGGGCTTAAATTGCAAGTCCAGGGAGAGAGGTGGACTCCTGGGTAGCTTGCTGGGGTCAGAAGCCCCTTGGTGGAGGGCCAGGGGGCACCCTGGGGCCTATACTGCAAGTCCATGGAGAGAGGTGGACCCCTGGGTAGCTCGCTGGGGTCAGAGGCACCTAGGTGGACAGCCACGGGGCACCCTGTGGCCTATACTGCAAGTCCAGGGAGAGATGTGGACCCCTGGGTAGCTTGCTGGGGTCAGAGACCCCTGGGTGGAGGGCCAGGGGGCACCCTGGGGCCTATACTGCAAGTCCAGGGACTTCGGTGGACCCCTGGGTAGCTTGCTGGGGTCAGGGGCCCTTAGGTGGAGGGCCAGGGGGCACCCTGGGGCCCATACTGCAAGTCCAGGAAGAGAAGTGGACCCCTGGGTAGCTTGCTGGGGTCAGGGGCCCCTAGATGGACGTCCAGGGGGCACCCTGGGGCCTATACTTCAAGTCCAGGAAGAGATGCGGAACCCTGGGACCCCAAGGACATCGATGGACCCCTCGGTAGCTTGCTGGGGTCAGGGCCCCTTAGGTGGAGAGCCAGGGGGCACCCTGGGGCCTATACTGCAAGTCTAGGAAGAGTGGTGGACAATTTGGTACCTTGCTGAGGTCAGGCGCCCCTAGGTGAAGGGCCGGGGGGCACCCTGAGGCCTATACTGCAAGCCCAGGGAGGGAGGTGGACCCCTGGGTAGCTTGCTGGGGTCAGGGGCCCTCTATTTGGAGGGAGAAGGGGCACCCTGGGGCCTATACTGCAAGTCCAGGTAGAGAGGTGGACCCCTGGGTAGCTTGCTGGGGTGAGAGGCCCGTAGGTGGAGGGCCAGGGAACACCCTGGGGCCTATACTGCAAGTCCAGGGACATCATTGGACCCCTGGGTAGTTTGCTGGGGTAAGGGGCCCCTAGGTGGAGGGCCAGGGGAAACCCCGGGGACTACACTGCAAGTCCAGGGAGAGAGGAGGACCCCCGGGTAGCTTGCTGGCATCAGACACCCCTAGGTGGAGGGCAAGGGGGCACCCAGGGGCCTATACTGCAAGTCCAGGCAAGGAGGTGGACTACTGGGTAGCTTGCTGGGGTCAGAGGCCCCTAGGTGGAGGGCCAAGGATTTTCCTGGGGCCTATACTGCAAGTCCATGGACATCAGTGGACCCCTGGGTAGCTTGCTAGGGTCAGAGGCCTCTAGATGGAGGGCCAGGGGGTACCTTGGGGCCTATACTGCAAGTCCAGGGACATCGGTGGACCCCTGGGTAACTTGCTGGGGTCAGATGCGCCTAGGTGGAGGGCCAGGGGGCACCCTAGGGCCTATACTTCAAGTCCAGGGAGAGAGGTGGACTCGGGGGTGGCTTGCTGGGGTCAGAGACCCTTGGGTGGAGGGCCAGGGGGCACCCTGGGGCCTACACTGCAAGTCCAGGGAGGGAGGTGGACCACTGGGTTGCTTGCTGGGGTCAGAGGCCCCTAGGTGGAGGGCCAAGGATTTTCCTGGGGCCTATACTGCAAGTCCATGGACCTCGGTGGACCCCTGGGTAGCTTGCTGTGGTCAGGGGTCCTTAGGTGGAAGGCAAGGGCACACCCTGGGGCCTACACTGCAAGTCCAGGAAGAGAATGGACCCCTGTGTAGCTTGCTGGGGTCAGGGGCCCCTAGGTGGAGGGAGATGGAGCAACCTGGAGCCTATACAGCAAGTAAAGGAAGAGAATTGGACCCCTTGGTAGCTTGCTGGGGTCAGAGGCCCCCAGGTGGAGGGCCAATGGGCACCCTGGGGTCTATAATGCAAGTTCAGGGACAATCGTGGACCCCTGGTTAGCTTGCTGGGGTGAGAGGCCCCTAGGTGGAGGACCAGGGGTCACCCTGGGGCCTATACTGCAAGTCCAGGGAGGAAGTTGGACCACTTGGTAGCTTGCTGGGGTCAAGGGGCCCGTAGGTGGAGAGCCAGGGGGCACCCAGTGGGCTATACTGCAAGTCCAGGAAGAGAGGTGGAACCCTGGTTAGCTTGCTGGGGTTTAGGGGCCCCTAGGTGGAGGGCCAGGGGGCACCATGGGGTCTATACTGCAAGTTCAGGGACATCGGTGGACCCCTGGGTGGCTTGATGGGGTCTCTGGTCCCTAGGAGGAAGGCCCAGGGGGCACCCTGGGGCATATACTGCAAGTCTAGGGAGGGAGGTGGACCCCTGGGTAGCTTGCTGGTGTCTAAGGCCACTAGGTGCAGGGCCAACGGGCACCCTGGGACCTATACTGCATGTCCAGGGACATCGGTGGACCCCTGGGTAGCTTGCTGGGGTCAGAGGCCCCTAGGTGGAGGGCCACGGGGTCCCCCGGGGCCTATACTGCAAGGTGAAGGGCCAAGGGGGCACCCTGGGGCCTATAGTGCAAGTCCAAGGACATCGATGGACCCCTCGGTAGCTTGCTGGGGTCAGGGCCCCTTAGGTGGAGAGCCAGGGGGCACCCTGGGGCCTATACTGCAAGTCTAGGAAGAGAGGTGGACAACTTGGTAGCTTGCTGGGGTCAGGCGGCCCTAGGTGAAGGGCCGGGGGGCACCCTGAGGCCTATACTGCAAGCCCAGGGAGGGAGGTGGACCCCTGGGTAGCTTGCTGTGGTCAGGGGTCCTTAGGTGGAAGGCAAGGGCACACCCTGCGGCCTACACTGCAAGTCCAGGAAGATAATTGGACCCCTGTGTAGCTTGCTGGGGTCAGGAGCCCCTAGGTGGAGGGAGAGGGGGCAACCTGGAGCCTATACAGCAAGTAAAGGAAGAGAATTGGACCCCTTGGTAGCTTGCTGGGGTCAGAGGCCCACATGTGGAGGGCCAATGGGCACCCTGGGGTCTATAATGCAAGTCCGGGGACAATCGTGGACCCCTGGTTAGCTTGCTGGGGTGAGAGGCCCCTAGGAGGAGGACCAAGGGGCACCCTGGGGCCTATACTGCAAGTCCAGGGAGGAAGGTGAACCACTGGGTAGCTTGCTGGGGTCAAGGGGCCTGTAGGTGGAGGGCCAGGGGGCACCCAGTGGGCTATACTGCAAGTCCAGGAAGAGAGGTGGACCACTGGGTAGCTTGCTGGGGTCAGGGGCCCCTTGGTGGAGGACCAGGGGGCACCGTGGGGTCTATACTGCAAGTTCAGGGACATCGGTGGACCCCTGGGTAGCTTGCTGGGGTCAGGGGCCCCTAGGTGGAAGGCCAGGGGGCACCCTGGGGGCTATACGGCAAGTCCATGGAGATCGGTGGACCCCTGGGTAGCTTGATGGGGTCTGTGGTCCCTAGGAGGAAGGCCCAGGGGGCACCCTGGGGCATATACTGCAAGTCTAGGGAGGGAGGTGGACCCCTGGGTAGCTTGCTGGTGTCTAAGGCCACTAGGTGCAGGGCCAACGGGCACCCTGGGACCTATACTGCATGTCCAGGGACATCGGTGGACCCCTGGGTAGCTTGCTGGGGTCAGAGGCCCCTAGGTGGAGGGCCACGGGGTCCCCCGGGGCCTATACTGCAAGGTGAAGGGCCAAGGGGGCACCCTGGGGCCTATAGTGCAAGTCTAGGAAGAGAGGTGGACCCCTCGGTAGCTTGCTGGGGTCAGGGCCCCTTAGGTGGAGAGCCAGGGGGCACCCTGGGGCCTATACTGCAAGTCTAGGAAGAGAGGTGGACAACTTGGTAGCTTGCTGGGTTCAGGGTCCCCAAGGTGGAGGGCCAAGGGGCACCCTGTGGGCTATACTGCAAGTCCAGGGAGAGAGGTGGACCCCAGGGTAGCTTGCTGGGTTCAGAGGCCTCTAGATGGAGGGCCAGGGGGTACCTTGGGGCCTATACTGTAAGTCCAGGGACATCGGTGGACCCCTGGGTAACTTGCTGGGGTCAGATGCGCCTAGGTGGAGGGCCAGGGCGCACCCTAGGGCCTATACTTCAAGTCCAGGGAGAGAGGTGGACTCCTGCGTGGCTTGCTGGGGTTAGAGGCCCCTAGGTGGAGGGCCAGGGGGCACACTGGGGCCTATACAGCAAGTTCATTGACATCGGTGGACCAATGGTTAGCTTACTGGGGTGAGAGGCCCCTAGCTGGAGGGCCAGGGGGCACCCTGGGCCCTATACTGCAAGTCCAGGGAGGGAGGTGGACCCCTGGGTAGCTTGCTGGGGTCAGGGGCCCACTATGTGGAGGGAGAGGGGGCACCCTGGGGCTTATACTGCATGTCCAGGGACATCGGTGGACCCCTGGGTAGCTTGCTGGGGTCAGAGGCCCCAGGATGGAGGGCCAGGGGGCACCCTGTGGCCTATAAGGCAAGTCCAGGGACATCGGTGGACACCTGGGTAGCTTGCTGGGAACAGAGGCACCTAGGTGGAGGGCCAGGGGCACCCTGGAGCCTATATTGCAAGTCCAAGGAGAGAGGTGGACCCCTCGGTAGCTTGTTTGGGCCAGAGGCGCCTTGGTGGAGGGCCAGAGGCGCCTTGGTGGAGGGCCAGGGGGCACCCTGGGGCCTCTACTGAAAGTCCAGGGAGAGAGGTGGATCCCCGGTTAGCTTGCTGGGGTCAGGGGCTCTTAGGTGGAGGGCCTGGGGGCATCCTGGGGCCTATACTGCATGTCCAGGAAGAGAAGTGGACCCCTGGGTAGCTTGCTGGGGTCAGAGGCCCCAAAGTGGAGGGCCAAGGGGCACCCTGTGGTCTATACTGCAAGTCCAGGGACATCGGTGGAACCATGGTTAGCTTGCTGGGGTGAGAGGCCCCTAGGTGGAGGGCTAGGGGGCACCCTGGAGCCTATACTGCAAGTCCAGGGAGGGAGGTGGACCCCTGGGTAGCTTGCTGGGGTCAGTGGCCTCTAGGTGGAGGGCCAGGGGGCACCCCTGGGAATATACTGCAAGTCCAGGAAGAGAAGTGGACCCCTGGGTAGCTTGCTGGGGTCAGGGGCTCTTAGGTGGAGGGCCTGGGGGCATCCTGGGGCCTATACTGCATGTCCAGGAAGAGAAGTGGACCCCTGGGTAGCTTGCTGGGGTCAGAGGCCCCAAAGTGGAGGGCCAAGGGGCACCCTGTGGTCTATACTGCAAGTCCAGGGACATCGGTGGACCCCTGGGTAGCTTGCGTGGGTCTGACGCCCTTAGATGGAGGGCCAGGGGCACCCTGGGGCCTATACTGCAAGTCCAGGGAGGGATTTGGACTCCTGGGTAGCTTGCTGGGGTCATAGGCTCCTAGGTGGAGGGCCAGGGTGCACCCTGGGGCCTATACTGCAAGTCCAGGGACATCGGTGGACCCCTGGGTAGCTTGCGTGGGTCTGACGCCCTTAGATGGAGGGCCAGGGGCACCCTGGGGCCTATACTGCAAGTCCAGGGACATCGGTGGACCCCTGGGTAGCTTGCTGGGGTCAGAGGCCCCAAGGTAGAGGGCCAGGGGGCACCCTGGGGCATTTACTGCTAGTCCAGGGAGAGAGGTGGACCTCTGGGTAGCTTGCTGGGGTCAAGGGCCACTAGGTGGAGGGCCAGGGGGCACCCTGGGGCCAATACCGCAAGTCCAGGGAGAGAGGTGGACCCCTGGGTAGCTTGCTGGGGTCAGGGGCCCTCTATATGGAGGGAGAAGGGGCACCCTGGGGCCTATACTGCAAGTCCAGGTAGAGAGGTGGACCCCTGTGTAGCTTGCTGGGTTCAAGGGCCACTAGGTGCAGGGCCAGGGGGCACCCTGGGGCATATAGTGCAAGTCCAGGGAGAGAGGTGGACCCCTGGGTAGCTTGCTGGGGACAGAGGCCCCAAGGTAGAGGGCCAGGGGGCACCCTGGGGCATTTACTGCTAGTCCAGGGAGAGAGGTGGACCTCTGGGTAGCTTGCTGGGGTCAAGGGCCACTAGGTGGAGGGCCAGGGGGCACCCTGGGGCCTATACTGCAAGTCCAGGTAGAGAGGTGGACCCCTGGGTAGCTTGCTGGGTTCAAGGGCCACTAGGTGGAGGGCCAGGGGGCACCCTGGGGCCTATAGTGCAAGTCCAGGGAGTAAGGTGGACTCCTGGGTAGCTTGCTGGGGTCATAGGCTCCTAGGTGGAGGGCCAGGGTGCATCGGTGGACCCCTGGGTAGCTTGCTGGGGTTAGAGGCGCCTAGGTGGAGGACCAGGGGGCACCCTGTGGCCTATACTGCAAGTACAGGGAGAGAGGTGGACCCCTGGGTAGCTTGCTGGGGTCAGGGACCCCTGGGTGGAGGGCCAGGGGGCACCCTGGGGCCTTTACTGCAAGTCCAGGGACTTCGGTGGACCCCTGGTTAGCTTGCTGGGGTGAGAGGCCCGTAGGTGGAGGGCCAGGGGGCACTCTGGGGCCTATACTGCAAGTCCAGGGAGGGAAGTGGACCCCTGGGTAGCTTGCTGGGGTTAGGGGCCCTCTATGTGGAGGGAGAGGGGGCAACCTGGGGCCTATACTGCAAGTCCAGGTAGAGAGGTGGACCCCTGGGTAGCTTGTGGGTTCAGGGGCCCCTAGGTGGAGGGCCAGGGAGCACCCTGTGGGCTATACCGCAAGTCCAGGAAAAGAGGTTGACCTCTGGGTAGCCTGTTGGGGTCAAGGGCCCCTAGGTGGAGGGCCAGGGAGTCCCCTGGGGCCTATACTGAAAGTCCAGGGAGAGAAGTGTACCCCTGGGTAGCTTGCTGGGGTCAGAGGCCCCTACACGGAGGCCAGGGGGCACCCTGCGGTCAAAGGCTCCTAGGTGGAGGGCCAGGGTGCACCCTGGGGCCTACACTGCAAGTCCAAGGAGAGAGGTGGACCCCTGGGTAGCTTGCTGGGGTCAGAGACTCCTATATGGAGGGCAAGGGGGCACCCTGGGGATACACTGCAAGTAAAGGGAGATCGGTGGACCCCTGGGTAGCTTGCTGGGGTGAGAGGCCCCTAGATGGAGGGCTAGGGGGCATCCTGGGGCCTATATTTCAAGTCCAGGGACATGTGTGAACCCCTGGGCAGCTTGCTGGGGTCAGAGGCGCCTAGGTCGAGGGCCAGGGGACACCCTGGGGCTTATACTATACTGCAAGTCCAGGGAGACAGGTGGACCCCTGGGTAGCTTGCTGGGGTGAGAGGCCCCTAGGTGGAGGGCCAGGGGGCACCCTGGGGCCTATACTGCAAGTCCAGGTACATCGGTGGACCCCTGGGTATCTTGCAGGGGTCAGGGGCCTTTAGGTGGAGGGACAGGGGGCACCCTGGGGGCAATACTGCAAGTCAAGAAAGAGAAGTGGACCCCTGGGTAGCTTGCTGGGGTCAGGGGACTCTAGGTGGAAGCCAAGGGGGCACCCTGGGGTCTATACTGCAAGTCCAGGAAGAGATGTGGACCCCTGGGTAGCTTGCTGGGGTCAGGTTTCCCTAGATGGAGGGAGAGGGGGCACCCTGGGGCCTATACTGCATGTCCAGGGACATCGGTGGACCCCTGGGTAGCTTGCTGGGGTCAGAGGCCCCTAGGTGGAGGGCCAGGGGGTCCCCCGGGGCCTATACTGCAAGGTGAAGGGCCAAGGGGGCACCCTGGGGCCTATAGTGCAAGTCCAAGGACATCGAAGGACCCCTTGGTAGCTTGCTGGGGTCAGGGCCCCTAGGTGGAGGGCCAGGGGGCACCCTGGGGCCTATACTGCAAGTCTAGGAAGAGAGGTGGACAACTGGGTAGCTTGCTGGGGTCAGGCGCCTCTAGGTGAAGGGCCGGGGGGCACCCTGAGGCCTATACTGCAAGCCCAGGGAGGGAGGTGGACCCCTGGGTAGCTTGCTGGGGTCATGGGCTCCTAGCTGGAGAGCCAGGGGGCACACTGGGGACTACATTGCAAGTCCAGGGAGAGAGGTGGACCCCTGGGTAGCTTGCTGGAGTCATAGGCTCCTAGATGATGGGCCAGGGGGCACCCTGGGGCCTACATTGCAAGTCCAGGGAGAGAGGTGGACTCCTGGGTAGCTTGCTGGGGTCAGAGGCCCCTAGGTGGAGGGCCAGGGGGCACCATGGGGCCTATACTGCAAGTCCAGGGAGAGAGGTGGACCCCTGGGTAGCTTGCTGGGGTCAGAGTCACCTAGGTGGAGGGCCAGGGGGCACCCTGTGGCCTATACTGCAAGTCCAGGGAGAGATGTGGACCCCTGGGTAGCTTGCTGGGGTTAGAGACCCCTGTGTGGAGGGCCAGGGGGCACCCTGGGGCCTATACTGCAAGTCCAGGCACTTCGGTGGACCCCTGGGTAGCTTGCTGGGGTCAAGGGCCCTTAGGTGGAGGGCCAGGGGGCACCCTGGGGCCTATACTGCAAGTCCAGGAAGAGAAGTGGACCCCTGGGTAGTTTGCTGGGGTCAGGGCCCCTAGGTGGAGGGCCAGGGGACACCCTGGGGCCTATACTGCAAGTCCAGGAAGAGATGTGGAACCATGGGTAGCTTGCTGGGGTCAGGGGCCCTTAGGTGGAGGGCCAGGGGGCACCCTAGGGCCTGTACTGCAAGTCCAATGAGGGAGGTGGACCCCACGGTAGCTTGCTGGGGTCAGAGACCCCTAGGTGGAGGGCAAGGGGCCACCCTGGGGCCTATACTGCAAGTCTAGGAAGAGAGGTGGAAAACTGGGTAGCTTGCTGGTGTCAGGCGCCCCTAGGTGAAGGGCTGGGGGGCATGCTGAGGCCTATACTGCAAGCCCAGGGAGGGAGGTGGACCCCTGGGTAGCTTGCTGGGGTCAGGCTCCCCAAGGTGGAGGGCCAGGGGGCACCCTGTGGGCTATACTGCAAGTCCAGGAAGAGAGGTGGACCCCAGGGTAGCTTTCTTTGGTCAGGGGCCCCTAGGTGCAGGGCCAGGGGGCACCCTGGGCCTATACTGCAAGTCCAGGAAGAGAGGTTAACCCCTAGGTAGTTTCCTGGGGTCAAAGGCCCCTAGGTGGAGAGCCAGGCGGTCCCCTGGGGCCTATACTGCAAGTCCAGGGAGAGAGGTGAACCCCTGGGTAGCTTGCTGGGTTAGGGCCCCCTAAGTGGAGGGACAGGGAGCACCCTGGGGCCTATACTGCAAGTCCAGGAAGAGAGGTGGACCCCTGGGTAGCTTGCTGGCGACAGAGGCCCCTAAGTGAAGGGCCAGGGGGCACCCTGGGGCCTATACAGCAAGTCCAGGGAGATTGGTGGACCCCTGAGTAGATTTCTGTGGTCAGGGGCCAATAGGTGGTGGGGAAGGGGGTCCCCTGGGGCTTATACTGCAAGTCCAGGAAGAGAGGTGGACCCCTGGGTAGCTTGCTGGCGACAGAGGCCCCTAGGTGAAGGGCCAGAGTGCACCCTGGGGCCTACACTGCAAGTCCAGGGAGAGAGGTGGACCCCTGGGTAGCTTGCTAGGGTCAGATAACCCTAGGTGGAGTGCAAGGGGGCAACCTATTGCCTACACTGCAAGTCCAGGGGGGAGGTAGACCCCTGGGTAGCTTGCTGGGGTCAGAGGCCCCTAGGTGGAGGGCCAGGGGGAACCCTGGGGCCTATACTGCAAGTCAAGGGACATCGGTGGACCCCTGTGTAGCTTGCTGGGGTCAGGGGCCCTTAGGTGGAGGTTCAAGGGTTTTCCTGGGGCCTATAATGCAAGTCCAGAGACATCGCTGGACCCCTGGGTAGCTTGCTGGGGTCAGAGGCCCCTAGGTGGAGGGCAAGGGGGCACCCTGGGGCCTATACTGCAAGTCAAGGGACATCGGTGGACCACTGGGTAGCTTGCTGGGGTAAGAGGCCCCAAGATGGAGGTTCAAGGGTTTTCCTGGGGCCTATAATGCAAGTCCAGAGACATCGCTGGACCCCTGGGTAGCTTGCTGGGGTCAGAGGCGCCTAGGTGGAGGGCCAGGGGGCCTCCCTGCAAGGGGGCCACCCTGGGGCCTCTACTGCAAGTCCAGGGACAGAGGTGGACCCCTGGGTAGCTTGCTGGGGTAAGAGACCCCTAGGTGGAGGGCAAGGGGACACCCTGGGGCCTACACTGCAAGTCCAGGGATGGAGGTGGACCCCTGGGTAGCTTGCTGGGGTCAGAGGCCCCTATGTGAAGGGCCAAGGGGCACCCTGTGGCCTATAGTCAAGTCCAGGGACATCGGTGGGCCCCTGGGTAGCTTGCTGGGGACAGAGGCGTCTAGGTGGAGGGCCAGGGTGCAACCTGGGGCATTTACTGCAAGTCCAGGGATAGAGGTGGACTCCTGGGTAGCTTGCTTGGGTCAGAGGCCCCTAGAAGGAGGGCCAGGGGTCACCCTGGGGAAATGTCCAGGTACATCGGTGGACCCCTGGGTATTTTGCTGGGGTCAGGGGCCCTTAGGTGGAGGGCTAGGGGGCACCCTGGGTCCTAATCTGCAAGTCAAGGAAGAGAAGTAGACCACTGGGTAACTTGCTGGGGTCAGGGGCCTCTAGGTGGAGGGCCAGGGGGCACCCTGGGGCCTATACTGCAAGTCCAAGGTGAGAGGTGGTCCTCTGGGTAGCTTGCTGGGGTCAGAGGCCTCTAGATAGAGGGCCAGGGGGCACCTTGGGGCCTATACTGCAAGTCCAGGGACATCGGTGGACCCCTGGGTAGCTTGCTGGGGTCAGATGCGCCTAGGTGGAGGGCCAGGGGACACAGTAGGGCCTATACTGCAAGTCCAGGGAGAGAGGTGGACTCCTGGGTGGCTTGCTGGGGTCAGAGGCCCCTAGGTGGAGGGCCAGGGGGCTCACTGGGGCCTATACTGCAAGTCCATTGACATCGGTGGACCCCTGGTTAGCTTGCTGGGGTGAGAGGCCACTAGGTGGAGGGCCAGGGGGCGCCCTGGGGCCTATACTGCAAGTCCAGGGAGGGAGGTGGACCCCTGTGTAGCTTGCTGGGGTCAGGGGCCCTCTATGTGGAGGGAGAAGGGGCACCCTGGGGCCTATACTGCAAGTCCAGGTAGAGAGGTGGACCCCTGGGTAGCTTGCTGGTTTCAGGGGCCCTCTATGTGGAGGGAGAAGGGGCACCCTGGGGCCTATACTGCAAGTCCAGGAAGAGAGGTGGACCCCTGGGTAGCTTGCTGGGGTCAGGGGCTCCTAGGTGGAGGGCCAGGGGGCACCCTAAGGCCTATACTGCAAGTCCTGTAACAGAGGTGGACCCCTGGGTAGCTTGCTGGGGTCAGAGGCCACTAGGTGGAGGGCCAACTGGCACCCTGGGACCTATACTGCAAATCCAGCGAGATCGGTGGACCCCTGGGTAGCTTGATGGGGTCAGAGGCCCCTAGGTGGAAGGCCCATGGGGAACCCTGGGCCTATACTGCAAGTCTGTGGAAGGATGTGGACCCCTGGGTAGCTTGCTGGGGTAAGAGGCCACTAGGTGGAGGGCCAACTGGCACCCTGGGACCTATACTGCAAGTCCAGGGACATCGATGGACCCCTGGGTGGCTTGCTGGGGTCAGAGGCCCCTAGGAGGACAGCCAGGGGGTCCTTTGGGGCCTATAATGCAAGTCTAGGAAGAGAGGTGGACAACTGGGTAGCTTGCTGGGGTCAAGCGCCCCTAGGTGAAGGGCCGTTTGGCACCCTGAGGCCTATACTGCAAGCCCAGGGAGGGAGGTGGATCCCTGGGTAGCTTGCTGGGGTCAGGGTCCCCAAGGTGGAGGGCCAGGGGGCACCCTGTGGGCTATACTGCAAGTCCAGGAAGAGAGGAGGACCCCAGGGTAGCTTCCTGGGGTCAGGGGCCCCTAAGTGGAGGGCCAGATGGAACCCTGTGGGCTATACTGCAAGTCCAGGAAGAGAGGTTGACCCCAGGGTAGCTTGCTGGGGTCTGGGGCCCCTGGGTGGAGGGCCAGGGGGCACCCTGAGGCCTATACTGCACGTCCAGGAAGAGTGGTGGACCCCTGGGTAGCTTGCTGGGGTCAGAGGCCCTTAGGTGAAGGGCCAGGGGTCACCCTGGGGCCTATACTGCAAGTCCAGGGAGATAGGTTGACCCCTGGGTAGCTTGCTGGGATCAGGGTCCCTAAGGTGGAGGGCCAGGGGTTCACCCTGTTGGCTATACGGCAAGTCCAGGGAGAGAGGTGGACCCCTGGGTAGCTTGCTGAGGTCAGGGGGGCCCTAGGTGGAGGGCCAGGGGGAACCCCTGGGCCTATACTGCAAGTCCAGGAAGAGAAGTGGACCCCTGGGGAGTTGCTGGGGTCAGGGGCCCTTAGGTGGAGGGCCAGGGGGCACCCTGGGGCCTATACTGCAAGTCCACGAAGAGAGGAGGACCCCTGGGTAGCTTGCTGGGGTCAGAGGCAAAAAGGTGAAGGGCCTGGGGGCACACTCGAGCCTATACTGCAAGTCCAGGGAGATCAGTGGACCCCTGGGTAGCTTGCTGGGGTGAGAGGCCCCTAGATGGAGGGCCAGTGGGCATCCTGGGGCCTATATTGCAAGTCCATGGACATCTTTGGACCCCTGGGTAGCTTGCTTGGGTCAGAGGCCCCTAGGTGGAGGGCCAGGGGGCACCCTGGGGCCTTTACTGCAAGTCCAGGGAGGGAGGTGGACCCCTGGAAAGCTTGCTGAGGTCAGGGGGGCCCTAGGTGGAGGGCCAGGGGGAACCCCTGGGCCTATACTGCAAGTCCAGGAAGAGAAGTGGACCCCTGGGGAGCTTGCTGGGGTCAGGGGCCCCTAGGTGGAGGGCCAAGGGGCAACCTGGGGCCTATACTGCAAGTCCACGAAGAGAGGAGGACCCCTGGGTAGCTTGCTGGGGTCAGAGGCAAATAGGTGAAGGGCCTGGGGGCACCCTCGAGCCTATACTGCAAGTCCAGGGAGATCAGTGGACCCCTGGGTAGCTTGCTGGGGTGAGAGGCCCCTAGATGGAGGGCCAGGGGGCATCCTGGGGCCTATATTGCAAGTCCATGGACATATGTGGACCCCTGGGTAGCTTGCTTGGGTCAGAGGCCCCTAGGTGGAGGGCCAGGGGGCACCCTGGGGCCTATAGTGCAAGTCCAGGAAGAGAAGTGGACCCCTGGGTAGCTTGCTGGGGTCCGGGGCCCTTAGGTGGAGGGACAGGGGCACCCTGGGGCTATACTACAAGTCAAGAAAGAAAAGTGGACCCCTGGGTAGCTTGCTGGGGTCAGGGGACACTAGGTGGAGGCCCAGGGCCCTGAGAAAGTCAAGAAAGAGATGTGGACCCCTGGGTAGCTTGCTGGGGTCAGGGCCCCTAGTTGGAGGGAGAAGGGGCACCCTGGGGCCTATACTGCAAGTCCAGGGACATCGGTGGACCCCTGGGTAGCTTGCTGGGGTCAGAGGCGCCTAGGTGGAGGACCAGGGGGCACCCTGGGGCCTATACTGCAAGTCCAGGGAGAGAGGTGGACCCCTGGGTAGCTTGCTGGGGTCAAAGGCCCCTAAGTGGAGGGCCAAGGGGAACCCTGGGGAATATACTGCAAGTCCAGGGACATCGGTGGACCCCTGGGTAGCTTGCTGGGGTCAGAGGCCCCTAGGTGGAGGGCCAGGGGGAACCCTGGGGCCTATACTGCAAGTCAAGGGACATCTGTGGACCCCTGTGTAGCTTGCTGGGTTCATGGGCCCTTAGGTGGAGGAACAGGGGGCACCCTGGGGGCTATACTGCAAGTCAAGAAAGAGGAGTGGACCCCTGGGTTGCTTGCTGGGGTCAGGGGACTCTAGGTGGAGGTCCAGGGGGCACCCTGGGGCCTATACTGCAAGTCCAGTAAGAGATGTGGACCCCTGGGTAGCTTGCTGGGGTCAGAGGCCCCTAGGTGGAGGGCAAGGGGGCACCCTGGGGCCTATACTGCAAGTCAAGGGACATAGGTGGACCACTGGGTAGCTTGCTGGGGTAAGAGGCCCCAAGATGGAGGTTCAGGGGTTTTCCTGGGGCCTATAATGCAAGTCCAGAGACATCGCTGGACCCCTGGGTAGCTTGCTGGGGTCAGAGGCGCCTAGGTGGAGGGACAGGGGGCCTCCCTGCAAGGGGGCCACCCTGGGGCCTCTACTGCAAGTCCAGGGACAGAGGTGGACCCCTGGGTAGCTTGCTGGGGTCAGAGACCCCTAGGTGGAGAGCAAGGGGACACCCTGGGGCCTACACTGCAAGTAAAGGAAGAGAAGTAGACCCCTGGGTAGCTTGCTGGGGTCAGGGGCCTCTAGGTGGAGGGCCAGGGGGCACCCTGGGGAATATACTGCAAGTCCAGGGACATCGGTGGACCCCTGGGTAGCTTGCTGGGGTCAGAGGCCGCTAGATAGAGGGCCAGGGGGCACCTTGGGGCCTATACTGCAAGTCCAGGGACATCGGTGGACCCCTGGGTTGCTTGCTGGGGTCAGATGCGCCTAGGAGGAGGGCCAGGGGGCACCGTAGGGCCTATACTGCAAGTGCAGGGAGAGAGGTGGACTCCTGGGTGGCTTGCTGGGGTCAGAGGCCCCTAGGTGGAGGGCCAGGGGGCTCACTGGGGCCTATACTGCAAGTCCATTGACATCGGTGGACCCCTGGTTATCTTGCTGGGGTGAGAGGCCCCTAGGTGGAGGGCCAGGGGGCGCCCTGGGGCCTATACTGCAAGTCCAGGGAGGGAGGTGGACCCCTGTGTAGCTTGCTGGGGTCAGGGGCCCTCTATGTGGAGGGAGAAGGGGCACCCTGGGGCCTTTACTGCAAGTCCAGGTAGAGAGGTGGACCCCTGGGTAGCTTGCTGGTTTCAGGGGCCCTTAGGTGAAGGGCCAGGGGTCACCCTGGGGCCTATTCTGCAAGTCCAAGGAGGGAGGTGGACCGCTGGGTAGCTTGCTGGGTTCAGGGGCCCCTCGGTGGAGGGCCAGGGAAGACCCTGTGGGCTATACTGCATGTCCAGGAAAAGAGGTTGACCTCTGGGTAGCTTGCTGGGGTCAGAGGCCCCTAGGTGAAGGGCCAAGGGGCACCCTGTGGCCTATAGTCAAGTCCAGGGACATCGGTGGACCCCTGGGTAGCTTGCTGGGGACAGAGGCGTCTAGGTGGAGGGCCAGGGGGCAACCTGGGGCATATACTGCAAGTCCAAGGAGGGAACTGGACTCCTGGGTAGCTTGCTGGGGTCAGAGGCCCCTAGAAGGAGGGCCAGGGGTCACCCTGGGGGAATGTCCAGGTACATCGGTGGACCCCTGGGTATTTTGCTGGGATCAGGGGCCCTTAGGTGGAGGGCCAGGGGGCACCCTGGGGCCTAATCTGCAAGTCAAGGAAGAGAAGTAGACCCCTGGGTAGTTTGCTGGGGTCAGGGGCCTCTAGGTGGAGGGCCAGGGGGCACCCTGGGGAATATACTGCAAGTCCAGGGACATCAGTGGACCCCTGGGTAGCTTTCTGGGGTCAGAGGCCTATAGATAGAGGGCCAGGGGGCACCTTGGGGCCTATACTGCAAGTCCAGGGACATCAGTGGACCCCTGGGTAGCTTGCTGGGGTAAGATGCGCCTAGGTGGAGGGCCAGGGGGCACCGTAGGGCCTATACTGCAAGTCCAGGGAGAGAGGTGGACTCCTGGGTGGATTGCTGGGGTCAGAGGCCCCTAGGTGGAGGGCCAGGGGGCTCACTGGGGCCTATACTGCAAGTAAAGGGAGGGAGGTGGACCCCTGTGTAGCTTGCTGGGGTCAGGGGCCCTCTATGTGGAGGGAGAGGGGGCACCCAGGGGCCTATACTGCAAGTCCAGGTAGAGAGGTGGACCCCTGGGTAGCTTGCTGGTTTCAGGGGCCCCTAGGTGAACGGCAAGGGGGCACCCTGGGGCCTATTCTGAAAGTCCAGGGAGGGAGGTGGGCCGCTGGGTAGCTTGCTGGGTTCAGGGGCCCCTCGGTGGAGGGCCAGGGAAGACCCTGTGGGCTATACTGCATGTCCAGGAAAAGAGGTTGACCTCTGGGTAGCTTGCTGGGGTCAGGGGCCCCTAGGTAGAGGGCCCGGGGGCACCCTGGGGCCTACACTGCAAGTCCAGGGAGAGAGGTGGACCCCTGGGTAGCTTGCTGGGGTCAGAGACTCCTATATGGAGGGCAAGGGCAAGTCCTGGGAGGAAGGTGGACCCCTGGGTAGCTTGCTGGGGTCAGGGGCCCCTAGGTGGAGGGCCAGGGGGAACCCTGTGGGCTATACTGCAAGTCCAGGGAGGGAGGTGGACCCCTGGGTAGCTTGCTGGGGTCAGGGGCCCCTAGGTGGAGGGAGAGGGGGCACCCTGGGGCCTACACTGCAAGTCCAGGAAGAGAGGTGGACCCCTGGGTAGCTTGCTTTGGTCAGGGGCCCCTAGGTGGAGGGGCAGGGGGCACCCTGGGCCTATACTGCAAGTCCAGGAAGAGAGGTGGACCCCTGGGTAGCTTGCTGGGGTGAGAGGACCCTAGGTGGAGGGCCAAGGGTCACCCTGGGGCCTATACTGCAAGTCCAGGGATATCGGTGGATGCCCGGCTAGCTTGCTGGAGTGAGAGGCCCCTAGGTGGAGGGACAGGGGGCACCCTGGGGCCTATAATGCAAGTCCAGGGAGATCTGTGGACCCTTGGGTAGCTTGCTGGGGTCAGAGGCCCCTAAATGGAGGGCCAGGGGGGAACCCTGGGGCCTATAATGCAAGTCCAGGAAGAAAAGTGGACCCCTGTGTAGCTTGCTGGGGTCAGGGGCCCCTAGGTGGAGGGAGAGGGGGCACCCTGGGGCCTATACTGCAAGTCCAGGAAGAGAGGTGGACCCCTGGTTCGCTTGCTGGGGTCAGGGGCCCCTAGGTGGAGGGCCAGATGGAACCCTGTGGGCTATACTGCAAGTGCAGGAAAAAAAGTGGACCCCTGTGTAGCTTGCTGGGGTCAGGGGCCCCTAGGTGGAGGGAGAGGGGGCACCCTGGGGCCTATACTGCAAGTCCAGGAAGAGAGGTGGACCCCTGGTTAGCTTGCTGGGGTCAGGGGCCCCTAGGTGGAGGGCCAGATGGAACCCTGTGGGCTATACTGCAAGTGCAGGAAGAGATGTTGACCCCTGGGTAGCTTGCTGGGGTCAGGGGCCCCTAGGTGGAGGGCCAGGGAGCACCCTGAGGCCTATACTGCAAGTCCTGGAACAGAGGTGGACCACTGGGTAGCTTGCTGGGGTCAGAGGATCCTAGATGAAGGGCCAGGGGGCACCCTGGGGCCTATACTGCAAGTCCAGGGAGATCGGTGGACCCCTGGGTAGCTTGATGTGGTCAGAGGCCCCTAGGTGGAAGGCCCAGGGGTAACCCTGGGGCCTATACTGCAAGTCTATGGAGGGAGGTGGACCCCTGGGTAGCTTGCTGGGGTAAGAGGCCACTAGGTGGAGGGCCAACTGGCACCCTGGGACCTATACTGCAAGTCCAGGGACATCGATGGACCCCTGGGTAGCTCTCTGGGGTCAGAGGCCCCTAGGAGGACGGCCAGGGGGTCCCTTGGGGCCTATAATGCAAGTCTAGGAAGAGAGGTGGACAACTGGGTAGCTTGCTGGGGTCAAGCGCCCCTAGGTGAAGGGCCGGTGGGCACACTGAGGCCTATACTGCAAGCCCAGGGAGGGAGGTGGATCCCTGGGTAGCTTGCTTTGGTCAGGGGCCCCTAGGTGGAGGGGCAAGGGGCACCCTGGGCCTATACCGCAAGTCCAGGAAGAGAGGTGGACCCCTGGGTAGCTTGCTGGCGTGAGAGGCCCCTAGGTGGAGGGCCAGGGGGCACCCTGGGGCCTATACTGCAAGTCTAGGGAGATCGGTGGACCCTTGGGTAGCTTGCTGGGGTCAGAGGCCCCTAAATGGAGGGCCATGGGGGAACCCTGGGGCCTATACTGCAAGTCCAGGAAGAGAAGTGGACCCCTGGGTAGCTTGCTGGGGTCAGGTCCCCCTAGGTGGAGAGAGAAGGGGCACCCTGTGGGCTATACTGCAAGTCCAGGAAGAGAGGAGGACCCCAGGGTAGCTTGCTTTGGTCAGGGGCCCCTAGGTGGAGGGGCAAAGGGCACCCTGGGCCTATACCGCAAGTCCAGGAAGAGAGGTGGACCCCTGGGTAGCTTGCTGGCGTGAGAGGCCCCTAGGTGGAGGGCCAGGGGACACCCTGGGGCCTATACTGCAAGTCTAGGGAGATCGGTGGACCCTTGGGTAGCTTGCTGGGGTCAGAGGCCCCTAAATGGAGGGCCATGGGGGAACCCTGGGGCCTATACTGCAAGTCCAGGAAGAGAAGTGGACCCCTGGGTAGCTTGCTGGGGTCAGGTCCCCCTAGGTGGAGAGAGAGGGGGCACCCTGAGGCCTATACTGCAAGTCCAGGAAGAGAAGTGGACCCCTGGGTAGCTTGCTGGGGTCAGGGGCCCTTAGGTGGAGGGCCAGAGGGCACCCTGGGGAATATACTGCAAGTCCAGGGACATAGGTGGACCCCTGGGTAGCTTGCTGGGGTCAGAGACCCCTAGGTGGAGGGCAAGGGGGCACCCTGGGGCCTACACTGCAAGTCCAGGGAGGAAGTGGATCCTTGGGTAACTTGCTGGGGACAGAGGCGCCTAGGTGGAGGGCCAACGGGCACCCTGGGGCATATACTGCAAGTCCAGGGAGAGAGGTGGACCCCTGGGTAGCTTGCTGGGGTCAGAGGCCCGTAGGTGGAGGCCCAAGGGGCACCCTGGGGAATATACTGCAAGTCCAGGGTCATCGGTTGACTCCTGGGTAGATTGCGTGGGTCAGACACCCTTAGATGGAGGGCCAGAGGGCACCCTGGGGCCTATACTGCAAGTCCAGGAAGAGAGGTGGACCCCTGGGTAGCTTGCTGGGGTCAGGGGCCCCTAGGTGGAGGGCCAGATGGAACCCTGTGGGCTAAACTGCAAGTCCAGGAAGAAAGGTTGACCCCTGGGTAGCTTGCTGGGGTCAGGGGCCCCTAGGTGGAGGGCCAGGGGGCACCCTGAGGCCTATACTGCAAGTCCTGTAACAGAGGTGGACCCTGGGTAGCTTGCTGGGGTCAGAGGCCACTAGGTGGAGGGCCAACTGGCACCCTGGGACCTATACTGCAAGTCCAGGGAGATCGGTGGACCCCTGGGTAGCTTGATGGGATCAGAGGCCCCTAGGTGGAAGGCCCAGGGGGAACCCTGGGGCCTATACTGCAAGTCTATGGAGGGAGGTGGACCCCTGGGTAGCTTGCTGGGGTAAGAGGCCACTAGGTGGAGGGCCAACTGGCACCCTGGGACCTATACTGCAAGTCCAGGAACATCCCCTAGGAGGAGGGCCAGGGGGTCCCCTGGGGCCTATAATGCAAGTCTAGGAAGGGAGTTGGACAACTGGGTAGCTTGCTGGGGTCAAGCGCCCCTAGGTGAAGGGCCGGTGGGCACCCTGAGGCCTATACTGCAAGCCCAGGGAGGGAGGTGGATTCCTGGGTAGCTTGCTGGGGTCAGGGTCCCCAAGGTGGAGGGCCAGGGGGCACCCTGTGGGCTATACTGCAAGTCCAGGAAGAAAGGAGGACCCCAGGGTAGCTTGCTTTGGTCAGGGGCCCCTAGGTGGAGGGGCAAGGGGCACCCTGGGCCTATACTGCAAGTCCAGGAAGAGAGGTGGACCCCTGGGTAGCTTGCTGGGGTGGGAGGCTGCTAGGTGGAGGGCCAGGGGGCACCCTGGGGCCTATACTGCAAGTCTAGGGAGATCTGTGGACCCTTGGGTAGCTCGCTGGGGTCAGAGGCCCCTAAATGGAGGGCCAGGGGGGAACCCTGGGGCCTATACTGCAAGTCCAGGAAGAGAAGTGGACCCCTGGGTAGCTTGCTGGGGTCAGGGGACATTAAGTGGAGGGCCAAGGGGCACCCTGAGGCCTATACTGCAAGTCCAGGAAGAGAAGTAGACCCCTGGGTAGCTTGCTGGGGTCAGAGGCCCCTAGTTGGAGGGAGAGGGGGCACCCTGGTGCCTATACTGCAAGTCCAGGAAGAGAGGTGGACCTCTGTGTAGCTTCCTGGGGTCAGGGGCCCATAGGTGGAGGGCCAGATGGAACCTTGTGGGCTATACTGCAAGTCCAGGAAGAGAGGAGGACCCCTGGGTAGCTTCCTGGGGTCAGAGGCAAATAGGTGAAGGGCCTGAGGCACCCTCGAGCCTATACTGCAAGTACAGTTAGATCTGTGGACCCCTGGGTAGCTTGCTGGGGTGAGAGGCCCTTAGGTGGAGGGCCAGGGGGCATCCTGGGGCCTCTATTGCAAGTCCAAGGACATCTGTGGACCCCTGGGTAGCTGGCTTGGGTCAGAGGCGCCAAGTTGGAGGGCCAGGGGGCACCCTGGGGCCTATAGTGCAAGTCCAGGGACATCGGTGGAACCCTGGGTAGCTTGCTGGGGTCAGGGGCTATTAGGTGGAGGGACAGGGGGCACCCTGGGGGCTATACTGCAAGTCAAGAAAGAAAAGTGGACCCCTGGGTAGCTTGCTGGGGTCAGGGGACTCTAGGGTGTGGCCCAGGGTCCTGAAAAAGTCAAGAAAGAGATGTGGACCCCTTGGTAGCTTGCTGGGGTCAGGGCCCTAGTTGGAGGGAGAAGGGGCACCCTGGGGCCTATACTGCAAGTCCACGAAGAGAAGTGGAACCCTGGGTAGCTTGCTGGGGTCAGGTCCCCCTAGGTGGAGAGAGAGGGCGCACCCTGAGGCCTATACTGCAAGTCCAGGAAGAGAAGTGGACCCCTGGGTAGCTTGCTGGGTTCAGGGGCCCTTAGGTGGAGGGCCAGGGGGCACCCTGGGGAATATACTGCAAGTCCAGGGACATAGGTGGACCCCTGGGTAGCTTGCTGGGGTCAGAGACCCCTAGGTGGAGGGCAAGGGGGCACCCTGGGGCCTACACTGCAAGTCCAGGGAGGGAAGTGGACTCCTGGGTAACTTGCTGGGGACAGAGGCGCTTAGGTGGAGGGCCAAGGGGCACCCTGGGGAATATACTGCAAGTCCAGGGTCATCGGTGGACCCCTGGGTAGATTGCGTGGGTCAGACGCCCTTAGATATAGGGCCAGAGGGCACCCTGGGGCCTATACTGCAAGTCCAGGAAGAGAGGTGGACCCCTGGGTAGCTTGCTGGGGTCAGGGGCCCCTAGGTGGAGGGCCAGATGGAACCCTGTGGGCTAAACTGCAAGTCCAGGAAGAAAGGTTGACCCCTGGGTAGCTTGCTGGGGTCAGGGGCCCCTAGATGGAGGGCCAGGGGGTACCCTGAGGCCTATACTGCAAGTCCTGTAACAGAGGTGGACCCTGGGTAGCTTGCTGGGGTCAGAGGCCACTAGGTGGAGGGCCAACTGGCACCCTGGGACCTATACTGCAAGTCCAGGGAGATCGGTGGACCCCTGGGTAGCTTGATGGGATCAGAGGCCCCTAGGTGGAAGGCCCAGGGGGAACCCTGGGGCCTATGCTGCAAGTCTATGGAAGGAGGTGGACCCCTGGGTAGCTTACTGGGGTAAGAGGCCACTAGGTGGAGGGCCAACTGGCACCCTGGGACCTATACTGCAAGTCCAGGAACATCCCCTAGGAGGAGGGCCAGGGGGTCCCCTGGGGCCTATAATGCAAGTCTAGGAAGAGAGGTGGACAACTGGGTAGCTTGCTGGGGTCAAGCGCCCCTAGGTGAAGGGCCGGTGGGCACCCTGAGGCCTATACTGCAAGCCCAGGGAGGGAGGTGGATGCCTGGGTAGCTTGCTGGGGTCAGGGTCCCCAAGGTGGAGGGCCAGGGGGCACCCTGTGGGCTATACTGCAAGTCCAGGAAGAGAGGAGGACCCCAGGGTAGCTTGCTTTGGTCAGGGGCCCCTAGGTGGAGGGGCAAGGGGCACCCTGGGCCTATACTGCAAGTCCAGGAAGAGAGGTGGACCCCTGGATAGCTTGCTGGGGTGAGAAGCCGCTAGGTGGAGGGCCAGGGGGCACCCTGGGGCCTATACTGCAAGTCTAGGGAGATCGGTGGACCCTTGGGTAGCTCGCTGGGGTCAGAGGCCCCTAAATGGAGGGCCAGGGGGGAACCCTGGGGCCCATACTGCAAGACCTGTAACAGAGGTTGACCCTGGGTAGCTTGCTGGGGTCAGAGGCCACAAGGTGGAGGGCCAACTGGCACCCTGGGACCTATACTGCAAGTCCAGGGAGATCGGTGGACCCCTGGGTAGCTTGCTGGGTGGGGTCAGAGGCGCCTAGGTGGAGGGCCAGGGGGCACCCTGGGGCCTACACTGCAAGTCCAGGGACAACGGTGGACCCCAGAGTAGCTTGCTGGTGTCAGAGGCGCCTAGGTGGAAGGCCAGGGGCCACCCTGGGGCCTATACTGCAAGTTCAGGGAGGGAGGTGGACCCTTGGGTAGCTTGCTGGGGTCAGAGGCCCCTAAATGGAGGGACAGGGGGGAACCCTGGGGCCTATACTGCAAGTCCATGAAGAAAGGTGGACCCCTGTGTAGCTTGCTGGGGTCTGGGGCCCCTGGGTGGAGGGCCAGGGGGCACCCTGAGGCCTATACTGCACGTCCAGGAAGAGTGGTGGACCCCTGGGTAGCTTGCTGGGGTCAGAGGCCCCTAGGTGAAGGGCCAGGGGGCACCCTGGGGCCTATACTGCAAGTCCAGGGAGATAGGTTGACCCCTGGGTAGCTTGCTGGGGTCAGGGTCCCTAAGGTGGAGGGCCAGGGGGCACCCTGTGGGCTATACGGCAAGTCCAGGGAGAGAGGTGGACCCCTGGGTAGCTTGCTGGGGTCAGAGGCGCCTAGGTGGAGGGCCAGGGGGCACCCTGGGGCCTTTACTGCAAGTCCAGGGAGGGAGGTGGACCCCTGGGTAGCTTGCTGAGGTCAGGGGGGCCCTAGGTGGAGGGCCAGGGGGACCCCTGGGCCTATACTGCAAGTCCAGGAAGAGAAGTGGACAACTGGGGAGCTTGCTGGGGTCAGGGGCCCCTAGGTGGAGGGCCAGGGGGCACCCTGGGGCCTATACTGCAAGTCCACGAAGAGAGGAGGACCCCTGGGTAGCTTGCTGGGGTCAGAGGCAAATAGGTGAAGGGCCTGGGGGCACCCTCGAGCCTATACTGCAAGTCCAGGGAGATCAGTGGACCCCTGGGTAGCTTGCTGGGGTGAGAGGCACCTAGATGGAGGGCCAGGGGGCATCCTGGGGCCTATATTGCAAGTCCAAGGACATCTGTGGACCCCTGGGTAGCTTGCTTGGGTCAGAGGCCCCTAGGTGGAGGGCCAGGGGGCACCCTGGGGCCTACACTGCAAGTCCAGGGACAACGGTGGACCCCAGAGTAGCTTGCTGGTGTCAGAGGCGCCTAGGTGGAAGGCCAGGGGCCACCCTGGGGCCTATACTGCAAGTCCAGGGAGGGAGGTGGACCCTTGGGTAGCTTGCTGGGGTCAGAGGCCCCTAAATGGAGGGACAGGGGGGAACCCTGGGGCCTATAATGCAAGTCCAGGAAGAAAGGTGGACCCCTGTGTAGCTTGCTGGGGTCAGGGGCCATTAGGTAGAGGGCCAAGGGGCACCCTGGTACCTATACTGCAAGTCCAGGAAGAGAGGTGGACCCCTGGGTAGCTTCCTGGGGTCAGGGGCCCCTAAGTGGAGGGCCAGATGCAACCCTGTGGGCTATACTGCAAATCCAGGAAGAGAGGTTGACCCCTGGGTAGCTTGCTGGGGACTGGGGCCCCTGGGTGGAGGGCCAGGGGGCACCCTGAGGCCTATACTGCACGTCCAGGAAGAGTGGTGGACCCCTGGGTAGCTTGCTGGGGTCAGGGTCCCTAAGGTGGAGGGCCAGGGGGCACCCTGTGGGCTATACGGCAAGTCCAGGGAGAGAGGTGGACCCCTGGGTAGCTTGCTGGGGTCAGAGGCGCCTAGGTGGAGGGCCAGGGGGCACCCTGGGGCCTTTACTGCAAGTCCAGGGAGGGAGGTGGACCCCTGGGTAGCTTGCTGAGGTCAGGGGGGCCCTAGGTGGAGGGCCAGGGGGACCCCTGGGCCTATACTGCAAGTCCAGGAAGAGAAGTGGACAACTGGGGAGCTTGCTGGGGTCAGGGGCCCCTAGGTGGAGGGCCAGGGGGCACCCTGGGGCCTATACTGCAAGTCCACGAAGAGAGGAGGACCCCTGGGTAGCTTGCTGGGGTCAGAGGCAAATAGGTGAAGGGCCTGGGGGCACCCTCGAGCCTATACTGCAAGTCCTGGGAGATCAGTGGACCCCTGGGTAGCTTGCTGGGGTGAGAGGCCCCTAGATGGAGGGCCAGGGGGCATCCTGGGGCCTATATTGCAAGTCCAAGGACATCTGTGGACCCCTGGGTAGCTTGCTTGGGTCAGAGGCCCCTAGGTGGAGGGCCAGGGGGCACCCTGGGGCCTATAGTGCAAGTCCAGGGACATCGGTGGACCCCTGGGTAGCTTGCTGGGGTCCGGGGGCCTTAGGTGGAGGGACAGGGGCACCCTGGGGCTATACTGCAAGTCAAGAAAGAAAAGTGGACCCCTGGGTAGCTTGATGGGGTCAGGGGGCACTAGGTGGAGGCCCAGGGCCCTGAGAAAGTCAAGAAAGAGATGTGGACCCCTGGGTAGCTTGCTGGGGTCAGGGCCCCTAGTTGGAGGGAGAAGGGGCACCCTGGGGCCTATAATGCAAGTCCAGAGACTTCGCTGGACTCCTGGGTAGCTTGCTGGGGTCAGAGGCGCCTAGGTGGAGGGACAGGGGGCCTCCCTGCAAGGGGGCCACCCTGGGGCCTCTACTGCAAGTCCAGGGACAGAGGTGGACCCCTGGGTAGCTTGCTGGGGTCAGAGACCCCTAGGTGGAGGGCAAGGGGACACCCTGGGGCCTACACTGCAAGTAAAGGAAGAGAAGTAGACCCCTGGGTAGCTTGCTTCGGTCAGGGGCCTCTAGGTGGAGGGCCAGGGGGCACCCTGGGGAATATACTGCAAGTCCAGGGACATCGGTGGACCCCTGGGTAGCTTGATGTGGTCAGAGGCCTCTAGATAGAGGGCCAGGGGGCACCTTGGGGCCTATACTGCAAGTCCAGGGACATCGGTGGACCCCTGGGTAGCTTGCTGGGGTCAGGGGCCCTCTATGTGGAGGGAGAAGGGGCACCCTGGGGCCTATACTGCAAGTCCAGGGAGGGAGGTGGACCCCTCTGTAGCTTGCTGGGGTCAGGGGCCCTCTATGTGGAGGGAGAAGGGGCACCCTGGGGCCTATACTGCAAGTCCAGGTAGAGAGGTGGACCCCTGGGTAGCTTGCTGGTTTCAGGGGCCCCTAGGTGAAGGGCCAGGGGGCACCCTGGGGCCTATTCTGCAAGTCCAAGGAGGGAGGTGGACCGCTGGGTAGCTTGCTGGTTTCAGGGGCCCCTAGGTGAAGGGCCAGGGGGCACCCTGGGGCCTATTCTGCAAGTCCAAGGAGGGAGGTGGACCGCTGGGTAGCTTGCTGGGTTCAGGGGCCCCTCGGTGGAGGGCCAGGGAAGAACCTGTGGGCTATACTGCATGTCCAGGAAAAGAGGTTGACCTCTGGATAACTTGCTGGGGTCAGAGGCCCCTAGGTGAAGGGCCAAGGGGCACCCTGTGGCCTATAGTCAAGTCCAGGGACATCGGTGGACCCCTGGGTAGCTTGCTGGGGACAGAGGCGTCTAGGTGGAGGGCCAGGGGGCAACCTGGGGCATATACTGCAAGTCCAAGGAGAGAGGTGGACTCCTGGGTAGCTTGCTGGGGTCAGAGGCCCCTAGAAGGAGGGCCAGGGGTCACCCTGGGGGAATGTCCAGGTACATCGGTGGACCCCTGGGTATTTTGCTGGGGTCAGGGGCCCTTAGGTGGAGGGCCAGGGGGCACCCTGGGGCCTAATCTGCAAGTCAAGGAAGAGAAGTAGACCCCTGGGTAGCTTGCTGGGGTCAGAGGCCTCTAGATAGAGGGCCAGGGGGCACCTTGGGGCCTATACTGCAAGTCCAGGGACATCAGTGGACCCCTGGGTAGCTTGCTGGGGTCAGATGCGCCTAGGTGGAGGGTCAGGGGGCACCGTAGGGCCTATACTGCAAGTCCAGGGAGAAAGGTGGACTACTGGGTGGATTGCTGGGGTCAGAGGCCCCTAGGTGGAGGGCCAGGGGGCTCACTGGGGCCTATACTGCAAGTAAAGGGAGGGAGGTGGACCCCTGTGTAGCTTGCTGGGGTCAGGGGCCCTCTATGTGGAGGGAGAGGGGGCAGCCTGGGGCCTATACTGCAAGTCCAGGTAGAGAGGTGGACCCCTGGGTAGCTTGCTGGTTTCAGGGGCCCCTAGGTGAACGGCAAGGGGGCACCCTGGGGCCTATTCTGCAAGTCCAGGGAGGGAGGTGGACCGCTGGGTAGCTTGCTGGATTCAGGGGCCCCTCGGTGGAGGGCCAGGGAAGACCCTGTGGGCTATACTGCATGTCCAGGAAAAGAGGTTGACCTCTGGGTAGCTTGCTGGGGTCAGGGGCTCGTAGGTAGAGGGCCCGGGGGCACCCTGGGGCCTACACTGCAAGTCCAGGGAGAGAGGTGGACCCCTGGGTAGCTTGCTGGGGTCAGAGACTCCTATATGGAGGACAAGGGCAAGTCCCGGGAGGAAGGTGGACCCCTGGGTAGCTTGCTGGGGTCAGGGGCCCCTAGTTGGAGGGCCAGGGGGAACCATGTGGGCTATACTGCAAGTCCAGGGAGGGAGGTGGACCCCTGGGTAGCTTGCTGGGGTCAGGGGCCCCTAGGTGGAGGGAGAGGGGGCACCCTGGGGCCTACACTGCAAGTCCAGGAAGAGAGGTGGACCCCTGGGTAGCTTGCTTTGGTCAGGGGCCCCTAGGTGGAGGGGCAGGGGGCACCCTGGGCCTATACTGCAAGTCCAGGAAGAGAGGTGGACCCCTGGGTAGCTTGCTGGGGTGAGAGGACCCTAGGTGGAGGGCCAAGGGTCACCCTGGGGCCTATACTGCAAGTCCAGGGATATCGGTGGATGCCCGGCTAGCTTGCTGGGGTGAGAGGCCCCTAGGTGGAGGGCCAGGGGGCACCCTGGGGCCTATAATGCAAGTCCAGGGAGATCTGTGGACCCTTGGGTAGCTTGCTGGGGTCAGAGGCCCCTAAATGGAGGGCCAGGGGGGAACCCTGGGGCCTATAATGCAAGTCCAAAAAGAAAAGTGGACCCCTGTGTAGCTTGCTGGGGTCAGGGGCCCCTAGGTGGAGGGAGAGGGGGCACCCTGGGGCCTATACTGCAAGTCCAGGAAGAGAGGTGGACCCCTGGTTAGCTTGCTGGGGTCAGGGGCCCCTATGTGGAGGGCCAGATGGAACCCTGTGGGCTATACTGCAAGTGCAGGAAGAGATGTTGACCCCTGGGTAGCTTGCTGGGGTCAGGGGCCCCAAGGTGGAGGGCCAGGGAGCACCCTGAGGCCTATACTGCAAGTCCTGGAACAGAGGTGGACCCCTGGGTAGCTTGCTGGGGTCAGAGGATCCTAGATGAAGGGCCAGGGGGCACCCTGGGGCCTATACTGCAAGTCCAGGGAGATCGGTGGACCCCTGGGTAGCTTGATGTGGTCAGAGGCCCCTAGGTGGAAGGTCCAGGGGTAACCCTGGGGCATATACTGCAATTCTTTGGAGGGAGGTGGACCCCTGGGTAGCTTGCTGGGGTCAGGGGCCCCTAGGTGGAGGGCCAGGGAGCACCCTGAGGCCTATACTGCAAGTCCTGGAACAGAGGTGGACCCCTGGGTAGCTTGCTGGGGTCAGAGGATCCTAGATGAAGGGCCAACTGGCACCCTGGGACCTATACTGCAAGTCCAGGGACATCGGTGGACCCCAGGGTAGCTTGCTGGGGTCAGGGGCCCCTAGTTGGAGTGCCAACTGGCACCCTGGGACCTATACTGCAAGTCCAGGGACATCGGTGGACCCTTGGGTAGCTCGCTGGGGTCAGAGGCCCCTAAATGGAGGGCCAGGGGGGAACCCTGGGGCCTATACTGCAAGTCCTGTAACAGAGGTGGACCCTGGGTAGCTTGCTGGGGTCAGAGGCGCCTAGGTGGAGGGCCAGGGGGCACCCTGGGGCCTACACTACAAGTCCAGGGACAACGGTGGACCCCAGAGTAGCTTGCTGGTGTCAGAGGCGCCTAGGTGGAAGGCCAGGGGCCACCCTGGGGCCTATACTGCAAGTCCAGGGAGGGAGGTGGACCCCTGTGTAGCTTGCTGGGGTCAGGGGCCCCTAGGTGGAGGGCCAGGGGGCACCCCTGGGCCTATACTGCAAGTCCAGGAAGAGAAGTGGACCCCTGGGGAGCTTGCTTGGGTCAGGGGCCCCTAGGTGGAGGGCCAGGGGGCACCCTGGGGCCTATACTGCAAGTCCACGAAGAGAGGAGGACCCCTGGGTAGCTTCCTGGGGTCAGAGGCAAACAGGTGAAGGGCCAGGGGGCACCCTCAAGCCTATACTGCAATTCCAGTTAGATCGGTGGACCCCTGGGTAGCTTGCTGGGGTGAGAGGCCCCTAGAAGGAGGGCCAGGGGGCATCCTGGGGCCTATATTGCAAGTCCAAGGACATCTGTGGACCCCTGGGTAGCTTGCTTGGGTCAGAGGCGCCTAGGTGGAGGGCCAGGGGGCACCCTGGGGCCTATAGTGCAAGTCCAGGGACATCTGTGGACCCCTGGGTAGCTTGCTGGGGTCATGGGCCATTAGGTGGAGGGACAGGGGGCACCCTGGGGGCTATACTGCAAGTCAAGAAAGAAAAGTGGACCCCTGGGTAGCTTGCTGGGGTCAGGGGACTCTAGGGTGTGGCCCAGGGTCCTTAAAAAGTCATGAAAGAGATGTGGAACCCTGGGTAGCTTGCATGGGTCAGGGCCCCTAGTTGGAGGGAGAAGGGGCACCCTGGGGCCTATACTGCAAGTCCACGAAGAGAAGTGGAACCCTGGGTAGCTTGCTGGGGTCAGGTCCCCCTAGGTGGAGAGAGAGGGCGCACCCTGAGGCCTATACTGCAAGTCCAGGAAGAGAAGTGGACCCCTGGGTAGCTTGCTGGGGTCAGGGGCCCTTAGGTGGAGGGCCAGGGAGCACCCTGGGGAATATACTGCAAGTCCAGGGACATAGGTGGACCCCTGGGTAGCATGATGGGGTCAGAGGCCCCTAGGTGGAGGGCCTGGGGGCACCCTGGGGTCTATACTGCAAGTCCAGGGATATCGGTGTACCTCTTGGTAGCTTGCTGGGGTCAAGGGCCCCAAGGTGGAATGTCAGGTGGAACCCTGTGGGCTATTCTGCAAGTCCAGGAAAGAAAGGTTGACCCCTGGATAGCTTCCTGGGGTCAGGGGCCCCTAGGTGGAGGGCCAGGGGGCACCATGAGGCCTATACTGCAAGTCCAGGGAGAGAGGTGGACCCCTGGGTAGCTTGCTGTGGTCAGAGGCCCCTAGGTGGGGGGCCAACGGGCAACCTGGGACCTATACTGCAAGTCCAGGGACATCGGTGGACCCCTGGGTAGCTTGCTGGGGTCAGAGGCCCCTAGGTGGAGGGCCAGGGGGTCCCTTGGGGCCTATACTGCAAGTCCAGGGAGAGAGCTGGACCCCTGGGTAGCTTGCTGGGATCAGTGGCCCCTAGGTGGAGGACCAGGGGGCACCCTGGGGCCTTTACTGCAAGTCCAGGGAGTGAGGTGGACTCCTGGGTAGCTTGCTGGGGTCATAGGCTCCTAGGTGGAGTGCCAGGGGGCACCCTGGGGCCTACATTGCAAATCCAGGGAGAGAGATGGACCCCTGGGTAGTTTGCTGGGGTCAGAGGCCCCTAGGTGGAGGGCCAGGGGGCACCCTGGGGCCTATACTGCAAGTCCAGGGAGGGAGGTGGATCCCTGGGTAGCTTGTTGAGGTCAGGGGCCCCTAGGTGGAGGGTCAGGGGGCATATTGTGGACTATACTGCAAGCCCAGGAAGAGATATGGACCCCTGGGTAGCTTGCTGGGGTCAGGGGCCCCTAGTTGGAGTGCCAGGGGCACCCTGGGCCTATACTGCAAGTCCAGGGAGAGAGGTGGACCCCTGGGTAGCTTGCTGGGGTCAGAGGCGCCTAGGTGGAGGGCCAGGGGGCACCCTGTGGCCTATACTGCAAGTCCAGGGAGAGATGTGGACCCCTGTTTAGCTTGCTGGGGTCAGAGACCCCTGGGTAGAGGGCCAGGGGTCACCATGGGGCCTATACTGCAAGTCCAGGGACTTCGGTGGACCCCTGGGTAGCTTGCTGGGGTCAGGGGCCCTTAGGTGGAGGGCCAGGGGGCACCCTGGGGCCTATACTGCAAATCCAGGAAGAGAAGTGGACCCCTGGGTAGATTGCTGGGGTCAGGGGCTCCTAGGTGGAGGGACAGGGGGCACCCTGGGGCCTATACTGCAAGTCCAGGAAGAGATGTAGAACCCTGGGAAACTTGCTGGGGTCAGGGGCCCCTAGGTGGAGGGCCAGGGGGCACCCTAAGGCCTGTACTGCAAGTCCAGGGAGGGAGGTGGACCCCTGGGTTGCTTGCTGGGGTCAGAGGCGCCAAGGTGGAGGGCCAGGGGCTACCCTGGGGCCTATACTGCAAGTCCAGGAAAAGAAGTGGACCCCCGGGTAGCTTGCTGGGGTCAGGGGCTCCTAGTTGTTGGGCCAGGGGACATCCTGGGGCCTACACTGCAAGTCCAGGAAGAGAAGTGGACCCCTGGGTAGCTTGCTGGGGTCAGAAGCCGCTAGGTGGAGGGCCAGGGGGCACCCTGGGGTCTATTCTGCAAGTCCAGGGAGGGAGGTGGACCCCTGGGTAGCTTGCTGGGGTCAGGGGCCCATAGGTGGAGGGCCAGGGGGCACCCTGAGGGCTATACTGCAAGTCCAGGAAAAGATGTGGACCCCAGGGTAGCTTGCTTTTGTCAGGGGCCCCTAGGTGGAGGGCCAGGGGGCACACTGGGCCTATACTGCAAGTCCAGGAAGAGAAGTGGACCCCTGGGTAGCTTGCTGGGGTAAGAGGCCCCTAGGTGGAGGGCCAGGGGGCACCCTGGGGCCTATACTGCAAGTCCAGGGATATCGGTGTACCTCTTGGTAGCTTGCTGGGGTCAAGGGCCCCAAGGTGGAGGGTCAGGTGGAACCCTGTGGGCTATACTGCATGTCCAGGAAGAAAGGTTGACCCCTGGATAGCTTCCTGGGGTCAGGGGCAACTAGGTGGAGGGCCAGGGGGCACCATGAGGCCTATACTGCAAGTCTAGGGAGGGAGGTGGACCCCTGGGTAGCTTGCTGTGGTCAGAGGCCCCGAGGTCGGGGGCCAACGGGCAACCTGGGACCTATACTGCAAGTCCAGGGACATCGGTGGACCCCTGGGTAGCTTGCTGGGGTCAGAGGCCCCTAGGTGGAGGGCCAGGGGGTCCCTTGGGGCCTATACTGCAAGTCCAGGGAGAGAGCTGGACCCCTGGGTAGCTTGCTGGAATCAGGGGCCCCTAGGTGGAGGACCAGGGGGCACCCTGGGGCCTTTACTGCAAATCCAGGGAGTGAGGTGGACTCCTGGGTAGCTTGCTGGGGTCATAGGCTCCTAGGTGGAGTGCCAGGGGGCACCCTGGGGCCTACATTGCAAATCCAGGGAGAGAGGTGGACCCCTGGGTAGCTTGCTTGGGTCAGAGGCCCCTAGGTGGAGGGCCAGGGGGCACCCTGGGGCCTATACTGCAAGTCCAGGGAGGGAGGTGGATCCCTGGGTAGCTTGTTGAGGTCAGGGGCCCCTAGGTGGAGGGCCAGGGGGCATATTGTGGACTATACTGCAAGCCCAGGAAGAGATATGGACCCCTGGGTAGCTTGCTGGGGTCAGAGACCCCTGGGTAGAGGGCCAGGGGGCACCCTGTGGCCTATACTGCAAGTCCAGGGAATGATGTGGACCCCTGTTTAGCTTGCTGGGGTCAGAGACCCCTGGGTAGAAGGCCAGGGGGCACCCTGGGCCTATACTGCCAGTCCAGGGAGAGAGGTGGACCCCTGGGTAGCTTGCTGGGGTCAGAGTCGTCTAGGTGGAGGGCCAGGGGGCACCCTGTGGCCTATACTGCAAGTCCAGGGAGAGATGTGGACCACTGTTTAGCTTGCTGGGGTCAGAGACCCCTGGGTGGAGGGCCAGGGCGCACCATGGGGCCTATACTGCAAGTCCAGGGACTTCGGTGGACCCCTGGGTAGCTTGCTGGGGTCAGGGGCCCTTAGGTGGAGGGCCAGGGGGCACCCTGGGGCCTAAACTGCAAATCCAGGAAGAGAAGTGGACCACTGGGTAGATTGCTGGGGTCAGGGGCTCCTAGGTGGAGGGACAGGGGGCACCCTGGGGCCTATACTGCAAGTCCAGGAAGAGATGTGGAACCCTGGGAAACTTGCTGGGGTCAGGGGCCCCTAGGTGGAGGGCCAGGGGGCACCCTAGGGCCTGTACTGCAAGTCCAGGGAGGGAGGTGGACCTCTGGGTAGCTTGCTGGGGTCAGAGGCGCCAAGGTGGAGGGTCAGGGGCTACCCTGGGGCCTATACTGCAAGTCCAGGAAGAGAAGTGGACCCCTGGGTAGCTTGCTGGGGTCAGGGGCTCTTAGTTGTAGGGCCAGGGGACATCCTGGGGCCTACACTGCAAGTCCAGGAAGAGAAGTGGACCCCTGGGTAGCTTGCTGGGGTCAGAGGCCCCTAGGTGGAGGGCCAGGGGGCACCCTGGGGTCTATTCTGCAAGTCCAGGGAGGGAGGTGGACCCCTATGTAGCTTGCTGGGGTCAGGGGCCCATAGGTGGAGGGCCAGGGGGCACCCTGTGGGCTATACTGCAAGTCCAGGAAGAGATGTGGACCCCAGGGTAGCTTGCTTTGGTCAGGGGCCCCTAGGTGGAGGGCCAGGGGGCACACTGGGCCTATACTGCAAGTCCAGGAAGAGAAGTGGACCCCTGGGTAGCTTGCTGGGGTCAGAGGCCACTAGGTGGAGTGCAAGGGGGAACCGTGGGGCCTGTACTGCAAGTCCAGGGAGAGAGGTGGACCCCTGGGTAGATTGATGGGGTCATGGGCCCCTAGGTCGAGGTGGACGGGCAGGGGGCACTAGATGGACCCCTGGGGCCTACACTGCAAGTCCAGGGAGGGAGGAGGACCATTGGGTAGCTTGTTGGGGTCAGACACCCCTAGGTGGAGTGCAAGGGGGCACCTTGGGGCCTATACTGCAAGTCCAAGGTGAGAGGTGGTCCTCTGGGCAGCTTGCTGGGGTCAGAGGTCCCCAGGTGGAGGGCAGGGGCGCACCCTGGGGCCTATACTGCAAGTCCAGGGAGAGAGGTGGACCCCTGGGTAGCTTGCTGGGGTCAGGGGTCTCTAGGTGGGTTGCCAGGGGGCACCCTGTGGGCTAAACTGCAAGTCCAGGAAGAGAGGTGGACCCCTGGGTAGCTTGATGGGGTCAGAGGCCCCTAGGTGGAGGGCAAGGGGGCACCACGGGGCCTATACTGCAAGTCCAGGGAGAGAGATAAACCCTTGGGTAGCTTGCTGGGGTCATGGGCCCCTAGGTGTAGAGCCAGGAGCAACCGTGGGGCCTATACTGCAAGTCTAGAAAGAGAGGTGGAATCCTGGGGAGCTTGCGGGGTCAGAGACCCCTAGGTGGAAGACCAGGGGGTACCCTGGGGCCTTTACTGCAAGTCCAGGGAGAGAGGTGAACCCCTGGGTAGCTTGCTGGGGTCAGAGGCCACTAGGTGGAGTGCAAGGGGGAACCGTGGGGCCTATACTGCAAGTCCAGGGAGAGAGGTGGACCCCTGGGTAGATTGATGGGGTCATGGGCCCCTAGGTCGAGGGCCAGGGGCCACCCTGGGTCCTATACTGCAAGTCCAGGGAGAGAGGTGGACCCCTGGGTAGCTTGCTGGGATCAGAGGCTCCTAGGTGGAGGGCCAGGGGGCACCCTGGGACCTATTCTGCAAGTCCAGGGAGAGAGATGGACCCCTGGGTAGCTTGCTGGGGTCAGAGGTGCCTAGGTGGAGGGCCAGGGGGCACCCTGGGGCCTATTCTGCAAGTTCAGGGAGAGATGTGGATCCCTGGGTAGCTTGCTTGGGTCAGAGGCCCCTAGGTGGAGGGACAGGGGGCACCCTGGGGCCTATACTGCAAGTCCAGGGACATCGGTGGACCCCTGGGTAGCTTGCTGGGGTCAGGGGCCCCTACATCAAGAGCCCGGGGCCACTGTGGGGCATATACTGCAAGTTCAGGAAGAGAGATGAACCCCTGGGTAGCTTGCTGGGGTCAGAGGCTCCTAGGTGGAGGGCAAGGGACCACCCTGGGGCCTATACTGCAAAACCAGGGAGAGAGTTGGACCCCTGGGTGGCTTGCTGGGGTCAGAGGCCCCTAGGAGGAGGCCCCGGGGGCGCTCTGTTGCTTTACTTCAAGTCCAGGCAGAGAGGTGGCCCCCTGGGTAGCTTGCTGGGGTCAGTGGCTCCTAGGTGGAGGGCCAGGGGGCACCCTGGGGCCTATACTGCAAGTCCAAGGTGAGAGGTGGTTCTCTGGGTAGCTTGCTGGGGTCAGAGGCCCCCAGGTAAAGGGAAAGGGCACCCTGGGGCCTATACTGCAAGTCCAGGGAGAGAGGTGGACCCGTGGGTAGCTTGCTGGGGTAAGAGGCCCCTAGGTGGAGGGTCAAGGGGCACGCTGGGGCCTACACTGCAAGTCCAGGTAGAGAGGTGGACCCCTGGGTAGCTTGCTGGGGTCAGAGGCCTCTAGGTGGAGTGCCAGGGTTCACACTGGGGCCTACACTGCAAGTCCAGGTAGAGAGGTGGACCTTTGGGTAGCTTGCTGCGGTCAGAGGCCCCTAGGTAGAGGGCCAAGGGGCACCCTGGGGCCTACACTGCAAGTCCAGGGAGGGAGGCGGACCATTGGGTAGCTTGGTGGGGTCAGAGGCCACTAGGTGGAGGGCCAGGGGGCACCATGGGACATTTACTGCAAGTCCAGGGAGAAAGGTGGACCCCTGGGTAGATTGATGGGGTCATGGGCCCCTAGGTCGAGGGCCAGGGGCCACCCTGGGGCCTATACTGCAAGTCCAGGACGTGAGTTGAACCCCTGGGTAGCTTGCTGAGGTCAGAGGGCACTAGGTGGAGGGCCAGGGGGCTCCCTGGGGCCTATACTGCAAGTCAAGGGACATCGGTGGACCCCTAGGTAGCTTGCTGGGGTCAGAGGCGCCAAGGTAGAGGGCCAGGAAGCACCCTGGGGCCTATACTGCAAGTCCAGGGAGAGAGGTGGACCCCTGGGTAGCTTGCTGGGGTCAGAGGCCTCTAGGTGGAGTGCCAGGGTTCACACTGGGGCCTATATTGCTAGTCTAGGGAGAGAGGTGGACCCTTTTGTAGCTTTCTGGTTTCAGGGGCACTTAGGTGGAGGGCCAGGGGGGCACCCTGGGGCCTATACTGCAAGTCCAGGAAGAGAGGTGGACCTTTGGGTAGCTTGCTGCGGTCAGAGGCCCCTAGGTAGAGGGCCAAGGGGCACCCTGGGGCCTACACTGCAAGTCCAGGGAGGGAGGCGGACCATTGGGTAGCTTGGTGGGGTCAGAGGCCACTAGGTGGAGGGCCAGGGGGCACCATGGGACATTTACTGCAAGTCCAGGGAGAAAGGTGGACCCCTGGGTAGATTGATGGGGTCATGGGCCCCTAGGTCGAGGGCCAGGGGCCACCCTGGGGCCTATACTGCAAGTCCAGGACGTGAGTTGAACCCCTGGGTAGCTTGCTGAGGTCAGAGGGCACTAGGTGGAGGGCCAGGGGGCACCCTGGGATCTATACTGCAAGTCCAGGGAGAGAGATGATCCCCAGGGTAGCTTGCTGGGGTCATGGGCCTCTAGTTGTAGAGCCAGGGGCGACCGTGGGGCCTATACTGCAAGTCCAGGAAGAGAGATGAACCCCTGGGTAGTTTGCTGGGGTCAGAGACCCCTAGGTGGAGTTCAAGGGGGCACCCTGGGATCTATACTGCAAGTCCAGGGAAAGAGATATACCCCTGGGTAGCTTGCTAGGGTCATGAGCCCCTAGGTGGTGGGCCAGGGGCAACCGTGGGGCCTATACTGCAAGTCCAAAAGAAAGTTGAACCCCTGAGTAGCTTGCTGGGGTCGGAGGCCCCTAGGTGGATGCCCCGGGGGCACTCTGTTGCTTTACTGCAAGTCCAGGCAGAGAGGTGGCCCCCTGGGTAGCTTGCTGGGGTCAGAGGCTCCTAGGTGGAGGGCCAGGGGGCACCCTGGGGCCTATATTGCAAGTCCAGGGAGAGAGGTGGACCCCTAGGTAGCTTGCTGGGGTCAGAGGCCCCTAGGTGGATGGCCAGGGGGCACCCTGGGGCCTATACTGCAAGTACAGGGAGAGAGGTGGACGCTTTTGTAGCTTACTGGTGTCAGGGGCACTTAGGTGGAGGGCCAGGGGGCACCCTGGGGCCTATACTGCAAGTCCAGGAAGAGAGGTGGTCCCCTGGGTAGCTTGCTGGGGTCAGAGGCCCCTAGGTGGAGGGCCAAGGGGTACCCTGGGGCCTACACTGCAAGTCCAGGGACACCGGTGGACCCCTGGGTAGCTTGCTGGGGTCATGGGCCCCTACATCGAGGGCCCGGGGCCACCGTGGGGCCTATACTGCAAATTCAGGAAGAGAGATGAACCCCTGGGTAGCTTGCTGGGGTCAGAGGCTCCTAGGTGGAGGGCCAGGGGCCACCCTGGGGCCTATACTGCAAAACCAGGGAGAGAGTTGGACCCCTGGGTAGCTTGCTGGGGTCAAAGGCCCCTAGGTGGAGGGCCAGGGGGCACCCTGGGATCTATACTGCAAGTCCAGGGAGAGAGATGAACCCCTGGGTAGCTTTCTGGGGTCATGGGCCCCTAGGTGGAGGGCCAGGGGTAACCGTGGGGCCTATACTGCAAGTCCTGAAGAGAGATGAACCCCTGGGTAGCTTGCTGGGGTCAGAGGCCCCTAGGTGGATGCCCCGGGGGGCGCTCTGTTGCTTTACTGCAAGTCCAGGCAGAGTGGTGGCCACCTGGGTAGCTTGCTGGGGTCAGTGGCTCCTAAGTGGAGGGCCGTGGGCACCCAGGGGCCTTTACTGCAAGTCCAAGGTGAGAGGTGGTCCTCTGGGTAGCTTGCTGGGGTCAGAGGCCCCTAGGTGGAGGGCCAAGGGGCACCCTGGGGCCTACACTGCAAGTCCAGGGACACCGGTGGACCCCTGGGTAGCTTGCTGGGGTCATGGGCCCCTACATCGAGGGCCCGGGGCCACCGTGGGGCCTATACTGCAAATTCAGGAAGAGAGATGAACCCCTGGGTAGCTTGCTGGGGTCAGAGGCTCCTAGGTGGAGGGCCAAGGGCCACCCTGGGGCCTATACTGCAAAACCAGGGAGAGAGTTGGACCCCTGGGTAGCTTGCTGGGGTCAAAGGCCCCTGGGTGGAGGGCCAGGGGGCACCCTGGGATCTATACTGCAAGTCCAGGGAGAGAGATGAACCCCTGGGTAGCTTTCTGGGGTCATGGGCCCCTAGGTGGAGGGCCAGGGGCAACCGAGGGGCCTATACTGCAAGTCCTGAAGAGAGATGAACCCCTGGGTAGCTTGCTGGGGTCAGAGGCCCCTAGGTGGATGCCCCGGGGGGCGCTCTGTTGCTTTACTGCAAGTCCAGGCAGAGAGGTGGCCACCTGGGTAGCTTGCTGGGGTCAGTGGCTCCTAGGTAGAGGGCCGTGGGCACCCAGGGGCCTTTACTGCAAGTCCAAGGTGAGAGGTGGTCCTCTGGGTAGCTTGCTGGGGTCAGAGGCCCCCAGGTAAAGGGACAGGGGCACCCTGGGGCCTATACTGCAAGTCAAGGGAGAGAGGTGGACCCGTGGGTAGCTTGCTGGGGTAAGAGGCCCCTAGGTGGAGGGTCAAGGGGCACCCTGGGGCCTACACTGCAAGTCCAGGTAGAGAGGTGGACCCCTGGGTAGCTCGCTGGGGTCAGAGGCCCCTAGTTGGAGGGCCATGGGGCTCCCTGGGGCCTATACTGCAAGTCCAAGAAGAGATATGGACACCTGGGTAGCTTGCTGTCGTCAGAGGCCCCTAGGTGGAGGGCCAAGGGGCACCCTGGGGCCTACACTGTAAGTCCAGGGAGGGAGGCGGACCATTGGGTAGCTTGGTGGGGTCAGAGGCCACTAGGTGGAGGGCCAGGGGGCACCATGGGACATTTACTGCAAGTCCAGGGAGAAAGGTGGACCACTGGGTAGATTGATGGGGTCATGGGCCCCTAGGTCGAGGGCCAGGGGCCACCCTGGGGCCTATACTGCAAGTCCAGGACGTGAGTTGAACCCCTGGGTAGCTTGCTGAGGTCAGAGGCCACTAGGTGGAGGGCCAGGGGCAACCAAGGGGCCTATACTGCAAGTCCAGGGAGAAAGGTGGACCCCTTGGTAACTTGCTGGGGTCAAAGGCCCCTAGGTGGAGGGCCAGGGGGCACCCTGGGATCTATACTGCAAGTCCAGGGAGAGAGATGATCCCCAGGGTAGCTTGCTGGGGTCATGGGCCCCTAGTTGTAGAGCAAGGGGCGACCGTGGGGCCTATACTGCAAGTCCAGGAAGAGAGATGAACCCCTGGGTAGTTTGCTGGGGTCAGAGACCCCTAGGTGGAGTTTAAGGGGGCACCCTGGGAACTGTGCTGCAAGTCCAGGAAGGGAGGTGGACCCCTGGGTAACTTGCTGGGGTCAAAGGCCCCTAGGTGGAGGGCCAGGGGGCACCCTGGGATCTATACTGCAAGTCCAGGGAAAGAGATATACCCCTGGGTAGCTTGCTAGGGTCATGAGCCCCTAGGTGGTGGGCCAGGGGCAACCGTGGGGCCTATACTGCAAGTCCAAAAGAAAGTTTAACCCCTGAGTAGCTTGCTGGGGTCGGAGGCCCCTAGGTGGATGCCCCGGGGGCACTCTGTTGCTTTACTGCAAGTCCAGGCAGAGAGGTGGCCCCCTGGGTAGCTTGCTGGGGTCAGAGGCTCCTAGGTGGAGGGCCAGGGGGCACCCTGGGGCCTATACTGCAAGTCCAAGGTGAGAGGTGGTCCTCTGGGTAGCTTGCTGGGGTCAGAGGACCCCAGGTAAAGGGAAAGGGGCACCCTGGGGCCTATACTGCAAGTCCAGGGAGAGAGGTGGACCCCTAGGTAGCTTGCTGGGGTCAGAGGCCCCTAGGTGGATGGCCAGGGGGCACCCTGGGGCCTATACTGCAAGTCCAGGGAGAGAGGTGGACGCTTTTGTAGGTTACTGGTGTCAGGGGCACTTAGGTGGAGGGCCAGGGGGCACCCTGGGGCCTATACTGCAAGTCCAGGAAGAGAGGTGGTCCCCTGGGTAGCTTGCTGGGGTCAGAGGCCCCTAGGTGGAGGGCTAAGGGGCACCCTGGGGCCTACACTGCAAGTCCAGGGAGGGAGGTGGACCATTGGGTAGCTTGGTTGGGGTCAGAGGCCACTAGGTGGAGGGCCAGGGGGCACCATGGGGCATTTACTGCAAGTCCAGGAAGAGAGGTGGACCCCTGGGTAGCTTGATGGGGTCAGAGGCCCCTAGGCTGAGGGCCAGGGGGCACCCTGGGGCCTATACTGCAAGTCCAAGTTGAGAGGTGGTCCTCTGGGTAGCTTGCTCGGGTCAGAGGCCTCAGGTGCAGGGCAAGGGCGCACCCTGGGGCCTTTACTGCAAGTCCAGGAAAAGAGGTAGACCCCTAGGTAGCTTGCTGGGGTCAGAGGCCCCTAGGTGGAGGGTCAGGGGGCACCATGGGGTTTTAATTGCAAGTCCAGGAAGAGAGGTGGACCCCTGGGTAGCTTGCTGGGGTCAAAGGCTCCTAGGTGGAGGGCCAGGGGGCACTCTGGTGCTTTACTGCAAGTCCAGGCAAAGAGGTGGCCCCCTGGGTAGCTTGCTGGGGTCAGAAGGGGCAAACTGGGGATTACACTGCAAGTCCAGGTAGAGAGGTGTAACCCTGGGTAGCTTGCTGGGGTCAGACACCCCTAGGTGGAGGGCAAGGGGGCACCATGGGGCCTTTACTGCAAGTCCAGGGAGGGAGGTGGACCCCTGGGTAGCTTGCTGGGGTCAGGGTCACCTAGGTGGAGGGCCAGTGGGCACCCTGGTTCCTATACTGCAAGTCCAGGGAGAGAGGTGGACCCCTGGGTAGCTTGCTGGGGTCAAAGGCCCCTAGGTGGAGTGGCCAGGGGCCACCGTGGGGCCTATACAGCAAGTCCAGGAAGAGATATGAACCCCTGGGTAGCTTGCTGGGGTCAGAGGGCCCTAGGTTGAGGCCCCAAGGTCATTCTGGTGCTTTACTGCAAGTCCAGGCAGAGAAGTGGCCCCCTGGGTAGCTTGTTGGGATCAGAGGCTCCTAGGTGGAGGGCCAGGGGGCACCCTGGGGCCTATACTGCAAGTCCAAGGTGAGAGGTGGTCATCTGGGTAGATTGCTGGGGTCAGAAGCCCCCAGGTAAAGGGCAAGGGGCACCCAGGGGCCTATACTGCAAGTCCAGGGAGAGAGGTGGTCCCCTGGGTAGCTTGCTGTGGTAAGAGGCCCCTAGGTGGAGGGCCAGGGGGCAACCTGGGGCTTACACTGCAAGTCCAGGGAGATAGGTGGACCCCTGGGTAGCTTGCTGGGGTAAGAGGCCCCAGGTGGAGGGCCAAGGGGCACCCTAGCGTCTATACTGCAAGTCCAGGGACATCTGTAGACCCCTGGTTAGCTTGGTGGGATCAGGGGCCCCTAGGTGGAGGGCTTGGGGGCACCCTCTGGGCTATACTGCAAGTCCAGGAACGGAGGTGGACCCCTGGTTAGCTTGCTGGGTTCAGGGGCCCCTAGGTAGAGGGCCAAAGGGCACCCTGGGGCCAACACTGCAAGTCCATGGAGTGAGGTGGACTCCTGGGCAGCTTGCTGGGGTCATAGGCTCCTAGGTGGAGGGCCAGGGGCCACCCTGGGGCCTAAACTGCAAGTCCAGGGAGAGAGGTGGACCCTTGGGTAGCTTGCTGGGGTCAGGGGCCCCTACATCAAGGGCCCGGGGCCACTGTGGGGCCTATACTGCAAGTTCAGGAAGAGAGATGAACCCCTGGGTAGCTTGCTGGGGTCAGAGGCTCCTAGGTGGAGGGCCAGGGGCCACCCTGGGGCCTATACTGCAAAACCAGGGAGAGAGTTGGACCCCTGGGTGGCTTGCTGGGGTCAGAGGCCCCTAGGAGGAGGCCCCGGGGGCGCTCTGTTGCTTTACTTCAAGTCCAGGCAGAGAGGTGGCCCCCTGGGTAGCTTGCTGGGGTCAGTGGCTCCTAGGTGGAGGGCCAGGGGGCACCCTGGGGCCTATACTGCAAGTCCAAGGTGAGAGGTGGTTCTCTGGGTAGCTTGCTGGGGTCAGAGGCCCCCAGGTAAAGGGAAAGGGCACCCTGGGGCCTATATTGCAAGTCCAGGGAGAGAGGTGGACCCGTGGGTAGCTTGCTGGGGTAAGAGGCCCCTAGGTGGAGGATCAAGGGGCACGCTGGGGCCTACACTGCAAGTCCAGGTAGAGAGGTGGACCCCTGGGTAGCTTGCTGGGGTCCGAGGCCCCTAGTTGGAGGGCCAGGGGGCTCCCTGGGGCCTATACTGCAAGTCAAGGGACATCGGTGGACCCCTAGGTAGCTTGCTGGGGTCAGAGGCCCCTAGGTGGATGGCCAGGGGGTCTCCTGGGGCCTACACTGCAAGTACAGGGAGAGAGGTGGACCCCTGGGTAGCTTGCTGGCGTCTGAGGCACCTAGATGGAGGGTCAAGGGGCACCCTGGGGCCTATACTGCAAGTCAAGAGACATCGGTGGACCCCTGGGTAGCTTGTTGGGGTCAGGGGCCCTTACTTGGAGGGCCAGGGGGCACCCTGGGGCCTATACTGCAAGTCCAGGAAGAGAAGTGGATGCCTGGGTAGCTTGCTGGGGTCAGAGGCCCCTAGGTGGAGGGCCAGGGGGCACCCTGGGGCCTATACTGCAAGTCCAGTGAGGGAGGTGGACCCCTGGGTAGCTTGCTGGAGTCAGAGACCCCTAAGTGGAGGGCCAGAAGGTCTCCTGGGACCTATACTGCAAGTCCAGGGAGGGAGGTGGACCCCTGGGTAGCTTGCTGGGGTCAGAGGCCCCTAGCTGGAGGGCCAGGGGGCACCCTGGGGCCTATACTGCAAGTCCAGGGAGGGAGGTGGATCCCTGGGTAGCTTGTTGGAGTCAGGGGAATCTAGATGGAGGGCCAGGGGGAACTCTTTGGGCTTTAGTGCAAGTCCAGGAAGAGAGGTTGACCCCTGGGTAGCTTGCTGGGGTCAGAGGCCCCTAGATGGAGGGCCAGGGGGCACCCTGGGGCCTATACTGCAAGTCAAGGGAGGGAGGTGGACCCCTGGGTAGCTTGCTGGGGTCAGAGGCTTCTAGGTGAAGGGCCAGGGGGCACCCTGGGGCCTATACTGCAAGTCCAGAGAGAGGTGGAACCCTGGGTAGCTTGCTGGGGTCAGAGGCGCCTAGGTGGAGGGCCAGGGGGCACCCTGGGGCCTATAGTGCAAGTCCAGCAAAAGAGGTGGACCCCCGGGTAGCTTGCTGGGGTCAGGGGTTCTTAGGTGGAGGGCCAGGGGCATCCTGGGGCCTACACTGCAAGTCCAGGAAGAGAAGTGGACCCCTGGGTAGCTTGCTGGGGTCAGGGGACTCTAGGTGGAGGCCCAGGGGGCACCCTGGGGCCTATACAGCAAGTCAAGGGACATCGGTGGACCCTTGGGTAGCTTGCTGGGGTCTGAGGCCCCTAGGTGGAGGGCCAGGGGGCACACTGGGGCCTATACTGCAAGTCCAGGGAGGGAGGTGGACCCCTGGGTAGCTTGCTGGGGTCAGAGGCTTCTAGGTGAAGGGCCAGGGGGCACCCTGGGGCCTATACTGCAAGTCCAGAGAGAGGTGGAACACTGGGTAGCTTGCTGGGGTCAGAGGCGCCTAGGTGGAGGGCCAGGGGGCACCCTGGGGCCTATAGTGCAAGTCCAGCAAAAGAGGTGGACCCCCGGGTAGCTTGCTGGGGTCAGGGTCTCTTAGGTGGAGGGCCAGGGGCATCCTGGGGCCTACACTGCAAGTCCAGGAAGTGGACCCCTGGGTAGCTTGCTGGGGTCAGAGGATCCTAGGTGGAGGGTCAGGGGGCACCCAGGGGTCTATACTGCAAGTCCAGGAAGGGAGGTGGACCCCTCTGTAGCTTGCTGGGGTAAGGGGCCCCTAAGTGGAGGGACAGGGGGCACCCTGGGGGCTATACTGCAAGTCAAGAAAGAGAAGTGGACCCCTGGGTAGCTTGCTGGGGTCAGGGGAAACTAGGTGGAGGCCCAGGGGGCACCCTGGGGCCTGTACTCCAAGTCCACGGAGGGATATGGACCCCTTGGTAGGTTGCTGGGGTCAGATGCCCCTAGGTAGAGGGCCAGGGGGCACCCTGGGGCCTATACTGCAAGTCCAGGGAGTGAGGTGGACCCCTGGGTAGCTTGCTGGGGTCAGAGGCCCTTAGGTGGAGGGCCAGAGGGCACCCTGGGGCCTATACTGCAAGTCCAGGAAGAGAGGTGGACCCCTGGGTAGCTTGCTGGGGTCAGAGACCCCTAGGTGGAGGGCAAGAGGGCACCCTGGGGCCTACACTGCAAGTCCAGGAACAGAGGTGGACCCCCGATTAGCTTGCTGGAGTCAGGGGCCCCTAAGTGGAGGTCCAGGGGACACCCTGGGTCCTATACTGGAAGTCCAGGGAGAGAGGTGGACCCCCGGGTAGCTTGCTGGGGTCAAGGGCTCTTAGGTTGAGGGCCAGGGGGCATCCTGGGGCCTATACTGCGAGTCCAGGAATAGAAGTGGACCCCTGAGTTGCTTGCTGGGGTCAGAGGATCCTAGGTGAAGGGCCAGGGGGCACCCTGGGGCCTATACTGCATTATCAGGGAGAGAGGTGGACCCCTGGGTAGCTCGCTGTGGTCAGAGGCCCCTAGGTGGAGGGCCAAGGGGCACCCTGGGGTCTATACTGCAAGTCCAGGGACAGAGGTTGACCCCTGGTTAGCTTGCTGTGGTCATAATCTCCTAAGTGGAGGGCCTGGGGGCACCCTGGGGCCTACACTGCAAGTCCAGGGAGAGAGGTGGACCCCCGGGTAGCTTACTGGGGTCAGGGGCTCTTAGATGGAGGGCCGGGGGGCATCCTGGGGCCTATACTGCAAGTCCAGGAAGAGAAGTGGACCCCTCAGTAGCTTGCTGGGGTCAGGGGCTCTTAGGTGGAGGGCCAAGGGGCACCCTGGGGTCTATACTGCAAGTCGTGGGACATCAGTGGACCCCTGGTTAGCTTGCTGGGGTCAGGGGCCCTTAGGTGGAGGGCTAGGGGGCACTCTAGGGCCTATAATGCAAGTCCAGGGAGTGAGATGGACTCCTGGGTAGCTTGCTGGGATCATAGGGTCCTAGGTGGGGGGCCAGGGGGCACCCTGTGGCCTACACTGCAAGTCCAGGGAGAGGTGTAGACCCCTGGGTAGCTTGCTGGGGTCAGAGGCCCCTAGGTGGAAGGCCAAAGGGGCCTATACTGCAAGTCCAGTAAGAGAAGTGTACCCCTGGGTAGCTTGCTGGGGTCAGGGGCCCCTAGGTGTAGGGCCAGGGGGCACCCTGGGGCCATAACTGCAAGTCCAGGGAGGGAGGTGGACCCCTGGGTAGCTTGCTGTTGTCAGAGACCCCTAGGTAGAGGGCAAGGGGGCACTCTGGGGCCTACAATGAAAGTCCAGGGAGGGAGTTGGACCCCTGGGTAGCTTCCTGGGATCAGAGGCCCCTAGGTGAAGGGCCAAGGGGCTCCCTGGGGCCTTTAGTGCAAGTCCAGTGAGAGATGTGGACCCCCAGATAGCTCGCTGGGGTCAAGGACTCTTAGGTGGAGGGCCAGGGGGCATCCTGGGATCTATACTGCAAGTCCAGGAAGAGAAGAGGACCCCTGGGTAGCTTGCTGGTGTCAAAGGCCCCTAGGTGGAGGGCCAAAGGGCACCCTAGGGTCTATACTGCAAGTCCAGGGACATCAGTGGACCCCTGGGTAGCTTGCTGGGGTCAGAGACCCCTAGGTGGAGGGCCAATGGGCACCCTGGGGCCTATACTGCAAGTCCAGGTACATTGGTGGACCCCTGAGTAGCTTGCTGGGGTCTGAGGCCCCTAGGCTGAGGGCCAGGGGGACCCTGGGGCATGCATTGCAAGTCCAGGGAGGGAGGTGGACCCCTGGGTAGCTTGCTGGGGTCAAAGGCCTCAGGTGGAGGGCCAAGGGGCACCCTGGGGCCTATACTGCAAGTCCAGGGATATTGGAGGACCCCTGGGTAGCTTGCTGGGGTCAGTGGACCCTAAGCTTAGGGCCAAGGGGCACCCTGGGGCCTATACTGCAAGTCAATGGACAGAGGTGGACCAACGGGTAGCTTGCTGGTGTCAGAGACACCTTGGTGGAGTTCAAGGGGGCACCCTGGGGCCTACACTGCAAGTCCAGCGAGGGAGGTGGACCCCTGCGTAGCTTGCTGGGTTCAGAGGCCCCTAGGTGAAGGGCCAAGGGGCACCCTGGGGCCTTTAGTGCAAGTCCAGGGACATCGGTGGACCCCTGGTTAGGTTGCTGGGGTCAGATGCCCCTAGGTAGAGGGCCAGGGGGCACACTGGGGCCTATACTGCAAGTCCAGGGAGTGAGGTAGACCCCTGGGTAACTTGCTGGGGTCAGAGGCCCCTAGGTGGAGGGCCAGGGGGCACCCTGGGGCCTATACTGCAAGTCCAGGAAGAGAGGTGGACCCCTGGGTAGCTTGCTGGGGTCAGAGACCCCTAGGTGGAGGGCAAGAGGGCACACTGGGGCCTACATTGCAAGTCCAGGAACAAAAGTGGACCCCTGATTAGCTTGATGCGGTCAGGGGCCCCTAGGTGAAGGGCCAAGTGGCACCCTGGGGCCTTCACTGCATATCCAGGGACATTGGTGGACCCCTGGGTAGTTTGCTGGGGTCAGAGGCGCTTAGGTGGAGGTCCAGGGGACACCCTGGGGCCTATACTGCAAGTCCAGGGAGAGAGGTGGACCCCCGGGTAGCTTGCTTGGGTCAGGGGCTCTTAGGTGGAGGGCAAACGGGCACCCTGGGGCCTATACTGCAAGTCCAGGGAGAGAGGTGGACCCCTGGGTAGCTTGCTAGTGTCAGAGGCCCCTAGGTGGAGGGACAGGGTGCACCCTGGGGCCTACACTGCAAGTCCAGGGAGAGAGGTGAACCCCTGGGTAGCTTGCTGGGGTCAGAGGCCCCTAGGTGGAGGGCAAACGGGCACCCTGGGGCCTATACTGCAAGTCCAGGGAGAGAGGTGGACCCCTGGGTAGCTTGCTAGTGTCAGAGGCCCCTAGGTGGAGGGACAGGGTGCACCCTGGGGCCTACACTGCAAGTCCAGGGAGAGAGGTGAACCCCTGGGTAGCTTGCTGGGGTCAGAGGCCCCTAGGTGGAGGGCCAAGGGGCACCCTGGGGAATATACTGCTAGTCCAGGGACATCGTTGGACGCCTGGGTAGCTTGCTTGGGTCAGACGCCCCTAGTTGGAGGGTCAGGGGGTCCCCTGGGGCCTATACTGCAAGTCCAGGGAGGGAGGTGGACCGCTGCGTAGCTAGCTGGGTTCAGAGGCCCCTAGGTGAAGGTGCCAATGGGCACCCTGGGCCCTTTAGTGCAAGTCCAGGGACATCGGTTAACCCCTGGTTAGGTTGCTGGGGTCAGATGCCCCTAGGTAGAGGGCCAGGGGGCACACTGGGGCCTTTACTGCAAGTCCAGGGAGTGAGGTAGACCCCTGGGTAGCTTGCTGGGGTCAGAGACCCCTAGATGGAGGGCCAGGGGGCACCCTGGGGCCTATACTGCAAGTCCAGGAAGAGAGGTGGACCCCTGGGTAGCTTGCTGGGGTCAGAGACCCCTAGGTGGAGGGCAAGAGGGCACACTGGGGCCTACATTGCAAGTCCAGGAACAAAGGTGGATCGCTGATTAGCTTGATGCGGTCAGGGGCCCCTAGGTGAAGGGCCAAGTGGCACCCTGGGGCCTTCACTGCATATCCAGGGACATTGGTGGACCCCTGGGTAGTTTGCTGGGGTCAGAGGCGCCTAGGTGGAGGTCCAGGGGACACCCTGGGGCCTATACTGCAAGTCCAGGGAGAGAGGTGGACCCCCTGGTAGCTTGCTGGGGTCAGGGGCTCTTAGGTGGAGGGCAAACGGGCACCCTGGGGCCTATACTGCAAGTCCAGGGAGAGAGGTGGACCCCTGGGTAGCTTGCTGGTGTCAGAGGCCCCTAGGTGGAGGCCAGGGGGTACCCTGGGCCCTATACTGCAAGTCCAGGGAATTAGGTGGACTCCTGGGTAGCTTGCTGGGGTCATAGGCTCCTAGGTGGAGGGACAGGGTGCACCCTGGGGCCTACACTTCAAGTCCAGGGAGAGAGGTGAACCCCTGGGTAGCTTGCTGGGGTCAGAGACCCCTAGGTGGAGGGTAAGGGGCCACCCTGGAGCCTAAACTGCAAGTCCAGGCAGGGAGCAGGACCCCTGGGTAGCTTGCTGGGGTCAGAGGCCCCTAGGTGGAGGGCCAAGGGGCACCCTGGGGAATATACTGCTAGTCCAGGGACATCGTTGGACGCCTGGGTAGCTTGCTTGGATCAGAGACCCCTAGGTGGAGGGCCAGGGGGCACCCTGGGGCCTATACTGCAAGTCCAGGAAGAGAGGTGGACCCCTGGGTAGCTTGCTGGGGTCAGAGGCCCCTAGATGAAAGGCCAGGGGGCACCCTGGGGCCTATACTGCAAGTCCAGGGAGATCGGTGGACCCCTGGGTAGCTTGCTTGGATCAGAGACCCCTAGGTGGAGGGCCAGGGGGTCCCCTGGGGCCTATACTGCAAGTCCAAAGAGAGAGGTGGACCCCTGGGTAGCTTGCTGGGATCAGAGGCCCCTAGGTGGAGGCCAGCGGGCACCCTGGGCCCTATACTGCAAGTCCAGGGAATTAGGTGGACTCCAGGGTAGCTTGCTGGTGTCAGAGACCCCTAGGTGGAGGGACAAGGGGCACCCTGGGGAATATTCTGCAAGTCCAGGGACATCGGTGGACGCCTGGGTAGCCTGCTGGGGTCAGAGGCCCCTAGGTGGAGGGCCATTGGGCACCCTGTGGGCCTATACTGCAAATCCAGAAAGAGAGGTTGACCTCTGGGTAGCTTGCTGGGTTAGGGGCCCCTAAGTGGAGGGCCAGGGAGCACCCTGGGGCCTATACTGCAAGTCCAGGAAGAGAGGTGGACCCCTGGGTAGCTTGCTGGGGTCATAGGCTCGTAGGTGAAGGGCAAGGGGGCACCCCCGGGAATACACTGCAAGTCCAGGGAGAGAGGAGAACCCCTGGGTAGCTTGCTGGGGTCAGAAACCCCTTGGTGGAGGAGAAGGAGGCACCCTGGGCCCTATACTGCAAGTCCAGGGAGGGAGGTTGACCCCTGGGTAGCTTGCTGGGGTCAGAGGCCCCTAGGTGGAGGGCAAAGCAGCACCCTGGGGCCTATACTGCAAGTCCATGGACATCGGTGGACCCCTGGGTAGCTTGCTGGGGTCAGGGGCCCTTAGGTGGAAGGCCAGGGGGCACCCTGGGGCCGACATTGCAAGTATAGGAAGAGAATTGGACCTCTGGGTAGCTTGCGGGGTTCAGGGGCCCCTAGTTGGAAGGAGAGGGGGCACCCTGGAGCCTATACTGCAAGTAAAGGAAGAGAAGTGGACCCCTGGGTAGTTTGCTGGGGTCAAAGGCCCCTAGGTGGAAGGCCATGGGGTCCCCTGGGGCCTACACTGCAAGTCCAGGGAGAGAGGTGGACCCCCGGGTAGCTTGCTGGGGTCAGGGGCTCTTAGGTGGAGGGCCAGGGGGTACCCTGGGGCCTATGCTGCAAGTCCAGGAAGAGAAGTGGACCCTTGGGTAGCTTGCTGGGATCAAAGGCCCCTAGGTGAATTGCCAAGGGGCACCCTGGGGCCTTTAGTGCAAGTCCAGGGACATCGGTGAACCCCTGGGTAGCTTGCTGGGGTCAGAGGCCCCTAGGTGGAGGGCCAGGGGGCACCCTGGGGCCTATATTGCAAGTCCAGGGACATTGATGGACCCCTGAGTAGCTTGCTGGGGTCAGGGGCCCTTGGGTGAAGGGTCAGAGGGCACCCTGGGGCCTAAACTGCAAGTTAAGGAAAAGAAGTGGACCCCTGGGTAGCTTGCTGGGGTCAGGGGACCCTAGGTGGAGGGCCAAGGGGCACCCTGGGGCCTATACTGCAAGTAAATGGACAGAGGTGGACCAACAGGTAGCTTGCTGGTGTCAGAGACCCCTTGGTGGAGTTCAAGGGGGCACCCTGGGGCCTACACTGCAAGTCCAGGGAGGGAGGTGGACCCCTGGGTAGCTTGCTGGGGTCAGAGGCCTCAAGGTGGAGGGCCAAGGGGCACCCTGGGGCCTATACTGCAAGTCCAGGGATATTGGAGGACCCCTGGGTATCTTGCTGGGGTCAGGGGACCCTAGGTGGAGGGCCAAGGGGCACCCTGGGGCCTATACTGCAAGTAAATGGACAGAGGTGGACCAACGGGTAGCTTGCTGGTGTCAGAGACCTCTTGGTGGAGTTCAAGGGGGCACCCTGGGGCCTACACTGCAAGTCCAGGGAGGGAGGAGGACCCCTGGGTAGCTTGCTGGGTTCAGAGGCCCCTAGGTGAAGGGCCAAGGGGCACCCTGGGGCCTTTAGTGCAAATCCAGGAAGAGAAGTGGATCCCTGGGTAGATTGCTGGGGTCAGGGGCTCCTAGGTGGAGGGAGAGGGGGCACCCTGGGGCCTATACTGCAAGTCCAGGAAGAGATATGGAACCCTGAGTAGCTTGCTGGTGTCTGGGGCCCCTAGGTGGAGGGCCAGGGGGCACCCTAGGGCCTGTACTGCAAGTCCAGGGAGGAAGGTGGACCCCTGGGTAGCTTGCTGGGGTCAGGGGCTCTTAGCTGGAGGGCCAGGGGACATCCTGTGGCCTACAATGCAAGTCCAGGAAGAGAAGTTGACCCCTGGGTAGCTTGCTGGGGTCAGGGGACCCTAGGTGGAGGGCCAAGGGGCACCCTGGGGCCTATACTGCAAGTAAATGGACAGAGGTGGACCAACGGGTAGCTTGCTGGTGTCAGAGACCCCTTGGTGGAGTTCAAGGGGGCACCCTGGGGTCTATACTGCAAGTCAAGGGAGGGAGGTGGACCCCTGGGTAGCTTGCTGGGGTCAGGGGCAAATAGGTGGAGGGCCAGGGGGTCCCCTGGGGCCTACACTACAAGTCCAGGAAGAGAAGTGGACCACTGGGTGGCTTGCTGGGGTAAGAGGCCCCTAGGTGGAGGGCCAGGAGGTCCCCTGGGGCCTATACTGCAAGTCCAGGGAGAGAGGTGAACCCCTGGGAAGCTAGCTGGGGTGAGAGGCCCCTAGGTGGAGGGCCAAGGGGCACCCTGGGGCCTATACTGCAAGTCCAGGGACATCGGTGGACCCCTCGGTAGCTTGCTGGGGTCAGAGGCGCCTAGGTGGAGGGCCAGGGGGCACCCTGGGGCCTATAGTGCAAGTCAAGGAAAAGAGGTGGACCCCCGGGTAGCTTGCTGGGGTCAGGTGCTCTTAGGTGGAGGGCCAGGGGCATCCTGGGGCCTACACTGCAAGTCCAGGAAGAGAAGTGGACCCCTGGGTAGCTTGCTGGGGTCAGAGGCTCCTAGGTGAAGGGTCAGGGGGCACCCAGGGGTCTATACTGCAAGTCCATGGACATCGGTGGACCCCTGGGTAGCTTGCTGGGGTCAGGGGCCCTTAGATGGAAGGCAAGGGGGCACCCTGAGGCCTACACTGCAAGTCCAGGAAGAGAATTGCACCCCTGGGTAGCTTGCTGGGGTCAGGGGCCCCTAGGTGGAGGGAGAGGGGCACCCTGGAGCCTATACTGCAAGAAAAGGAAGAGAAGTGGACCCCTTGGTAGCTTGCTGGGGTCTGAGGCCCCTAGGTGGAGGGCCAAGGGGCACCCTGGGGTCTATACTGCAAGTCCGCGGACAATCGTGGACCCCTGGTTAGCTTGCTGGGGAGAGAGGCCCCTAGGTGGAGGGCCAGGGGGCAACCTGGGGCCTATACTGCAAGTCCGGGGAGGGAGGTGGACCTCTGGGTAGCTTGCTGGGGTAAAGGGCCTCTATGTGGAGGGCCAGGGGGCACCCAGGGGCCTATACTGCAAGTCCAGGGACATCGGTGGACCCCTGGGTAGCTTGCTGGGGTCAGTGGCAATTAGGTGGAGGGCCAGGGGGCACCCAGGGGCCTATACTTCAAGTCCAGGGAGATCGGTGGAACCCTGGGTAGGTTGCTGGGGTCTGAGGCCCCTAGGTGGATGGCCAGGGGGTCTCCTGGGGCCTACACTGCAAGTACAGGGAGAGAGGTGGACCCCTGGGTAGCTTGCTGGCGTCTGAGGCACCTAGATGGAGGGTCAGGGGGCACCCTGGGGCCTATACTGCAAGTCAAGAGACATCGGTGGACCCCTGGGTAGCTTGTTGGGGTCAGGGGCCCTTACGTGGAGGGCCAGGGGGCACCCTGGGGCCTATACTGCAAGTCCAGGAAGAGAAGTGGATGCCTGGGTAGCTTGCTGGGGTCAGAGGCCCCTAGGTGGAGGGCCAGGGGGCACCCTGGGGCCTATACTGCAAGTCCAGTGAGGGAGGTGGACCCCTGGGTAGCTTGCTGGAGTCAGAGACCCCTAAGTGGAGGGCCAGAAGGTCTCCTGGGACCTGTACTGCAAGTCCAGGGAGGGAGGTGGACCCCTGGGTAGCTTGCTGGGGTCAGAGGCCCCTAGCTGGAGGGCCAGGGGGCACCCTGGGGCCTATACTGCAAGTCCAGGGAGGGAGGTGGATCCCTGGGTAGCTTGTTGGAGTCAGGGGAATCTAGATGGAGGGCCAGGGGGAACTCTTTGGGCTTTAGTGCAAGTCCAGGAAGAGAGGTTGACCCCTGGGTAGCTTGCTGTGGTAAGAGGCCCCTAGGTGGAGGGCCAGGGGGCAACCTGGGGCTTACACTGCAAGTCCAGGGAGATAGGTGGACCCCTGGGTAGCTTGCTGGGGTCAGAGGCCCCAGGTGGAGGGCCAAGGGGCACCCTAGCATCTATACTGCAAGTCCAGGGACATCTGTAGACCCCTGGTTAGCTTGGTGGGATCAGGGGCCCCTAGGTGGAGGGCTTGGGGGCACCCTCTGGGCTATACTGCAAGTCCAGGAACGGAGGTGGACCCCTGGTTAGCTTGCTGGGTTCAGGGGCCCCTAGGTAGAGGGCCAAAGGGCACCCTGGGGCCAACACTGCAAGTCCATGGAGTGAGGTGGACTCCTGGGCAGCTTGCTGGGGTCATAGGCCCCTAGGTGGAGGGCCAGGGGGCAACCTGGGGCTTACACTGCAAGTCCAGGGAGATAGGTGGACCCCTGGGTAGCTTGCTGGGGTCAGAGGCCCCAGGTGGAGGGCCAATGGTCACCCTAGCATCTATACTGCAAGTCCAGGGACATCTGTAGACCCCTGGTTAGCTTGGTGGGATCAGGGGCCCCTAGGTGGAGGGCTTGGGGGCACCCTCTGGGCTATACTGCAAGTCCAGGAACGGAGGTGGACCCCTGGTTAGCTTGCTGGGTTCAGGGGCCCCTAGTTAGAGGGCCAAAGGGCACCCTGGGGCCAACACTGCAAGTCCATGGAGTGAGGTGGACCCTTGGGTAGCTTGCTGGGGTCAGGGGCCCCTACATCAAGGGCCCGGGGCCACTGTGGGGCCTATACTGCAAGTTCAGGAAGAGAGATGAACCCCTGGGTAGCTTGCTGGGGTCAGAGGCTCCTAGGTGGAGGGCCAGGGGCCACCCTGGGGCCTAAACTGCAAAACCAGGGAGAGAGTTGGACCCCTGGGTGGCTTGCTGGGGTCAGAGGCCCCTAGGAGGAGGCCCCGGGGGCGCTCTGTTGCTTTACTTCAAGTCCAGGCAGAGAGGTGGCCCCCTGGGTAGCTTGCTGGGGTCAGTGGCTCCTAGGTGGAAGGCCAGGGGGCACCCTGGGGCCTATACTGCAAGTCCAAGGTGAGAGGTGGTTCTCTGGGTAGCTTGCTGGGGTCAGAGGCCCCCAGGTAAAGGGAAAGGGCACCCTGGGGCCTATACTGCAAGTCCAGGGAGAGAGGTGGACCCGTGTGTAGCTTGCTGGGGTAAGAGGCCCCTAGGTGGAGGATCAAGGGGCACGCTGGGGCCTACACTGCAAGTCCAGGTAGAGAGGTGGACCCCTGGGTAGCTTGCTGGGGTCCGAGGCCCCTAGTTGGAGGGCCAGGGGGCTCCCTGGGGCCTATACTGCAAGTCAAGGGACATCGGTGGACCCCTGGGTAGCTTGCTGGGGTCCGAGGCCCCTAGTTGGAGGGCCAGGGGGCTCCCTGGGGCCTATACTGCAAGTCAAGGGACATCGGTGGACCCCTAGGTAGCTTGCTGGGGTCAGAAACCCCTAGGTGGAGGAGAAGGGGGCACCCTGGGCCCTATACTGCAAGTCCAGGGAGGGAGGTTGACCCCTGGGTAGCTTGCTGGGGTCAGAGGCCCCTAGGTGGAGGGCAAAGCAGCACCCTGGGGCCTATACTGCAAGTCCAGGGAGAGAGGTGGACCCCTGGGTAGCTTGCTGGGGTCAGAGGCCTCTAGGTGGAGGGCCGGGGTTCACACTGGGGCCTATATTGCTAGTCTAGGGAGAGAGGTGGACCCTTTTGTAGCTTTCTGGTTTCAGGGGCACTTAGGTGGAGGGCTAAGGGGCACCCTGGGGAATATACTGCTAGTCCAGGGACATTGTCGGACGCCTGGGTAGCTTGCTTGGGTCAGACGCCCTTAGATGGAGGGCCAGGGGGCACCCTGGGGCCTATACTGCAAGTCCAGGAAAAGAGGTGGACCCCTGGGTAGCTTGCTGGGGTCAGAGGCCCCTAGATGAAAGGCCAGGGGGCACCCTGGGGCCTATACTGCAAGTCCAGGGAGATCGGTGGACCCCTGGGTAGCTTGCTGGGGTCAGAGGCCCCTAGGTGGAGGGCCAGGGGGTCCCCTGGGGCCTATACTGCAAGTCCAGGGAGGCAGGTGGACCGCTGCGTAGCTAGCTGGGTTCAGAGGCCCCTATGTGAAGGTGCCAATGGGCACCCTGGGCCCTTTAGTGCAAGTCCAGGGACATCGGTTGACCCCTGGTTAGGTTGCTGGGGTCAGATGCCCCTAGATAGAGGGCCAGGGGGCACACTGGGGCCTTTACTGCAAGTCCAGGGAGTGAGGTAGACCCCTGGGTAGCTTGCTGGGGTCAGAGGCCCCTAGGTGGAGGGCCAGGGGGCACCCTGGGGCCTATACTGCAAGTCCAGGAAGAGAGGTGGACCCCTGGGTAGCTTGCTGGGGTCAGAGACCCCTAGGTGGAGGGCAAGAGGGCACACTGGGGCCTACATTGCAAGTCCAGGAACAAAGGTGGACCGCTGATTTGCTTGATGCGGTCAGGGGCCCCTAGGTGAAGGGCCAAGTGGCACCCTGGGGCCTTCACTGCATATCCAGGGACATTGGTGGACCCCTGGGTAGTTTGCTGGGGTCAGAGGCGCCTTGGTGGAGGTCCAGGGGACACCCTGGGGCCTATACTGCAAGTCCAGGGAGAGAGGTGGACCACCTGGTAGCTTGCTGGGGTCAGGGGCTCTTAGGTGGAGGGCAAACGGGCACCCTGGGGCCTATACTGCAAGTCCAGGGAGAGAGGTGGACCCCTGGGTAGCTTGCTGGTGTCAGAGGCCCCTAGGTGGAGGCCAGGGGGTACCCTGGGCCCTATACTGCAAGTCCAGGGAATTAGGTGGACTCCTGGGTAGCTTGCTGGGGTCATAGGCTCCTAGGTGGAGGGACAGGGTGCACCCTGGGGCCTACACTGCAAGTCCAGGGAGAGAGGTGAACCCCTGGGTAGCTTGCTGGGGTCAGAGACCCCTAGGTGGAGGGTAAGGGGGCACCCTGGAGCCTAAACTGCAAGTCCAGGCAGGGAGCAGGACCCCTGGGTAGCTTGCTGGGGTCAGAGGCCCCTAGGTGGAGGGCCAAGGGGCACCCTGGGGAATATACTGCTAGTCCAGGGACATCGTTGGACGCCTGGGTAGCTTGCTTGGGTCAGACGCCCTTAGATGGAGGGCCAGGGGGCACCCTGGGGCCTATACTGCAAGTCCAGGAAGAGAGGTGGACCCCTGGGTAGCTTGCTGGGGTCAGAGGCCCCTAGATGAAAGGCCAGGGGGCACCCTGGGGCCTATACTGCAAGTCCAGGGAGATCGGTGGACCCCTGGGTAGCTTGCTGGGGTCAGAGGCCCCTAGTTGGAGGGCCAGGGGGTCCCCTGGGGCCTATACTGCAAGTCCAGGGAGAGAGGTAGACCCCTGGGTAGCTTGCTGGGGTCAGAGGCCCCTAGGTGGAGGCCAGCGGGCACCCTGGGCCCTATACTGCAAGTCCAGGGAATTAGGTGGACTCCTGGGTAGCTTGCTGGGGTCAGAGACCCCTAGGTGGAGGGACAAGGGGCACCCTGGGGAATATTCTGCAAGTCCAGGGACATAGGTGGACGCCTGGGTAGCCTGCTGGGGTCAGAGGCCCCTAGGTGGAGGGCCACTGGGCACCCTATGGGCCTATACTGCAAATCCAGAAAGAGAGGTTGACCTCTGGGTAGCTTGCTGGGTTAGGGGCCCCTAAGTGGAGGGCCAGGGAGCACCCTGGGGCCTATACTGCAAGTCCAGGAAGAGAGGTGGACCCCTGGGTAGCTTGCTGGGGTCATAGGCTCGTAGGTGAAGGGCAAGGGGGCACCCCCGGGAATACACTGCAAGTTCAGGGAGAGAGGAGAACCCCTGGGTAGCTTGCTGGGGTCAGAAACCCCTAGGTGGAGGAGAAGGGGGCACCCTGGGCCCTATACTGCAAGTCCAGGGAGGGAGGTTGACCCCTGGGTAGCTTGCTGGGGTCAGAGGCCCCTAGGTGGAGGGCAAAGCAGCACCCTGGGGCCTATACTGCAAGTCCATGGACATCGGTGGACCCCTGGGTAGCTTGCTGGGGTCAGGGGCCCTTAGGTGGAGGGCAAAGCAGCACCCTGGGGCCTATACTGCAAGTCCATGGACATCGGTGGACCCCTGGGTAGCTTGCTGGGGTCAGGGGCCCCTAGTTGGAAGGAGAGGGGGCACCCTGGGGCCGACATTGCAAGTATAGGAAGAGAATTGGACCCCTGGGTAGCTTGCGGGGTTCAGGGGCCCCTAGTTGGAAGGAGAGGGGGCACCCTGGAGCCTATACTGCAAGTAAAGGAAGAGAAGTGGACCCCTGGGTAGTTTGCTGGGGTCAAAGGCCCCTAGGTGGAAGGCCATGGGGTCCCCTGGGGCCTACACTGCAAGTCCAGGGAGAGAGGTGGACCCCCGGGTAGCTTGCTGGGGTCAGGGGCTTTTAGGTGGAGGGCCAGGGCGCATCCTGGGGCCTATGCTGCAAGTCCAGGAAGAGAAGTGGACCCTTGGGAAACTTGCTGGGATCAAAGGCCCCTAGGTGAATTGCCAAGGGGCACCCTGGGGCCTTTAGTGCAAGTCCAGGGACATCGGTGAACCCCTGGGTAGCTTGCTGGTGTCAGAGACCTCTTGGTGGAGTTCAAGGGGGCACCCTGGGGCCTACACTGCAAGTCCAGGGAGGGAGGAGGACCCCTGCGTAGCTTGCTGGGTTCAGAGGCCCCTAGGTGAAGGGCCAAGGGGCACCCTGGGGCCTTTAGTGCAAATCCAGGAAGAGAAGTGGATCCCTGGGTAGTTTGCTGGGGTCAGGGGCTCCTAGGTGGAGGGAGAGGGGGCACCCTGGGGCCTATACTGCAAGTCCAGGAAGAGATATGGAACCCTGAGTAGCTTGCTGGTGTCTGGGGCCCCTAGGTGGAGGGCCAGGGGGCACCCTAGGGCCTGTACTGCAAGTCCAGGGAGGAAGGTGGACCCCTGGGTAGCTTGCTGGGGTCAGGGGCTCTTAGCTGGAGGGCCAGGGGACATCCTGTGGCCTACACTGCAAGTCCAGGAAGAGAAGTGGACCCCTGGGTAGCTTGCTGGGTTCAGAGACCCCTAGGTGGAGGGCCAGGGGGCACCCTGGGGTCTATACTGCAAGTCAAGGGAGGGAGGTGGACCCCTGGGTAGCTTGCTGGGGTCAGGGGCTCCTAGGTGGAGGGAGAGGGGGCACCCTGGGGCCTACACTGCAAGTCCAGGAAGAGAAGTGGACCACTGGGTGGCTTGCTGGGGTAAGAGGCCCCTAGGTGGAGGGCCAGGAGGTCCCCTGGGGCCTATACTGCAAGTCCAGGGAGAGAGGTGAACCCCTGAGAAGCTAGCTGGGGTGAGAGGCCCCTAGGTGGAGGGCCAAGGGGCACCCTGGGGCCTATACTGCAAGTCCAGGGACATCGGTGGACCCCTCGGTAGCTTGCTGGGGTCAGAGGCGCCTAGGTGGAGGGCCAGGGGGCACCCTGGGGCCTATAGTGCAAGTCAAGGAAAAGAGGTGGACCCCCGGGTAGCTTGCTGGGGTCAGGTGCTCTTAGGTGGAGGGCCAGGGGCATCCTGGGGCCTACACTGCAAGTCCAGGAAGAGAAGTGGACCCCTGGGTAGCTTGCTGGGGTCAGAGGCTCCTAGGTGAAGGGTCAGGGGGCACCCAGGGGTCTATACTGCAAGTCCATGGACATCGGTGGACCCCTGGGTAGCTTGCTGGGGTCAGGGGCCCTTAGATGGAAGGCAAGGGGGCACCCTGAGGCCTACACTGCAAGTCCAGGAAGAGAATTGAACCCCTGGGTAGCTTGCTGGGGTCAGGGGCCCCTAGGTGGAGGGAGAGGGGCACCCTGGAGCCTATACTGCAGGAAAAGGAAGAGAAGTGGACCCCTTGGTAGCTTGCTGGGGTCAGGTGCTCTTAGGTGGAGGGCCAAGGGGCACCCTGGGGTCTATACTGCAAGTCCGCGGACAATCGTGTACCCCTGGTTAGCTTGCTGGGGAAAGAGGCCCCTAGGTGGAGGGCCAAGGGGCAACCTGGGGCCTATACTGCAAGTCCGGGCAGGGAGGTGGTCCTCTGGGTAGCTTGCTGGGGTAAAGGGCCTCTATGTGGAGGGCCAGGGGGCACCCTGGAGCCTATACTGCAAGTAAAGGAAGAGAAGTGGACCCCTGGGTAGTTTGCTGGGGTCAAAGGCCCCTAGGTGGAAGGCCATGGGGTCCCCTGGGGCCTACACTGCAAGTCCAGGGAGAGAGGTGGACCCCCGGGTAGCTTGCTGGGGTCAGGGGCTTTTAGGTGGAGGGCCAGGGCGCATCCTGGGGCCTATGCTGCAAGTACAGGAAGAGAAGTGGACCCTTGGGAAACTTGCTGGGATCAAAGGCCCCTAGGTGAATTGCCAAGGGGCACCCTGGGGCCTTTAGTGCAAGTCAAGGAAAAGAGGTGGACCCCCGGGTAGCTTGCTGGGGTCAGGTGCTCTTAGGTGGAGGGCCAGGGGCATCCTGGGGCCTACACTGCAAGTCCAGGAAGAGAAGTGGACCCCTGGGTAGCTTGCTGGGGTCAGAGGCTCCTAGGTGAAGGGTCAGGGGGCACCCAGGGGTCTATACTGCAAGTCCATGGACATCGGTGGACCCCTGGGTAGCTTGCTGGGGTCAGGGGCCCTTAGATGGAAGGCAAGGGGGCACCCTGAGGCCTACACTGCAAGTCCAGGAAGAGAATTGAACCCCTGGGTAGCTTGCTGGGGTCAGGGGCCCCTAGGTGGAGGGAGAGGGGCCCCTAGGTGGAGGGAGAGGGGCACCCTGGAGGGGCACCCTGGAGCCTATACTGCAGGAAAAGGAAGAGAAGAGAAGTGGACCCCTTGGTAGCTTGCTGGGGTCAGGTGCTCTTAGGTGGAGGGCCAAGGGGCACCCTGGGGTCTATACTGCAAGTCCGCGGACAATCGTGTACCCCTGGTTAGCTTGCTGGGGAAAGAGGCCCCTAGGTGGAGGGCCAAGGGGCAACCTGGGGCCTATACTGCAAGTCCGGGGAGGGAGGTGGTCCTCTGGGTAGCTTGCTGGGGTAAAGGGCCTCTATGTGGAGGGCCAGGGGGCACCCAGGGGCCTATACTGCAAGTCCAGGGACATCGGTGGACCCCTGGGTAGCTTGCTGGGGTCAGTGGCAATTAGGTGGAGGGCCAGGGGGCACCCAGGGGCCTATACTTCAAGTCAAGGGAGGGAGGTGGACCCCTGGGTAGCTTGCTGGGGTCAGGGGCTCCTAGGTGGAGGGAGAGGGGGCACCCTGGGGCCTACACTGCAAGTCCAGGAAGAGAAGTGGACCACTGGGTGGCTTGCTGGGGTAAGAGGCCCCTAGGTGGAGGGCCAGGAGGTCCCCTGGGGCCTATACTGCAAGTCCAGGGAGAGAGGTGAACCCCTGAGAAGCTAGCTGGGGTGAGAGGCCCCTAGGTGGAGGGCCAAGGGGCACCCTGGGGCCTATACTGCAAGTCCAGGGACATCGGTGGACCCCTCGGTAGCTTGCTGGGGTCAGAGGCGCCTAGGTGGAGGGCCAGGGGGCACCCTGGGGCCTATAGTGCAAGTCAAGGAAAAGAGGTGGACCCCCGGGTAGCTTGCTGGGGTCAGGTGCTCTTAGGTGGAGGGCCAGGGGCATCCAGGGGCCTACACTGCAAGTCCAGGAAGAGAAGTGGACCCCTGGGTAGCTTGCTGGGGTCAGAGGCTCCTAGGTGAAGGGTCAGGGGGCACCCAGGGGTCTATACTGCAAGTCCATGGACATCGGTGGACCCCTGGGTAGCTTGCTGGGGTCAGGGGCCCTAAGATGGAAGGCAAGGGGGCACCCTGAGGCCTACACTGCAAGTCCAGGAAGAGAATTGAACCCCTGGGTAGCTTGCTGGGGTCAGGGGCCCCTAGGTGGAGGGAGAGGGGCACCCTGGAGCCTATACTGCAGGAAAAGGAAGAGAAGTGGACCCCTTGGTAGCTTGCTGGGGTCAGGTGCTCTTAGGTGGAGGGCCAAGGGGCACCCTGGGGTCTATACTGCAAGTCCGCGGACAATCGTGTACCCCTGGTTAGCTTGCTGGGGAAAGAGGCCCCTAGGTGGAGGGCCAAGGGGCAACCTGGGGCCTATACTGCAAGTCCGGGCAGGGAGGTGGTCCTCTGGGTAGCTTGCTGGGGTAAAGGGCCTCTATGTGGAGGGCCAGGGGGCACCCTGGAGCCTATACTGCAAGTAAAGGAAGAGAAGTGGACCCCTGGGTAGTTTGCTGGGGTCAAAGGCCCCTAGGTGGAAGGCCATGGGGTCCCCTGGGGCCTACACTGCAAGTCCAGGGAGAGAGGTGGACCCCCGGGTAGCTTGCTGGGGTCAGGGGCTTTTAGGTGGAGGGCCAGGGCGCATCCTGGGGCCTATGCTGCAAGTCCAGGAAGAGAAGTGGACCCTTGGGAAACTTGCTGGGATCAAAGGCCCCTAGGTGAATTGCCAAGGGGCACCCTGGGGCCTTTAGTGCAAGTCAAGGAAAAGAGGTGGACCCCCGGGTAGCTTGCTGGGGTCAGGTGCTCTTAGGTGGAGGGCCAGGGGCATCCTGGGGCCTACACTGCAAGTCCAGGAAGAGAAGTGGACCCCTGGGTAGCTTGCTGGGGTCAGAGGCTCCTAGGTGAAGGGTCAGGGGGCACCCAGGGGTCTATACTGCAAGTCCATGGACATCGGTGGACCCCTGGGTAGCTTGCTGGGGTCAGGGGCCCTTAGATGGAAGGCAAGGGGGCACCCTGAGGCCTACACTGCAAGTCCAGGAAGAGAATTGAACCCCTGGGTAGCTTGCTGGGGTCAGGGGCCCCTAGGTGGAGGGAGAGGGGCCCCTAGGTGGAGGGAGAGGGGCACCCTGGAGGGGCACCCTGGAGCCTATACTGCAGGAAAAGGAAGAGAAGAGAAGTGGACCCCTTGGTAGCTTGCTGGGGTCAGGTGCTCTTAGGTGGAGGGCCAAGGGGCACCCTGGGGTCTATACTGCAAGTCCGCGGACAATCGTGTACCCCTGGTTAGCTTGCTGGGGAAAGAGGCCCCTAGGTGGAGGGCCAAGGGGCAACCTGGGGCCTATACTGCAAGTCCGGGGAGGGAGGTGGTCCTCTGGGTAGCTTGCTGGGGTAAAGGGCCTCTATGTGGAGGGCCAGGGGGCACCCAGGGGCCTATACTGCAAGTCCAGGGACATCGGTGGACCCCTGGGTAGCTTGCTGGGGTCAGTGGCAATTAGGTGGAGGGCCAGGGGGCACCCAGGGGCCTATACTTCAAGTCCAGGGAGATCGGTGGAACCCTGGGTAGGTTGCTGTGGTCTGAGGCCCCTAGGTGGATGGCCAGGGGGTCTCCTGGGGCCTACACTGCAAGTCCAGGGAGGGAGGTGGACCCCTGGGTAGCTTGCTGGGGTCAGGGGCCTTTAGGTGGAAGGCCAGGGGGCACCCTTGGGCCTATACTGCAAGTCCAGGAAGAGAAGTGGACCCCTGGGTAGCTTGCTGGGGTCAGAGGCTCCTAGGTGGAGGGTCCAGGGAGGGAGGTGGACAACTCTGTAGCTTGCTGGGGTAAGGGGCCCCTAAGTGGAGGGACAGGGGGCACCCTGGGGGCTAAACTGCAAGTCAAGAAAGAGAAGTGAACCCCTGGGTAGCTTGCTGGGGTCAGGGGACTCTAGGTGGAGGCCCAGGGGGTACCCTGGGGCCTATACAGCAAGTCAAGGGACATCGGTGGACCCTTGGGTAGCTTGCTGGGGTCTGAGGCCCCTAGGTGGAGGGCCAGGGGGCACACTGGGGCCTATACTGCAAGTCCAGCAAAAGAGGTGGAACCCTGGGTAGCTTGCTGGGGTCAGAGGCGCCTAGGTGGAGGGCCAGGGGCATCCTGGGGCCTACACTGCAAGTCCAGGAAGAGAAGTGGACCCCTGGGTAGCTTGCTGGGGTCAGAGGCTCCTAGGTGGAGGGTCAGGGGGCACCCAGGGGTCTATACTGCAAGTCCAGGAAGGGAGGTGGACCCCTCTGTAGCTTGCTGGGGTAAGGGGCCCCTAAGTGGAGGGACAGGGGGCACCCTGGGGGCTATACTGCAAGTCAAGAAAGAGAAGTGGACCCCTGGGTAGCTTGCTGGGGTCAGGGGAAACTAGGTGGAGGCCCAGGGGGCACCCTGGGGCCTATACTGCAAGTCCAGGAAAAGAGGTCGACCCCTGGGTAGCTTGCTGGGTTCAGGGGCCCCTAGCTGGAGGGCCAAGGGGCACCCTCGGGCCTATACTGCAAGTCCAGGGAGAGAGGTGGACCCCTGGGTAGCTTGCTGGGGTCAGAGGCCCCGAGGTGGAGGGCCAAGGGGCACCCTAGGCACTATACTGCATGTCCAGGGACATCGGTGGACCCATGGTTAACTTGCTGGGGTGAGAGGCCCCTAGGTGGAGGGCCAGGGGGCACCCTGGGGCCTATACTGCAAGTCCAGTGAGGGAGGTGGACCCCTGGGTAGCTTGCTGGAGTCAGAGACCCCTAAGTGGAGGGCCAGAAGGTCTCCTGGGACCTATACTGCAAGTCCAGGGAGGGAGGTGGACCCCTGGGTAGCTTGCTGGGGTCAGAGGCCCCTAGGTGGAGGGCCAGGGGGCACCCTGTGGCCTATACTGCAAGTCCAGGGACATCAGTGGACACCTGGGTAGCTTGCTGGGGTCAGAGGCACCTAGGTGGAGGGCCAGGGGCACCCTGGGGCCTATATTGCAAGTCCAAGGAGAGAGGTGGACCCCTCGGTAGCTTGCTGGGGTCAGAAGCGCCTAGGTAGAGGGCCAGGGGGCACCCTGAGGCTTATACTGCAAGTCCAGGAAGAGATGAGGACCCCTGGGTAGCTTGCTGGGGTCAGGGGCCCATAGGTGGAGGGAGAGGGGGGACCCTGGGGCCTATACTGCAAGTCCAGGAAGAGAGGTGGACCCCTGGGTAGCTTGCTGTGGTCAGAGACCCCTTGGTGGAGGGCCAACGGGCACCCTGGGACCTATACTGCAAGTCCAGGGACATTGGTGGACCCCTGGGTAGCTTGCTGGGGTCAGAGGCCCCTAGGTGGAGGGCCAGGGGGTCCCATGGGGCCTATACTGCAAGTCCAGGGAGAGAGGTGGACCCCTGGGTAGCTTGCTGGGGTCAGGGGCCCCTAGGTGGAGGGCCAGGGGGCACCCTGGGGCCTATACTGCAAGTCCAGGGAGTGAGGTGGACTCCTGGGTAGCTTGCTGGTGTCATAGGCCCCTAGGTGGAGTGCCAGGGGGCACCCAGGGGCCTACATTGCAAGTCCAGGGAGAGAGGTGGAACCCTGGGTAGCTTGCTGGGAGCAGGGGCCCTTAGTTGGAAGGTGAGGGGGCACCCTGGGGCCTACACTGCAAGTCCAGGAAGAGAATTGGACACCTGGGTAGCTTGCTGGGGTCAGGGGCCCCTAGGTGGAGGGCCAGGGGGCACCCTTGGGCCTACACTGCAAGTCCAGGAAGAGATATGGAACCCTGAGTAGCTTTCTGGTGTCTGGGGCCCCTAAGTGGAGGGCCAGGGGGCACCCTAGGGCCTGTACTGCAAGTCCAAGGAGGGAGGTGGACCCCTGGGTAGCTTGCTGGGGTCAGGGGCTCTTAGGTGGAGGGCCAGGGGACATCCTGGGGCCTACACTGCAAGTCCAGGAAGAGAAGTGGACCCCTGGGTAGCTTGCTGGGTTCAGAGGCCCCTAGGTGGAGGGCCAGGGGCACCCTGTTTTCTATACTGCAAGTCCAGGGAGGGAGGTGGGCCCCTGGGTAGCTTGCTGGGGTCAGGGGCAAATAGGTGGAGGGCCAGGGGGTCCCCTGGGGCCTACACTGCAAGTCCAGGAAAAGAAGTGGACCCCTGGGTAGCTTGCTGGGGTAAGAGGCCCCTAGGTGGAGGGCCAGGAGGTCCCCTGGGGCCTATACTGCAAGTCCAGGGAGAGAAGTGAACCCCTGGGTAGCTAGCTGGGGTGAGAGGCCCCTAGGTGGAGGGCCAGGGGGCACCCTGGGGCCTATACTGCAAGTCCAGGGACATCGGTGAACCCCTGGGTAGCTTGCTGGGGTCAGAGGCGCCTAGGTGGAGGGCCAGGGGGCACCCTGGGGCCTATAGTGCAAGTCCAGGAAAAGAGGTGGACCCCCGGGTAGCTTGCTGGGGACATGGGCTCTTAGGTGGAGGGCCAGGGCCATCCTGGGGCCTACACTGCAAGTCCAGGAAGAGAAGTGGACCCCTGGGAAGCTTGCTGGGGTCAGAGGCTCCTAGGTGGAGGGTCAGGGGGCACCCAGGGGTCTATACTGCAAGTCCATGGATATCTGTGGACCCCTGGGTAGCTTGCTGGGGTCAGGGGCCCTTAGATGGAAGGCAAGGGGGCAACCTGGGGCCTACACTGCAAGTCCAGGAAGAGAATTGCACCCCTGGGTAGCTTGCTGGGGTCAGGGGCCCCTAGGTGGAGGGAGAGGGGCACCATGGAGCCTATACTGCAAGAAAAGGAAGAGAAGTGGACCCCTTGGTAGCTTGCTGGGGTCTGAGGCCCCTAGGTGGAGGGCCAAGGGGCACCCTGGGGTCTATACTGCAAGTCCGCGGACAAATGTGGACCCCTGGTTAGCTTGCTGGGGAGAGAGGCGCCTAGGTGGATGGCCAGGGGGTCTCCTGGGGCCTACACTGCAAGTACAGGGAGAGAGGTGGACCCCTGGGTAGCTTGCTGGGGTCAGTGGCAATTAGGTGGAGGGCCAGGGGGCACCCAGGGGCCTATACTTCAAGTCCAGGAAGATCGGTGTAACCCTGGGTAGGTTGCTGGGGTCTGAGGCCCCTAGATGGATGCCCAGGGGGTCTCCTGGGGCCTACACTGCAAGTACAGGGAGAGAGGTGGACCCCTGGGTAGCTTGCTGGCGTGTGAGGCACCTAGATGGATGGTCAGGGGGCACCCTGGGGCCTATACTGCATGTCCAGGGACATTGGTGGACCCCTGGGTAGCTTACTGGGGTCAAAGGCCCCTAGGTGGAGGGCCAGGGGGAACCCTGGGGCCTACACTGCAAGTCAAGGGACATCGGTGGACCCCAGGGTAGCTTGTTGGGGTCAGGGGCCCTTACCTGGAGGGCCAGGGGGCACCCTGGGGCCTATACTGCAAGTCCAGGAAGAGAAGTGGATGCCTGGGTAGCTTGGTGGGGTCAGGGGCCCCTAGGTGGAGGGCCAGGGGGCACCCTGGGGCCTATACTGCAAGTCCAGTGAGGGAGGTAGACCCCTGGGTAGCTTGCTGGGGTCAGAGACCCCTAAGTGGAGGGCCAAAAGGTCCCCTGGGATATATTCTGCAAGTCCAGTGAGGGAGGTGGACCCATGGGTAGCTTGCTGGGGTCAGAGGCCCCTAGGTGGAGGTTCAGGGGGCACCCTGGGGCCTATACTGCAAGTCCAGGGAGGGAGGTGGATCCCTGGGTAGCTTGTTGGAGTCAGGGGCATCTAGATGGAGGGCCAGAGGGAACTCTTTGGGCTTTAGTGCAAGTCCAGGAAGAGAGCTTGACCCCTGGGTAGCTTGCTGGGGTCAGAGGGCCCTAGATGGAGGGCCAGGGGGCACCCTGGGGCCTATACTGCAAGTCAAGGGACATCGTTTGACCCTTGGGTAGCTTGCTGGGGTCTGAGGCCCCTAGATGGAGGGCCAGGGGGCACACTGGGGCCTATACTGCAAGTCCAGGGAGGGAGGTGGACCCCTGGGTAGCTTGCTGAGGTCAGAGGCTTCTAGGTGAAGGGCCAGGGGGCACCCTGGGGCCTATACTGCAAGTCCAGAGAGACGTGGAACCCTGGGTAGCTTGCTGGGGTCAGAGGCGCCTAGGTGGAGGGCCAGGGGGCACCCTGGCGCCTTTAGTGCAAGTCCAGGAAAAGAGGTGGACCCCCGGGTAGCTTTCTGGGGTCAGGGGCTCTTAGGTGGAGGGCCAGGGGCATCCTAGGGCCTACACTGCAAGTTAAGGAAGAGAGGTGGACCCCTGGATAGCTTGTTGGGGTCAGAGGCTCCTAGGTGGAGGGTCAGGGGGCACCCAGGGGTCTATACTGCAAGTCCAGGGAGGGAGGTGGACCCCTCTGTAGCTTGCTGGGGTAAGGGGCCCCTAAGTGGAGGGACAAGGGGCACCCTGGGGGCTATACTGCAAGTCAAGAAAGAGAAGTGGACCCCTGGGTAGCTTGCTGGGGTCAGGTGACTCTAGGTGGAGGCCCAGGGGGCACCCTGGGGCCTATACTGCAAGTCCAGGAAGAGATGTGGACCCCTGGGTAGCTTGCTGGGGTCAGGGACCCCTAGATGGAGGGAGAGGGGGCACCCTGGGGCCTCTACTGCAAGTCCAGGAAAAGAGGTTGACCCCTGGGTAGCTTGCTGGGTTCAGGGGCCCCTAGCTGGAGGGCCAAGGGGCACCCTTGGGCCTATACTGCAAGTCCAGGGAGAGAGGTGAACCCCTGGGTAGCTTGCTGGGGTCAGAGGCCCCGAGGTGGAGGGCCAAGGGGCATCCTAGGCACTATACTGCAAATCCAGGGACATCGGTGGACCCATGGTTAGCTTGCTGGGGTGAGAGGTGCCTAGGTGGAGGGCCAGGGGGCACCCTGAGGCCTATACTGCAAGTCCTGGGAGAGAGGTGGACCCCTGGGTAGCTTGCTGGGGTCAGGGGCCCTTAGGTGGAGGGCCAGGTGGCACCCCTGGGCCTATACTGCAAGTCCAGGGAGAGAGGTGGACCCCTGGGTAGCTTGCTGGAGTCAGAGGCCCCTAGGTGGAGGGCCAGGGGGCACCCTGAGGCCTATACTGCAAGTCCAGGGACATCGGTGGACCCCTGGTTAGCTTGCTGGGGTCAGGGGCCCTTAGGTGGAGGGCCAGGGGGCACCTTGGGGCCTATACTACAAGTCAAGGAAGAGAATTGGACCCCTGAGAAGCTTGCTGGGGTCAGGGAACCCTAGGTGGAGGGCCAGGGGGCACCCTGTGACCTATACTGCAAGTCCAGGGACATCGGTGGACACCTGGGTAGCTTGCTGGGTTTAGAGGCACCTAGGTGGAGGGCCAGGGGCACCCTGGGTCCTATATTGCAAGTCCAAGGAGAGAGGTGGACACCTCGGTAGCTTGTTTGGGCCAGAGGCGCCTTGGTGAAGAGCCAGGGGGCACCCTGGGGCCTCTACTGCAAGTCCAGGGAGAGAGGTGGATCCCCGGTTAGCTTGCTAGGGTCAGTGGCCTCTAGGTGGAGTGCCAGGGGGCACCCCTGGGCCTATACTGCAAGACCAGGAAGAGAAGTGGACCCCTGGGTAGCTTGCTGGGGTCAGGGGCCCCAACGTGGAGTGCCAGGGGGCACCCTGGGGCCTATACTGCAAGTCCACGAAGAGAGTTGGACCCCTGGGTAGCTGGCTGGGTTCAAAGGCCAATAGGTTAAGGGCCAGGGGGCTCCCTGGGGCCTATACTGCAAGTCCAGGGAGAGAGGTGGACCCCTGGGTAGCTGCCTGGGGTCAGAGGCCCCTAGGTGCGGGGCCAGGGAGTCCCCTGGGGCCTACACTGAAAGTCCAGGGAGAGAGTTGGACCCCTGGGTAGCTTGTTGGGGTCAGAGGCCCCTAAGTGGAGGACAGGGGGCACCCTGGGGCCTACACTGCAAGTCCATTGAGTAAGGTGGACTCCTGGGTAGCTTGCTGGGGTCATAGACTCCTAGATGGAGAGCCAGGGTGCCCCCTTGGGCCTACACTGCAAGTCCAGGGAGAGAGGTGGACCCCTGGATAGCTTACTGAGGTCTGAGACCCCTAGGTGGAGGGCAAGAGGGCACCCTGGGGCCTACACTGCAAGTCCAGGGAGGGAGGTGGACCCCTGGGTAGCTTGCTGGGGTCAGAGACTCCTATATGGAGGGCAAGGTTGCACCCTGGGGCCTACACTGCAAGTCCAGGGAGGGAGGTGGACCCCTAGGTAGCTTGCTGGGGTCAGAGGCCCCAAGGTGTAGGGCCAAGGGGCACCCAGGGGTCTATACTGCAAGTCCAGGAAGAGAAGTGGACCCCTGGGTAGCTTGCTGGGGTGAGAGGCCCCTAGGGGGAGGGCCAGGGGGCTCCCTGGGGCCTATACTGCAAGTCCAGGGAGGGAGGTAGACCCCTGGGTAGCTTGCTGGGGTCAGGGGCCTTTAGGTGGAAGGCCAGGGGGCACCCTTGGGCCTATACTGCAAGTCCAGGAAGAGAAGTGGACCCCTGGGTAGCTTGCTGGGGTCAGGGGCCCCCAGGTGGAGGGAGAGGGGCACACTGGGGCCTACACTGCAAGTCCAGGGAGGGATGTGGATCCTTGGGTAGCCTGTTGGGGTTAGGGGCCCCTAGGTGGAGCGTCAGGGGGCACCCTGTGGGCTACACTGCAAGTCCAGGGACATCGGTGGACCCCTGGGTAGCTTGCGTGGGTCTGACACCCTTAAATGAAGGGCCAGGGGCACCCTGGGGCCTATACTGCAAGTCCAGGGACATCGGTGGACCCCTGGGTAGCTTGCTGGGGTCAGAGGCGCCTAGGTAGAGGACCAGGGGGCACCCTAGGGCCTATACTGCAAGTCCAGGGAGAGAGGTGGAACCCTGGGTAGCTTGCTGGGGTCAGAGGCCCCGAAGTGGAGGGCCAAGGGGCACCCTGGGGTCTATACTGCAAGTCCAGGGACATCGGTGGACCCCTGGTTAGCATGCTGGGGTGAGAGGCCCCTAGGTGGAGGGCCAGGGGGCACCCTGGGGCCTATACTGCAAGTCCAGGGAGGGAGGTGGACCCCTGGGTAGCTTGCTGGGGTCAGGGGCCCTTAGGTGGAGGGCCAGGGGGCACCCCTAGGCCTATACTGCAAGTCCAGGGAGAGAGGTGGACCCCTGGGTAGCTTGCTGGGGTCAGGGGCCCCCAGGTGGAGGGAGAGGGGCACCCTGGGGCCTACACTGCAAGTCCAGGGAGGGATGTGAATCCTTAGGTAGCTTGTTGGGGTCAGGGGCCCCTAGGTGGAGCGTCAGGGGGCACCCTGTGGGCTACACTGCAAGTCCAGGGACATCGGTGGACCCCTGGGTAGCTTGCGTGGGTCTGACACCCTTAGATGGAGGGCCAGGGGCACCCTGGGGCCTACACTGCAAGTCCAGGGACATCGGTGGACCTCTGGGTAGCTTGCTGGGGTCAGAGGCGCCTAGGTGGAGGACCAGGGGGCACCCTGGGGTCTATACTGCAAGTCCAGGGACATCGGTGGACTCCTGGGTAGCTTGCAGGGGTCAGAGGCCCCGAGGTGGAGGGCCAAGGGGCACCCTGGGGTCTTTACTGCAAGTCCAGGGACATCAGTGGACTCCTGGTTAGCTTGCTGGGGTGAGAGGCCCCTAGGTGGAGGGCAAGGGGGCACCCTGGGGCCTACACTGCAAGTCCAGGGAGGGAGGTGGACCCCTGGGTCGCTTGCTGGGGTCAGGGGCCCCTAGGTAGAGGGCCCGGGGGCACCCTGGGGCCTACACTGCAAGTCCAGGGAGAGAGGTGGACCCCTGGGTAGCTTGCTGGGGTCAGAGACTCCTATATGGAGGGGAAGGTTGCACCCTGGGGCCTACACTGCAAGTCCAGGGAGGGATGTGGACCCCTGGGTCGCTTGCTGGGGTCAGGGGCCCCTAGGTAGAGGGCCCGGGGGCAACCTGAGGCCTACACTGCAAGTCCAGGGAGAGAGGTGGACCCCTGGGTAGCTTGCTGGGGTCAGAGACTCCTATATGGAGGGCAAGGTTGCACCCTGGGGCTTACACTGCAAGTCCTGGGAGGGAGGTGGACCCCTGGGTAGCTTGCTGGGGTCAGAGGCCCCAAGGTGTAGGGCCAAGGGGCACCCAGGGGTCTATACTGCAAGTCCAGGAAGAGAAGTGGACCCCTGGGTAGCTTGCTGGGGTGAGAGGCCCCTAGGGGGAGGGCCAGGGGGCTCCCTGGGGCCTATACTGCAAGTCCAGGGAGAGAGGTGGACCCCTGGGTAGCTTGCTGGGGTCAGAGACTCCTATATGGAGGGCAAGGTTGCACCCTGGGGCCTACACTGCAAGTCCTGGGAGGGAGGTGGACCCCTGGGTAGCTTGCTGGGGTCAGAGGCCCCAAGGTGTAGGGCCAAGGGGCACCCAGGGGTCTATACTGCAAGTCCAGGAAGAGAAGTGGACCCCTGGGTAGCTTGCTGGGGTGAGAGGCCCCTAGGGGGAGGGCCAGGGGGCACCCTTGGGCCTATACTGCAAGTCCAGGAAGAGAAGTGGACCCCTGGGTAGCTTGCTGGGGTGAGAGGCCCCTAGGGGGAGGGCCAGGGGGCACCCTGGGGCCTACACTGCAAGTCCAGGGCGGATGTAGATCCTTGGGTAGCTTGTTGGGGTCAGGGGGCCCTAGGTGGAGCGTCAGGGGGCACCCTGTGGGCTACAGTGCAAGTCAAGGGACATCGGTGGACCCCTGGGTAGCTTGGGCGGGTCTGACGCCCTTAGATGGAGGGCCAGGGGCAACCTGGGGCCTATACTGCAAGTCCAGGGACATCGATGGACCCGTGGGTAGCTTGCTGGGGTCAGAGGCGCCTAGGTGGAGGACCAGGGGGCACCCTGGGGCCTATACTGCAAGTCCAGGGAGAGAGGTGGACCCCTGGGTAGCTTGCTGGGGTCAGAGGCCCCGAAGTGGAGGGCCAAGGGGCACCCTGGGGTCTATACTGCAAGTCCAGGGACATCGGTGGACCCCTGGGTAGCTTGCTGGGGTCAGAGGCCCCGAGGTGGAGGGCCAAGGTGCACCCTGGGGTCTATACTGCAAGTCCAGGGACATCGGTGGACCCCTGGTTAGCTAGCTGGGGTGAGAGGCCTCTGGGGTGAGAGGCCTCTAGGTGGAGGGCCAGGGGGCACCCTGGGGCCTATACTGCAAGTCCAGGGAGGGAGGTGGACCCCTGGGTAGCTTGCTGGAGTCAGGGGCCCTTAGGTGGAGGGCCAGGGGGCACCCCTGGGCCTATACTGCAAGTCCAGGGAGAGAGGTGGACCCCTGGGTAGCTTGCTGGGGTCAAAGCCCCTAGGTGGAGGGCCAGGGGGCACCCTGGGGCCTATACTGCAAGTCCAGGGACATCGGTGGACCCCTGGGTAGCTTGCTGGGGTCAGGGGCCCTTAGTGGAGGGCTAGGGGGCACCTTGGGGCCTATACTACAAGTCAAGGAAGAGAAGTGGACCCCTGGGAAGCTTGCTGGCGTCAGGGAACCCTAGGTGGAGGGCCAGGGGGCACCCTGGGGCCTCTACTGCAAGTCCAGGGAGAGAGGTGGACCCCTGGGTAGCTTACTGAGGTCAGAGACCCCTAGGTGGAGGGCAAGGGGGCACCCTGGGCCATACACTGCAAGTCCAGGGAGGGAGGTGGACCCCTGGGTCGCTTGCTGGGGTCAGGGGCCCCTAGGTAGAGGGCCCGGGGGCACCCTGGGGCCTACACTGCAAGTCCAGGGAGAGAGGTGGACCCCTGGGTAGCTTGCTGGGGTCAGAGACTCCTATATGGAGGGGAAGGTTGCACCCTGGGGCCTACACTGCAAGTCCAGGTAGGGAGGTGGACCCCTGGGTAGCTTGCTGGGGTCAGAGGCCCCAAGTTGTAGGGCCAAGGGGCACCCAGAGGTCTATACTGCAAGTCCATTGACATCGGTGGACCCCTGATTAGCTTGCTGGGGTGAGAGGCCCCTAGGGGGAGGGCCAGGGGGCTCCCTGGGGCCTATACTGCAAGTCCTTGGAGAGAGGTGGACCACTGGGTAGCTTGCTGGGGTCAGGTGCCTTTAGGTGGAAGGCCAGGGGGCACCCTTGGGCCTATACTGCAAGTCCAGGAAGAGAAGTGGACCCCTGGGTAGCTTGCTGGGGTCAGAGGCCCCCAGGTGGAGGGAGAGGGGCACCCTGGGGCCTACACTGCAAGTCCAGGGAGGGATGTGGATCCTTGGGTAGCTTGTTGGGGTCAGGGGCCCCTAGGTGGAGCGTCAGGGGGCACCCTGTGGGCTACACTGCAAGTCCAGGGACATCGGTGGACCCCTGGGTAGCTTGCGTAAGTCTGACGCCCTTAGATGGAGGGCCAGGGGCACCCTGGGGCCTATACTGCAAGTCCAGGGACATCAGTGGACCCCTGGGTAGCTTGCTGGGGTCAGAGGCGCCTAGGTGGAGGACCAGGGGGCACCCTGGGGCCTATACTGCAAGTCCAGGGAGAGAGGTGGACCCCTGGGTAGCTTGCTGGGGTCAGAGGCCCCGAAGTGGAGGGCCAAGAGGCACCCTGGGGTCTATACTGCAAGTCCAGGGACATCGGTGGACCACTGGGTAGCTTGCTGGGGTCAGAGGCCCCGAGGTGGAGGGCCAAGGGGCACCCTGGGGTCTATACTGCAAGTCCAGGGACAACGGTGGACCCCTGGTTAGCTTGCTGGGGTGAGAGGCCCCTAGGTGGAGGGCCAGGGGGCACCCTGGGGCCTATACTGCAAGTCCAGGGAGGGAGGTGGACCCCTGGGAAGCTTGCTGGGGTCAGGGGCCCTTAGGTGGAGGGCCAGGAGCACCCCTGGGCCAATACTGCAAGTCCAGGGAGAGAGGTTGACCCCTGGGTAGCTTGCTGGGGTCAGGGGCCCCCAGGTGGAGGGAGAGGGGCACCCTGGGGCCTACACTGCAAGTCCAGGGAGGGATGTGGATCCTTGGGTAGCTTGTTGGGGTCAGGGGCCCCTAGTTGGAGCGTCAGGGGGCACCCTGTGGGCTACACTGCAAGTCCAGGGACATCGGTGGACCCCTGGGTAGCTTGCGTGGGTCTGACGCCCTTAGATGGAGGGCCAGGGGCACCCTGGGGCCTATACTGCAAGTCCAGGCACATCGGTGGACCCCTGGGTAGCTTGCTGGGGTCAGAGGCGCCTAGGTGGAGGACCAGGGGGCACCCTGGGGCCTATACAGCAAGTCCAGGGAGAGAGGTGGACCCCTGGGTAGCTTGCTGGGGTCAGAGGCCCCGAAGTGGAGAGCCAAGGGGCACCCTGGGGTCTATACTGCAAGTCCAGGGACATCGGTGGACCCCTGGTTAGCTTGCTGCGGTGAGAGGCCCCTGGGTGGAGGGCCAGGGGGCACCCTGGGGACTATACTGCAAGTCCAGGGAGGGAGGTGGACCCCTGGGTAGCTTGCTGGGGTCAGGGGCCCTTAGGTGGAGGGCCAGGGGGCACCCTGGGGCCTATACTGCAAGTCCAGGGACATCGGTGGACCCCTGGGTAGCTTGCTGGGGTCAGGGGCCCTTAGGTGGAGGGCCAGGGGGCACCTTGGGGCCTATACTACAAGTCAAGGAAGAGAAGTGGACCCCTTGGAAGCTTGCCGGGGTCAGGGAATCCTAGGTGGAGGGCCAGGGGGCACCCTGGGGCCTATACTGCATGTCCAGGGACATCGGTGGACCCCTGGGTAGCTTGCTGGGGTCAGAGGCCCCAAGATGGAGGGCGAGGGGGCACCCTGGGGCCTTTACTGCAAGTCCAGGGAGGGAGGTGGACCCCTGGGTAGCTTGCTGGGGTCAGGGGCCCTTAGGTGGAGGGCCAGGGGGCACCCTGGGGCCTATACTGCAAGTCCAGGGAGAGAGGTGGACCCCTGGGTAGCTTGCTTGGGTCAGAGGCCCCTAAGTAGAGGGCCAGGGGGCACCCTGGGGCCTTTACTGCAAATCCAGGGACTTCGGTGGACCCCTGGGTAGCTTGCTGGGGTCAGAGGCCCCAAGATGGAGGGCCAGGGGGCACCCTGTGGCCTATACTGCAAGTCCAGGGACATCGGTGGACACATGGGTAGCTTGCTGGGGTCAGAGGCACCTAGGTGGAGGGCCAGGGGCACCCTGGGGCCTATATTGCAAGTCCAAGGAGAGAGGTGGCCCCTTCGGTAGCTTGTTTGGGCCAGAGGCACCTTGGTGGAGGGCCAGGGGGCACCCTGGGGCCTCTACTGCAAGTCCAGGGAGAGAGGTGGATCCCCGGTTAGCTTGCTGGGGTCAGAGGCCCCGAAGTGGACGGCCAAGGGGCACCCTGGGGTCTATACTGCAAGTCCAGGGACATCGGTGGAACCATAGTTAGTTTGCTGGGGTGAGAGGCCCCTAGGTGGAGGGCCAGGGGGCACCCTGGGGCCTACACTGCAAGTCCAGGGAGGGAGGTGGACCCCTGGGTAGCTTGCTGGGGTCAGAAGCCCCAAGGTGTAGGGCCAAGGGGCACCCAGGGGTCTATACTGCATGTCCAGGGACATCGGTGGATCCCTGGTTAGCTTGCAGGGGTAAGAGGCCCCTAGGGGGAGGGCCAGGGGGCCCCCTGGGGCCTATACTGCAAGTCCAGGGAGGGAGGTGGACCCCTGGGTAGCTTGCTGGGGTCAGGGGCCTTTAGGTGGAAGGCCAGGGGGCACCCTTGGGCCTATACTGCAAGTCCAGGAAGAGAAGTGGACCCCTGGGTAGCTTGCTGGGGTCAGGGGACTCTAGGTGGAGGCCCAGGGGGCACCCTGGGGCCTATACTGCAAGTCCAGAAAGAGATGTGAACCCCTGGGTAGCTTGCTGGGGCCAGGGACCCCTAGATGGAGGGAGAGGGGGCACCCTGGGGCCTATACTGCAAGTCCAGGAAAAGAGGTCGACCCCTGTGTAGCTTGCTGGGTTCAGGGGCCCCTAGCTGGAGGGCCTGGGGGCACCCTGGGGCCTATACTGCAAGTCCAGGGAGGGATGTGGACCCCTGGGTAGGTTGCTGGGGTCAGAGGCCCCTATGTGAAGGGCCAAGGGGCACCCTGGGGCCTATAGTGCAAGTCCAGGGACATCGGTGGACCCCTCGGTAGCTTGCTGGGGTCAGAGGCGCCTAGGTGGAGGGCCAGGGGGCACCCTGGGGCCTATACTGCAAGTCCAGGGAGAGAGGAGGAACCCTGGGTAGCTTGCTGGGGTCAGAGGCCCCGAGGTGGAGGGCCAAGGGGCACCCTGGGGTCTATACTGCAAGTCCAGGGACATCGGTGGACCCCTGGTTAGCTTGCTGGGGTGAGAGGCCCCTAGGTGGAAAGCCAGGGGCACCCTGGGGCCTATACTGCAAGTCCAGGGAGGGAGGTGGACACCTGGGTCGCTTGATGGGGTCAGGGGCCCTTAGGTGGAGGGGCAGGGGGCACCCCTGGGCCTATACTGCAAGTCCAGGGAGAGAGGTGGACCCCTGGGTAGCTTGCTGGGGTCAGAGGCCCCTAGGTGGAGGGCAAGGGGGCACCCTGGGGCATATACTGCAAGTCCAGGGACATCGGTGGACCCCTGAGTAGCTTGCTGGGGTCAGGGGCCCTTAGGTGGAGGGCCAGGGGGCACCTTGGGGCCTATACTACAAGTCAAGGAAGAGAAGTGGACCCCTGGGAAGCTTGCTGGGGTCAGGGAACCCTAGGTGGAGGGCCAGGGGGCACCCTGGGGCCTATACTGCATGTCCAGGGACATCGGTGGACCCCTGGGTAGCTTGCTGGGGTTAGAGGCCCCAAGATGGAGGGCCAGGGGGCACCCTGGGGCCTATACTGCAAGACCAGGGAGGGAGGTGGACCCCTGGGTAGCTTGCTGGGGTCACGGGCCCTTAGGTAAAGGGCCAGGGGGCACCCCTGGGCCTATACTGCAAGTCCAGGCAGAGAGGTGGACCCCTGGGTAGCTTGCTGGGGTCAGAGACCCCTAGGTGGAGGGCCAGGGGGCACCCTGGGGCCTATGCTGCAAGTCCAGGGACATCGGTGGTCCCCTGGGTAGCTTGCTGGGGTCAGGGGTCCTTAGGTGGAGGGCCAGGGGGCACCTTGGGGCCTATACTACAAGTCAAGGAAGAGAAGTGGACCCCTGGGAAGCTTGCTGGGGTCAGGGAACCCTAGGTGGAGGGCCAGGGGGCACCCTGGGGCCTATACTGCATGTCCAGGGACATCGGTGGACCCCTGGGTAGCTTGCTGGGTTCAGAGGCCCCAAGATGGAGGGCAAGGGGACACCCTGTGGCCTATACTGCAAGTCCAGGGACATCGGTGGACACCTGGGTAGCTTGCTCGGATCAGAGGCACCTAGGTGGAGGGCCAGGGGCACCCTGGGGCCTATACTGCAAGTCCAGGAAGAGAAGTGGACCCCTGGGTAGCTTGCTGGGGTCAGAGACCCCTAAGTGGAGGGCCAGAAGGTTCCCTGGGACCTTTTCTGCAAGTCCAGGGAGGGAGGTGGACCCCTGGGTAGCTTGCTGGGGTCAGAGGCCCCTAGCTGGAGGGCCAGGGGGCACCCTGGGGCCTATACTGCAAGTCCAGGGAGGGAGGTGGATCCCCTGGTAGCTTGTTGGAGTCAGGGGCATCTAGATGGAGGGCCAGGGGAACTCTTTGGGCTTTAGTGCAAGTCCAGGAAGAGAGGTTGACCCCTGGGTAGCTTGCTGGGGTCAGAGGCCCCTAGATGGAGGGCCAGGGGGCACCCTGGGGCCTATACTGCAAGTCAAGGGACATCGGTGGACCCTTGGGTAGCTTGCTGGGGTCTGAGGCCCCTAGGTGGAGGGCCAGGGGGCACACTGGGGCCTATACTGCAAGTCCAGAGAGAGGTGGAACCCTGGGTAGCTTGCTGGGGTCAGAGGCGCCTAGGTGGAGGGCCAGGGGGCACCCTGGGGCCTATAGTGCAAGTCCAGGAAAAGAGGTGGACCCCCGGGTAGCTTGCTGGGATCAGGGGCTCTTAGGTGGAGGGCCAGGGGCATCCTGGGGCCTACACTGCAAGTCCAGGAAGAGAAGTGGCCCCCTGGGTAGCTTGCTGGGGTCAGAGGCTCCTAGGTGGAGGGCAAGGGGGCACCCTGGGGCCTACACTGCAAGTCCAGGGAGGGAGGTGGACCCCTGGGTAGCTTGCTGGGGTCAGAGACTCCTATATGGAGGGCAAGGTTGCACCCTGGGGCCTACACTGAAAGTCCAGGGAGGGAGGTGGACCCCTGGGTAGCTTGCTGGAGTCAGAGGCCCCAAGGTGTAGGGCCAAGGGGCACCCTGGGGTCTATACTGCAAGTCCAGGAAGAGAAGTGGACCCCTGGGTAGCTTGCTGGGGTGAGAGGCCCCTAGGGGGAGGGCCAGGGGCTCCCTGGGGCCTATACTGCAAGTCCAGGGAGGGAGGTAGACCCCTGGGTAGCTTGCTGGGGTCAGGGGCCTTTAGGTGGAAGGCCAGGGGGCACCCTTGGGCCTATACTGCAAGTCCAGGAAGAGAAGTGGACCCCTGGGTAGCTTGCTGGGGTCAGGGGCCCCCAGGTGGAGGGAGAGGGGCACCCTGGGGACTACACTGCAAGTCCAGGGGGGATGTGGATCCTTGGGTAGCCTGTTGGGGTCAGGGGCCTCTAGGTGGAGCGTCAGGGGGCACCCTGTGGGCTACACTGCAAGTCCAGGGACATCGGTGGACCCCTGGGTAGCTTGCGTGGGTCTGACACCCTTAAATGAAGGGCCAGGGGCACCCTGGGGCCTATACTGCAAGTCCAGGGACATCGGTGGACCACTGGGTAGCTTGCTGGGGTCAGAGGCGCCTAGATGGAGGACCAGGGGGCACCCTAGGGCCTATACTGCAAGTCCAGGGAGAGAGGTGGAACCCTGGGTAGCTTGCTGGGGTCAGAGGCCCCGAAGTGGAGGGCCAAGGGGCACCCTGGTGTCTATACTGCAAGTCCAGGGACATCGGTGGACCCCTGGTTAGCTTGCTGGGGTGAGAGGCCCCTAGGTGGAGGGCCAGGGGGCACCCTGGGGCCTATACTGCAAGTCCAGGGAGGGAGGTGGAGCCCTGTGTAGCTTGCTTGGGTCAGGGGCCCCCAGGTGGAAGGAGAGGGGCACCCTGGGGCCTACACTGCAAGTCCAGGGAGGGATGTGGATCCTTAGGTAGCTTGTTGGGGTCAGGGGCCCCTAGATGGAGCGTCGGGGGGCACCCTGTTGGCTACACTGCAAGTCCAGGGACATCGGTGGACCCCTGGGTAGCTTGCGTGGGTCTGACGCCCTTAGATGGAGGGCCAGGGGCACCCTGGGGCCTATACTGCAAGTCCAGGGACTTCGGTGGACCCCTGGGTAGCTTGCTGGGGTCAGAGGCGCCTAGGTGGAGGACCAGGGGGCACCCTGGGGCCTATACTGCAAGTCCAGGGAGAGAGGTGGGACCCTGGGTAGCTTGCTGGGGTCAGAGGCCCCGAAGTGGAGGGCCAAGGGGCACCCTGGTGTCTATACTGCAAGTCCAGGGACATCGGTGGACCCCTGGTTAGCTTGCTGGGGTGAGAGGCCCCTAGGTGGAGGGCCAGGGGGCACCCTGGGGCCTATACTGCAAGTCCAGGGAGGGAGGTGGACCCCTGGGTAGCTTGCTGGGGTCAGGGGCCCTTAGGTGGAGGGCCAGGGGGCACCCCTAGGCCTATACTGCAAGTCCAGGGAGAGAGGTGGACCCCTGGGTAGCTTGCTGGGGTCAGGGGCCCCCAGGTGGAAGGAGAGGGGCACCCTGGGGCCTACACTGCAAGTCCAGGGAGGGATGTGGATCCTTAGGTAGCTTGTTGGGGTCAGGGGCCCCTAGGTGGAGCGTCGGGGGGCACCCTGTTGGCTACACTGCAAGTCCAGGGACATCGGTGGACCCCTGGGTAGCTTGCGTGGGTCTGACGCCCTTAGATGGAGGGCCAGGGGCACCCTGGGGCCTATACTGCAAGTCCAGGGACATCGGTGGACCCCTGGGTAGCTTGCTGGGGTCAGAGGCGCCTAGGTGGAGGACCGGGGGGCACCCTGGGGCCTATACTGCAAGTCCAGGAAGAGAATTGGACCCCTGGGTAGCTTGCTGGGGTCAGGGGCCCCTAGGTGGAGGGCCAGGGGGCACCTAGGGGCCTATACTGCAAGTCCATGAAGAGAGTTGGACCCCTCTGTAGCTGGCTGGGTTCAGAGGCCAATAGGTTAAGGGCCAGGGGGCTCCCTGGGGCCTATACTGCAAGTCCAGGGAGAGAGGTGGACCCCTGGGTAGCTAGCTGGGGTCAGAGGCCCCTAAGTGGAGGGCCAGGGAGTCCCCTGGGGCCTATGCTGAAAGTCCAGGGAGAGAGGTGGACCCCTGGGTAGCTTGCTGGGGTCAGAGGCCCCTAAGTGGAGGACAGGGTGCACCCTGGGGCCTACACTGCAAGTCCAGGGAGTAAGGTGGACTCCTGGGTAGCTTGCTGGGGACATACTCTTCTAGATGGAGAGCCAGGGTGCACCCTGGGGCCTACACTGCAAGTCCAGGGAGAGAGGTGGACCCCTGGGTAGCTTGCTGAGGTCAGAGACCCCTAGGTGGAGGGCAAGGTGGCACCCTGGGCCTACACTGCAAGTCCAGGGAGGGAGGTGGACCCCTGGGTCGCTTGCTGGGGTCAGGGGCCCCTAGGTAGAGGGCGCGGGGGCACCCTGGGGCCTACACTGCAAGTCCAGGGAGAGAGGTGGACCCCTGGGTAGCTTGCTGGGGTCAGAGACTCCTATATAGAGGGCAAGGTTGCACCCTGGGGCCTACACTGCAAGTCCAGGGAGGGAGGTGGACCCCTGGGTAGCTTGCTGGGGTCAGAAGCCCCAAGGTGTAGGGCCAAGGGGCACCCAGGGGTCTATACTGCAAGTCCATTGACATCGTTGGACCCCTGGTTAGCTTGCAGGGGTAAGAGGCCCCTAGGGGGAGGGCCAGGGGGCTCCCTGGGGCCTATACTGCAAGTCCAGGGAGGGAGGTGGACCCCTGGGTAGCTTGCTGGGGTCAGGGGCCTTTAGGTGGAAGGCCAGGGGGCACCCTTGGGCCTATACTGCAAGTCCAGGAAGAGAAGTGGACCCCTGGGTAGCTTGCTGGGGTCAGGGGACTCTAGGTGGAGGCCCAGGGGGCACCCTGGGGCCTATACTGCAAGTCCAGGAAGAGATGTGGACCCCTGGGTAGTTTGCTGGGGTCAGGGACCCCTAGATGGAGGGAGAGGGGGCACCCTGGGGCCTATACTGCAAATCCAGGAAAAGAGGTTGACCCCTGTGTAACTTGCTGGGTTCAGGGGCCCCTAGCTGGAGGGCCTGGGGGCACCCTGGGGCCTATACTGCAAGTCCAGTGAGGGATGTGGACCCCTGGGTAGGTTGCTGGGGTCAGAGGCCCCTATGTGAAGGGCCAAGGGGCACCCTGGGGCCTATAGTGCAAGTCCAGGGACATCGGTGGACCCCTGGGTAGCTTGCTGGGGTCAGAGGCCCCGAGGTGGAGGGCCAAGGGGCACCCTGGGGTCTATACTGCAAGTCCAGGGACTTCGGTGGACCCCTGGTTAGCTTGCTGGGGTGAGAGGCCCCTAGGTGGAAAGCCAGGGGGCACCCTGGGGCCTATACTGCAAGTCCAGGGAGGGAGGTGGATACCTGGGTAGCTTGCTGGGGTCAGGGGCCCTTAGGTGGAGGGGCAGGGGGCACCCCTGGGCCTATACTGCAAGTCCAGGGAGAGAGGTGGACCCCTGGGTAGCTTGCTGGGGTCAGAGGCCCCTAGGTGGAGGGCCAGGGGGCACCCTGGGGCCTATACTGCAAGTCCAGGGACATCGGTGGACCCCTGAGTAGCTTGCTGGGGTCAGGGGCCCTTAGGTGGAGGGCCAGGGGGCACCTTGGGGCCTATACTACAAGTCAAGGAAGAGAAGTGGACCCCTGGGAAGCTTGCTGGGGTCAGGGAACCCTAGGTGGAGGGCCAGGGGGCACCCTGGGGCCTATACTGCATGTCCAGGGACATCGGTGGACCCCTGGGTAGCTTGCTGGGGTTAGAGGCCCCAAGATGGAGGGCCAGGGGGCACCCTGGGGCCTATACTGCAAGTCCAGGGAGGGAGGTGGACCCCTGGGTAGCTTGCTGGGGTCAGAGGCACCTAGGTGGAGGGTCAGGGGCACCCTGGGGCCTATATTGCAAGTCCAAGGAGAGAGGTGGACCCCTCGGTACCTTGTTTGGGCCAGAGGCGCCTTGGTGGAGAGCCAGGGGGCACCCTGGGGCCTCTACTGCAAGTCCAGGGAGAGAGGTGGATCCCCGGTTAGCTTGCTGGGGTCAGTGGCCTCTAGGTGAAGGGCCAGGGGGCACCCCTGGGCCTATACTGCAAGTCCAGGAAGAGAAGTGGACCCCTGGGTAGCTTGCTGGGTTCAGAGGCCAATAGGTTAAGGGCCAGGGGGCTCCCTGGGGCCTATACTGCAAGTCCAGGGAGAGAGGTGGACCCCTGGGTAGCTAGCTAGGGTCAGAGGCCCCTAGGTGGAGGGCCAGGGAGTCCCCTGGGGCCTATACTGAAAGTCCAGGGAGAGAGGTGGACCCCTGGGTAGCTTGTTGGGGTCAGAGGCCCCTAAGTGGAGGACAGGGGGCACCCTGGGGCCTACACTGCAAGTCCATTGAGTAAGGTGGACTCCTGGGTAGCTTGCTGGGGTCATAGACTCCTAGATGGAGAGCCAGGGTGCCCCCTGGGGCCTACACTGCAAGTCCAGGGAGAGAGGTGGACCCCTGGGTAGCTTGCTGGGGTCAGAGGCCCAAGGTGTAGGGCCAAGGGGCACCCAGGGGTCTATACTGCAAGTCCAGGAAGAGAAGTGGACCCCTGGGTAGCTTGCTGGGGTGAGAGGCCCCTAGGGGGAGGGCCAGGGGGCTCTCTGGGGCCTATACTGCAAGTCCAGGGAGGGAGGTAGACCCCTGGGTAGCTTGCTGGGGTCAGGGGCCTTTAGGTGGAAGGCCAGGGGGCACCCTTGGGCCTATACTGCAAGTCCAGGAAGAGAAGTGGACCCCTGGGTAGCCTGTTGGGGTCAGGTGGCCCTAGGTGAAGCGTCAGGGGGCACCCTGTGGGCTACACTGCAAGTCCAGGGACATCGGTGTACCCCTGGGTAGCTTGCGTGGGTCTGACGCCCTTAGATGAAGGGCCAGGGGCACCCTGGGCCTATACTGCAAGTCCAGGGACATCGGTGGACCCCTGGTTAGCTTGCTGGGGTTAGAGGCCCCTAGGTGGAGGGCCAGGGGGCACCCTGTGGCCTATACTGCAAGTCCAGGGAGGGAGGTGGACCCCTGGGTAGCTTGTTGGGGTCAGGGGCCCTTAGGTGGAGGGCCAGGGGGCACCCCTAGGCCTATACTGCAAGTCCAGGGAGAGAGGTGGACCCATGGGTAGCTTGCTGGGGTCAGGGGCCCCCAGGTGGAGGGAGAGGGGCACCCTGGGGCCTACACTGCAAGTCCAGGGAGGGATGTGGATCCTTGGGTAGCCTGTTGGGGTCAGGGGCCCATAGGTGGAGCGTCAGGGGGCACCCTGTGGGCTACACTGCAAGTCCAGGGACATCAGTGTACCCCTGGGTAGCTTGCGTGGGTCTGACGCCCTTAGATGAAGGGCCAGGGGCACCCTGGGCCTATACTGCAAGTCCAGGGACATCGGTGGACCCCTGGTTAGCTTGCTGGGGTTAGAGGCCCCTAGGTGGAGGGCCAGGGGGGACCCTGGGGCCTATACTGCAAGTCCAGGGAGGGAGGTGGACCCCTGGGTAGCTTGTTGGGGTCAGGGGCCCTTAGGTGGAGGGCCAGGGGGCACCCCTAGGCCTATACTGCAAGTCCAGGGAGAGAGGTGGACCCATGGGTAGCATGCTGGGGTCAGGGGCCCCCAGGTGGAGGGAGAGGGGCACACTGGGGCCTACACTGCAAATCCAGGGAGGGATGTGGATCCTTAGGTAGCTTGTTGGGGTCAGGGGGCCCTAGGTGGAGCGTCAGGGGGCACCTTGTGGGCCTACACTGCAAGTCCAGGGACATCGGTGGACCCCTGGGTAGCTTGCGCGGGTCTGACGCCCTTAGATGGAGGGCCAGGGGCACCCTGGGGCCTATACTGCAAGTCCAGGGACATCGGTGGACCCCTGGGTAGCTTGCTGGGTTCAGAGGCGCATAGGTGGAGGACCAGGGGGCACCCTGGGGCCTATACTGCAAGTCCAAGGAGAGAAGTGGATCCCCGGTTAGCTTGCTGGGGTCAGGGGCTCTTAGGTGGAGGGCCAGGGGGCATCCTGGGGCCTATACTGCATGTCCAGGAAGAGAAGTGGACCCCTGGGTAGCTTACTGGGGTCAGAGGCCCCGAGGTGGAGGGCCAAGGGGCACCCTGGGGTCTATACTGCAAGTCCAGGGACATCGGTGGACCCCTGGTTAGCTTGCTGGGGTGAGAGGCCCCTAAGTGGAGGGCCAGGGGGCACCTTGGGGCCTATACTGCAAGTCCAGGGAGGGAGGTGGACCCCTGGGTAGCTTGCTGGGGTCAGGGGCCCCTAGGTAGAGGGCCAGGGGGCACCCCTGGGCCTATACTGCAAGTCCAGGAAGAGAAGTGGACCCCTGGGTAGCTTGCTGGGGTCAGGGGCCCCTAGGTGGAGGGCCAGGGGGCACCCTGGGGCCTATACTGCAAGTCCACGAAGAGAAGTGGACCCCTGGGTGGCTGGCTGGGTAAGGGGCCTATAGGTGAAGGGCCAGGGGGCTCCCTGGGGCCTATACTGCAAGTCCAAGGAGATCTGTGGACCCCTGGGTAGCTTGCTGGGGTCAGAGGCAACTAAACGGAGGCCAGGGGGCACCCTGGGGCCTACACTGCAAGTCCAGAGAGTAAGGTGGACTCCTGGGTAGCTTGCTGGGGTCAAAGGCTCCTAGGCGGAGGGCCAGGGTGCACCCTGGGGCCTACACTGCAAGTCCAGGGAGGGCGGTGGACCCCTGGGTCGCTTGCTGGGACCAGAGGCCCCTAGGTGGAGGGCCAAGGGGCACCCTGGGGAATATACTGCAAGTCCAGGGACATCGGTGGACCCCTGGGTAGCTTGCTGGGGTCAGAGGCGCCTAGGTGGAGGACCAGGGGGCACCCTGGGGCCTATAATGCAAGTCTAGGGAGAGAGGTGGACCCCTGGGTAGCTTGCTGGGGTCAGAGGCCCCTAGGTGGAGGGCCAGGGTGCACTCTGGGGCCTATACTGCATGTCCAGGGACATCGGTGGACCCCTGGGTAGCTTGCTGGGGTCAGAGGCCCCTAAGTGGAGGGCCAAGGGGAAACCCTGGGGTCTATACTGCATGTCCATTGACATCGGTGGACCCCTGGTTAGCTTGCTAGGGTGAGAGGCCCCTAGGTGGAGGGCCAGGGGGCACACTGGGACCCCTGGTTAGCTTGCTGGGGTGAGAGGCCCCTAGGTGAAGGGCCAAGGGGCACCTTGGGGCCCATACAGCAAGTCAAGGAAGAGAAGTGGACCCCTGGGTAGCTTGCTGGGGTCAGGCAACCCTAGGTGGAGGGCCAGGGGGCACCCTGGGGCCTATACTGCATGTCCAGGGACATCGGTGGACCCCTTGGTAGCTTGCTGGGTTCAGAGGCCAATAGGTGAAGGGCCAGGGGGCTCCCTGGGGCCTATACTGCAAGTCCAGGGAGATCGGTGGACCCCTGGGTAGCCTGCTAGGGTCAGAGGCCCGTAGGTGGAGGGCCAGGGAGTCCCCTGTGGCCTATACTGCAAGTCCAGGGACGTCGGTGGACACCTGGGAAGCTTGCTGGGTTCAGAGGCACCTAGGTGGAGGGCCTGTGGCACCCTGGGGCCTATTCTGCAAGTCCAAGGAGAGAGGTGGACCCCTCGGTAGCTTGTTTGGGTCAGAGGCGCCTTGGTGAAGGGCCAGGGGGCACCCTGGGGCCTATACTGCAAGTCCAGGGAGAGAGGTGGATCCCCGGTTAGCTTGCTGGGGTCAGGGGACCCTAGGTGGAGGGACAGGGGGCACCCTGGGGCCTATACTGCAAGTCCAGGAAGAGAAGTGTACCCCTGGGTAGCTTGCTGGGGTCAGAGGCCCCGAGGTGGAGGGCCAAGGGGCACCCTGGGGTCTATACTGCAAGTCCAGGGAAATCGGTGGACCCCTGGTTAGCTATCTGGGGTGAGAGGCCCCTAGGTGGAGGGCCAGGAGGCACCCCTGGGCCATTACTGCAAGTCCAGGAAGAGAAGTGGACCCCTGGGTAACTTGCTGGGGTCAGGGGCCCCTAGGAGGAGGGCCAGGGGGCACCCTGGGGCCTATACTGCAAGTCCATGAAGACAGTTGGACCCCTGGGTACCTTGCTGGGTTCAGAGGCCAATAGGTGAAGGGCCAGGGGGCTCCCTGGGGCCTATACTGCAAGTCCAGAGAGATCGGTGGACGCTGGGTAGCTTGCTGGGGTCAGAGGCCCCTAGGTGGAGGGCCAGGGAGTCCCCTAGGGCCTATACTGAAAGTCCAGGGAGAGAGGTGGACCCCTGGGTAGCTTGCTGGGGTCAGAGGCCCCTAGGTGGAGGGCCAGGGGGCACCCTGGGGTCTATACTGCAAGTCCAGGGAAATCGGTGGACCCCTGGTTAGCTATCTGGGGTGAGAGGCCCCTAGGTGGAGGGCCAGGAGGCACCCCTGGGCCTTTACTGCAAGTCCAGGAAGAGAAGTGGACCCTTGGGTAACTTGCTGGGGTCAGGGGCCCCTAGGAGGAGGGCCAGGGGGCACCCTGGGGCTTATACTGCAAGTCCATGAAGAGAAGTGGACCCCTGGGTAACTTGCTGGGGTCAGGGGCCCCTAGGAGGAGGGCCAGGGGGCTCCCTGGGGCCTATACTGCAAGTCCAGAGAGATCGGTGGACGCTGGGTAGCTTGCTGGGGTCAGAGGCCCCTAGGTGGAGGGCCAGGGAGTCCCCTAGGGCCTATACTGAAAGTCCAGGGAGAGAGGTGGACCCCTGGGTAGCTTGCTGGGGTCAGAGGCCCCTAGGTGGAGGGCCAGGGAGTCCCCTAGGGCCTATACTGAAAGTCCAGGGAGGGAGGTGGACCCCTGGGTAGCTTGCTGGGGTCAGAGGCCCCAAGTTGTAGGGCCAAGGGGCACCTAGAGGTCTATACTGCAAGTCCATTGACATCGGTGGACCCCTGATTAGCTTGCTGGGGTGAGAGGCCCCTAGGGGGAGGGCCAGGGGGCTCCCTGGGGCCTATACTGCAAGTCCTTGGAGAGAGGTGGACCCCTGGGTAGCTTGCTGGGGTCAGGGGCCTTTAGGTGGAAGGCCAGGGGGCACCCTTGGGCCTATACTGCAAGTCCAGGAAGAGAAGTGGACCCCTGGGTAGCTTGCTGGGGTCAGGGGCCCCCAGGTGGAGGGAGAGGGGCACCCTGGGGCCTACACTGCAAGTCCAGGGAGGGATGTGGATCCTTGGGTAGCTTGTTGGGGTCAGGGCAGAGGTGGGACCAAGTCATTGTTTGGCAAGTCACAAGTAAGTCTCAATTCATTGCCCTCAAGTCCCGAGTCAAGTCCCGAGTCAAGACAGGCAAGTCCCGAGTCAAGTCCCGAGTCAAAGGCAACAAGTCTCAAGTCAAGTCCAAAGTCCTGCAGTTTGATTTTCGAGTCTTTTCGAGTCTTTTTAACAGAAAAATAAAATATATACAGATTAGGTATGGTTGTAAGATCTGTATTAATTAAACAAATCTTTTTTATGAAAGAACATTGCTCAGATATATAAAAATACAAATGCAATTTTCTGAAAAAGTACTGAACAGTGCTGCGTCTCGTCTTCACAGCATAATGCACAAGAACGAGTTCCACCAAAAAAAGACTCCATTTTGCCTCACATCACACAGAAATTGCAGGTCTACTGCTGTCTAATTCATTAAGTTTAGTTGTGCTATGTTATGTCTTCGGTGATCAACTTGTGATTAACCAAAATTACATAACCTCAATGTGGTAGCAGTAGACCAACTCCTGTATATGCTGCAAAGTTAAATTGAGTGAAATTGGAATTTTGTCAATTGAATCTCGTGTGTGCTAAAGAGATGGAGTTGCAAATCCGTCTAGCAGCAATGTAAAATGGTAGCACATATTGTTAATGAAGTAGGCTACTTCATACAAACAATAACGTTGTTTTCTTCAAATAGCGTTGAAGAGCTTTGCTCTCTACCTTGTGTGATACTCGTGCACGGATTTCCTCTGTGGACAAAACTGATTGCGACTTCTCAAATATATGCTGCTCACGCGCAAATTTTCTCTCGCTCTCAAATATGCACTGCTCACACACACATTTTCTTGAGCGCTCTCAGAGATTATATGCAGACTCACAACTTGTGTCGTGTTCCCTCTTCCTTTCATGCTTTTTGATATGATTCATATTGCTGCACTGTTTAATAACAATACCCAAAATACTAAAATAGACTTACATATTAAATGTTTAATCTAATAAACCATAACATTTTTGGTTGTTTTATATGATGAGATATTTTCAGTTTCAAACACTTAAAGACAGAGAATAGACCAGTGGTGCCCCCCTGAAAATTTGCTTAGGGGTGGCCAGAAGAGGCCAGCTACGTCAGTGGCACCAATCAATCCACAATAATTTAGTGGCTGCTATTTATTTATTGAAATATTGCATTGTATTGCATTTATGTAAGTAGATTTAAATAAATAATGTCAACAGCAAAATCATATCGGGGTGGCTAGAGTTTACACAGGGGAAACACCCCTTGTAAAGGGGTTTACACCACTATAAGGCACCCCTGGAATAGATGTTGGATGTAAAGAATACATTTTATTTTAAAAGCATTTAAACAAAAACTAATGCAAGCGGAAATGTAACTGTGATAAAATAAGGAAACACTTGATAAGGTATTATAGCCTACTGTATTATTCACTCTTCAAATAAATCTCACTATCAATCTCATTTTATTATGGCAGCTAAAATAAAGTAAACTAGTGTCTGCTGGCTTCCACTTTGCTGATGAGATTGTGGAGGACATTTTCCATGTCATCCTCTTCATTTTGAGGAAAGCTGTTCCACAGGGCCCCTGAACACGTATATTGGCATGTACTGTGTTTTGAACAGTAGCCTACTACAGTAAAGAACTTCAATTGATCAGTTGTGGTAATACTATAGTTGCTATGGTAACACAAGTGTAATATAAACAAATTACCCAGTGCTGTATTATTTTACAATATAGGGTATTTTATACTACAAATCACTACACTTTACTGTAGTAAAACTACACTTTGTATTTTATCTGTTCACTATTGTTAATACTACTATAATAAGTATAATACAAGTATACAACAAGTATAATACTCAAAAACACTAGAATTTATTAAAGAATTTACCTTAACCTTTTAGTTTTTTGTGTATTGTAAATAAATAGTAAAGCAAGAAAGAAACCATATCAACATTCTTGGAATAACCCTTCGCCAAGCCTCGCCCTCCTTAGTTACTGTTGCTACGCCTGTCAAGCTTTCATGCCTGGCACATCTATTACAGTGTGTATGCGCTGGTGTCAGACATTCCCAAGGATTTATTAGTCATTTTTGACAAACAGGTGAGATATCTGAGAAAGCCAGACAAAAGAGGACTGCAGTATACATTACAGGGGTATATTCACAACATAATAGCAACTGATTAGAGAATAATTTTTTCAAAATTGAAGCAAGGTTAGCCTAGCAACCTCATACGCTGAACATTCAACAGCATAGTTCATGCACAGCAGGAGAGGTGAAATTATAAAATAATCTAATAACCTAAGAAACTGATAGATTTGTGCCGAATATTAGCATCATTGACCCATAACAGTGTACAGTACCTATTACTGTCAGCATGTTTGTCTGCTCTTTATCCAGTTTTTATTCAAATTTGCAGTTAAGTGGAAGAAAAAAAATTGAAATGCAAATCAAAGTATAAATAACAGAAGTGAGCAAATAGATATTTCCTACCAGCAAATATTAGTGTATGTATTTATATGCGTTACAATGGCAAGGGTTTAAACTAAGCAGTGCTCATAATATCGAGTGGGAAAAAAAAGAAAAAGACCGCTGGTAAACATAACCTGCTTTTTTTTTTTATATAAGAACACAGTTTAGATCTGTTTAGGATAAGAGGAGTGTGAGTTATTGCCACCTATCACTGAATGTGAATATCGAAAACAAAATCAACTTAGCTGTTAACTCCTTTACCGCCCCTCACACAGCTTGATCCAAGCTGGCATTTCTCCTCTTGGGCTTTAGGTTTTGAAAAGGGAAAAATCCCACCACCCAGTCCAAACTTTTAGGATAGCGGGTGTCAGATTTGCACAATACAATAATTGCGCAACGATTTGGCTTGTTTCCCTCGCTCGAAAGCTTGACTGAATGCACGAGCGAGAGAGAGAGAGAGAGAGAGGTGTATGTTGTATGTGAGAGAGAGAGAGAGAGACAGAGTATTGGCACGCGAGTATTGGCTCGATCTCAAATTCAAATTCTCTCTGCGTTCGCTTGACTTTTATCCACTCCGGCGCCTCATAGTAGTCACGTTGGATACTGTCGAATCAAAACAATCTACCGTGCTTTGATTGGATGTCATGCCGAAAGCGCGCATGCTGTCACACACACACACGCGCGCATGCTGTCACACACACACGCACACATAAACGGGGAGAGAGAGAGAGCGGTCCATGTCAACATACTTTTTTTTTATCTTTGGGCTTTTCATGGGAAGCAGCAAGTCTTTACAAGTCAATAGGGGCAAGTCCTAGTCAAAGTCCGAGTCATTTATGTTCAAGTCCAAGTCGAGTTGCAAGTCTTTTTATATTTTGTCAAGTCGAGTCTAAAGTCATCAAATTCATGACTCGAGTCTGACTCGAGTCCAAGTCACATGACTCGAGTCCACACCTCTGGGTCAGGGGCCCCTAGGTGGAGCGTCAGGGGGCACCCTGTGGGCTACACTGCAAGTCCAGGGACATCGGTGGACCCCTGGCTAGCTTGCATGGGTCTGCTGCCCTTAGATGGAGGGCCAGGGGCACCCTGGGGCCTATACTGCAAGTCCAGGGACATCGGTGGACCCCTGGGTAGCTTGCTGGGGTCAGAGGCGCCTAGGTGGAGGACCAGGGGGCACCCTGGGGCCTATACTGCAAGTCCAGGGAGAGAGGTGGACCCCTGGGTAGCTTGCTGGGGTCAGAGGCCCCAAGGTGGAGGGCCAAGGGGCACCCTGGGGTCTATACTGCAAGTCCAGGGAAATCGGTGGCACCTTGGGCCTATACTGCAAGTCCATGAAGAGAGTTGGACCCCTGGGTAGCTTGCTGGGTTCAGAGGCCAATAGGTGAAGGGCCAGGGGGCTCCCTGGGGCCTATACTGCAAGTCCAGGGAGATCGGTGGACCCCTGGGTAGCCTGCTGGGGTCAGAGGCCCCTAGGTGATGGGCCAGGGAGTCCCCTGGGGCCTATACTGAAAGTCCAGGGAGAGAGGTGGACCCCTGGGTAGCTTGCTGGGGTCAGAGGCCCCTAGGTGGAGGGCCAGGGGGCACCCTGGGGCCTATACTGCAAGTCCAGGGAAATCGGTGGACCCCTGGGTAGGTTGCTGGGGTCAGAGGCCCCTTAGTGAAGGGCCAAGGGGCACCCTGGGTCCTATAGTGCAAGTCCAGGGACATCGGTGGACCCCTGGGTAGCTTGCTGGGGTCAGGGGACCCTAGGTGGAGGGACAGGGGGCACCCTGGGGCCTATACTGCAAGTCCAGGGACAGAGGTGGACCCCTGGGTAGCTTGCTGGGGTCAGAGGCCCCGGGGTGGAGGGCCAAGGGGCACCCTGGGGTATATACTGCAAGTCCAGGGACATCGGTGGACCCCTGGTTAGCTTGCAGGGGTGAGAGGCCCCTAGGTGGAGGGCCAGGGGCACCCCTCAGCCTATACTGCAAGTCTAGGAAGAAAGTGGACCCCTGGGTAGCTTGCTGGGGTCAGGGGCCCCTAGGTGGAGGGCCAGGGGGAACCCTGGGGCCTATACTGCAAGTCTAGGAAGAGAAGTGGATCCCTAGGTAGCTTGCTGGGGTCAGGGGCCCCTAGGTGGAGGGCCAGGGGGAACCCTGGGGCCTATACTGCAAGTCCACGAAGAGAGTTAGACCCCTGGGTGTCTTGCTGGGTTCAGAGGCCAATAGGTGAAGAGCCAGGGGGCTCCTTGGGGCCTCTACTGCAAGTCCAGGGAGATCGGTGGACCCCTTGGTAGCTAGCTGGGGTCAGAGGCCCCTAGGTGGAGGGCCAGGGAGTCCCCTGGGGCCTATACTGAAAGTCCAGGGACAGAGGTGGACCCCTGGGTAGCTTGCTGGGGTCAGGGGACCCTAGGTGGAGGGACAGGGGGCACCCTGGGGCCTATACTGCAAGTCCCGGGACAGAGGTGGACCCCTGGGTAGCTTGCTGGGGTCAGAGACCCCTAGGTGGAGGGCAAGGGGTTACCCTGGGGCCTACACTACAAGTCCAAGGAGGGAGGTGGACCCCTGGGTAGCTTGCTGGGGTCAGAGGCCCCTAGGTGAAGGGCCAAGGGGCACCCTGGGGCCTATAGTGCAAGTTCAGGGAGAGTGGTGGACCCCTGGGTAGCTTGCTGGGGACAGAGGCGCCAAGGTAGAGGGCCAGGGGCACCCTGGGGCATTTACTGCAAGTCCAGGGAGAGAGGTGGACCCCTGGGTAGCTTGCTGGGGTCAGAGGCCCCTAGGTGGAGGGAAAGGGGGCACCCTGGGGCCTATACTGCAAGTCCAGGGACATCGGTGGGCCCTTGGGTATTTTGCTGGGGTCAGGGGCCCTTAGGTGGAAGGCCAGGAGGGCACCCTGGGGTCTATACTGCAAGTCCATTGACATCGGTGGACCCCTGGGTTGGTTGCTGGGGTCAGTGGCCCCAAGGTGAAGGGCCAAGGGGCACCCTGGGTCCTATAGCGCAAGTTCAGGGACATCGGTGGACCCCAGGGTAGCTTGCTGGGGTCAGGGGACCCTAGGTGGAGGGACAGGGGGCACCCTGGGGCCTATACTGCAAGTCCAGGGACAGAGGTGGACCCCTGGGTAGCTTGCTGGGGTCAGAGGCCCCGGGGTGGAGGGCCAAGAGGCACCCTGGGGTCTATACTGCAAGTCCAGGGACATCGGTGGACCCCTGGTTAGCTTGCTGGGGTGAGAGGCCCCTAGGTGGAGGGCCATGGGGCACCCCTGGGCCTATACTGCAAGTCTAGGAAGAGAAGTGGACCCCTGGGTAGCTTGCTGGGGTCAGGGGCCCCTAGGTGGAGGGCCAGAGGGAACCCTGGGGCCTATACTGCAAGTCCACGAAGAGAGTTGGACCCCTGGGTATCTTGCTGGGGTCAGAGGCCAATAGGTGAAGGGCCAGGGGGCTCCTTGGGGCCTATACTGCAAGTCAAGGGAGAGAGGTGGACCCCTGGGTAGCTTGCTGTTGTCAGAGGCCTCTAGGTGGAGGGCCCGGAGGCACCCTGAGGCCTATACTGCAAGTCCAGGGAGAGAGGTGGACCCTTTTGTAGCTTGCTGGTGTCAGGGGCACTTAGGTGGAGAGCCAGGGGGCACCCTGGGGCCTATACTGCAAGTCCAGGGAGAGAGGTGGACCCCTGGGTAGCTTGCTGGGGACAGAGGCGCCAAGGTAGAGGGCCAGGGGGCACCCTGGGGCATTTACTGCAAGTCCAGGGATAGAGGTGGACCCCTGGGTAGCTTGCTGGGGTGAGAGGCCCCTAGGTGGAGGGCCAGGGGGCACCCTGGGGCCTATACTGCAAGTCCAGGGACATCGGTGGGCCCCTGGGTATTTTGCTGGGGTCAGGGGCCTTTAGGTGGAGGGCCAGGGGGCACCCTGGGATCTATACTGCATGTCCATTGACATCGGTGGACCCCTGGGTAGGTTGCTGGGGTCAGAAGCCCCAAGGTGAAGGGCCAAGGGGCAACCTGGTTCCTATAGTGCAAGTCCAGGGACATCGGTGGACCCCTGGGTAGCTTGCTTGGGTCAGGGGACCCTAGGTGGTGGGAAAGGGGGCACCCTGGGGCCTATACTGCAAGTCCAGTGACAGAGGTGGACCCCTGGGTAGCTTGCTGGGGTCAGAGGCCCCGGGGTGGAGGGCCAAGGGGCACCCTGGGGTCTATACTGCAAGTCCAGGGACATCAGTGGACCCCTGGTTAGCTTGCTGGGGTGAGAGGCCCCTAAGTGGAGGGCCAGGGAGTCCCCTGGGGCCTATACTGAAAGTCCAGGGAGAGAGGTGGACCCCTGGGTAGCTTGCTGGGGTCAGAGGCCCCTTAGTGGAGGCCAAGGGGCACCCTGGGGCCTATACTGCAAGTCCAGGCACATCGGTGGACCCCTGGGTAGCTTGCTGGGGTCAAGGGCCCTTAGATGGAGGGCCAGGGGGCACCCTGGGGCCTACACTGCAAGTCTGGGAAGAGAGGGGGACCCTTGGGTAGCTTGCTGGGGTAAGGGGCCCCTAGGTGGAGAGGCAGGGGGCACCCTGGGACCTATACTGCAGTTCCAGGGAGAGAGGTGAACCCATGGGTAGCTTGCTGGGGTCAGACACCCCTAGGTGTAGTGCAAGGGGGCACCGTGGGGCCTATACTGCAAGTCCAAAGTGAGAGGTTGTCCTCTGGGTAGCTTGCTGGGGTCAGAGGCCCCTTGGTGGAGTTCCAAGGGTCACCCTGGGGAATGTACTGCAAGTCCAGGGATTTCGGTGGACCCCTGGGTAGCTTGCTTGGGTCAGAGGCCCTTAGATGGAGGGCCAGGGGGCACCCTGGGGCCTATACTGCAAGTCCAGGGACATCAGTAGACCCCTGGGTAGCTTGCTGGCGTCAGAGGCGCCTAGGTGGAGGGCCAGGGGGCATCCTGTGGCCTATTCTGCAAATCCAGGGAGAAAGGTGGACCCCTGGGTAGCTTGCTGGGGTCAGAGGCCCCTAGGTGGGGGGTGAGGGGGCACACTGGGGCCTCTACTGCAAGTCCGGGAAGAGAAGTGGACCCCTGGGTAGCTTGCTGGGGTCAGGGGCCCTTAGGTGGGGGGTGAGGGGCCCTTAGGTGGAGGGCCAGGGGGCACCATGGGGCCTTTACCGCAAGTCCAGGGAGAGAGGTGTACCCCTGGGTAAATTCCTGGGGTCATGGGCCCCTAAGTCGAGGGGCAGGGGCCACCGTGGGGCCTATACTGCAAGTCCAGGAAGAGAGATGAACCCCTGGGTAGCTTGCTGGGGTCAGAGGCACTTAGGTGGAGGGCCAGAGGCCACCCTAGGGCCTATACTGCAAGTCCAGTAAAATAGGTCAACCTCTGGGTAGCCTGCTGGGGTCAGGGGCCACTAGGTGGAGGGCCAGGGGGCACCCTGGGGCCTACAGTGCAAGTCCAGGGAGAGAGGTGGACCCTTGGGTAGCTTGCTGGGGTCAGAGACTACTATATGGAGGGCAAGGGGGCACCCTGGGGCCTACACTGCAAGTCCAGGGATGGAGGTGGACCCCTGGGTAGATTGCTGGGGTCAGAGGCCCCTAGGTGGAGGGCCAAGGGGCACCCTGGGGTCTATACTGTAAGTCCATTGACATCGGTGGACCCCTGGTTAAGGTGCTGGGGTCTGAGGCGCCTAGGTGGAGGGCCAGGGGGCTCCTTGGGGCCTATACTGCAAGTCAAGGTATATCAGTGGACCACTGGGTAGCTTGCTGGGGTCTGAGGCGCCTAGGTGGAGGGCCAGGGGGCACCCTGGGGCCTATACTGCAAGTCCAGGGAGAGAGGAGGACCCCTGGGTAGCTTGCTGGGGTCAGAGGCCTCTAGGTGGAGGGCCAGGGGGCACGCTGGGGCCTATACTGCAAGTCCAGGGAGAGAGGTGGACCCTTTTGTAGCTTGCTGATGGCAGGGGCATTTAGGTGGAGGGCAAATGGACACCCTGGGGCCTATACTGCAAGTCCAGGGAGAGAGGTGGACCCCTGGGTAGCTTGCTGGGGTCAGGGGCCCCTAGTCGGAGGGCCAGGGGGCACCGTGGGGTCTATACTGCAAGTCCAGGGAGAGAGGTGGACCCCTGGGTAGCTTGCTGGGGTCAGTGGCCCCTAGGTGGAGGGCCAGGGGGCAACCTGGGACCTTTACTGAAGGTCCAGGGAAAGAGGTGAACCCCTGGGTAGATTGCTGGGGTCAGACACAACTAGGTGGAGTGCAAGGGGGCACCGTGGGGCCTATACTGCAAGTCCAAAGTGAGAGGTTGTCGTCTGGGTAGCTTGCTGGGGTCAGAGGCCCCTAGGTGGAGGACCAAGGGTCACCCTGGGGAATGTACTGCAAGTCTAGGGACTTCGGTGGACCCCTGGGTAGCTTGCTTGGGTCAGAGGCCCTTAGAAGGAGGGCCAGGGGGCACCCTGGGGCCTATACTGCAAGTCCAGGGACAGAGGTGGACCCCTGGGTAGCTTGCTGCGGTCAGGGGCCCCTAGTTGGAGGGCCAGGGGGCACCCTGGGGCCTATACTGCAAGTCCAGGGACAGAGGTGGACCCTTTTGTAGCTTGCTGGTGTCAGGGGCACTTAGCTGGAGGGCCAGGGGGCACCCTGGGGCCTATACTGCAAGTCCAGGGACATCGGTGGACCCCTGGGTAGCTTGCTGGGGTCAAGGGCCCTTAGATGGAGGGCCAGGGGGCACCCTGGGGCCTAAACTGCAAGTCCAGGAAGATAAGTGGACCCCTGGGTAGCTTGCTGGGGTCAAGGGCCACTAGATGGAGGGCCAGGGGGCACCCTGGGGCCTATACTGCAAGTCTAGGAAGAGAGGTGGACCCCTGGGTAGCTTACTGGGGTCAGGGGCCCCTAGGTGGAGAGCCAGGGGGCACCCTGGGGCCTATACTGCAAGTCCAGGGAGAAAGGTGGACCCCTGAGTAGCTTGCTGAGGTCAGAGGCCCCTATGTGGAGGGCCAGGGGGCACCCTGGGGCCTATACTGCAAGTCAAGGGAGAGAGGTGGACCCCTGGGTAGCTTGCTGTGATCAGGGTCCCCTAGGTGGAGGGCCATTGGGCACCCTGTGGGCTATACTGCAAGTCCAGGAAGAGAGGGGGACCCCTGGATAGCTTGCTGGGGTAAGGGGCCCCTAGGTGGAAGGGCAGGGGGCAACCTGGGACCTATACTGCAGGTCCAGTGAGAGAGGTGAACCCCTGGGTAGGTTGCTGGGGTCAGACACAACTAGGTGGAGTGCAAGGGGGCACCGTGGGGCCTATACTGCAAGTCCAAAGTGAGAGGTTGTCCTCTGGGTAGCTTGCTGGGGTCAGAGGTCCCTAGGTGGAGGACCAAGGGTCATCCTGGGGAATGTACTGCAAGTCCAGGGACTTCAGTGGACCCCTGGGTAGCTTGCTGGGGTCAGAGGCGCCTAGGTGGAGGGCCAGGGGGCACCCTGGGGCCTATACTGCAAGTCCAGGGACATTGTTGGACCCCTGGGTAGCTTGCTGGGGTCAGGGGCCCTTAGGTGGAGGGCCAGGGGGCACCCTGGGGCCTATACTGCAAGTCCGGGAAGAGAAGTGGACCCCTGGGTAGCTTGCTGGGGTCAGGGGCCCCTAGGTGGAGGGCCAGGGGGCACGCTGGGACCTATACTGCAGGTCCAGGGAGAGAGGTGAACCCCTGGGTAGCTTGCTGGGGTCAGGGGCCCCTAGGTGGGGGGTCAGGGGCCCTTAGGTGGAGGGCCAGGGGGCACCATGGGGCCTTTACCGCAAGTCCAGGGAGAGAGGTGTACCCCTGGGTAGATTCCTGGGGTCATGGGCGTCTGGGTCGAGGGCCAGGGGCCACCGTGGGGCCTATACTGCAAGTCCAGGAAGAGAAATGAACCCCTGGGTAGCTTGGTGGGGTCAGAGGCCCTTAGGTGGAGGGCCAGGGGGCCACCCTAGGGCCTGTACTGCAAGTCCAGGGAGAGAGGTGCACCCCTGGGTAGCTTGCTGGAGTCAAACACCCCTAGGTGGAGTGCAAAAGGGCACCGTGGAGCCTATACTGCAAGACCAAGGTGAGAGGTGGTCCTCTGGGTAGCTTGCTGTGGTCAAGGGCCACTAGGTGGAGGGCCAGGGGGCACCCTGTTGCCTATACTGCAAGCCAAGTGAGGGAGGTGGACCCCTGGGTAGCCTGCTGGGGTCAGGGTCCCCTTGGTGGAGGGCCAGGGGGCACCCTGTGGGCTATACTGCAAGTCCAGGGAGAGAGGTGGATCCCTGAGTAGCTTGCTGAGGTCAGAGGCCCCTAGGTGGATTGCCAGGTGGCACCCTGGGGCCAATACTGCAAGTCCAGGGAGAGAGGTGGACCCCTGGGTAGCTTGCTGGGGTCAGAGTCTCCTAGGTGGAGGGCCAGGGGGCACCCTGGGGCCTATACTGCAAGTCAAGGAAGAGAGGTGGACCCCTGGGGAGCTTGCTGGGGTCAGCGACCCCTAGATGGAGGGCCAGGGGGCACCCTGGGGCTTAAACTGCAGGTCCAGGGAGAGAAGTGAACCCCTGGGTAGCTTGCTGGGGTCAGAGACCCCTAAGTGGAGGGCCAGGGGGCACCCTGAAGCCTAAACTGCAAGTCCGGGGAATGAGGTGGACTCCTGGGGAGCTTGCTGGGGTCATAGGCTCCTAGGTTGAGGGCCAGGGGGCACCCCGGGGCCTATACTGCAAGTCCAAGAACATCGGTGGACCCCTGGGTAGCTTGCTGGGGTCAGAGGCCCCTAGGTGGAGGGCCAGGGGGTACCCTGGGGCCTATACTGCAAGTCCAGGGAGGGAGGTGGATCCCTGGGTAGCTTGTTGGGGTCAGGGGCCCCTAGATGGAGGGCCAGGGGCCACTCTGGGGACTATACTGCAAGTCAAGAGACATCGGTGGACCCTTGGGTAGCTTGCTGGGGTAAAGGGCCCTTAGAAGAAGGGCCAGGGGGCACCCTGGGGCCTATATTGCATTTCCAGGAAGAGAAGTGGATGCCTGGGTAGCTTGCTGGGGTCAGGGGCCCCTAGGTGGAGGGCCAGGGGGCACCCTGGGGCCTATACTGCAAGTCCAGGGAGGGAGGTGGACCCCTGGGTAGCTTGCTGGGGTCAGAGGCTTCTAGGTGTAGGGCCAGGGGGCACCCTGGGGCCTACACTGCAAGTCCAGGGAGAGAGGTGGACCCCTGGGTAGCTTGCTGGGGTCAGACACTCCTATATGGAGGGCAAGGGGGCACCCTGGGGCCTACACTGCAAGTTCAGGGACGGAGGTGGACCCCTGGGTAGCTTGCTGGGGTCAGAGGCCCCTAGGTGGAGTGCCAAGGGGCAACCTGGGGTCTATACTGCAAGTCCTTTGACATCGGTGGACCCCTGGTTAGCTTGCTGGGGTGAGAGGCCACTAGGTGGAGGACCAGGGGGCACCCTGGGGCCTATGCTGCAAGTCCAGGGAGGGAGGTGGACCCCTGGGTAGCTTGCTGGGGTCAGGAGCCCCTAGGTGGAGGGAGAGGGGGCACCCTGGGTCCTATACTGCCAGTCCAGGGAGTGAGGTTGACCCCTGGGTAGCTTGCTGCGGTCAGGGGCCCCTAGGTGGAGGGCTAAGGGAGACCCTGTGGGCTATACTGCAAGTCCAGGGAGGGATGTGGACCCCTGGGTAGGTTGCTGGGGTCAGAGGCCCCTAGATGGAGGGCCAAGGGTCACCCTGGGGCCTATACTGCAAGTCCAGGGACATCGGTGGGCGCCTGGGTAGAATGATGGGGTCAGAGGCCCCTAGGTGGAGGGCCAGGGGGCACCCTGGGGCCTATACTGCAAGTCTAGGGAGGGATGTGGATCCCTGGGTAGCTTGCTGGGGTCAGAGGCCACTAGGTGGAGGACCAACGGGCACCCTGGGACCTATACTGCAAGTCCAGGGACATCGGTGGACCGCTGGGTAGCTTGCTGGGTTCAGAGGCCCCTAAGTGGAGGGCCAGGGGGCACCCTGATGCCTATACTGCAAGTCCAGGTAGAGAGGTATACCACTGGGTAGCTTGCTGGGGTCGGGTGCCCCTAGGTGGAGGGCCAGGGGGCACCCTGAAGCCTATACTGGGCCCCTAGGTGGAGGGCCAGGGGGCACCCTGGGGCCTATACTGCAAGTCCAGGGAGAGAGGTGGACCCCTGGGTAGCTTGCTGTGATCAGGGTCCCCTAGGTGGAGGGCCATTGGGCACCCCGTGGGCTATACTGCAAGTCCAGGAAGAGAGGGGGACCCCTGGATAGCTTGCTGGGGTAAGGGGCCCCTAGGTGGAAGGGCAGGGGGCAACCTGGGACCTATACTGCAGGTCCAGTGAGAGAGGTGAACCCCTGGGTAGGTTGCTGGGGTCAGACACAACTAGGTGGAGTGCAAGGGGGCACCGTGGGGCCTATACTGCAAGTCCAAAGTGAGAGGTTGTCCTCTGGGTAGCTTGCTGGGGTCAGAGGTCCCTAGGTGGAGGACCAAGGGTCACCCTGGGGAATGTACTGCAAGTCCAGGGACTTCAGTGGACCCCTGGGTAGCTTGCTGGGGTCAGAGGCGCCTAGGTGGAGGGCCAGGGGGCACCCTGGGGCCTATACTGCAAGTCCAGGGACATTGTTGGACCCCTGGGTAGCTTGCTGGGGTCATGGGCCCTTAGGTGGAGGGCCAGGGGGCACCCTGGGGCCTATACTGCAAGTCCGGGAAGAGAAGTGGACCCCTGGGTAGCTTGCTGGGGTCAGGGGCCCCTAGGTGGAGGGCCAGGGGGCACCCTGGGACCTATACTGCAGGTCCAGGGAGAGAGGTGAACCCCTGGGTAGCTTGCTGGGGTCAGGGGCCCCTAGGTGGGGGGTCAGGGGCCCTTAGGTGGAGGGCCAGGGGGCACCATGGGGCCTTTACCGCAAGTCCAGGGAGAGAGGTGTACCCCTGGGTAGATTCCTGGGGTCATGGGCGTCTGGGTCGAGGGCCAGGGGCCACCGTGGGGCCTATACTGCAAGTCCAGGAAGAGAAATGAACCCCTGGGTAGCTTGGTGGGGTCAGAGGCCCTTAGGTGGAGGGCCAGGGGGCCACCCTAGGGCCTGTACTGCAAGTCCAGGGAGAGAGGTGCACCCCTGGGTAGCTTGCTGGAGTCAAACACCCCTAGGTGGAGTGCAAAAGGGCACCGTGGAGCCTATACTGCAAGACCAAGGTGAGAGGTGGTCCTCTGGGTAGCTTGCTGGGGTCAAGGGCCACTAGGTGGAGGGCCAGGGGGCACCCTGTTGCCTATACTGCAAGCCAAGTGAGGGAGGTGGACCCCTGGGTAGCCTGCTGGGGTCAGGGTCCCCTTGGTGGAGGGCCAGGGGGCACCCTGTGGGCTATACTGCAAGTCCAGGGAGAGAGGTGGATCCCTGAGTAGCTTGCTGAGGTCAGAGGCCCCTAGGTGGATTGCCAGGTGGCACCCTGGGGCCAATACTGCAAGTCCAGGGAGAGAGGTGGACCCCTGGGTAGCTTGCTGTGATCAGGGTCCCCTAGGTGGAGGGCCATTGGGCACCCCGTGGGCTATACTGCAAGTCCAGGAAGAGAGGGGGACCCCTGGATAGCTTGCTGGGGTAAGGGGCCCCTAGGTGGAAGGGCAGGGGGCAACCTGGGACCTATACTGCAGGTCAGTGAGAGAGGTGAACCCCTGGGTAGGTTGCTGGGGTCAGACACAACTAGGTGGAGTGCAAGGGGGCACCGTGGGGCCTATACTGCAAGTCCAAAGTGAGAGGTTGTCCTCTGGGTAGCTTGCTGGGGTCAGAGGTCCCTAGGTGGAGGACCAAGGGTCACCCTGGGGAATGTACTGCAAGTCCAGGGACTTCAGTGGACCCCTGGGTAGCTTGCTGGGGTCAGAGGCGCCTAGGTGGAGGGCCAGGGGGCACCCTGGGGCCTATACTGCAAGTCCAGGGACATTGTTGGACCCCTGGGTAGCTTGCTGGGGTCATGGGCCCTTAGGTGGAGGGCCAGGGGGCACCCTGGGGCCTATACTGCAAGTCCGGGAAGAGAAGTGGACCCCTGGGTAGCTTGCTGGGGTCAGGGGCCCCTAGGTGGAGGGCCAGGGGGCACCCTGGGACCTATACTGCAGGTCCAGGGAGAGAGGTGAACCCCTGGGTAGCTTGCTGGGGTCAGGGGCCCCTAGGTGGGGGGTCAGGGGCCCTTAGGTGGAGGGCCAGGGGGCACCATGGGGCCTTTACCGCAAGTCCAGGGAGAGAGGTGTACCCCTGGGTAGATTCCTGGGGTCATGGGCGTCTGGGTCGAGGGCCAGGGGCCACCGTGGGGCCTATACTGCAAGTCCAGGAAGAGAAATGAACCCCTGGGTAGCTTGGTGGGGTCAGAGGCCCTTAGGTGGAGGGCCAGGGGGCCACCCTAGGGCCTGTACTGCAAGTCCAGGGAGAGAGGTGCACCCCTGGGTAGCTTGCTGGAGTCAAACACCCCTAGGTGGAGTGCAAAAGGGCACCGTGGAGCCTATACTGCAAGACCAAGGTGAGAGGTGGTCCTCTGGGTAGCTTGCTGGGGTCAAGGGCCACTAGGTGGAGGGCCAGGGGGCACCCTGTTGCCTATACTGCAAGCCAAGTGAGGGAGGTGGACCCCTGGGTAGCCTGCTGGGGTCAGGGTCCCCTTGGTGGAGGGCCAGGGGGCACCCTGTGGGCTATACTGCAAGTCCAGGGAGAGAGGTGGATCCCTGAGTAGCTTGCTGAGGTCAGAGGCCCCTAGGTGGATTGCCAGGTGGCACCCTGGGGCCAATACTGCAAGTCCAGGGAGAGAGGTGGACCCCTGGGTAGCTTGCTGGGGTCAGAGTCTCCTAGGTGGAGGGCCAGGGGGCACCCTGGGGCCTATACTGCAAGTCAAGGAAGAGAGGTGGACCCCTGGGGAGCTTGCTGGGGTCAGCGACCCCTAGATGGAGGGCCAGGGGGCACCCTGGGGCTTAAACTGCAGGTCCAGGGAGAGAAGTGAACCCCTGGGTAGCTTGCTGGGGTCAGAGACCCCTAAGTGGAGGGCCAGGGGGCACCCTGAAGCCTAAACTGCAAGTCCGGGGAATGAGGTGGACTCCTGGGGAGCTTGCTGGGGTCATAGGCTCCTAGGTTGAGGGCCAGGGGGCACCCCGGGGCCTATACTGCAAGTCCAAGAACATCGGTGGACCCCTGGGTAGCTTGCTGGGGTCAGAGGCCCCTAGGTGGAGGGCCAGGGGGTACCCTGGGGCCTATACTGCAAGTCCAGGGAGGGAGGTGGATCCCTGGGTAGCTTGTTGGGGTCAGGGGCCCCTAGATGGAGGGCCAGGGGCCACTCTGGGGACTATACTGCAAGTCAAGAGACATCGGTGGACCCTTGGGTAGCTTGCTGGGGTAAAGGGCCCTTAGAAGAAGGGCCAGGGGGCACCCTGGGGCCTATATTGCATTTCCAGGAAGAGAAGTGGATGCCTGGGTAGCTTGCTGGGGTCAGGGGCCCCTAGGTGGAGGGCCAGGGGGCACCCTGGGGCCTATACTGCAAGTCCAGGGAGGGAGGTGGACCCCTGGGTAGCTTGCTGGGGTCAGAGGCTTCTAGGTGTAGGGCCAGGGGGCACCCTGGGGCCTACACTGCAAGTCCAGGGAGAGAGGTGGACCCCTGGGTAGCTTGCTGGGGTCAGACACTCCTATATGGAGGGCAAGGGGGCACCCTGGGGCCTACACTGCAAGTTCAGGGACGGAGGTGGACCCCTGGGTAGCTTGCTGGGGTCAGAGGCCCCTAGGTGGAGTGCCAAGGGGCAACCTGGGGTCTATACTGCAAGTCCTTTGACATCGGTGGACCCCTGGTTAGCTTGCTGGGGTGAGAGGCCACTAGGTGGAGGACCAGGGGGCACCCTGGGGCCTATGCTGCAAGTCCAGGGAGGGAGGTGGACCCCTGGGTAGCTTGCTGGGGTCAGGAGCCCCTAGGTGGAGGGAGAGGGGGCACCCTGGGTCCTATACTGCCAGTCCAGGGAGTGAGGTTGACCCCTGGGTAGCTTGCTGCGGTCAGGGGCCCCTAGGTGGAGGGCTAAGGGGGACCCTGTGGGCTATACTGCAAGTCCAGGGAGGGATGTGGACCCCTGGGTAGGTTGCTGGGGTCAGAGGCCCCTAGATGGAGGGCCAAGGGTCACCCTGGGGCCTATACTGCAAGTCCAGGGACATCGGTGGGCGCCTGGGTAGAATGATGGGGTCAGAGGCCCCTAGGTGGAGGGCCAGGGGGCACCCTGGGGCCTATACTGCAAGTCTAGGGAGGGATGTGGATCCCTGGGTAGCTTGCTGGGGTCAGAGGCCACTAGGTGGAGGACCAACGGGCACCCTGGGACCTATACTGCAAGTCCAGGGACATCGGTGGACCGCTGGGTAGCTTGCTGGGTTCAGAGGCCCCTAAGTGGAGGGCCAGGGGGCACCCTGATGCCTATACTGCAAGTCCAGGGAGAGAGGTATACAACTGGGTAGCTTGCTGGTGTCGGGTGCCCCTAGGTGGAGGGCCAGGGGGCACCCTGAAGCCTATACTGCAAGTCCAGGGAGGGAGGTGGACTTCTGGGTAGCTTGCTGGGGTCAGAGGCCCCTAGGTGGAGGGCCAGGGGGTACCCTGGGGCCTATACTGCAAGTCCAGGGAGGGAGGTGGATCCTTGGGTAGCTTGTTGGGGTCAGGGGCATCTAGATGGAGGGCCAGGGGGCACCCTGTGGGCTATACTGCAAGTCCATGAAGAGAGGTTGACCCCTGGGTAGCTTGCTGGGGTCAGGGGCCCATAGGTGGAGGGCCAGAGAGAACCCTGTGGGCCATATTGCAAGTCCAGGAAGAGAGGTTGACCCCTGGGTAGCTTAATGGGGTCAGGGCCCCCTGGGTGGAGGGCCAGGGGGCACCCTGAGGCCTATACTGCAAGTCCAGGAAGAGCGGTGGACCCCTGGGTAGCTTGCTGGGGTCAGAGGCCCCAAGGTGGAGGGCCAGGTGGGCACCCTGGGGCATATACTGCAAGTCCAGGAAGAGAAGTGGACCCTTGGGTAGCTTGCTGGGGTCAGGATCCCCTAGGTGGAGGGCAAGGGGGCACCCTGGGGCCTACACTGCAAGTTCAGGGAGGGAGGTGGACCCCTGGGTAGCTTGCTGGGGTCAGAGGCCCCTATGTGGAGGACCAGGGGGTACCCTGGGGCCTATGCTGCAAGTCCAGGGAGGGAGGTGGACCCCTGGGTAGCTTGCTGGGGTCAGGAGCCCCTAGGTGGAGGGAGAGGGGGCACCCTGGGGCCTGTACTGCCAGTCCAGGGAGTGAGGTTGACCGCTGGGTAGCTTGCTGCGGTCAGGGGCCCCTAGGTGGAGGGCCAGGGGGCACCCTGTGGGCTATACTGCAAGTCCAGGGAGGGATGTGGACCCCTGGGTAGGTTGCTAGGGTCAGAGGCCCCTAGATGGAGGGCCAAGGGTCACCCTGGGGCCTATACTGCTAGTCCAGGGACATCGGTGGGCACCTTTGTAGCATGATGGGGTCAGTGGCCCCTAGGTGGAGGGCCAAGTGGCACGCCGGGGCCTATACTGCCAGTCCAGGAAGAGAAGTGGACCCCTGGGGAGCTTGCTGGGGTCAGGGGCCCCTAGAAGGAGGGGGAGGGGGCACCCTGGGGCTTATACTGCAAGTCCAGGAAGAGAGGTGGACCCCTGGGTAGCTTGCTGGGGTCAGGGGCCCCTAGGTGGAGGGCCAGGTGAAACCCTGTGGGCTATACTGCAAGTCCAGGGAGAGAGGTTTACCCCTGGGTAGCTTGCTGGCATCAGAGGCCCCTAGGTGGAGGGCTAGGGGGCACCCTGGGGCCTATACTGCAAGTCCAGGAACAGAGGTGGATCCCTGGGTAGCTTGCTGGGGTCACAGGATCCTATTGAAGGGCCAGGGGGCACCCTGGGGCCTATACGGCAAGTCCAGGGAGATCGGTGGACCACTGGGTAGCTTGATGGGTTCCGAGGCCCTTAGGTGGAAGGCCCAGGGGGCACCCTGGGGCCTATACTGCAAGTCTAGGAAGGGAGGTTGACCCCTGGGTAGCTTGCTGGGGTCAGAGGCCACTAGGTGGAGGGCCAACGGGCACCCTGGGACCTATACTGCAAGTCCAGGGACATCGGTGGACCTCTGGGTAGCTTGCTGGGGTCAGAGGCCCCTAGGTGGAGGGCCAGGGGGCACCCTGATGCCTATACTGCAAGTTCAGGGAGTGAGGTGGACTCCTGGGTAGCTTGCTGGGGTCAGAAGCCCCTAGGTGGTGGGCCAGGGGGCACCCTAAAGCCTATACTGCAAGTCCAGGGAGGGAGGTGGACTCCTGGGTAGCTTGCTGGGGTCATAGGCTCCTTGGTGGCGGGCCAAGGGGCACACTGGGGCCTACATTGCAAGTCCAGGGAGAGAGGTGGACCCCTGGGTAACTTGCTGGGGTCAGGGGCCCCTAGGTGGAGGGCCAGGGGGCACCCTGGGGCCTATACTGCAAGTCCAGGGAGTGAGGTGGACTCATGGGTAGCTTGCTAGGGTCATAGGCTCCTAGATGGAGGGCCAGGGGGCACCCTGGGGCCTACATTGCAAGTCCAGGGAGAGAGGTGGACTCCTGGGTAGCTTGCTGGGGTCAGAGGCCCCTAGGTGGATGGCCAGGAGGTCCCCTGGGGCCTATACTGCAAGTCCAGGGAGAGAGGTCAACCCCTGGGTAGCTTGCTGGGAAGAGAGGACCCTAGGTGGAGGGCCAGGGGGCACTCTGGGGCCTACACTGCAAGACCAGGGTGAGAGGAGGACCCCTGGGTAGCTTGCTGGGGTCAGAGGCCCCTAGTTGGAGGGACAAGTGGCACCCTGGGGCATATACTGCAAGTCCAGGGACATCAGTGGACCCCTGGGTTGCTTGCAGGGGTCAGAGGGCCCTAGATGGAGGGACCAGGGGGCACCCTGGGGCCTATTCTGCAAGTCCAGGGAGAGAGGTGGACCCCTGGGTAGCTTGCTGGGGTCAGAGGCCCCTAAGTGGAAGGCCAACCGGCACCCTGTGGTCTACACTGCAAGTCCAGGGACATCGGTGGACACTTGGGTAGCTTGCTGGGGTCAGAGGCCACTAGGTGGAGGGCCAGGGGGTCCTCTGGGGATGATACTGCAAGTCCAGGGAGAGAGGTGGACCCCTGGGTAGCTTGCTGGCATCAGAGGTGCCTAGGTGGAGGGCTAGGGGGCACCCTGGGGCCTATACTGCAAGTCCAGGGAGTGATGTGGACTCCTGGGTAGCTTGCTGGGCTAATAGGGTCCTAGGTGGAGGGCCAGGGGGCACCATGGGACCTACACTGCATGTCCAGGGAGAGAGGTGGACCCCTTGGTAGCTTGCTGGGGTCAGAGGCCCCTATGTTGAGGGCCAGGGGGCACGCTGGGGCCTATACTGCAAGTCCAGGAACAGAGGTTGACCCATGGGTAGCTTGCTGGGGAAGGGGCCCCTAGGTGGAGGGCCAGGGGGCCCTCTGTGGCCTATACTGCAAGTCCTGGAACAGAGGTGGATCCCTGGGTAGCTTGCTGGGGTCAGAGGATCCTAGATGAAGGGCCAGGGGGCACCCTGGGGCCTAAACAGCAAGTCCAGGGAGATCAGTGGACCCCTGGGTAGCTTGATGGGGTCAGAGGGCCCTACGTCGAAGGCCCAGGGGGCACCCTGGGGCCTATACTGCAAGTCTATGGAGGGAGGTGGACCCCTGGGTAGCTTGCTGAGGTCAGAGGCCCCTAGGTGGATGGCCAACGGGCACCCTGGGACCTATACTGCAAGTCCAGGGACATCAGTGGACCCTTGGGTAGCTTGCTGGGGTCGGGGGCCCTTAGGTAGAGGGCCAGGGGGCACCCTGGGGCCTATACTGCAAGTCCAGGGAGTGAGGTGATCTCCTGGGTAGCTTGCTGGGGTCATAGACTCCTAGGTGGAGGGCCAGTGGGCACACTGGGGCCTACATTGCAAGTCCAGGGAGAGAGGTGGACCCCTGAGTAGCTTGTTGGGATCAGAGGCCCCAAGGTGGAGGGCCAGGAGGCACATTGTGGACTATACTGCAAGTCTAGGAAAAGATATGGACCCCTGGATAGCTTGCTGGGGTCAGGCGCCCCTAGGTGAAGGGCCAGTTGGCACCCTGAGGCCTATACTGCAAGCCCAGGGAGAGAGGTGGATCCCTGGGTAGCTTGCTGGGGTCAGGGGGCACCCTGTGGGCTATTCAGCAAGTCCAGGAAGAGAGGTAGACAACTGGGTAGCTTGCTTTGGTCAGGGGCCCCTAGGTGGAGGGGCAGGGGGCACCCTGGGTCTATACTGCAAGTCAAGGAAGAGAGGTGTACCCCTGGGTAGCTTGCTGGGGTGAGAGGCCCCTAGGTGGAGGGCCAGGGGGCACCCTGGGGCCTATACTGCAAGTCCAGGGACATCGGTGGAACCCTGGGTAGCTTGCTGGGGTCAGAGGCCCCTAGGTGGAGGGCTAAGGGGCAACCTGGGGTCTATACTGCAAGTCCAGGAAGAGAGGTGGACGCCTGGGTAGCTTGCTGGGGTCAGGGGCCCGTAGGTGGAGGGCCAGGTGGAACTCTGTGGGCTATACTGCAAGTCCAGGAAGAGAGATTTACCCCAGGGTAGCTTGCCGGGGTAAGGGGCCCCTAAGTGGAGGTCCAGGGGGCACCCTGGGGCCTATACTGCAAGTCCAGGGAGAACGGTTGAACCCTGGGTAGCTTGCTGGTGTCAGAGGCCCCTAAATGGAGGGCCAGGGGGGAACCCTGGGGCCTATACTGCAAGTCCTGGAAGAGAAGTGGACCCCTGAGTAGCTTGCTGGGGTCAGGGGCCCCTAGGTGGAGGGCCAGGGGGCACCCTGAGGCCTATACAACAAGCCCAGAGAGGGACGTGGACCCCTGGGTAGCTTGCTGGGGTCAGGCTCCCCTAGGTGGAGGGCGAGGGGGCACCCTTTGGGCTCTATTGCAAGTCCAGGAAAAGAGGTGGACCCTGGGTAACTTGCTGGGGTCAGGGTCCCCTAGGTGGAGGGCCAAGGGGCACCCTGAGTCCTATACTGCAAGTCCAGGAAGAGAAGTAGACCCCAGGGTAGCTTGCTGGGGTCAGAGGCCCCTAGTTGGAGGGAGATTGGGCACCCTGGTGCCTATATTGCAAGTCCAGGAAGAGAGGTTGACCCCTGGGTAGCTTGATGGGGTCAGGGCCCCCTGGGTGGAGGGCCAGGGGGCACCCTGAGGCCTATACTGCAAGTCCAGGAAGAGTGGTGGACCCCTGGGTAGCTTGCTGGGGTCAGAGGCCCCTGGGTGATGTGCCAGGGGGCACCCTGGGGCCTATACTGCAAGTCCAGGGAGATCGGTGGACCCCTTGGTTTCTTGCTGGGGTCAGAGGCCCCTAAGTGGAGAGCCAGGTGGGCACCCTGGGGCATGTACTGCAAGTCCAGGAAGAGAAGTGGACCCCTGGGTAGCTTGCTTTGGTCAGGATCCCCTAGGTGGAGGGCCAGGGGGCACCCTGTGGGCTATACTGCAAGTCCAGGAAGAGAGGTAGACCCCTGGGTAGCTTTCTGGGGTCAGAGGCCCCTAGGTGGATGGCCAGGAGGTCCCCTGGGGCCTATACTGCAAGTCCACGGAGAGAGGTGAACCCCTGGGTAGCTTGCTGGGGAGAGAGGCCCCTAGGTGGAGGGCCAGGGGGCACTCTGGGGCCTACACTGCAAGACCAGGGAGAGAGGAGGACCCCTGGGTAGCTTGCTGGAGTCAAGGGCCCCTAGGTGGAGGGCGAAGGGGCACCCTGGGGCCTATACTGCAAGTCCATGAAGAGAGTTGGACCCCTGGTTAGCTTGCTGGGTTCAGAGGCCAATAGGTGAAGGGCCAGAGGGCTCCCTGGGGCCTATACTGCAAGTCCAGGGAGATCGGTGGACCCCTGGGTAGCCTGCTGGGGTCAGAGGCCCCTAGATGGAGGGCCAGGGAGTCCCCTGGGGCCTATACTGAAAGTACAGGGAGAGAGGTGGACCCCTGGGTAGCTTGCTGGGGCCAGAGGCCCCTAGGTGGAGGGCCAGGGGGCACCATGGGGCCTATACTGCAAATCCAGGGAAATCGGTGGACCCCTGGGTAGGTTGCTGGGGTCAGGGGCCCCTAGGTGAATTGCCAAGGGGCACCCTGGGTCCTATAGTACAAGTCAAGGGACATCGGTGGACCACTGGGTAGCTTGCTGGGGTCAGGGGACCCTAGGTGGAGGGCCAGGTGAAACCCTGTGGGCTATACTGCAAGTCCAGGAAGAGAAGTGGACCCCTGGGTAGCTTGCTGGGGTCAGGGGACCCTAGGTGGAGGGACAGGGGGCACCCTGGGGCCTATACTGCAAGTCCAGGGACAGAGGTGGACCCCTGGGTAGCTTGCTGGGGTCAGAGGCCCCGGGGTGGAGGGCCAAGAGGCACCCTGGGGTCTATACTGCAAGTCCAGGGACATCGGTGGACCCCTGGTTAGCTTGCTGGGGTGAGAGGCCCCTAGGTGGAGGGCCAGGGGGCACCCCTCAGCCTATACTGCAAGTCTAGGAAGAAAGTGGACCCCCTGGGTAGCTTGCTGGGGTCAGGGGCCCCTAGGTGGAGGGCCAGGGGGAACCCTGGGGCCTATACTGCAAGTCCACGAAGAGAGTTGGACCCCTGGGTATCTTGCTGGGTTCAGAGGCCAATAGGTGAAGGGCCAGGGGGCTCCTTGGGGCCTACACTGCAAGTCCAGGGAGATCAGTGGACCCCTTGTTAGCTAGCTGGGGTCAGAGGCCCCTAGGTGGAAGGGCAGGGAGTCCCCTGGAGCCTATACTGAAAGTCCAGGGAGAGAGATGGACCCCTGAGTAGCTTGCTGGGGTCAGAGGCCCCTAAGTGGAGGGCCAGGGAGTCCCCTGGGGCCTGTACTGAAAGTCCAGGGAGAGAGGTGGACCCCTGGGTAGCTTGCTGGGGTCAGAGGCCCCTAAGTGGAGGCCAGGGGGCACCCTGGGGCCTACACTGCAAGTACAATGAGTAAGGTGGACTCCTGGGTAGCTTGCTGGGGTCATAGGCTCCTAGGTGAAGGGCCAGGGGGCACCCTGGGGCCTATACTGCAAATCCAGGGAGAGAGGTGGACCCCTGGGTAGCTTGCTGCGGTCAGAGGCCCCTAGGTGGAGGGCCAGGGTGCAACCTGGGGCCTATACTGCAAGTACAGGGACATCGGTGGACCCCTGGGTAGCTTGCTGGGGTCAAGGGCCCTTAGATAGAGGGCCAGGGGGCACCCTGGGGCCTACACTGCAAGTCCAGGAAGAGAGGGGGACCCCTGGGTAGCTTGCTGGGGTAAGGGACCCCTAGGTGTAGTGCAAGGGGGCACCGTGGGGCCTATACTGCAAGTCCAAGGTGAGAGGTTGTCCTCTGGGTAGCTTGCTGGGGTCAGAGGCCCCTTGGTGGAGGGACAAGGGTCACCCTGGGGAATGTACTGCAAGTCCAGGGATTTCGGTGGACCCCTGGGTAGCTTGCTTGGGTCAGAGGCCCTTAGATGGAGGGCCAGGGGGCACGCTGGGGCCTATACTGCAAGTCCAGGGACATCAGTGGACCCCTGGGTAGCTTGCTGGGGTCAGAAGCGCCTAGGTGGAGGGCCAGGGGGCATCCTGGGGACTATTCTGCAAGTCCAGGGAGAAAGGTGGACCCCTGGGTAGCTTGCTGGGGTCAGAGGCTCCTAGGTGGAGGGCCAGGGGGCACGCTGGGGCCTCTACTGCAAGTCCAGGGACATCGGTGGACCCCTGGGTAGCTTGCTGGGGTCAGGGGCCCTTTGGTGGAGGGCCAGGGGGCACCCTGGGGCCTATAGTGCAAATCCGGGAAGAGAAGTAGACCCCTGGGTAGCTTGTTGCGGTCAGGGGCCCTTAGGTGGGGGGTCAGGGGCCCTTAGGTGGAGGGCCAGGGGGCACAATGGGGCCTTTACCGCAAGTCCAGGGAGAGAGGTGTACCCCTGGGTAGATTCCTGGGGTCATGGGCCCCTAGGTCGAGGGCCAGGGGCCACCGTGGGGCCTATACTACAAGTCCAGGAAGAGAGATGAACCCCTGGGTAGCTTGCTGGGGTCAGAGGCCCTTAGGTGGAGGGCCAGGGGGCACCCTGCGGCCTAATCTGCAAGTCAAGGAAGAGAACTGGACCCCTGGGTAGCTTGCTGGGGTCAGGGGCCCCTAGATGGAGGGCAAGGGGGCACCCTGGGGAATATAGTGCAAGTCCAGGGACATCGGTGGACCCCTGGGTAGCTTGCTGGGGTCAGATGCGCCTAGGTTGAGGGCCAGGGGGCACCCTGGGGCCTATACTGCAAGTCCAGGGAGAAAGGTGGACCCCTGGGTGGCTTGCTGGGGTCAGAGACCCCTAGGTGGAGGGCCAGGGGGCACACTGGGGCCTATACTGCAAGTCCAGGGACATTGGTGGACATCTCGGTAGCTTGCTGGGGTCAGAGGCCCCTAGATGGAGGGCAATGGGGCACCCTGGGGAATATACTGCAAGTCCAGGGACATCGGTGGACCCCTGGGTAGCTTGCTGGGGTCAGATGCGCCTAGGTTGAGGGCCAGGGGGCACCCTGGGGCCTATACTGCAAGTCCAGGGAGAAAGGTGGACCCCTGGGTGGCTTGCTGGGGTCAGAGACCCCTAGGTGGAGGGCCAGGGGGCACCCTGGGGCCTATACTGCAAGTCCAGGGAGAGAGGTGGACCCCCACGTAGCTTGCTGGGGTCAAGGGCCAATAGGTGGAGGGCCAGGGCGCATCCTGGGGCCTATGCTGCAAGTCCAGGAAAAGAAGTGGACCCCTGGGTAGCTTGCTGGGGTCAGAGGCCCCTAGGTGGAGGGCCAAGGTGCACCCTGGGGTCTATACTGCATGTCATTTGACATCGGTGGACCCCTGGTTAGCTTGCTGGGGTGAGAGGCCCCTAGGTGGAGGGCCAGTGGGCACCCTGGGGCCTATACTGCAAGTCCAGGGAGGGAGGTGGACCCCTGGGTAGCTTGCTAGGGTCAGGGACCCTCTATGTGGAGGGAGAGGGGGCACCCTGGGGCCTATACTGCAAGTCCGGTAAGAGAAGTGGACCCCTTGGTAGCTTGCTGGGGTCAGGGGCCCTTAGGTGGGGGGTCAGGGGCCCTTAGGTGGAGGGCCAGGGGGCACCCTGGGGCCTATACTGCAAGTCCAGTGAGGGAGGTGGACCCCTGGGTAGCCTGCTGGGGTAAAGGTGCCCTAGGTGGAGGGCCAGGGGGCACCCTGTGGGCTATACTGCAAGTCTAGGAAAAGAGGTGGACACCTGGGTAGCTTACTGGGGTCAGGGGCCCCTAGGTAGAGGGCCAGGGGGCACCCTGGGACCTATACTGCTGGTCCAGGGAGAGAGGTGAACCCCTGGGTAGCTTGCTGGGGTCAGACACCCCTGGGTGGAGTGCAAGGGGGCACCGTGGGGCCTTTACTGCAAGTCCAAGGTGAGAGGTTGTCCTCAGGGTAGCTTGCTGGGGTCAGAGGCCCCTAGGTGGAGGGAAAAGGGTCACCCTGGGGAATGTACTGCAAGTCCCGGGACTTCGGTGGACCCCTGGGTAGCTTGCTTGGGTCAGAGGCCCTTAGATGGAGGGCCAGGGGGCATCCTGGGCCTATACTGCAAGTCCAGGGACATCAGTGGACCCCTGGGTAGCTTGCTGGGGTCAGAGGCGCCTAGGTGAAGGGCCAGGGGGCATCATGTGGCCTATTCTGCAAGTCCAGGGAGAAAGGTGGACCCCTGGGTAGCTTGCTGGGGTCAGAGGCCCCTGGGTGGAGGGCCAGGGTGCACACTGGGGCCTCTACTGCAAGTCCAGGGACATCGGTGGAACACTGGGTAGCTTGCTGGGGTCAGGGGCCCTTGGCTGGAGGGCCAGGGGGCACCATGGGGCCTTTACCGCAAGTCCAGGGAGAGAGGTGTACCCCTGGGTAGATTCCTGGGTTCATGGGCCCCTAGGTCGAGGGCCAGAGACCACCGTGGGGCCTATACTGCAAGTCCAGGAAGAGAGATGAACCCCTGGGTAGCTTGCTGGGGTCAGAGGCCCTTAGGTGGAGGACCAGAGGCCACCCTAGGGCCTATAATGCAAGTCCAGTAAAATAGGTTGACCTCTGGGTAGCCTGCTGGGGTCAGGGGCCCCTAGGTAGAGGGCCCGGGGGCACCCTGGGGGCTACACTGCAAGTCCAGGGAGAGAGGTGGACCCTTGGGTAGCTTGCTGGGGTCAGAAACTCCTATATGGAGGGCAAGGGGGCACCCTGGGGCCTACACTGCAAGTCCAGGGATGGAGGTGGACCCCTGGGTAGATTTCTGGGGTCAGAGGCCCCTAGGTGGAACGCCAAGGGGCACCCTGGGGTCTATACTGCAAATCCATTGACATCAGTGGACCCCTGGTTAGCTTGCTGGGGTGAGAGGCCCCTAGGTGGAGGGCCAGGGGGCTCCCTGGGGCCTATACTGCAAGTCCAGGGAGGGAGGTGGACCCCTGGGTAGCTTGCTGAGGTCAGGGGCCCTTAGGTGGAAGGCCAGGGGGGCACCCTTGGGCCTATACTGCAAGTCCAGGAAGAGAAGTGGACCCCTGGGTAGCTTGCTGGGGTCAGGGGCCCCCAGGTGGAGGGAGAGGGGGCACGCTGGGGCCTATACTGCAAGTCCAGGGAGGGAGGTGGACCCCTTGGTAGCTTGCTGCAATCAGGGGCCCCTAGTTGGAGGGCCAGGGGGCACCCTGGGGCCTATACTGCAAGTCAAGGTATATCGGTGGACCCCTGGGTAGCTTGCTGGGGTCTGAGGCGCCTAGATGGAGGGCCAGGGGGCATCCTGGGGCCTATACTGCAAGTCCAGGGAGAGAGGTGGACCCTTTTGTAGCTTGCTGGTGTCAAGGGCATTTAGGTGGAGGGCCAGGGGGCACCCTGGGGCCTACACTGCAAGTCCAGTGAGAGAGGTGTACCCTTATGTAGCTTGCTAGTGTCAGTGGCACTTAGGTGGAGGGCCAGGGGGCACCCTGGGGCCTAGACTGCAAGTCCAGGGAGAGAGGTGGACCCCCGGGTAGCTTGCTGGGGTCAGGGTCTCTTAGGTGGAGGGCCAGGGCGCATCCTGGGGCCTATGCTGCAAGTCCAGGAAAAGAAGTGGACCCCTGGGTAGCTTGCTGGGGTCAGAGGCGCCTAGGTGGAGGGCCAAGGTGCACCCTGGGGTCTATACTGCATGTCAATTGACATCGGTGGACCCCTGGTTAGCTTGCTGGGGTGAGAGGCCCCTAGGTGGAGGGCCAGTGGGCACACTGGGGCCTATACTGCAAGTCCAGGGAGAGAGGTGGACCCTTTTGTAGCTTGATGGTGTCAGGGGCACTTAGGTGGAGGGCCAGGGGGCACCCTGGGGCCTATACTGCAAGTCCAGGGAGAGAGGTGTACCCTTATATAGCTTGCTGGTGTCAGGGGCACTTAGGTGGAGGGCCAGGGGGCACCCTGGGGCCTATACTGCAAGTCCAGGGAGAGAGGTGGACCCCTGGTTAGCTTGCTGGGGTCAGAGGCCCCTAGGTGGAGGGCCAGGGGGCACCCTGGGGCCTATACTGCAAGTCCAGGGACATCGGTGGACCCCTGGGTAGCTTGCTGGGGTCAAGGGCCCTTAGATGGAGGGCCTAGGCGCACCCTGGGGCTCAAACTGCAAGTCCAGCAAGATAAGTGGACCCCTGGGTAGCTTGCTGGGGTCAAGGGCCACTAGGTGGAGGGCCAGGGGGACCCCTGGGGCCTATACTGCAAGTCCAGTGAGGGAGGTGGACCCCTGGGTAGCCTGCTGGGGTAAGGGTCCCCTAGGTGGAGGGCCAGGGGGCACCCTGTGGGCTATACTGCAAGTCTAGGAAAAGAGGTGGACTCCTGGGTAGCTTACTGGGGTCAGGGGCCCCTAGGTGGAGGGCCAGGGGGCAACCTGGGACCTATACTGCAAGTCCAGGGAGAAAGGTGGACCCCTGAGTAGCTTGCTGAGTTCAGAGGCCCCTAGGTGGAGGGCCAGGGGGCACCCTGGGGCCTATACTGCAAGTCCAGGGAGAGAGGTGGACCCCTGGGTAGCTTGCTGGGGTCAGGGTCCCCTAGGTGGAGGGCCAGGGGGCATCCTGTGGGCTATACTGCAAGTCCAGGATGAGAGGGGGACCCCTGGGTAGCTTGCTGGGGCAAGGGGCCCCTAGGTGGAAGGGCAAGGGGCACCCTGGGACCTATACTGCAGGTCCAGGGAGAGAGGTGAACCACTGGGTAGGTTGCTGGGGTCAGACACAACTAGGTGGAGTGCAAGGGGGCACCGTGGGGCCATTACTGCAAGTCCAAAGTGAGAGGTTGTCCTCTGGGTAGCTTGCTGGGGTCAGAGGCCCCTAGGTGGAGGACCAAGGGTCACCCTGGGGAATGTGCTGCAAGTCCAGGGACTTCGGTGGACCCCTGGGTAGCTTGCTTGGGTCAGAGCCCCTTAGATGGAGGGCCAGGGGGCACACTGGGGCCTACATTGCAAGTCCAGGGAGAGAGGTGGACCCCTGGGTAGCTTGTTGGGGTCAGAGGCCCCAAGGTGGAGGGCCAGGAAGCACATTGTGGACTATACTGCAAGCCTAGGAAGAGATATGGACCCCTGGCTAGCTTGCTGGGGTCAGGCGCCCCTAGGTGAAGGGAAAGTTGGCACCCTGAGGCCTATACTGCAAGCCCAGGGAGAGAGGTGGATCCCTGGGTAGCTTGCTGGGGTCAGGGTCCCCAAAGCGTAGGGCCAGGGGGCACCCTGTGGGCTATTCAGCAAGTCCAGGAAGAGATGTAGACAACTGGGTAGCTTGCTTTGGTCAGGGGCCCCTAGGTGGAGGGGCAGGGGGCACCCTGGGCCTATACTGCAAGTCAAGGAAGAGAGGTGTACCGCTGGGTAGCTTGCTGGGGTGAGAGGCCCCTAGGTGGAGGGCTAAGGGGCAACCTGGGGTCTATACTGCAAGTCCAGGAAGAGAGGTGGACGCCTGGGTAGCTTGCTGGGGTCAGGGGCCCGTAGGTGGAGGGCCAGGTGGAACTCTGTGGGCTATACTGCAAGTCCAGGAAGAGAGGTTTACCCCAGGGTAGCTTGCCGGGGTAAGGGGCCCCTAAGTGGAGGTCCAGGGGGCACCCTGGGGCCTATACTGCAAGTCCAGGGAGAACGGTGGACCCCTGGGTAGCTTGCTGGGGTCAGAGGCCCCTAAATGGAGGGCCAGGGGGGAACCCTGGGGCCTATAATGCAAGTCCAGGAAGAGAAGTGGACCCCTGAGTAGCTTGCTGGGGTCAGGGGCCCCTAGGTGGAGGGCCAGGGGGCACCCTGAGGCCTATACAACAAGCCCAGAGAGGGACGTGGACCCCTGGGTAGCTTGCTGGGGTCAGGCTCCCCTAGGTGGAGGGCGAGGGGGCACCCTTTGGGCTATACTGCAAGTCCAGGAAAAGAGGTGGACCCTGGGTAACTTGCTGGGGTCAGGATCCCCTAGGTGGAGGGCCAAGGGGCACCCTGAGTCCTATACTGCAAGTCCAGGAAGAGAGGTTGACCCCTGGGTAGCTTGATGGGGTCAGGGCCCCCTGGGTGGAGGGCCAGGGGGCACCCTGAGGCCTATACTGCAAGTCCAGGAAGAGTGGTGGACCCCTGGGTAGCTTGCTGGGGTCAGAGGCCCCTGGGTGATGTGCCAGGGGGCACCCTGGGGCCTATACTGCAAGTCCAGGGAGATCGGTGGACCCCTGGGTTTCTTGCTGGGGTCAGAGGCCCCTAAGTGGAGAGCCAGGTGGGCACCCTGGGGCATATACTGCAAGTCCAGGAAGAGAAGTGGACCCCTGGGTAGCTTGCTGGGGTCAGGATCCCCTAGGTGGAGGGCCAGGGGGCACCCTGTGGGCTATATTGCAAGTCCAGGAAGAGAGGTAGACCCCTGGGAAGCTTTCTGGGGTCAGAGGCCCCTAGGTGGATGGCCAGGAGGTCCCCTGGGGCCTATACTGCAAGTCCACGGAGAGAGGTGAACCCCTGGGTAGCTTGCTGGGGAGAGAGGCCCCAAGGTGGAGGGCCAGGGGGCACTCTGGGGCCTACACTGCAAGACCAGGGAGAGAGGAGGACCCCTGGGTAGCTTGCTGGAGTCAAGGGCCCCTAGGTGGAGGGCCAAGGGGCACCCTGGGGCCTATACTGCAAGTCCATGAAGAGAGTTGGACCCCTGGTTAGCTTGCTGGGTTCAGAGGCCAATAGGTGAAGGGCCAGGGGGCTCCCTGGGGCCTATACTGCAAGTCCAGGGAGATCGGTGGACCCCTGGGTAGCCTGCTGGGGTCAGAGGCCCCTAGATGGAGGGCCAGGGAGTCCCCTGGGGCCTATACTGAAAGTCCAGGGAGAGAGGTGGACCCCTGGGTAGCTTGCTGGGGTCAGAGGCCCCTAGGTGGAGGGCCAGGGGGCACCATGGGGCCTATACTGCAAGTCCAGGGAAATCGGTGGACCCCTGGGTAGCTTGCTGTGGTCAGGGTCCCCTAGGTGGAGGGCCATTGGGCACCTTGTGGGCTATACTGCAAGTCCAGGAAGAGAGGGGGACCCCTGGGTAGCTTGCTGGGGTCAGTGGCCCCTAGGTGGAGGGCCAGGGGGCACCCTGGGGCCTATACTGCAAGTCCAGGGACATCGGTGGACCCCTACAGGGGCGCCTAGGTGGAGGGCAAGGGGGCAACCTGGGGCCTATACTGCAAGTCCAGGGAGAGAGGTGGACCCCTGGGTAGCTTGCTGGGGTCAGGGGCTCTTAGGTGGGGGGTCAGGGGCCCTTAGGTGGAGGGCCAGGGGGCACCATGGGGCCTTTACCGCAAATCCAGGGAGAGAGGTGTACCCCTGGGTAGCTTGCTGGGGTCAGAGGCCCTTAGGTGGAGGGCCAGAGGCCACCCTAGAGCCTAAACTGCAAGTCCAGGGAGAGAGGTGGACCCTTGGGTACCTTGCTGGGTTAGGGGCCCCTAAGTGGAGGGCCAGGGAGCACCCTGGGGCCTATACTGCAGGTCCAGGAAGAGAGGTGGACCCCTGGGTAGCTTGCTGGGGTCAGAGGCCCCTAAGTGAAGGGCCAGGGGGCACCCTGGGGCCTATACTGCAAGTCCAGGGAGATCGGTTGACCCCTGAGTAACTTGCTGGGGTCAGAGGCCCCAAGGTGGAGGGCCAGGGGGCACCCTGGGGCCTATACTGCAAGTCCAGGGACATCAGTGGACCCCTGGGTAGCTTGCTGGGGTCAGGGGCCCTTGGGTGGAGGGCCAGGGGGCACCTTGGGGCCTATACTGCAAGTCAAGGAAGAGAAGTGAAACCCTGGGTAGCATGCTGGTGTCAGGGAACCCTCGGTGGAGGGTCAGTGGGCGCCCTGGGGCCTATACTGCATGTCCAGGGACATCAGTGGACCGCTGGGTAGCTTGCTGGGGTCAGAGGCCCCAAGATGGAGAGCCAGGGGGCACCCTGTGGCCTATACTGCAAGTCAAGGACATCGGTGGACACCTGGGTAGCTTGCTGAGGTCAGAGGCACCTAGGTGGATGGCCAGGGGCACCCTGGGGCCTTTACTGCAAGTCCAGGGAGATCGGTGGACCCCTGGGTAGCCTGCTGGGGTCAGAGGCCCCTAGATGGAGGGCCAGGGAGTCCCCTGGGGCCTATACTGAAAGTCCAGGGAGAGAGGTGGACCCCTGGGTAGCTTGCTGGGGTCAGAGGCCCCTAGGTGGAGGGCCAGGGGGCACCATGGGGCCTATACTGCAAGTCCAGGGAAATCGGTGGACCCCTGGGTAGCTTGCTGTGGTCAGGGTCCCCTAGGTGGAGGACCATTGGGCACCTTGTGGGCTATACTGCAAGTCCAGGAAGAGAGGGGGACCCCTGGGTAGCTTGCTGGGGTCAGTGGCCCCTAGGTGGAGGGCCAGGGGGCACCCTGGGGCCTATACTGCAAGTCCAGGGACATCGGTGGACCCCTACAGGGGCGCCTAGGTGGAGGGCAAGGGGGCAACCTGGGGCCTATACTGCAAGTCCAGGGAGAGAGGTGGACCCCTGGGTAGCTTGCTGGGGTCAGGGGCTCTTAGGTGGGGGGTCAGGGGCCCTTAGGTGGAGGGCCAGGGGGCACCATGGGGCCTTTACCGCAAATCCAGGGAGAGAGGTGTACCCCTGGGTAGCTTGCTGGGGTCAGAGGCCCTTAGGTGGAGGGCCAGAGGCCACCCTAGAGCCTATACTGCAAGTCCAGGGAGAGAGGTGGACCCTTGGGTACCTTGCTGGGTTAGGGGCCCCTAAGTGGAGGGCCAGGGAGCACCCTGGGGCCTATACTGCAGGTCCAGGAAGAGAGGTGGACCCCTGGGTAGCTTGCTGGGGTCAGAGGCCCCTAAGTGAAGGGCCAGGGGGCACCCTGGGGCCTATACTGCAAGTCCAGGGAGATCGGTTGACCCCTGAGTAACTTGCTGGGGTCAGAGGCCCCAAGGTGGAGGGCCAGGGGGCACCCTGGGGCCTATACTGCAAGTCCAGGGACATCAGTGGACCCCTGGGTAGCTTGCTGGGGTCAGGGGCCCTTGGGTGGAGGGCCAGGGGGCACCTTGGGGCCTATACTGCAAGTCAAGGAAGAGAAGTGAAACCCTGGGTAGCATGCTGGTGTCAGGGAACCCTCGGTGGAGGGTCAGTGGGCGCCCTGGGGCCTATACTGCATGTCCAGGGACATCAGTGGACCGCTGGGTAGCTTGCTGGGGTCAGAGGCCCCAAGATGGAGAGCCAGGGGGCACCCTGTGGCCTATACTGCAAGTCAAGGACATCGGTGGACACCTGGGTAGCTTGCTGAGGTCAGAGGCACCTAGGTGGATGGCCAGGGGCACCCTGGGGCCTTTACTGCAAGTCCAGGGATAGAGGTGGATCCCTGGGTAGCTTGTTTGGGTCAGAGACCCCTGGGTGGAGGGCAAGGGGCACCCTGGGGCCTACACTGCAAGTCCAGGGAGGGAGAAGGACCCCTGGGTAGCCTGCTGGGGTCAGGGTCCCCTAGCTGGAGGGCCAGGGGGTACCCTGTGGGCTATACTGCAAGTCTAGGAAGAGAGGTGGACCCCTGGGTAGCTTCCTGGGGTCAGGGGCACCAAGGTGGAGGGCCAGAGGGCACCCTGGGACCTATACTGCAAGTCCTGGAAGAGAGGTGGACCCTTGGGTACCGTGCTGGAGTCAAAGGCCCCTTTGTGGAGGGCCAGGGGGCACCATGGGGCCTGTACTGCAAGTCCAGGGAGAGAGATGGACCCCTGGGTAGCTTACTATGGGTCAAAGGCACCGATGCGGAGGTCCAAGGGGCACCCTGGTATCTATACTGCAAGTCCAGGGAGGGAGGTGGACCCCTGGGTAGATTGCTGGGGTCAGAGGCCCCTAGGTGGAGGGCCAAGGGGCACCCTGGGGTCTATACTGCAAGTCCATTGACATCGGTGGACCCCTGGTTAGCTTGCTGGGGTGAGAGGGCCCTAGGTGGAGGTCCAGGGGGCTCCCTGGGGCCTATACTGCAAGTCCAGGGAGGTAGGTGGACCACTGGGTAGCTTTCTGGGGTCAGGGTCACCTAGGTGGAGGGCCAGAGGGCACCCTGTGGGCTATACTGCAAGTCAAGGAAGAGAGGTAGACCCCTGGGTAACTAGCTGGCGTCAGGGACCCCTAGGTGGAGGGCCATTGGGCACCCTGGGGCCTATACTGCAAGTCCAGGAAGAGAGGTGGACCCCTGGGTAGCTAGCTGAGGTCAGGGAGCCCTAGGTGGAGGGCCATTGGCCACCCTGCTGCCTATACTGCAAGTCCAGGGACATCTGTGGACCCCTGGGTAGCTAGCTGGGGTCTGAGAAGCCTAAGTGGAAAGCCAGGCGGCACCCTGGGGCCTATACAGCAAGTCCAGGGAGAGAGGTGGACCCCTGGGTAGCTTGCTGGGGTCAGAGGCCCCTAGGTGGATGGCCAGAAGGCACCCTGGGGCCTATACTGCAAGTCCAGGGACATCTGTGGACCCCTGGGTAGCTTGCTGGGGTCTGAGAAGCCTAAGTGGAAAGCCAGGCGGCACACTGGGGCCTATACTGCAAGTCCAGGGACATCGGTGGACCCCTGGGAAGCTTGCTGGGGTCTGGGGCCCTTAGGTGGAGGGACAGAGGGCACCCTGGGGGCTATACTGCAAGTCCAGGGACATCGGTGGACCCCTGGGTAGCTTGCTGGGGTTAGGGAACCCTAGGTGGAGGGCCAGGGGGCACCCTGGGGCCTATACTGCATATCCAGGGACATCGGTGGACCCCTGGGTAGCTTGCCGGGGTCAGAGGCCCCAAGATGGAGGGCCAGGGGGCACCCTGTGGCCTATACTGCAAGTCCAGGGACATCGGTGGACACCTGGGAAGCTTGCTGGGTTCAGAGGCACCTAGGTGGAGGGCCTGGGGCGCCCTGGGGCCTATACTGCAAGTCCAAGGAGAATAGTGGACCGCTCGATAGCTTGTTTGGGTCAGAGGCGCCTTGGTGGAGGGCCAGGGGGCACCCTGGGGCCTATACTGCAAGTCGAAGGAGAGAGGAGGATCCCCGGTTAGCTTGCTGGGGTCAGGGGCTCTTAGGTGGAGGGCCAGGGGGCATCCTGGGGCCTATACTGCAAGTCCAGGAAGAGAAGTGGACCCCTCGGTAGCTTGCTGGGGTCAGAGGCCCCGAGGTGGAGTGCCAGAGGGCACCCTGGGGTCTATACTGCAAGTCCAGGGACATCGGTGGACCCCTGGTTAGCTTGCTGGGGTGAGAGGCCCCTAGGTGGAGGGCCATTGGGCACCCTGGGGCCTATACTGCAAGTCCAGGGAGGAAGGTGGACCCCTGGGTAGCTTGCTGGGGTCAGGGGCCCCTAGGTGGAGGGCCATTGGGCACCCTGGGGCCTAAACTGCAAGTCCAGGGAGGGAGGTGGACCCCTGGGTAGCTTGCTGGGGTCAAAGGCCCCTAGGTGGAGGGCAAGGGGGCACCCTGGGGCCTGTACTGCAAGTCCAGGGAGGGAGGTGGACCCCTGGGTAGCTTTCTGGGGTCAGGGTCACCTAGGTGGAGGGCCAGAGGGCACCCTGTGGGCTATACTGCAAGTCGAGGAAGAGAGGTAGACCCCTGGGTAACTAGCTGGGGTCAGAGACACCTAGGTGGAGGGCCATTGGGCACCCTGGGGCCTATACTGCAAGTCCAGGAAAAGAGGTGGACCCCTGGGTAGCTAGCTGAGGTCAGGGACCCCTAGGTGGAGGGCCATTGGGCACCCTGGGGCCTATACAGCAAGTCCAGGGAGAGAGGTGGACCCCTGGGTAGCTTGCTGGGGTCAGAGGCCCCTAGGTGGATGGCCAGAAGGCACCCTGGGGCCTATACTGCAAGTCCAGGGACATCTGTGGACCCCTGGGTAGCTTGCTGGGGTCTGAGAAGCCTAAGTGGAGGGCCAGGCGGCACCCTGGGGCCTATACTGCAAGTCCAGGGAGAGAGGTGGACCCCTGGGTAGCTTGCTGGGGTCAGAGGCCCCTAGGTGGATGGGCAGAAGGCACCCTGGGGCCTATACTGCAAGTCCAGGGACATCTGTGGACCCCTGGGTAGCTTGCTGGGGTCTGAGAAGCCTAAGTGGAGGGCCAGGCGGCACCCTGGGGACTACACAGCAAGTCCAGGGAGAGAGGAAGCCCCCTGGGTAGCTTGCTGGGGTCAAACACCCCTAGATGGAGGACCAAGGAGCACCTTTTGGCTTATACTGCATGTCCAGGGACATCGGAGGACCCCTGGGTAGCTTGCTGGGGTCAGGGGCCCTTAGGTGGAGGGCCAGGGGGCATCCTGGGGCCTATACTGCAAGTCCAGGGAGAGAGGTGGACCCCTGGGTAGCTTGCTGGGGTCATAGGCTCATAGGTAGAGGGCCAGGGGCACCCTGGGGAATACACTGCAAGTCCAGGGAGAGAGGAGGACCCCTGGGTAGCTTGCTGGGGTCAGGGGCCACTAGGTGGAGGGCCAGGTGGCACCCTGTTGGCTGTACTGCAAGTCCAGCAAGAGAGGTGGTCCCCTGGGTATCTTTCTGGGGTCAGAGGCCCCTAGGTGGAGGGCCAAGGAGTACCCAGGGGCTTATACTGCAAGTCCAGGGATATTGGTGGACCCCTGGGTAGCTTGCTGGGGTCAGAGACCCCTAGGTGGAAGGCCAAGGGGCCCCCTGGGGCCTATACTGCAGGTCCAGGAAGAGAAGTGGACCCCTGGGAAGCTTGCTGGGGTCAGGGGCCCCTAGGTGGAGGGCCAGGGGGCACCCTGGGGCCTATACTTCAAGTCCAGGAAGAGATGTGGACCCCTGGGTAGCTTCCTGGGGTCAGAGGCCCCTAGGTGAAGGGCCAGGGGGCACCCTGGGGCCGATACTGCAAGTCCAGGGACATCGGTGGACCCCTCGGTAGCTTGCTGGGGTCAGAGGCGCCTAGGTGGAGGGCCAAGGGCACCCTTTGGCATATACTGCAAATCAAGGGAGAGATGTGGACCTCCGGGTAGCTTGCTGGGGTCAGAGGCTCTTAGGTGGAGGGCCAGGGGGCATCCTGGGGCCTATACTGCAAGTCCAGGGACATCGGTGAACCCCTGGTTAGCTTGCTGGGGTGAGAGGCCCCTAGGTGGAGGGCCAGGGGGCACCCTGGGGCCTATACTGCAAGTCCAGGGAGGGAGGTGGACCCCTGGGTAGCTTGCTGGTGTCAGGGGCCCTAGGTGGAGGGCCAGGGGACACCCTGTGGGCTATACTGCAAGTCCAGGGAGGGAGGTGGACCCCTGGTTAGCTTGCTGCGGTCAGAGGCCCCTAGGTGGAGGGCCAGGGGACACCCTGTGGGCTATACTGCAAGTCCAGGGAGGGAGGGGGACCCCTGGTTAGCTTGCTGGGGTCAGAGGCCCCTAGGTGGAGGGCCAATGAGCACCCAGGGCTTATACTGCCAGTCCAAGGATATCGGTGGACCCCTGGGTAGCTTGCTGGGGTCAGGGGCCCTTAGGTGGAGGGCCAGGGGGCACCCTGGGGCCTATACTGCAAGTCCAGGAAAAGAAGTGGACCCCTGGGTAACTTGCTGGGGTCAGGGGCCCCTAGGTGGAGGGCCAGTTGGCACCCTTTTGGCTATACTGCAAGTCCAGGAAGAGAGGTTGACCCCTGGGTAGCTTGCTGGGGTCAGGGGCCCCTAGGTGGAGGGCCAGGTGGCACCCTGTGGGCTATACTGCAAGTCCAGGAAGAGAGGTTGACCCCTGTGTAGCTTGCTGGGGTCAGGGGCCCCTAGGTGGAGGGCCAGGGGGAACACGGGGGCCTATACTGCAAGTCCAGGGAGGGAGGTGGTCCCCTGGGTAGCTTGCTGGTGTCAGGGGCTCTAGGTGGAGGGCCAGGGGACAACCTGTGGGCTATACTGCAAGTCCAGGAAGAAAGGTGGACCCCTGGGTAGCTTGCTGGGATTATAGGCCCCGGTGTGGAGGGCCAGGGGGCACCCTGGGGCCTATACTGCAAGTCCAGGGATAGAGGTGGAGCCCGGGGTAACTTGCTGGGGTCATGGGCCCCTAGGTGGAGGGTCAGGAGGCACCCTGTGGGGTATACTGCAAGTCCAGGAAGAGAGGTTGACCCCTGGGTAGCTTGCTGGGGTCAGGGGACCCTAGGTGGAGGACCAGGGGGAACCCTGGGGCCTATACTGCAAGTACAGGGAGGGAGGTGGAACCCTGGGTAGCTTGCTGGTGTCAGGGGCTCTAGCTGGAGGGCCAGGGGATAACCTGTCGGCTACACTGCAAGTCCAGGAAGAGAGGTGGACCCCTGGGTAGCTTGCTGGGGTCAGGGGCCCCGGGGTGGATGGCCAAGTGGAACCCTGTGGCCTATATGCAAGTCCAGGGAGAGAGGTGTACCCCTGGGTAGCTTGCTGGGGTCAGAGCTCATGGGTGGAGGGCCAGGGGGCAACGTGGGGAATACACAGCATATTCAGGGAGAGAGGAGGCCCCCTGGGTAGCTTGCTCTGGTCAAACACCCCTAGGTTGAGGGCAAGGGGGCACCCTGGGGCCTATACTGCAAGTCCAGGAAGAGAAGTGGACCCCTGGGTAGCTTGCTGGGGTCAGGGGCCCATAGGTGGAGGGCCAAGGAGCACCCTGGGGCTTATACTGCAAGTCCAAGGACATCTGTGGACCCCTGGATAGCTTGCTGGGGTCAGGGGCCCTTAGGTGGAAGGCCAGGGGCACCCTGGGGCCTATACTGCAAGTCCAGGAAGAGAAGTGGACCCCTGGGTAGCTTGCTGGGGTCAGGGGCCCCTAGGTGGAGGGCCAGGTGGCACTCTGCGGGCTAAACTGCAAGTCCAGGAAGAGAGGTTGACCCCTGGGTAAATTGCAGGGGTCAGGGGCCCCTTAGTGGAGGGCAAGGGGGCACCCTGGGTCCTATACTGCAAGTCCAGGGAGGTAGGTGGACCCCTGGGTAGCTTGCTGGTGTAAGGGGCTCTAGGTGGAGGGCCAGGGGACCCCCTGTGGGCTATACTGCAAGTCCAGGAAGAGAGTTGGACCCCTGGGTAGCTTGCTGCGGTCAGGGGCCCCGGGGTGGAGGGCCAGGGGGCACCCTGGGGCCTATACTGCAAGTCCAGGGAGAGAGGTGAACCCCTGTGTAGCTTGCTGGGGTCAGGGGCCCCGGGGTGGAGGGCCAGGGGACACCCTGGGGACTACACTGCAAGTCCAGGGAGGGAGGTGGACCCCTGGGTAGCTTGCTGGGGTCAGAGGCTCATGGGTGGAGGGCCAGGGGGCAACGTGGGGAATACACAGCATGATCAGGGAGAGAGGAGGCCCCCTGGGTAGCTTGCTGAGGTCAAACACCCCTAGGTGTAGGGCAAGGGGGCACCCTGGGGCCTCTACTGCAAGTCCAGGGATGTAGGTGGACCCCTGGGTAGCTTGCTGGTGTAAGGGGCTCTAGGTGGAGGGCCAGGGGGCACCCCGGGCCTATACTGCAAGTCCAGGGAGAGAGGTGGACCCCTGGGTAGCTTGCTGGGGTCTTAGGCTCATAGGTGGAGGTGCAGGTGGCACCCTGGGGACTACACTGCAAGTCCAGGAAGAAAGAGGGACCCCTGGGTAGCTCGCTGGGGTCAGGGGCCCAGGTGTGAAGGGCCAGGGGACACCCTGAGGACTACACTGCAAGTCCAGGAAGAGAGGTTGACCCCTGGGTAGCTTGCTGGGGTCAGGGGCCCCTAGGTGGAGGGCCAGGGGAACCCTGGGGCCTATACTGCAAGTCCAGGGAGGGTTGTGGACCCCTGGGTAGCTTGCTGGGGTCAGAGGCTCATGGGTGGAGGGCCAGGGGGTAACCTGGGGAATACACAGCATGTTCAGGAAGAGGGGAGGCCCCCTGGGTAGCTTGCTGGGGTCAGGGGCCCAAGTGTGAAGGGCCAGGGGACACTCTGGGGCCTATACTGCAAGTCCAGGGAGAGAGGTGAACCCTGTGTAGCTTGCTGGTGTCAGAGGCCCCTAGGTGGAGGGCCAGGGGGCACCCTGTGGGCTATTCTGCAAGTCCAGAAAGAGAGGTGGACCCCTGGGTAGCTTGCTGGGGTCCGAGGTCTCTGGGTAGAGGGCCTGGGGTCACCCTGGGGCCTATACTGCAAGTCCAGGGAGGGTTGTGGACCCCTGGGTAGCTTGCTGGGGTCAGAAGCTCATGGGTGGAGGGCCAGGGGGCAACCTGGGGAATACACAGCATGTTCAGGAAGAGAGGAGGCCCCCTGGGTAGCTTGCTGAGGTCAAACATCATTAGGTGGAGGGCAAGGGGGCACCCTGGGGCCTACACTGCAAGTCCAGGAAGAAAGAGGGACCCCTGGGTAGCTCGCTGGGGTCAGGGGCCCAGGTGTGAAGGGCCAGGGGACACCCTAAGGACTACACTGCAAGTCCAGGAAGAGAGGTTGACCCTTGGGTAGCTTGCTGGGGTCAGGGGCCCCTAGGTGGAGGGCCAGGGGAACCCTGGGGCCTATACTGCAAGTCCAGGGAGGGTTGTGGACCCCTGGGTAGCTTGCTGGGGTCAGAGGCTCATGGGTGGAGGGCCAGGGGGTAACCTGGGGAATACACAGCATGTTCAGGAAGAGGGGAGGCCCCCTGGGTAGCTTGCTGGGGTCAGGGGCCCAAGTGTGAAGGGCCAGGGGACACTCTGGGGCCTATACTGCAAGTCCAGGGAGAGAGGTGAACCCTGTGTAGCTTGCTGGTGTCAGAGGCCCCTAGGTGGAGGGCCAGGGGGCACCCTGTGGGCTATTCTGCAAGTCCAGAAAGAGAGGTGGACCCCTGGGTAGCTTGCTGGGGTCCGAGGTCTCTGGGTAGAGGGCCAGGGGTCACCCTGGGGCCTATACTGCAAGTCCAGGGAGGGTTGTGGACCCCTGGGTAGCTTGCTGGGGTCAGAGGCTCATGGGTGGAGGGCCAGGGGGCAACCTGGGGAATACACAGCATGTTCAGGAAGAGAGGAGGCCCCCTGGGTAGCTTGCTGAGGTCAAACATCATTAGGTGGAGGGCAAGGGGGCACCCTGGGGCCTATACTGCAAGTCCAGGGAGGGAGGCGGACCCCTGGTTAGCTTGCTGGGGTGAGAGGCCCCTAGGTGGAGGGCCAATGAGCACCCTGGGGCTTATACTGCCAGTACAGGAAGGAAGGTGGACCCCTGGGTAGCTTGCTGGGGTCAGGGGCCCTTAGGTGGAAGGCCAGGGGACACCCTAGGGACTACATTGCAAGTCCAGGAAGAGAGGTTGACCCCTGGGTTGCTTGCTGGGGTCAGGGACCCCTAGGTGGAGGGCCAGGGGAACCCTGGGGCCTATACTGCAAGTCCAGGGAGGAAGGTGGACCCCTGGGTTGCTTACTGGGGTCAGAGGCTCATGGGTGGAGGGCCAGGGGGCAACGTGGGGAATACACAGCATGTTCAGGGAGAGAGGAGGCCCCCTGGGTAGCTTGCTGAGGTCAAACACCCCTAGGTGGAGGGCAAGGGGGAACCCTGGGGCCTATACTGCAAGTCCAGGGATGTAGGTGGACCCCTGGGTAGCTTGCTGGTGTAAGGGGCTCTAGGTGGAGAGCCAAGGGGCAACCCGGGGCCTATACTGCAAGTCCAGGGAGAGAGGTGGACCCCTGGGTAGCTTGCTGGGGTCATAGGCTCATAGGTGGATGGCCAGGTGGCACCCTGGGGACTACACTGCAAGTCCAGGAAGAGAGGGGGACCCCTGGGTAGCTTGCTGGTGTCATGGGCTCTAGGTGGAGAGCCTGGGGACACCCTGTGGGCTATACTGCAAGTCCTGAAAGAGAGGTGGACCCCTGGGTAGCTTGCTGGGGTCAGGGGCCCCGGTGTGAAGGGCCAGGGGACACCCTGGGGACTACACTGCAAGTCCAGGAAGAGAGGTTGACCTCTGGGTAGCTTGCTGGGGTCAGGGGCCCCTAGGTGGAGGGCCAGGGGAACCCTGGGGCATATACTGCAAGTCCAGGGAGGGTTGTGGACATCTGTGGACCCCTGGGTAGCTTGCTGGGGTCTGAGAAGCCTAAGTGGAGGGCCAGGCGGCACCCTGGGGACTACACAGCAAGTCCAGGGAGAGAGGAAGCCCCCTGGGTAGCTTGCTGGGGTCAAACACCCCTAGATGGAGGACCAAGGAGCACCTTGGGGCTTATACTGCATGTCCAGGGACATCGGAGGACCCCTGGGTAGCTTGCTGGGGTCAGGGGCCCTTAGGTGGAGGGCCAGGGGGCATCCTGGGGCCTATACTGCAAGTCCAGGGAGAGAGGTGGACCCCTGGGTAGCTTGCTGGGGTCATAGGCTCATAGGTAGAGGGCCAGGGGCACCCTGGGGAATACACTGCAAGTCCAGGGAGAGAGGAGGACCCCTGGGTAGCTTGCTGGGGTCAGGGGCCACTAGGTGGAGGGCCAGGTGGCACCCTGTTGGCTGTACTGCAAGTCCAGCAAGAGAGGTGGTCCCCTGGGTATCTTTCTGGGGTCAGAGGCCCCTAGGTGGAGGGCCAAGGAGTACCCAGGGGCTTATACTGCAAGTCCAGGGATATTGGTGGACCCCTGGGTAGCTTGCTGGGGTCAGAGACCCCTAGGTGGAAGGCCAAGGGGCCCCCTGGGCCCTATACTGCAGGTCCAGGAAGAGAAGTGGACCCCTGGGAAGCTTGCTGGGGTCAGGGGCCCCTAGGTGGAGGGCCAGGGGGCACCCTGGGGCCTATACTGCAAGTCCAGGAAGAGATGTGGACCCCTGGGTAGCTTGCTGGGGTCATAGACCCCTAGGTGGAGGGCAAGGGGAAACTCTGGTACCTACAATGCAAGTCCAGGGAGGGAGGTGGACCCCTGGGTAGCTTCCTGGGGTCAGAGGCCCCTAGGTGAAGGGCCAGGGGGCACCCTGGGGCCGATACTGCAAGTCCAGGGACATCGGTGGACCCCTCGGTAGCTTGCTGGGGTCAGAGGCGCCTAGGTGGAGGGCCAAGGGCACCCTGGGGCATATACTGCAAATCAAGGGAGAGATGTGGACCTCCGGGTAGCTTGCTGGGGTCAGAGGCTCTTAGGTGGAGGGCCAGGGGGCATCCTGGGGCCTATACTGCAAGTCCAGGGACATCGGTGAACCCCTGGTTAGCTTGCTGGGGTGAGAGGCCCCTAGGTGGAGGGCCAGGGGGCACCCTGGGGCCTATACTGCAAGTCCAGGGAGGGAGGTGGACCCCTGGGTAGCTTGCTGGTGTCAGGGGCCCTAGGTGGAGGGCCAGGGAACACCCTGTGGGCTATACTGCAAGTCCAGGGAGGGAGGTGGACCCCTGGTTAGCTTGCTGGGGTCAGAGGCCCCTAGGTGGAGGGCCAGGGGACACCCTGTGGGCTATACTGCAAGTCCAGGGAGGGAGGGGGACCCCTGGTTAGCTTGCTGGGGTCAGAGGCCCCTAGGTGGAGGGCCAATGAGCACCCAGAGCTTATACTGCCAGTCCAAGGACATCGGTGGACCCCTGGGTAGCTTGCTGGGGTCAGGGGCCCTTAGGTGGAGGGCCAGGGGGCACCCTGGGGCCTATACTGCAAGTCCAGGAAAAGAAGTGGACCCCTGGGTAACTTGCTGGGGTCAGGGGCCCCTAGGTGGAGGGCCAGTTGGCACCCTTTTGGCTATACTGCAAGTCCAGGAAGAGAGGTTGACCCCTGGGTAGCTTGCTGGGGTCAGGGGCCCCTAGGTGGAGGGCCAGGTGGCACCCTGTGGGCTATACTGCAAGTCCAGGAAGAGAGGTTGACCCCTGTGTAGCTTGCTGGGGTCAGGGGCCCCTAGGTGGAGGGCCAGGGGGAACACGGGGGCCTATACTGCAAGTCCAGGGAGGGAGGTGGTCCCCTGGGTAGCTTGCTGGTGTCAGGGGCTCTAGGTGGAGGGCCAGGGGACAACCTGTGGGCTATACTGCAAGTCCAGGAAGAAAGGTGGACCCCTGGGTAGCTTGCTGGGATTATAGGCCCCGGTGTGGAGGGCCAGGGGGCACCCTGGGGCCTATACTGCAAGTCCAGGGATAGAGGTGGAGCCCGGGGTAACTTGCTGGGGTCATGGGCCCCTAGGTGGAGGGTCAGGAGGCACCCTGTGGGGTATACTGCAAGTCCAGGAAGAGAGGTTGACCCCTGGGTAGCTTGCTGGGGTCAAGGGACCCTAGGTGGAGGACCAGGGGGAACCCTGGGGCCTATACTGCAAGTCCAGGGAGGGAGGTGGAACCCTGGGTAGCTTGCTGGTGTCAGGGGCTCTAGCTGGAGGGCCAGGGGATAACCTGTCGGCTACACTGCAAGTCCAGGAAGAGAGGTGGACCCCTGGGTAGCTTGCTGGGGTCAGGGGCCCCGGGGTGGATGGCCAAGTGGAACCCTGTGGCCTATATGCAAGTCCAGGGAGAGAGGTGTACCCCTGGGTAGCTTGCTGGGGTCAGAGCTCATGGGTGGAGGGCCAGGGGGCAACGTGGGGAATACACAGCATATTCAGGGAGAGAGGAGGCCCCCTGGGTAGCTTGCTCTGGTCAAACACCCCTAGGTTGAGGGCAAGGGGGCACCCTGGGGCCTATACTGCAAGTCCAGGAAGAGAAGTGGACCCCTGGGTAGCTTGCTGGGGTCAGGGGCCCATAGGTGGAGGGCCAAGGAGCACCCTGGGGCTTATACTGCAAGTCCAAGGACATCTGTGGACCCCTGGATAGCTTGCTGGGGTCAGGGGCCCTTAGGTGGAAGGCCAGGGGCACCCTGGGGACTATACTGCAAGTCCAGGAAGAGAAGTGGACCCCTGGGTAGCTTGCTGGGGTCAGGGGCCCCTAGGTGGAGGGCCAGGTGGCACTCTGCGGGCTAAACTGCAAGTCCAGGAAGAGAGGTTGACCCCTGGGTAAATTGCAGGGGTCAGGGGCCCCTTAGTGGAGGGCAAGGGGGCACCCTGGGTCCTATACTGCAAGTCCAGGGAGGTAGGTGGACCCCTGGGTAGCTTGCTGGTGTAAGGGGCTCTAGGTGGAGGGCCAGGGGACCCCCTGTGGGCTATACTGCAAGTCCAGGAAGAGAGTTGGACCCCTGGGTAGCTTGCTGCGGTCAGGGGCCCCGGGGTGGAGGGCCAGGGGGCACCCTGGGGCCTATACTGCAAGTCCAGGGAGAGAGGTGAACCCCTGTGTAGCTTGCTGGGGTCAGGGGCCCCGGGGTGGAGGGCCAGGGGACACCCTGGGGACTACACTGCAAGTCCAGGGAGGGAGGTGGACCCCTGGGTAGCTTGCTGGGGTCAGAGGCTCATGGGTGGAGGGCCAGGGGGCAACGTGGGGAATACACAGCATGATCAGGGAGAGAGGAGGCCCCCTGGGTAGCTTGCTGAGGTCAAACACCCCTAGGTGTAGGGCAAGGGGGCACCCTGGGGCCTCTACTGCAAGTCCAGGGATGTAGGTGGACCCCTGGGTAGCTTGCTGGTGTAAGGGGCTCTAGGTGGAGGGCCAGGGGGCACCCCGGGGCCTATACTGCAAGTCCAGGGAGAGAGGTGGACCCCTGGGTAGCTTGCTGGGGTCTTAGGCTCATAGGTGGAGGTGCAGGTGGCACCCTGGGGACTACACTGCAAGTCCAGGAAGAAAGAGGGACCCCTGGGTAGCTCGCTGGTGTCAGGGGCTCTAGGTGGAGGGCCTGGGGACACCCTGTGGGCTATAATGCAAGTCCAGGAAGAGAGGTGGACCCCTGGGTAGCTTGCTGGGGTCAGAGGCCCCTAGGTGGAGGGCCAGGGGAACCCTGGGGCCTATACTGCAAGTCCAGGGAGGGTTGTGGACCCCTGGGTAGCTTGCTGGGGTCAGAGGCTCATGGGTGGAGGGCCAGGGGGTAACCTGGGGAATACACAGCATGTTCAGGAAGAGGGGAGGCCCCCTGGGTAGCTTGCTGGGGTCAGGGGCCCAAGTGTGAAGGGCCAGGGGACACCCTGGGGCCTATACTGCAAGTCCAGGGAGAGAGGTGGACCCCTGTGTAGCTTGCTGGTGTCAGAGGCCCCTAGGTGGAGGGCCAGGGGGCACCCTGTGGGCTATTCTGCAAGTCCAGAAAGAGAGGTGGACCCCTGGGTAGCTTGCTGGGGTCCAAGGTCTCTGGGTAGAGGGCCAGGGGTCACCCTGGGGCCTATACTGCAAGTCCAGGGAGGGTTGTGGACCCCTGGGTAGCTTGCTGGGGTCAGAGGCTCATGGGTGGAGGGCCAGGGGGCAACCTGGGGAATACACAGCATGTTCAGGAAGAGAGGAGGCCCCCTGGGTAGCTTGCTGAGGTCAAACACCATTAGGTGGAGGGCAAGGGGGCACCCTGGGGCCTATACTGCAAGTCCAGGGAGGGAGGCTGACCCCTGGTTAGCTTGCTGGGGTGAGAGGCCCCTAGGTGGAGGGCCAATGAGCACCCTGGGGCTTATACTGCCAGTACAGGAAGGAAGGTGGACCCCTGGGTAGCTTGCTGGGGTCAGGGGCCCTTTGGTGGAAGGCCAGGGGACACCCTAGGGACTACATTGCAAGTCCAGGAAGAGAGGTTGACCCCTGGGTTGCTTGCTGGGGTCAGGGACCCCTAGGTGGAGGGCCAGGGGAACCCTGGGGCCTATACTGCAAGTCCAGGGAGGAAGGTGGACCCCTGGGTTGCTTGCTGGGGTCAGAGGCTCATGGGTGGAGGGCCAGGGGGCAACGTGGGGAATACACAGCATGTTCAGGGAGAGAGGAGGCCCCCTGGGTAGCTTGCTGAGGTCAAACACCCCTAGGTGGAGGGCAAGGGGGAACCCTGGGGCCTATACTGCAAGTCCAGGGATGTAGGTGGACCCCTTGGTAGCTTGCTGGTGTAAGGGGCTCTAGGTGGAGGGCCAAGGGGCAACCCGGGGCCTATACTGCAAGTCCAGGGAGAGAGGTGGACCCCTGGGTAGCTTGCTGGGGTCATAGGCTCATAGGTGGATGGCCAGGTGGCACCCTGGGGACTACACTGCAAGTCCAGGAAGAGAGGGGGACCCCTGGGTAGCTTGCTGGTGTCATGGGCTCTAGGTGGAGAGCCTGGGGACACCCTGTGGGCTATACTGCAAGTCCTGGAAGAGAGGTGGACCCCTGGGTAGCTTGCTGGGGTCAGGGGCCCCGGTGTGAAGGGCCAGGGGACAACCTGGGGCCTATACTGCAAGTCCAGGGAGAGAGGTGGACCCCTGTGTAGCTTGCTGGGGTCAGGGGATCCGGGGTGGAGGGCCAGGGGACACCCTGGGGACTACACTGCAAGTCCAGGAAGAGAGGTTGACCTCTGGGTAGCTTGCTGGGGTCAGGGGCCCCTAGGTGGAGGGCCAGGGGAACCCTGGGGCATATACTGCAAGTCCAGGGAGGGTTGTGGACCCCTGGGTAGCTTGCTGGGTTCAGAGGCTCATGGGTGGAGGGCCAGGGGGCAACCTGGGGAATACACAGCATGTTCAGGAAGAGAGGAGGCCCCCTGGGTAGCTTGCTGAGGTCAAACACCATTAGGTGGAGGGCAAGGGGGCACCCTGGGGCGTATACTGCAAGTCCAGGGAGGGAGGTGGACCCCTGGTTAGCTTGCTGGGGTGAGAGGCCCCTAGGTGGAGGGCCAATGAGCACCCTGGGGCTTATACTGCCAGTTCAGGGACATCTGTGGACCCCTGGGTAGCTTGCTGGGGTCAGGGGCCCTTAGGTGGAAGGCCAGGGGACACCCTGGGGACTACACTGCAAGTCCAGGAAGAGAGGTTGACCCCTGGGTAGCTTGCTGGGGTCAGGGGCCCCTAGGTGGAGGGCCAGGGGAACCCTGGGGCCTATACTGCAAGTCCAGGGAGGGAGGTGGACCCCTGGGTAGCTTGCTGGGGTCAGAGGCTCATGGTTGGAGGGCCAGGGGGCAAAGTGGGGAATACACAGCATGTTCAGGGAGAGAGGAGGCCCCCTGGGTAGCCTGCTGAGGTCAAACACCCCTAGGTGGAGGGCAAGCGGGCACCCTGGGGCCTATACTGCAATTCCAGGGATGTAGGTGGACCCCTGGGCAGCTTGCTGGTGTAAGGGGCTCTAGGTGGAGGGCCAGGGGGCACCCTGGAGCCTATACTGCAAGTCCAGGGAGAGAGGTGGACCCCTGGGTAGCTTGCTGGGGTCAGGGGCCTCTGGGCGGAGGGCCAGAGGTCACCCTGGGGCCTATACTGCAAGTCCAGGGAGAGAGGTGTACCCCTGGGTAGCTTGCTGGGGTCAGAGGCGCCTAGGTGGAGGGACAGGGGGCACTCTAGGGCCTATACTGCAAGTCCAGGAAGAGAAGTGGACCCCTGTGTAGCTTTGCTGGGTTCAGGGGCCCCTAGGTGGAGGGCCAAGGGGCACTCTGGGGTTTATACTGCAAGTAAATGGACATCGTTGGACCCCTGGTTAGCTTGCTGGGGTCAGGGGCCCTTAAGTGGAGGGCCAGGGGCACTCTGGGGCCTATACTGCAAGTCCAGGGAAAGAGGTCGACCCCTAGGTAGCTTGCTGGGGTCAGGGGCCCCTAGGTGGAGGGCCAGGGGGCACCCTGGGCCTATACTGCAAGTCAAGGAAGAGATGTGGGTCCCTGGGTAGCTTGCTGGGGTCAGGGGCCCCTAGGTGGAGGGCAAGGGGGCAATCTGGGGCCTACAATGCAAGTCCAGGGAGGGAGGTGGACCCCTGGGTAGCTTGCTGGGGTCAGAGGCCCCTAGGTGGAGGGCCAAGGAGCACCCTGGGGCCTATACTGCAAGTCCAGGGAGGGTGGTGGACCCCTGGGTAGCTTGCTGGGGTCATATAACCCTAGGTGGAGGGCAAAGGGAAACTCTGGTAACAATAATGCAAGTCCAGGGAGGGAGGTGGACCCCTGGGTAGCTTCCTGGGGTCAGAGGCCCCTAGGTGAAGGGCCAAAGGGCACCCTGGGGCCTATAGTGCAAGTCCAGGGACATCGGTGGACCCCTGGGTAGCTTGCTGGGATCAGAGGCCCCTAGGTGGAGGGCCAGGGGGCACCCTGGGGCCTTTACTGCAAGTCCAGGGAGAGAGGTGTACCCCTGGGTAGCTTGCTGGGGTCAGAGGCGCCTAGGTGGAGGGACAGGGGGCACTCTAGGGCCTAAACTGCAAGTCCAGGAAGAGAAGTGGACCCCTGTGTAGCTTTGCTGGGTTCAGGGGCCCCTAGGTGGAGGGCCAAGGGGCACTCTGGGGTTTATACTGCAAGTAAATGGACATCGTTGGACCCCTGGTTAGCTTGCTGGGGTCAGGGGCCCTTAAGTGGAGGGCCAGGGGCACTCTGGGGCCTATACTGCAAGTCCAGGGAAAGAGGTCGACCCCTAGGTAGCTTGCTGGGGTCAGGGGCCCCTAGGTGGAGGGCCAGGGGGCACCCTGGGGCCTATACTGCAAGTCAAGGAAGAGATGTGGGTCCCTGGGTAGCTTGCTGGGGTCAGGGGCCCCTAGGTGGAGGGCAAGGGGGCAATCTGGGGCCTACAATGCAAGTCCAGGGAGGGAGGTGGACCCCTGGGTAGCTTGCTGGGGTCAGAGGCCCCTAGGTGGAGGGCCAAGGAGCACCCTGGGGCCTATACTGCAAGTCCAGGGAGGGTGGTGGACCCCTGGGTAGCTTGCTGGGGTCATATACCCCTAGGTGGAGGGCAAAGGGAAACTCTGGTAACTATAATGCAAGTCCAGGGAGGGAGGTGGACCCCTGGGTAGCTTCCTGGGGTCAGAGGCCCCTAGGTGAAGGGCCAAAGGGCACCCTGGGGCCTATAGTGCAAGTCCAGGGACATCGGTGGACCCCTGGGTAGCTTGCTGGGATCAGAGGCCCCTAGGTGGAGGGCCAGGGGGCACCCTGGGGCCTTTACTGCAAGTCCAGGGAGGGTGGTGGACCCTTGGGTAGCTTGCAGGGGTCATATACCCCTAGGTGGAGGGCAAAGGGAAACTCTGGTAACTATAATGCAAGTCCAGGGAGGGAGGTGGACCCCTGGGTAGCTTCCTGGGGTCAGAGGCCCCTAGGTGAAGGGCCAAAGGGCACCCTGGGGCCTATAGTGCAAGTCCAGGGACATCGGTGGACCCCTCGGTAGCTTGCTGGGGTCAGAGGCGCCTATTTGGAGGGCCAAGGGCACCCTGGGGCATATACTGCAAATCAAGGGAGAGATGTGGACCCCCGGGTAGCTTGCTGGGGTCAGGGGCTCTTAGGTGGAGGGCCAGGGGGCATCCTGGGGCTTATACTGCAAGTCCAGGGACATCGGTGAACCCCTGGTTAGCTTGCTGGCGTGAGAGGCCCCTAGGTGGAGGGTCAGGGGGCATCCTGGGGCCTATACTGCAAGTCCAGGGAGGGAGGTGGACCCCTGGGTAGCTTGCTGGTGTCAAGGGCCCTAGGTGGAGGGCCAGTGGACACCCTGTGGGCTATACTGCAAGTCCAGGAAGAGAAGTGGACCCCTGGGTAGCTTGCTGGGGTCAGGGGCCCCGGGGTGGAGGGCAAGGGGGCACCCTGGGGCCTATACTGCAAGTCCAGGGAGAGAGTTGGACCACTGGTTAGCTTGCTGGGGTCATAAGCTCATAGGTGGAGGGCCAGGGGGCACCCTGTGGACTACACTGCAAGTCCAGGGAGAGAATAAGACACCAGGGTAGCTTGCTTTGGTGAGACACCCCTAGGTGGATGGCCAAGGAGCACCCAGAGGCCTATACTGCAAGTCCAGAGAGGGAGGTGGACCCCTGGTTAGCTTGCTGGGGTCAAGGGCCCTTAGGTGGAGGACCAGGGGGCACCCTGTGGGATATACTGCAAGTCCAGGAAGAGAGGTTGACCCCTGGGTAGCTTGCTGGGGTCAGGGGCCCATAGGTGGAGGGCCAGGGGGCAACCTGGGGAATACACAGCATGTCCAGGGAGAGAGAAGGCCCAATGGGTAGCTTGCTGATGTCAAACACCCCTAGGTGGAGGGCAAGGGGTCACCCTGGGGCCTATACTACAAGTCCAGGGAGGTAGGTGGACCCCTGGGTAGCTTGCTGGTGTAAGGGGCTCTAGGTGGAGGGCCAGGGGACCCCCTGTGGGCTATACTGCAGGTCCAGGAAGAGAGTTGGACCCCTGGGTAGCTTGCTGCGGTCAGGGGCTCCGGGGTGGAGGGCCAGGTGGCACCCTAGGGACTACAATGCAAGTCCAGGGAGAGAGGAGGACCCCAGGGTAGCTTGCTGCGGTCAAACACCCTTAGGTGGAGGGCCAAGGAGCACCCTGAGGCCTATAATGCAAGTCCAGGGAGGGAGGTGGACCCCTGGGTAGCTTGCTGGGGTCAAGGGCCCTTAGGTGGAGGGCCAGGGGAAACCCTGTGGGCTATACTGCAAGTCCAAGAAGAGAGGTGGACCCCTGGGTAGCTTGCTGGGGTCAGGGGCCCCTAGGTGGAGGGCCAGGGGGCACCCTGGGGCCTATACTGCAAGTCCAGTGAGAGAGGTGGACCCCTAAGTAGCTTGCTGGGGTCATACGCTCAGAGTTGGATGGCCAAGGGGCAACATGGGGACTACACAGCAAGTCCAGGGAGAGAGGAGGCCCCCTGGGTAGCTTGCTGGGTTCAAACACCCCTAGATGGAGGGCCAAGGAGCACCCTGGGGCTTATACTGCAAGTCCAGGGAGGGAGGTGGACCCCTGGGTAGCTTGCTGGGGTCAGGGGCCCTTAGGTGGAAGGCCAGGGGGAACCCTGGGGCCTACACTGCAAGTCCAGAAAGAGAAGTGGACCCCTGGGTAGCTTGCTGGGGTCAGGGGCCCCTAGGTGGAGGGCCAGGTGGCACCCTGTGGTCTAAACTGCAAGTCCAGGAAGAGAGGTTGACCCCTGGGTAGCTTGCTGGGGTCAGGGGCCCCTAAGTGGATTGCCCGTTGGCACCCTGTGGGCTATACTGCAAGTCCAGGAAGAGAGGTTGAACCCTGGGTAGCTTGCTGGGGTCAGGGGCCCCTAGGTGGAGAGCCAGGGGGCACCCTGGGGAATATACTGCAAGTCCAGGGAGAGAAGAGAACCCCTGGGTAGCTTGCTGGGGTCAGGGGCCCCTAGGTGGAGGGCCAGGTGGCACCCTGTGGGCTATACTGCAAGTCCAGCAAGAGAGGTGGTCCCCTGGGTACCTTTCTGGTTTCAGAGGCCCCTAGGTGGAGGTCCAGGGGGCACCCTGGGGCCTATACTGCAAGTCCAGGGAGGGAGGTGGATCCCTGGGTAGCTTGTTGGGGTCAGGGGCTTCTGGATGGACGGCCAGTAGGCACCCTGTGGGCTATACTGCAAGTCAAGGAAGAGAAGTGAACCCCTGGGTAGCTTGCTGGGGTCAGGGGCCTCTAGGTGGTGGGCCAGGGGGCACCCTGGGGCCTATACTGCAAGTCCAGGAAGAGAGGTGGAAAACTCGGTAGCTTGTTAGGGTCAGGCGCCCCTAGGTGAAAGGCCGGGGGGCACCCTGAGGCCTATACTGCAAGTCCAGGGAGGGAGGTGGACCCCTGGGTAGCTTGTTGGTGTAAGGGGCTCTAGGTGAAGGGCCAGGGGACCCCCTGTGGGCTATAGTGCAGGTCCAGGAAGAGAGTTGGACCCCTGGGTAGCTTGCTGCGGTCAGGGGCTCCGGGGTGGAGGGCCAGGTGGCACCCTAGGGACTACAATGCAAGTCCAGGGAGAGATGAGGACCCCTTGGTAGCTTGCTGCGTTCAGACACCCTTAGGTGGAGGGCCAAGGAGCACCCTGAGGCCAATACTGAAAGTCCAGGGAGGGAGGTTGACCCCTGGGTAGCTTGTTGGGGTCAAGGGCCCTTAGGTGGAGGGCCAGGGGGCACCCTGTGGGCTATACTGCAAGTCCAAGGAGGGAGATGGACCCCTGGGTAGCTTGCTGGGGTCAAGGGCCCTTAGGTGGAGGGCCAGGGGGCACCCTGTGGGCTATACTGCAAGTCCAAGAAGAGAGGTGGACCCCTGGGTAGCTTGCTGGGGTCAGGGGCCCCTAGGTGGAGGGCCAGGGGTTACCCTGGGGCATTTACTGCAAGTCCAGGGAGAGAGGTGGACCCCTAAGTAGCTTGCTGGGGTCATACGCTCATAGTTGGAGGGCCAGGGGGCAACCTGGGGACTACACAGCAAGTCCAGGGAGAGAGGAGGCCCCCTGGGTAGCTTGCTGGGGTCAAACACCCCTAGATGGAAGGCCAAGGAGCACCCTAGGGCTTATACTGCAAGTCCAGGGACATCGGAGGACCCCTGGGTAGCTTGCTGGGGTCAGGGGCCCTTAGGTGGAAGGCCAGGGGAACCCTTGGGCCTATACTGCAAGTCCAGAAAGAGAAGTGGACCCCTGGGTAGCTTGCCGGGGTTAGGGGCCCCTAGGTGGAGGGCCAGGTGGCACCCTGTGGTCTAAACTGCAAGTCCAGGAAGAGAGGTTGACCCCTGGGTAGCTTGCTGGGGTCAGGGGGCTCTAAGTGGATTGCCAGTTGGCACCCTGTGGGCTATACTACAAGTCCAGGAAGAGAGGTTGACCCCTGGGTAGCTTGCTGGGGTCAGGGGCCCCTAGGTGGAGGGCCAGGGGGCATCCTTGGGCCTATACTTCAAGTCCAGGGAGAGAGGTGGACCCCTGGGTAGCTTGCTGGGGTCATAGGCTCATAGGTAGATGGCCAGGGGGCACCCTGGGGAATACACTGCAAGTCCAGGGAGAGAGGAGGACCCTTGGGTAGCTTGCTTCGGTCAGGGGCCCCTAGGTGGAGGGCCAGGTGGCACCCTGTGGGCTATACTGCAAGTCCAGCGAGAGAGGTGGTTCCCTGGGTACCTTTCTGGGGTCAGAGGCCCCTAGGTGGAGGGCCAGGGGGCACCCTGGGGCCTATACTGCAAGTCCAGGGAGGGAGGTGGATCCCTGGGTAGCTTGTTGGGGTCAGGGGCTTCTGGATGGACTGCCAGGGGGCACCCTGTGGGCTATACTGCAAGTCAAGTAAGAGAAGTGGACCCCTGGGTAGCTTGCTGGGGTCAGGGGCCCCTAGGTGGTGGGCCAGGGGGCACCCTGGGGCCTATACTGCAAGTCCAGGAAGAGAGGTGGACAACCCGGTAGCTTTTTAGGGTCAGGCGCCCCTAGGTGAAAGGCCGAGGGGCACCCTGAGGCCTATACTGTAAGTCCAGGGAGGGAGGTGGAACCCTGGGTAGCTTGCTGGTGTCAGTGGCCCTAGGTGGAGGGCCAGTTCACACCTTGGGGGCTATACTGCAAGTCCAGGGAGAGATGTGGACCCCTGGGTTGCTTGCTGGGGTCAGAGACCCCTAGGTGGAGGGACAGGGGGCACCCTGGGGCCTATACTGCAAGTCCAGGGAGAGAGGTGAAACCCTGGGTAGCTTGCTGGGGTGAGAGGCCCCTAGGTGGAGGGCCTTGGGGGAACCTTGGGGCCTATATTGCTAGTACAGGGAGAAAGGTGGACCCCTGGGTAGCTTGCTTGGGTCATAGGCTCCTAGGTGGAGGGACAAGCGTCACCCTGAGGCATATACTTCAAGTCCAGGTACATCGGTGGACCCCTGGGTAGCTTTCTGTGGTCAGAAGCCACTAGGTGGAGGGCCAGGGGGTCCCATGGGGCCTATACTGCAAGTTCAGGGAGAGAGGTGGACCCCTGGGTAGCTTGCTGTCATCAGAGGCCCCTAGGTGGATGGCTAGGGGGCACCCTAGGGCCTATACTGCAAATCCAGGAAGAGAGGTGGACCCCTGGGTAGCTTGCTGGGGTCAGAGGCCCCTAGGTGGAGGGCCAGGTGGCACCCTTTGGCCTACACTGCAAGTCCAGGGAGAGATGTGGACCCCTGGGTAGCTTGCTGGGGTCAGAGGCCTCTAGGTGGAGGGCCAAGGGGCACAATGGGGCATATACTGCAAGTCCAGGGACATCAGTGGACCCCTGGGTAGCTTGCTGGGGTCAGAGGCCCATAGTTGGAAGGCCAGGGGGCACCCTGGGGCCTATACTGCAAGTCCAGGAAGAGAATTGGACCCCTGGGTAGCTTGCTGGGGTCCGGGGCCCCTAGACAGAGGGCAAGGGGAACTCTGGGGCCTACAATGCAAGTCCAGGGAGGTAGGTGGACCCCTGGGTAGCTTGCTAGGGTCAGAGGCCCATAGGTGGAGGGCCAGAGGGCACCCTGTGGGCTATACTGCAAGTCCAGGAAGAGAAGTTGACCCCTGGGTAGCTTGCTGGGGTCAGGGGCCCCTAGGTGGAGGGCCAGGGGGCATCCTTGGGCCTATACTGCAAGTCCAGGGAGAGAGGTGGACCCCTGGGTAGCTTGCTGGGGTCATAGGCTCATAGGTAGATGGCCAGGGGGCACCCTGGGGAATACACTGCAAGTCCAGGGAGAGAGGAGGACCCTTGGGTAGCTTGCTCCGGTCAGGGGCCCCTAGGTGGAGGGCCAGGTGACACCCTGTGGGCTATACTGCAAGTCCAGCAAGAGAGGTGGTTCCCTGGGTACCTTTCTGGGGTCAGAGGCCCCTAGGTGGAGGGCCAGGGGGCACCCTGGGGCCTATACTGCAAGTCTAGGGAGGAAGGTGGATCCCTGGGTAGCTTGTTGGGGTCAGGGGCTTCTGGATGGACTGCCAGGGGGCACCCTGTGGGCTATACTGCAAGTCAAGGAAGAGAAGTGGACCCCTGGGTAGCTTGCTGGGGTCAGGGGCCCCTAGGTGGTGGGCCAGGGGGCACCCTGGGGCCTATACTGCAAGTCCAGGAAGAGAGGTGGATAACCCGGTAGCTTTTTAGGGTCAGGCGCCCCTAGTCGAAAGGCCGGGGGGCACCCTGAGGCCTATACTGTAAGTCCAGGGAGGGAGGTGGAACCCTGGGTAGCTTGCTGGTGTCAGTGGCCCTAGGTGGAGGGCCAGGTCACACCTTGGGGGCTATACTGCAAGTCCAGGGAGAGATGTGGACCCCTGGGTTGCTTGCTGGGGTCAGAGACCCCTAGGTGGAGGGACAGGGGGCACCCTGGGGCCTATACTGCAAGTCCAGGGAGAGAGGTGAAACCCTGGGTAGCTTGCTGGGGTGAGAGGCCCCTAGGTGGAGGGCCAGGGGGGAACCCTGGGGCCTATATTGCTAGTACAGGGAGAAAGGTGGACCCCTGTGTAGCTTGCTTGGGTCATAGGCTCCTAGGTGGAGGGCCAAGGGGCACCCTGGGGCATATACTTCAAGTCCAGGGACATCGGTGGACCCCTGGGTAGCTTTCTGTGGTCAGAAGCCACTAGGTGGTGGGCCAGGGGGCACCCTGGGGCCTATACTGCAAGTCCAGGAAGAGAGGTGGAAAACTCGGTAGCTTGTTAGGGTCAGGCGCCCCTAGGTGAAAGGCCGGGGGGCACCCTGAGGCCTATACTGCAAGTCCAGGGAGGGAGGTGGACCCCTGGGTAGCTTGTTGGTGTAAGGGGCTCTAGGTGGAGGGCCAGGGGACCCCCTGTGGGCTACAGTGCAGGTCCAGGAAGAGAGTTGGACCCCTGGGTAGCTTGCTGCGGTCAGGGGCTCCGGGGTGGAGGGCCAGGTGGCACCCTAGGGACTACAATGCAAGTCCAGGGAGAGATGAGGACCCGTTGGTAGCTTGCTGGGGTCAGGGGCCCCTAGGTGGAGGGCCAGGGGAACCCTGGGGCCTATACTGCAAGTCCAGGGAGGGTTGTGGACCCCTGGGTAGCTTGCTGGGGTCAGAGGCTCATGGGTGGAGGGCCAGGGGGTAACCTGGGGAATACACAGCATGTTCAGGAAGAGGGGAGGCCCCCTGGGTAGCTTGCTGGGGTCAGGGGCCCAAGTGTGAAGGGCCAGGGGACACCCTGGGGCCTATACTGCAAGTCCAGGGAGAGAGGTGGACCCCTGTGTAGCTTGCTGGTGTCAGAGGCCCCTAGGTGGAGGGCCAGGGGCACCCTGGGGACTATACTGCAAGTCCAGGGAGGGAGGTGGACCCCTGGGTAGCTTGCTGGTGTCAGGGGCTCTAGGTGGAAGGCCAGGGGACACCCTGTGGGCTAAACTGCAAGTCCAGGAAGAGAGTTGGACCCCTGGGTAGATTGCTGGGGTCAGGGGCCCCGGGGAGGAGGGTCAAGTTGCCCCCTGGGGCCTATACTGCAAGTCCAGGGAGAGAAGTGGACGCCTGGGTAGCTTGCTGGGGTCAGAGTCTCATAGGTGGAGGGCAAGGGGGCACCCTGCGGACTACACAGCAAGTCCAGGGAGAGAGGAGGACCCTTGGGTAGCTTGCTGGGGTCAGACACCCCTAGGTGGAGGGCCAAGGGGAACAATGGGGCCTATACTGCAAGTCCAGGAAGAGTTGTGGACCCCTGGGTAGCTTGATGGGGTCAGAGCCCCCTAGGTGGAGGGCCAGGAGGTCCCCTGGGGCCTATACTGCAAGTCCAGGGATGGATGTAGACCCCTGGGTAGCTTGCTGGGGACAGGGGCCCCTAAGTGGAGGGCCAGATGGAACCATGTGGGCTATACTGCAAGTCCAGGAAGAGAGGTTGACCCCTGGGTAGCTTGCTGGGGTCAGGGGCCCCTCGGTGGAGGGCCAGGGGGCACCCTGAGGCCTATACTGCACGTCCAGGAAGAGTGGTGGACCCCTGGGTAGCTTGCTGGGGTCAGAGGCCCCTAGGTGAAGGGCCAGGGGGCAGCCTGTGGGCTATACTGCAAGTCCAGGGAGAGAGGTGGACCCCTGGGTAGCTTGCTGGCGTCAGAGGCCCCTAGGTGGAGGGCCAGGGGCACCCTGGGGCCTATAATGCAAGTCCAGGGAGGGAGGTGGACCCCTGGGTAGCTTGCTGGGGTCAGAGACCCATAGGTGGAGGGCAAGGGGTTACCCTGGGGACTACACTGCAAGTCCAGGGACATCGGTATACCCTTCGGTTGCTTGCTGGGGTCAGAGGCCCCTAGGTGGAGGGCCAGGGGGCACAATGTGGGCTATACTGCAAGTCCAGGGAGTGAGATGGACTCCTGGGTAGCATGCTGGGGTCAGAGGCCCCTAGTTGGAGGGCCTAGGAGCACCCTGGGGCCTATAATGCAAATCAAGGGACATCCGTGGACCCCTGGGTAGCTTGCTGGGGTCAGAGGCCCTAAGGTGGAAAGCCAGGGGGCACCCTGGGGCCTATACTGCAAGTACAGGGAGGGAGGTAGACCCCTGGGTAGCTTGCTGGGGTCAGGGGCTGGGGTCAGGGGTAGCTTGCTAGGGCCAGGGAGCACAATGATGGCTATACTGCAAGTCCAGGAAGAGAGGTGGACCCCTGGGTAGCTTGCTGGGGTCAGGGGCCCCTAGGTGGAGGGCCAGGGGGCACACTGTGGGCTATACTGCAAGTCCAGGAAGAGAGGTGGACCCCTGTTTAGCTTGCTGGGGTCATAAGCTCCTAGGTGGAGGGCCAGGGGGCACCCTGGGGCCTAGACTGCAAGTCCAGGGAGAGATGTGGACCCCTGGGTAGCTTGCTGAGGTCAGAAACCCCTAGTTTGAGGGCAAGGGGGCACCCTGGGGCCTACACTACAAGTCCAGGGAGGGAGGTGTACCCACGGGTAGCTTGCTCGGGTCACGGGCTCTTATGGGATGTTGCCAGGGTGCACTCTGGGGTCCATACTGCAAGTCCAGGAAGAGAAGTGGACCCCTGGGTAGCTTGCTGAGGTCAGGGGCTCTTAAGTGGAGGGCCAGGGGGCACCCTGGGGCCTATACTGCAAGTCCAGGGAGAGAGGTGAACCCCCGGGTAGCTTGCTGGGGTCAGGGGCTCTTAGGTGGAGGGCCAAGGAGCACCCTGGGGCCTTTACTGCAAGTCCAGGGACATCGGTGGACCCCTGGGTAGCTTGCTGGGGTAAGAGACCCCTAGGTGGAGGGCAAGGGGGCACCCTGGGGCCTATACTGCAAGTCCAGGGAATGAGGTGGACTCCCGGGTAGCTTGCTGGGGTCATATTCTCCTGGGTGGAGGTCCAGGGTGCACCCTGGGGCCTACACTGCAAGTCCTGGGAGAGAGGTGGACCCCTGGTTAGCTTGCTGGGATCAGAGACCCCTAGGTAAAGGGTAAGGGGGCACAATGGGTAATCTACTGCTAGTCCAGGGACTTTGGTGGACCCCTGGGTCGCTTGCTTGGGTCAAAATCCCTTAGATGGAGGGCCAGGGGGCACCCTGGGGCCTATACTGCAAGTCCAGGGACATCGGTGGACCCCTGGGTAGCTTGCTGGGGTCAGAGGCGCCTAGGTGGAGGGCCAGGGGGTATCCTGGGGCCTATACTGCAAGTCCATTGACATTGGTGGACCCCTGGGTAGCTTGCTGGGGTAAAGGGCCCTTAGGTGGAGGGCCAGGGGACACCCTGGGGCCTATAATGCAAGTCCGGGAGGAGAAGTGGACCCCTGGGTAGCTTGCTCGGGTCAGGGGCCCCTAGGTGGAGGGCCAGGGGGCACCCTGGAGCCTATACTGATAGTCCAGGAACAGATGTGGACCCCTGCGTAGCTTGCTGGGGTCAGTGGCCCCATAGGTAGAGGGCCAGGGGTCACCTGGGGCCTATACTGCAAGTCCAGGGAGAGATTTGGACCCCTGGGTAGCTTGCTTGGGTTATAGGCCCCTAGGTGGAGGGCCAGGGGGCACCCTGGGGCCTACACTGCAACTCCAGGGAGAGAGGTGGACCACCGGGTAGATTGCTGGGGTCAGGGGCTCTTAGGTGGGGGGCCAGGGGGCACCCTGAGGTCTATACTGCAAGTCCAGAAAGAGAAGTGGACCCCTGGGTAGCTTGCTGGGGTCAGAGGCCCCTAGGTGGAGGGCCAAGGGGCACAATGGGGCATATACTGCAAGTCCAGGGACATCAGTGGACCCCTGGGTAGCTTGCTGGGGTCAGAGGCCCATAGTTGGAAGGCCAGGGGGCACCCTGGGGCCTATACTGCAAGTCCAGGAAGAGAATTGGACCCCTGGGTAGCTTGCTGGGGTCCGGGGCCCCTAGACAGAGGGCAAGGGGAACTCTGGGGCCTACAATGCAAGTCCAGGGACATCGGTGGACCCCTGGGTAGCTGGCTGGGGTCAGAGGCGGCGAGGTGGAGGGCCAGGGGAACCCTGGGGCCTATACTGCAAGTCCAGGGAGGGTTGTGGACCCCTGGGTAGCTTGCTGGGGTCAGAGGCTCATGGGTGGAGGGCCAGGGGGTAACCTGGGGAATACACAGCATGTTCAGGAAGAGGGGAGGCCCCCTGGGTAGCTTGCTGGGGTCAGGGGCCCAAGTGTGAAGGGCCAGGGGACACCCTGGGGCCTATACTGCAAGTCCAGGGAGAGAGGTGGACCCCTGTGTAGCTTGCTGGTGTCAGAGGCCCCTAGGTGGAGGGCCAGGGGCACCCTGGGGACTATACTGCAAGTCCAGGGAGGGAGGTGGACCCCTGGGTAGCTTGCTGGTGTCAGGGGCTCTAGGTGGAAGGCCAGGGGACACCCTGTGGGCTAAACTGCAAGTCCAGGAAGAGAGTTGGACCCCTGGGTAGATTGCTGGGGTCAGGGGCCCCGGGGAGGAGGGTCAAGTTGCCCCCTGGGGCCTATACTGCAAGTCCAGGGAGAGAAGTGGACGCCTGGGTAGCTTGCTGGGGTCAGAGTCTCATAGGTGGAGGGCAAGGGGGCACCCTGCGGACTACACAGCAAGTCCAGGGAGAGAGGAGGACCCTTGGGTAGCTTGCTGGGGTCAGACACCCCTAGGTGGAGGGCCAAGGGGAACAATGGGGCCTATACTGCAAGTCCAGGAAGAGTTGTGGACCCCTGGGTAGCTTGATGGGGTCAGAGCCCCCTAGGTGGAGGGCCAGGAGGTCCCCTGGGGCCTATACTGCAAGTCCAGGGATGGATGTAGACCCCTGGGTAGCTTGCTGGGGACAGGGGCCCCTAAGTGGAGGGCCAGATGGAACCATGTGGGCTATACTGCAAGTCCAGGAAGAGAGGTTGACCCCTGGGTAGCTTGCTGGGGTCAGGGGCCCCTCGGTGGAGGGCCAGGGGGCACCCTGAGGCCTATACTGCACGTCCAGGAAGAGTGGTGGACCCCTGGGTAGCATGCTGGGGTCAGAGGCCCCTAGGTGAAGGGCCAGGGGGCAGCCTGTGGGCTATACTGCAAGTCCAGGGAGAGAGGTGGACCCCTGGGTAGCTTGCTGGCGTCAGAGGCCCCTAGGTGGAGGGCCAGGGGCACCCTGGGGCCTATAATGCAAGTCCAGGGAGGGAGGTGGACCCCTGGGTAGCTTGCTGGGGTCAGAGACCCATAGGTGGAGGGCAAGGGGTTACCCTGGGGACTACACTGCAAGTCCAGGGACATCGGTATACCCTTCGGTTGCTTGCTGGGGTCAGAGGCCCCTAGGTGGAGGGCCAGGGGGCACAATGTGGGCTATACTGCAAGTCCAGGGAGTGAGATGGACTCCTGGGTAGCATGCTGGGGTCAGAGGCCCCTAGTTGGAGGGCCTAGGAGCACCCTGGGGCCTATAATGCAAATCAAGGGACATCCGTGGACCCCTGGGTAGCTTGCTGGGGTCAGAGGCCCTAAGGTGGAAAGCCAGGGGGCACCCTGGGGCCTATACTGCAAGTACAGGGAGGGAGGTAGACCCCTGGGTAGCTTGCTGGGGTCAGGGGCTGGGGTCAGGGGTAGCTTGCTAGGGCCAGGGAGCACAATGATGGCTATACTGCAAGTCCAGGAAGAGAGGTGGACCCCTGGGTAGCTTGCTGGGGTCAGGGGCCCCTAGGTGGAGGGCCAGGGGGCACACTGTGGGCTATACTGCAAGTCCAGGAAGAGAGGTGGACCCCTGTTTAGCTTGCTGGGGTCATAAGCTCCTAGGTGGAGGGCCAGGGGGCACCCTGGGGCCTAGACTGCAAGTCCAGGGAGAGATGTGGACCCCTGGGTAGCTTGCTGAGGTCAGAAACCCCTAGTTTGAGGGCAAGGGGGCACCCTGGGGCCTACACTACAAGTCCAGGGAGGGAGGTGTACCCACGGGTAGCTTGCTCGGGTCACGGGCTCTTATGGGATGTTGCCAGGGTGCACTCTGGGGTCCATACTGCAAGTCCAGGAAGAGAAGTGGACCCCTGGGTAGCTTGCTGAGGTCAGGGGCTCTTAAGTGGAGGGCCAGGGGGCACCCTGGGGCCTATACTGCAAGTCCAGGGAGAGAGGTGAACCCCCGGGTAGCTTGCTGGGGTCAGGGGCTCTTAGGTGGAGGGCCAAGGAGCACCCTGGGGCCTTTACTGCAAGTCCAGGGACATCGGTGGACCCCTGGGTAGCTTGCTGGGGTAAGAGACCCCTAGGTGGAGGGCAAGGGGGCACCCTGGGGCCTATACTGCAAGTCCAGGGAATGAGGTGGACTCCCGGGTAGCTTGCTGGGGTCATATTCTCCTGGGTGGAGGTCCAGGGTGCACCCTGGGGCCTACACTGCAAGTCCTGGGAGAGAGGTGGACCCCTGGTTAGCTTGCTGGGATCAGAGACCCCTAGGTAAAGGGTAAGGGGGCACAATGGGTAATCTACTGCTAGTCCAGGGACTTTGGTGGACCCCTGGGTCGCTTGCTTGGGTCAAAATCCCTTAGATGGAGGGCCAGGGGGCACCCTGGGGCCTATACTGCAAGTCCAGGGACATCGGTGGACCCCTGGGTAGCTTGCTGGGGTCAGAGGCGCCTAGGTGGAGGGCCAGGGGGTATCCTGGGGCCTATACTGCAAGTCCATTGACATTGGTGGACCCCTGGGTAGCTTGCTGGGGTAAAGGGCCCTTAGGTGGAGGGCCAGGGGACACCCTGGGGCCTATAATGCAAGTCCGGGAGGAGAAGTGGACCCCTGGGTAGCTTGCTCGGGTCAGGGGCCCCTAGGTGGAGGGCCAGGGGGCACCCTGGAGCCTATACTGATAGTCCAGGAACAGATGTGGACCCCTGCGTAGCTTGCTGGGGTCAGTGGCCCCATAGGTAGAGGGCCAGGGGTCACCTGGGGCCTATACTGCAAGTCCAGGGAGAGATTTGGACCCCTGGGTAGCTTGCTTGGGTTATAGGCCCCTAGGTGGAGGGCCAGGGGGCACCCTGGGGCCTACACTGCAACTCCAGGGAGAGAGGTGGACCACCGGGTAGATTGCTGGGGTCAGGGGCTCTTAGGTGGGGGGCCACGGGGCACCCTGAGGTCTATACTGCAAGTCCAGAAAGAGAAGTGGACCCCTGGGTAGCTTGCTGGGGTCAGAGGCCCCTAGGTGGAGGGCCAGGGGGCACCATGGGGCCTATACTACAAGTCCAGGGAGTGAGGTGGACCCCTGGGTAGCTTGCAGGGGTCAGAGACCCCTACGTTGAGGGCAAGGGGACACCCTGGGGCCTACACTACAAGTCCAGGGAGGGAGGTGGAGCCCTGGGCAGCTTGCTGGGGTCAGAGGCCCCTAGGTGGAGGGCCAGGGGGCACCCTGGGGAATATACTGCAAGTCCAGGGACGTCGGCGGACCCCTGGGTAGCTTGCTAGGGTCAGAGGCCCCTAGGTGGAGGGCCAGGGGCACTCTGGGGCCTATACTGCAAGTCCAGGGAGAGAGGTGGACCCCTAGATATCTTGCTGGGGTCAGAAGTCCCTAGGTGGAGGGCCAGGGGGCACCCTGGGGGCTATACTGCAAGTCAAGGAAGAGAAGTGAACCCCTGTGTAGCTTGCTGGGGTCAGGGGACCCTAGGTGGAGGACAAGGGTGCACCGTGGGGCCTATACTGCAAGTCCAGGAAGAGTAGTGGACCCCTGGGTAACTTGCTGGGGTCAGGGGTCCCTAGGTGGAGGGCCAGGGGGCACCCTGGGGAATATACTGCAAGTCCAGGGACATCGGTGGACCCCCTGGGTAGCTTGCTGGGGTCAGAGGCCCCTAGATGGAGGGCCAGGGGGCACCTTGGAGCCTATACTGCAAGTCCAAGGACATCGGTGGACCCCTGGGTAGCTTGCTGGGGTCAGAAGCGCCTAGGTGGAGGGCCAGGGGGAACCCTGGGGCCTATACTGCAAGACCAGGGAGAGATTTGGAGGACCAGGGGGCACCCTGGGGCCTAGACTGCAAGTCCAGGGAGAGAGGTGGACCCATGGGTAGCTTGCTGGAGTCAGAGGCCCCTAGGTGGAGGGCCAAGGGGCACCCTGGGGTGTATACTGCAAGACCAGGGACATCGATGGACCCCTGGTTAGCTTGCTGGGTTCAGAGACCCCTAGGTAGACGGCATGGGGGCACCCTGGGGAATGTACTGCAAGTCCAGGGACTTTGATGGACCCCTTGGTAGCTTGCTTGGGTCAGAGGCCTTTAGATGGAGGGCCAGGGAGCACCCTAGGGCCTATACTGCAAGTCCAGGGACATCGGTGGACCCCTGGGTAGCTGGCTGGGGTCAGAGGCGGCGAGGTGGAGGGCCAGATGGGACCCGGGGCCTATACTGCAAGTCCAGAGAGAGAGGTGGACCCCTGGGTAGCTTGCTGGGGTCAGAGGCGCCTAGGTGGAGGGCTAGGGGGCACCCTGGGGCCTATTCTGCAAGTCCAAGGAGAGAAGTGGGCCCCTGGGTAGCTTGCTGGGGTCAGAGGCCCCTAGGTGGAGAGCCAGCGGGCATTCTGGGGTCTATACTGCAAGTCCAGGGACATCAGTGGACCCCTGGGTAGCTTGCTGTGGTCAGGGGCCCTTAGGTGGAGGGCCAGGGGGCAGCCTGTGGGCCTATAATGCATGTCCGGGAAGAGAAGTGGACCCCTGGGTAGCTTGCTCGGTCATGGGCTCTTAGGTGGAGGGCCAGGGTCACCCTGGGGCCTATGCTGCAAGTCCAGGAAGAGAGGTGGACCCCTGGGTAGCTTGCTGGGGTCAAAGGCCTCTAGGTGGAGGGCCAGAGGCACCCTGGGTGCTATACTGCAAGTCAAGGAAGAAAAGTGGGCCCCTGGGTAGCTTGCTGGGGTCAGTGGACCTTAGGTGGAGGTCCAGGGTTCACCCTGGGGCCTATACTGCAAGTCCAGGAAGAGAGGTGGACCCCTTGGTAGCTTGCTGGGTTCAGGAGCCCCTAGGTGGAGTGCCAGGGGGCACCCTGGGGCTATACTGCAAGTCCAGGAAGAGATGTGGACCCCTGGGTAGCTTGTTAGGGTCAGGGGCCCCTATGTGGAGAGCCAGGGGGCACCCTGGGGAATATACTGCAAGTCCAGGGACATCGTTGGACCCCTGGGTAGCTTGCTTGGGCCAGAGGGCCCTAGATGGAGGGCCACGGGGCACCTAGGGCCTATACTGCAAGTCCAGGGAGAGAGGTGGATCCCTGGGTAGCTTGCTGGGGTCAGAGGCCCTTAGATGGAGGGCCTGGAGGCACCCTGGGGCCTATACCGCAAGTCCAGGGAGAAAGGTGGACCCCTGGGTAGCTTGCTGGGGTCAGAGGCCCCTAGGTGGAGGGCCAAGGGGCACCCTGGGGTCTATGCTGCAAGTCCAGGGACATCGGTGGACCCCTGGTTAGCTTGCTAGGGTGAAAGGTCCCTAGGTGGAGGGCCAGGGGGCACTCTGGGGAATATACTGCAAGTCCCGGGACATCAGTGGTCCCCTGGTTAGCTTGCTGGGGTCAGAGGTCCCTAGGTGTAGGGCCAGGGGGTCCTCTGGGTTCTATACTGCAAGTCCAGGGAGAGAGGTGGACCCCTGGGTAGCTTGCTGGGGTCAGAGGCACTTAGATGGAGGGCCAGGGGGCACCCTGGTGCCTATACCGCAAGTCCAGGAAGAGATGTGGATCCCTGGGTAGCTTGCTGGGGTCAGGGGCCCCTAGGTAGAGGGCCAGGGGGCACCGTGGGGAATATACTGCAAGTCCAGGGACATCGGTGGACAACTGGGTAGCTTGCTGGGATCTGAGGCTCCAAGGTTATGGGCCAGGAGGCACCCTGGGGCCTATACTGCAAGTCTAGGGAGAGACGTGGACCCCTGGGTATCTTGCTGGGGTCAGAGGCGCCTATGTGGAGGGCCAGGGGGCACCCTGGGGCCTATACTGCAAGTCCAGGGACATCGTTGGACCCCTGGGTAGCTTGCTGGGGTCAGAGGCGTCTAGGTGGAGGGCTAGGGGGCCCCCTGGGGCCTATTCTGAAAGTCCAAGGAGAGAGGTGGACCACTGGGTAGCTTGCTGGGATCTGAGGCTCCAAGGTTATGGGCCAGGAGGCACCCTGGGGCCTATACTGCAAGTCCAGGGAGATCGGTGGACTCCTGGGTAACTTGCTGGGGTCAGAGGCCCCTAGGTGGAGGGCCAAGGGGCACCCTGGGCCCTATACTGCAAGTCAAGGGACATCGGTAGACCCCTGGTTAGCTTGGTGGGGTCAGGGGCCCAAAGGTGGAGGGCCTGGGGGCTCCCTCTGGGCTATACTGCAAGTCCAGGAACAGAGGTTGACCCATGGTTAGCTTGCTAGGGTCAGGGGCCCCTAGGTGGAGGGCCAAAGGGCACCCTGGGGCCTAATCTGCAAGTCCAGGGAATGAGTTGGACTCCTTGGTAGCTTGCTGTGGTCATAATCTCCTAAGTGGAGGGCCTGGGGGCACCTTGGGGCCTACACTGCAAGTCCAGGGAGAGATGTGGACCCCCGGGTAGCTTACTGGGGTCAGGGGCTCTTAGGTGGAGGGCCAGGGGGCATCCTGGGGCCTATCCTGCAAGTCCAGGAAGAGAAGTGGACCCCTGGGTAGCTTCCTGGGGTAAGAGGCCCCTAGGTGGAGGGCCAAGGGGCACTCTGGGGCCTTTATTGCATATCCAGGCAGAGAGTTGGACCCCTGGGTAGCTTGCTGGGGTCAAAAGCTCCAAGGTGGAAGGCTTGGGGGCACCCTGGTGCCTATACTGCAAGTCCAGGAAGAGAAGTGGACCCCTGGGTAGCTTGCTGGGGTCAGGGGCCCCTTGGTGGAGGGCCAGGGAGGGAGGTGGACCCCTGGGTAGCTTGCTGGTGTCAGAGGCCCCTAGGTGGAGGGCCAGGTTGCACCATGGGGCCTTTACTGCAAGTCCAGGGAGGGAGGTGGAACCCTGGGTAGCTTGCTGGGGTCAGGGTCACCTATGTGGAGGGCCAGGGGGCACCGTGGGGCCTATACTGCAAGTCCAAGTTGAGAGGTGGTCCTCTGGGTAGCTTGCTGGGGTCAGAGGCCCCTGGTTGGAGGGTCAGGGGGCACCATGGGGTTTTAATTGCAAGTTCAGGAAGAGAGGTGGACCCCTGGGTAGCTTGCTGGGGTCAGAGGCTCCTAGGTGGAGGGCCAGGGGGCACTCTGGTGCTTTACTGCAAGTCCAGGCAGAGAGGTGGCCCCCTGGGTAGCTTGCTGGGGTCAGAGGCCCCAAGTGGAGGCTCAAGGCGCAAACTCTGGCCTACACTGCAAGTCCAGGTAGAGAGGTGTAACCCTGGGTAGCTTGCTGGGGTCAGACACCCCTAGGTGGAGGGCAAGGGGGCACCCTGGGGCCTATACTGCAAGTCCAGGAACAGAGTTAGACCCCTGGGTAGCTTGCTGGGGTCAGGGTCACCTAGGTGGAGGGCCAGGGGGCACCGTGGGGCCTATACTGCAAGTCCAAGTTGAGAGGTGGTCCTCTGGGTAGCTTGCTGGTGTCAGAGGCCCCTAGTTGGAGGGTCAGGGGGCACTCTGGTGCTTTACTGCAAGTCCAGGCAGAGACGTGGCCCCCTGGGTAGCTTGCTGGGGTCAGAGGCTCCTAGCTGGAGGGCCAAGGGGCACTCTGGTGCTTCACTGCAAGTCCAGGCAGAGAGGTGGCCCCCTGGGTAGCTTGCTGGGGTCAGAGGCCCCAAGTGGAGGCTCAAGGGGCAAACTGGGGCCTACACTGCAAGTCCAGGTAGAGAGGTGTAACACTGGGTAGCTTACTGGGGTCAGACACCCCTAGGTGGAGGGCAAGGGGGCACCCTGGTGCCTATACTGCAAGTCCAGGAACAGAGGTGGACCCCTGGGTAGCTTGCTGGAGTCAGGGTCACCTAGGTGGAGGGCCAGGGGGCACCGTGGGGCCTATACTGCAAGTCCAAGTTGAGAGGTGGTCCTCTGGGTAGCTTGCTCGGGTCAGAGGCCCCTAGTTGGAGGGTCAGGGGGCACTCTGGTGCTTTACTGCAAGTCCAGGCAGAGACGTGGCCCCCTGGGTAGCTTGCTGGGGTCAGAGGCTCCTAGGTGGAGGGCCAAGGGGCACTCTGGTGCTTCACTGCAAGTCCAGGCAGAGAGGTGGCCCCCTGGGTAGCTTGCTGGGGTCAGAGGCCCCAAGTGGAGGCTCAAGGGGCAAACTGGGGCCTACACTGCAAGTCCAGGTAGAGAGGTGTAACACTGGGTAGCTTACTGGGGTCAGACACCCCTAGGTGGAGGGCAAGGGGGCACCCTGGTGCCTATACTGCAAGTCCAGGAACAGAGGTGGACCCCTGGGTAGCTTGCTGGAGTCAGGGTCACCTAGGTGGAGGGCCAGGGGGCACCGTGGGGCCTATACTGCAAGTCCAAGTTGAGAGGTGGTCCTCTGGGTAGCTTGCTCGGGTCAGAGGCCTCAGGTGCAGGGCAAGGGCGCACCCTGGGGCCTATACTGCATGTCCAGGAAGAGAGGTGGACCCCTGGGTAGCTTGCTGGGGTCAAAGGCCTCTAGGTGGAGGGTCATTGGGCACCATGGGGTTTTAATTGCAAGTCCAGGAAGAGAGGTGGACCCCTGGGTAGTTTGCTGGGGTCAGAGGCTCCTAGGTGGAGGGCCAGGGGGCACTCTGGTGCTTTACTGCAAGTCCAGGCAGAGAGGTGGCCCCCTGGGTAGCTTGCTGGGGTCAGAAAGGGCAAACTGGGGCTTACACTGCAAGTCCAGGTAGAGAGGTGTAACCCTGGGTTGCTTGCTGGGGTCAGACACCCCTAGGTGGAGGGCAAGGGGGCACCATGGGGCCTTTACTGCAAGTCCAGGGAGGGAGGTGGACCCCTGGGTAGCTTGCTGGGGTCAGGGTCACCTAGGTGGAGGGCCAGTGGGCACCCTGGGGCTTATACTGCGAATCCAGGGAGAGAGGTGGAACCCTGGGTAGCTTGCTGGGGTCAAAGGCCCCTAGGTGGAGGGCCAGGGGCCACCGTGGGGCCTATACAGCAAGTCCAGGAAGAGAGATGAAACCCTGGGTAGCTTGCTGGGGTCAGAGGGACCTAGGTTGAGGCCCCAAGGTAATTCTGGTGCTTTACTGCAAGTCCAGGAAGAGAAGTGGCCCCCTGGGTAGCTTGTTGGGATCAGAGGCTCCTAGGTGGAAGGCCAGGGGGCACCCTGGGGCCTATACTGCAAGTCCAAGGTGAGAGGTGGTCCTCTGGGTAGATTGCTGGGGTCAGAAGCCCCCAGGTAAAGGGCAAGGGGCACCCAGGGGCCTATACTGCAAGTCCAGGGAGAGAGGTGGTCCCCTGGGTAGCTTGCTGTGGTCAGAGGCCCCTAGGTGGAGGGCCAGGGGGCAACCTAGGGCCTACACTGCAAGTCTAGGAAGAGAGGTTGACCCCTGGGTAGCTTGCTGGGGTCAGAGACCCCTAGGTGGAGGGCCAGGGGGCACCCTGGGGCTTTTACTGCAAGTCCAGGCAGAGAAGTGGCCCCCTGGGTAACTTGTTGGGATCAGAGGCCCCTAGGTGGAGGGCTTGGGGGCACCCTCTGGGCTATACTGCAAGTCCAGGAACAGAGGTGGAACCCTGGTTAGCTTGCTGGGGTCAGGGGCCCCTAGGTTGAGGGCCAAAGGGCACCCTGGGGCCAACACTGCAAGTCCAGGGAGTGAGGTGGACTCCTGGGCAGCTTGCTTGGGTCATAGGCTCCTAGATGGAGGGCCAGGGGGCACCCTGGGGCCTACACTGCAAGTCCAGAGAGAGAGGTGGAACCTTATGTAGCTTGCTGGGGACAGAGACCCTTTGGTGGAGGGCAAAGGGGCACCCTGGTGCCTACACTGCAAGTCCAGGGACATCGGTGGACCCCTGGGTAGTTTGCTGGGTCAGAGGCACCTATGTGGAGGTCCAGGGGGCACCCTGGGGCCTATACTGCAAGTCCAGGGAGAGAGGTGGACATCTGGGTAGCTTGCTGGGGTCATGGGCCCCTAGGTGGAGGGCAGTGGGCCACCGTTAAGCTTATACTGCAAGTCCAGGGAGAGAGGTGGACCCCTGGGTAGCTTGCTGGGGTCACAGGCCCATGGGTGGAGGGAGAGGGGGCACCCTGGGGCCTATACAGCAAGTCCAGGAAGAGAGATGAAACCCTGGGTAACTTGCTGGGGTCAGAGGGCCCTAGGTTGAGGCCCCAAGGTCATTCTGGTGCTTTACTGCAAGTCCAGGAAGAGAAGTGCCCCCCTGGGTAGCTTGTTGGGATCACAGGCTCCTAGGTGGAAGGCCAGGGGGCACCCTGGGGCCTATACTGCAAGTCCAAGGTGAGAGGTGGTCCTCTGGGTAGATTGCTGGGGTCAGAAGCCCCCAGGTAAAGGGCAAGGGGCACCCAGGGGCCTATACTGCAAGTCCAGGGAGAGAGGTGGTCCCCTGGGTAGCTTGCTGTGGTCAGAGGCCCCTAGGTGGAGGGCCAGGGGGCAACCTAGGGCCTACACTGCAAGTCTAGGAAGAGAGGTTGACCCCTGGGTAGCTTGCTAGGGTCAGAGACCCCTAGGTGGAGGGCCAGGGGGCACCCTGGGGCTTATACTGCAAGTCCAGGCAGAGAAGTGGCCCCCTGGGTAACTTGTTGGGATCAGAGGCCCCTAGGTGGAGGGCTTGGGGGCACCCTCTGGGCTATACTGCAAGTCCAGGAACAGAGGTGGAACCCTGGTTAGCTTGCTGGGGTCAGGGGCCCCTAGGTGGAGGGCCAAAGGGCACCCTGGGGCCAACACTGCAAGTCCAGGGAGTGAGGTGGACTCCTGGGCAGCTTGCTTGGGTCATAGGCTCCTAGATGGAGGGCCAGGGGGCACCCTGGGGCCTACACTGCAAGTCCAGAGAGAGAGGTGGACCCTTGGGTAGCTTGCTGGGGACAGAGACCCTTTGGTGGAGGGCAAAGGGGCACCCTGGGGCCTACACTGCAAGTCCAGGGACATCGGTGGACCCCTGGGTAGTTTGCTGGGTCAGAGGCACCTATGTGGAGGTCCAGGGGGCACCCTGGGGCCTATACTGCAAGTCCAGGGAGAGAGGTGGACATCTGGGTAGCTTGCTGGGGTCATAGGCCCCTAGGTGGAGGGCAGTGGGCCACCGTTAAGCTTATACTGCAAGTCCAGGGAGAGAGGTGGACCCCTGGGTAGCTTGCTGGGGTCAGAGGCCCATGGGTGGAGGGAGAGGGGGCACCCTGGGGCCTATACTGCAAGCCCAGGGAGAGAGGTGGACCCCTGGGTAGCTTGCTGGGGTCAGAGGCCCTTGGGTGGAGGGAGAGGGGGCACCCTGGGGCCTATACTGCAAGCCCAGGGAGAGGTGGACCCCTGGGTAGCTTGTTGGGGTCAGAGACTGTTAATTGGAGGGCAAAGGGGCACACTGGGCCCTATACTGCAAGTCCAGGACGGGAGGTGGACCCCTGGGAAGCTTGCTGGAGTCTGGGACCCCAAGATGGAGGGCCAGGTGGCACCCTGTTAGCTATACTGCAAGTCCAGGAAGAGAGGTTGACCCTGGGTAGCTTGCTGGGGTCAGGGGCCCCTAGGTGGAGTGCCAAGGGGAACTCTGGGGCTTACACCTGAAGTCCAGGGACATCGGTGGACCCCTGGGTAGCTTGCTGGGGTCAGGGGCCCTTAGGTGGAGGGCCAGGGGGAACCCTGGGGCCTACACCGCAAGTCCAGGGAGATCGGTGGACCCCAAGGTAGCTTGCTGGGGTCAGAGGCCCCTAGGTGGAGGGCCAGGGGGCACCCTGGGGCCTATACTGCATGTCCAGGAAGAAAGGTGGACCCCTGGGTAGCTTGCTGGGGTCAGAGGCCCCTAGGTGAAGGGCCAGGGGGCACCCTGGGGCCTATAGTGAAAGTCCAGAAAGAAAAGTTGACCCCTGGGTAGCTCACTGGGGAGAGGGACCCCTTGGTGGAGGGCCAAGGGGCACCCTGGGGCCTATACTGCAAGCCCAAGGAGGGAGTTGGACCCCTGGGTAGCTTGCTGGGGTCAGGTTCCCCTAGGTGGAGGGACAGTTGGCACCCTGTGGGCTATACTGCAAGTCCAGGGAGAGAGGTGGACCCCTGGGTAGCTTGCTTGGGTCATAGGCTCCTAGGTGGAGGGCCAGGGGGCACCCTGGGGCCTACACTGCAAGTCCAGGGACATCGGTGGACCCCTGGGTAGCTTGCTGGGGTCAGAGGCCCCTTGGTGGAGGGCCCAGGGGGCACCCTGGGACCTATACTGCTAGTCCAGGGAGAGAGGTGGACCCCTCGGTAGCTTGCTGGGGTCAGGTTCCCCTAGGTGGAGGGCCAGTTGGCACCCTGTGGGCTATACTGAAAAACCAGGGAGAGAGGTGGACCCCTGGGTAGCTTGCTTGGGTCATAGGCTCCTAGGTGGAGGGCCAGGGAAAACCCTGTGGCCTACACTGCAAGTCCAGTGAGAGATGTAGACCCCTGGGAAGTTTGCTGGGGTAAGAGGCCCCTAGGTGGAAGGCCAAGGGGGCCTATACTGCAAGTCCAGGAGGAGAAGTGTACCCCTGGGTAGCTTGCTGGGGTCAGGTGCTCCTAGGTGTAGTGCCAGGGGTCACCCTGGGGCCTATACTGCAAGTCCAGGAAGAGATGTGGACCACTGGGTAGCTTGCTGGGGTCAGGGGCCCCAAGCTGGAGGGCCAATGGGCACCCTGGGGCCTATACTGCAAGTCCAGGGAGGGAGGTGGACCCCTGGGTAGCTTGCTGTTGTCAGAAACCCCTAAGTGGAGGGCAAGGGGGCACTCTGGGGCCTACAATGAAAGTCAAGGGAGGGAGGCGGACCCCTGGGTAGCTTCCTGGGATCAGAGGCCCCTAGGTGAAGGGCCAAGGGGCTCCCTGGGGCCTATAGTGCAAGTCCTGGGACATCAGTGGACCCCTCCGTAGCTTGCTGGCTTCAGAGGCACCTAGGTGGAAGGCCAGGTGGCACCCTTGGGCCTATACTGCAAGTCAAGGGAGAGATGTGGACCCCCAGGTAGCTTGCTGGGGTCATAGGCCCCTAGGTGGAGGGCCAGGAAGCACCCTGGGGCCTACACTGCAAGTCCAGGGAGAGATGTGGACCCCTGGGTAGCTTGCTGGGGTCAGAGGACCCTTGGTGGAGGGCCAGGGGGCACCCTGGGGCCTATACTGCAAGCCCAAGGAGGGAGTTGGACCCCTGGGTAGCTTGCTGGGGTCAGGTTCCCCTGGGTGGAGGGCCAGTTGGCACCCTGTGGGCTATACTGCAAGTCCAGGGAGAGAGGTGGACCCCTGGGTAGCTTGCTGGGGTCAGAGGACCCTAGGTGAAGGGCCAGGGGGCACCCTGGGGCCTATACTGCAAGTACAGAAAGAGAAGTTGACCCCTGGGTAGCTTGCTGTCGTCAGAGACCCCTAAGTGGAGGGCAAGGGGGCACTCTGGGGCCAACAATGAAAGTCAAGGGAGGGAGGTGGAGCCCTGGGTAGCTTCCTGGGATCAGAGGCCCCTAGGTGAAGGGCCAAGGGGCTCCCTGGGGCCTATATTGCAAGTCCTGGGACATCAGTGGACCCCTCGGTAGCTTGCTGGCTTCAGAGGCACCTAGGTGGAGGGCCAGGTGGCACCCTGGGGCCTATGCTGCAAGTCAAGGGAGAGATGTGGACCCCCAGGTAGCTCGCTGGGGTCAGGGACTCTTAGGTGGAGGGCCAGGGGGCATCCTGGGATCTATACTGCAAGTCCAGGAAGAAAAGAGGACCCCTGGGTACTTGCTGGGGTCAAAGGCCCCCAGGTCGAGGGCCAAGGGGCACCCTGGGGTCTATACTGCAAGTCCAGGGACATCGGTGGACCCCTGGGTAGCTTGCTGGGGTCAAAGGCCTCTAGGTGGAGGGCCAGGGGGCACCCTGGGGCCTATACTGCCAATCCAGGGACATTGGTGGACCACTGGGTAGCTTGCTGAGGTCAGGGGCCCTTAGTTGGAGGGCCAGGGTGCACCCTGGAGCATATACTGCAAGTCCAAGGAGATCGGTTGACCCCTGTGTAGGTTGCTGGGGTCAGAGGCCCCTAGGTGGAGGGCCAGGGGGCACCATGGGGCCTATACTGCAAGTCCAGGAAGAGAGGTGGACCTCTGGGTAGCTTGCTGGTATCAAAGGCCCCTAGGTGAAGGGCCAGGGGGCACCCTGGGGCCTATACTGCAAGTCCAGGGAGATCGGTGGACTCCTGGGTAGCTTGCTGGGGTCATAGGCTCCTAGGTGGAGGGCCAAGGGGCACCCTGGTGCCTACACTGCAAGTCCAGGGAGATAGGTTGACCCCTGGGTAGCTTGCTGGGGTCAGACACCCCTAGGTGGAGGGCAAGGTGGCACCCTGGGGCCTACACTGCAAGTCCAGGGACATCGGTAGACCCCTGGGTAGCTTGCTGGGGTCAGAGGCCCCTTGGTGGAGGGCCCAGGGGGCACCCTGGGACCTATACTGCTAGTCCAGCGAGATCGGTGGACGCCTGGGTAGCTTGCTGGGGTCAGAGGCCCCTAGGTGGAGGGCCAGGGTGCACCCTGGGGCCTATACTGCAAGTCCAGGGAGATAGGTGGACCCCTGGGTAGCTTGCTGGGGTCAGAGACCCCTAGGTGGAGGGCAAGGAGGCACCCTGGGGCCTACACTGCAAGTCCAGGGAGGGAGTTGGACCCCTGGGTAGCTTGCTGGGGTCTGAGACCACTAGGTGGAGGGCAAGGGGGACCCTGGGGCCTACACTGCAAGTCCAGGGAGGGAGGTGGACCCCTGGGTAGCTTTCTGGGGTCAGAGGCCCCAAGGTGGAGGGCCAAGGGGCACCCTGGGGCCTATACTGCAAGTCCAGGGACATCGATGGAACCCTGGGTAGCTTGCTAGAGTCATAGGCCCCTAGGTGGAGGGCCAGGAAGCACCCTGGGGCCTACACTGCAAGTCCAGGGAGAGATGTGGACCCCTGGGTAGCTTGCTGGGGTCAGAAGACATTAGGTGAAGGGCCAGGGGGCATCCTGGGGCCTATACTGCAAGTCCAGGAAGAGAAGAGGACCCCTGGGTAGCTTGCTGGGGTCAAAGGCCCCTAGGTGGAGGGCCAAGGGGCACCCTGGGGTCTATACTGCAAGTCCAGGGACATCGGTGGACCCCTGTGTAGCTTGCTGGGGTCAAAGGCCCCTAGGTGGAGGGCCAGGGGGCACCCTGGGGCCTATATTGCCAATCCAGGGACATTGGTGGACTCCTGGGTAGCTTGCTGAGGTCAGGGGCCCTTAGGTGGAGGGCCAGGGGGCACCCTGGAGCATATACTGCAGGTCCAAGGAGATCGGTGGACCCCTGTGTAGGTTGTTGGGGTCAGAGGCTCCTAGGTGGAGGGCCAGGAGGCACCCTGGGGCCTATACTGCAAGTCCAGGGAGGGAGGTGGACCCCTGGGTAGCTTGCTGTTGTCAGAAACCCCTAAGTGGAGGGCAAGGGGTCACTCTGGGGCCTACAATGAAAGTCAAGGGAGGGAGGCGGACCCCTGGGTAGCTTCCTGGGATCAGAGGCCCCTAGGTGAAGGGCCAAGGGGCTCCCTGGGGCCTATAGTGCAAGTCCTGGGACATCAGTAGACCCCTCCGTAGCTTGCTGGCTTCAGAGGCAAATAGGTGGAAGGCCAGGTGGCACCCTTGGGCCTATACTGCAAGTCAAGGGAGAGATGTGGACCCCCAGGTAGCTCGCTGAGGTCAGGGACTCTTAGATGGAGGGCCAGGGGGCATCCTGGGATCTATACTGCAAGTCCAGGAAGAAAAGAGGACCCCTGGGTAGCTTGCTGGGGTCAAAGGCCCCTAGGTGGAGGGCCAAGGGGCACCCTGGGGTCTATACTGCAAGTCCAGGGACATCGGTGGAATCCTGTGTAGCTTGCTGGGGTCAAAGGCCCCAAGGTGGAGGGCCAGGGGGCACCCTGGGGCCTATACTGCCAATCCAGGGACATTGGTGGACCCCTGGGTAGCTTGCTGAGGTCAGGGGCCCTTAGGTGGAGGGCCAGGGGGCACCCTGGAGCATATACTGCAAGTCCAAGGAGATCGGTTGACCCCTGTGTAGGTTGCTGGGGTCAGAGGCTCATAGGTGGAGGGCCAGGAGGCACCCTGGGGCCTACACTGCAAGTCCAGGGAGATAGGTTGACCCCTGGGTAGCTTGCTGGGGTCAGAGACCCCTAGGTGGAGGGCAAGGTGGCACCCTGGGGCCTACACTGTAAGTCCAGGGAGGGAGGTGGACCCCTGGGTAGCTTGCTGGGGTCAGAGACCCCTAGGTGGAGGGCCAGGGGGCACCCTGGGGCCTATACTGCAAGTCCAGGGACATAGGTGGACCCCTGGGTAGCTTGCTGGGATCAGAGGCCCCTTGGTGGAGGGCCCAGGGGGCACCCTTGGACCAATACTGCTTGTCCAGGGAGAGAGGTGGACCCCTCGGTAGCTTGCTGGGGTCAAGTTCCCCTAGGTGGATGGCCAGTTGGCACCCTGTGGGCTATACTGAAAGTCCAGGGAGAGAGGTGGACCCCTGGGTAGCTTGCTTGGTTCATAGGCTCCTAGGTGGAGGGCCAGGGGGCACCCTGGGGCCTACACTGCAAGTCCAGTGAGAGATGTAGACCCCTGGGTAGTTTGCTGGGGTCAGGGGCCCCTAGGTGGAATGCCAAGGGGGCCTATACTGCAAGTCCAGGAAGAGATGTGGACCACTGGGTAGCTTGCTGGGGTCAGGGGCCCCAAGCTGGAGGGCCAATGGGCACCCTGGGGCCTATACTGCAAGTCCAGGGAGGGAGGTGGACCCATGGGTAGCTTGCTGTTGTCAGAGACCCCTAAGTGGAGGGCAAGGGGGCACTCTGGGGCCTACAATGAAAGTCAAGGGAGGGAGAAGGACCCCTGCGTAGCTTCCTGGGATCAGAGGCCCCTAGGCGAAGGGCCAAGGGGCTCCCTGGGGCCTAAAGTGCAAGTCCTGGGACATCAGTGGACCCCTCGGTAGCTTGCTGGCTTCAGAGGCACCTAGGTGGAGGGCAAGGTGGCACCCTGGAGCCTATACTGCAAGTCCAGGGACATGGGTGGTCCCCTGGGTAGCTTGCTGGGGTCAGAGGCCCCTAGGCTGAGGGCCAGGGGGCACCCTGGGGCCTATACTGCAAGTCCAGGGACATGGGTGGTCCCCTGGGTAGCTTGCTGGGGTCAGAGGCCCCTAGGCTGAGGGCCAGGGGGCACCCTGGGGCCTATACTGCAAGTCCAGGAACAACGGTGGAACCCTGGGCAGCTTGCTGGGGTAAGGGGCCCTTGGGCGGAGGGCCAGGGGGCACCCTGGAGCCTATACTGCAAGTCCAAGGAGGGTGGTTGACCCCTGGGTAGCTTGCTGGGGTCTGAGTACCCTAGGTGGAGGGCAAGGGGGACCCTGGGGCCTACACTGCAAGTCCAGGGAGGGAGGTGGACCCCTGGGTAGCTTTCTGGGGTCAAAGGCCCCTAGGTGGAGGGCCAGGAAGCACCCTGGGGCCTATACTGCAAGTCCAGGGACATCGGTGGAACCCTGGGTAGCTTGCTGGGGTCATAGGCCCCTAGGTGGAGGGCCAGGAAGCACCCTGGGGCCTACACTGCAAGTCCAGGGAGAGATGTGGACCCCTGGGTAGCTTGCTGGGGTCAGAGGACCCTAGGTGAACGGCCAGGGGGCACGCTGGGGCCTATACTGCAAGTCCAGAAAGAGAAGTTGACCCCTGGGTAGCTTGCTGGGGTCAGGGACCCCTTGGTGGAGGGCCAGTTGGCACCCTGTGCGCTATACTGCAAGTCCAGGGAGAAAGGTGGACCCCTGGGTAGCTTGCTTGGGTCATAGGCTCCTAGGTGGAGGGCCAGGGGGCACCCTGGGGCCTACACTGCAAGTCCAGGGACATCGGTGGACCCCTGGGTAGCTTGCTGGGGTCAGAGGCCCCTTGGTGGAGGGCCCAGGGGGCACCCTGGGACCTATACTGCTAGTCCAGGGTGAGAGGTGGACCCCTCGGTAGCTTGCTGGGGTCAGGTTCCCCTAGGTGGAGGGCCAGTTGGCACCCTGTGGGCTATACTGAAAGTCCAGGGAGAGAGGTGGACCCCTGGGTAGCTTGCTTGGGTCATAGGCTCCTAGGTGGAGGGCCAGGGGGCACCCTGGGGCCTACACTGCAAGTCCAGTGAGAGATGTAGACCCCTGGGTAGTTTGCTGGGGTCAGAGGCCCCTAGGTGGAAGGCCAAGGGGGCCTTTACTGCAAGTCCAGGAGGAGAAGTGTACCCCTGGGTAGCTTGCTGGGGTCAGGGGCCCCAAGCTGGAGGGCCAATGGGCACCCTGGGGCCTATACTGCAAGTCCAGGAAGAGATGTGGACCACTGGGTAGCTTGCTGGGGTCAGGGGCCCCAAGCTGGAGGGCCAATGGGCACCCTGGGGCCTATACTGCAAGTCCAGGGAGGGAGGTGGACCCCTGGGTAGCTTGCTGTTGTCAGAGACCCCTAAGTGGAGGGCAAGGGGTCAACCTGGGGCTCATACTGCAAGTCCAGGGAGATTGGTGGACCCCTGGGTAGCTTGCTGGGGTAAGAGGCCCCAGGTGAAGGGCAAGGGGGCACTCTGGAGCCTATACTGCAAGTCCAGGGAGAGAGGTGGACCCCTGCGTAGATTGCTGGGGTGAGAAGCCCCCAGGTGGAGGGAAAAGGGGCACCGTGGGGTCTATACTGCAAGTACAGGGACATCGGTAGACCCCTGGTTAGCTTGGTGGGGTCAGGGGCCCCTAGGTGGAGGGCCTGGGGGCACCCTCTGGGCTATACTGCAAGTGCAGGAACAGAGGTGGCCCCATGATTAGCTTGCTGGGGTCAGGGGCCCCTAGGTGGAGGACCAAAGGGCACCCTGGGGCCTATACTGCAAGTCCAGGGAGTGAGGTGGACTCCTGGGTAGCTTGTTGGGGTCATAGGCTTCTAGGTGGAGGGCCAGGCGGCATCCTGGGGCCTATACTGCAAGTCCAGGGAGAGAGGTGGACCCCTGGGTAGCTTGCTGGGGTCAGAGACCCCTAGGTGGAGGGCAAGAGGGCACCTTGGGGCCTACACTGCAAGTCCAGGAACAGAGGTGGACCCCTGATTAGCTTGCTGGGGTCAGCGGCCCCTAGGTGGAGGGCCAAGTGGCACCCTGGGGCCTTAACTGCATATCCAAGGACATCGGTGGACCCCTGGGTAGTTTGCTGGGGTCAGAGGCGCCTAGGTGGAGGTCCAGGGGACACCCTGGGGCCTATACTGCAAGTACAGGGAGAGAGGTGGACCTCCGGGTAGCTTGCTGGGGTCAGGGGCTCTTCGGTGGAAGGCCAGGGGGCACCCTGGGTCCTATGCTGCAAGTCCAGGAAGAGAAGTGGACCCCTGGGTAGCTTGCTAAGGTCAGAGGCCCCTAGGTGGAGGGCCAGGGGGCACCCTGGGGCCTATACTGCAAGTCCAGGGAGGGAGGTGGATCCCTGGGTAGCTTGTTGGGGTGAGGGGCCCCTAGGTGGAGGGCCAGGGGGCACATTGTGGGCTATACTGCAAGCCCAGGAAAAGATATGGACCACTGGGTAGCTTGCTGGGGTCAGGGGCCCCTTGGTGGAGGGCCAGGGGGCACCCTGGGGCCTATACTGCAAGCCCAAGGAGGGAGTTGGACCCCTGGGTAGCTTGCTGGGGTCAGGGACCCTTAGGTGGAAGGCCAGAAGGCACCCTGGGGTCTATACTGCAAGTCGAGGAAGAGAAGTGGACCCCTGGGTAGCTTGCTGGGGTCAGGGGCCCCTACGTGGAGAGAAAGGGGGCACCCTGGAGCCTATACTGCAAGTCCAGGAAGAGAGGTGGATCCCTGGGTAGATTGCTGGGGTCTGGGACCCCAAGGTGGAGGGCCAGGTGGCACCCTGTGAGCTATACTGCAAGTCCAGGAAGAGAGGATGACCCTGGGTAGCTTGCTGGGGTCAGGGGCCCCTAGGTGGAGTGCCACGGGGAACTCTGGGGCCTAAGCTTCAAGTCCAGGGACATCGGTGGACCCCTGGGTAGCTTGCTGGGGTCAAGGGCCCTTAGGTGGAGGGCCAAGGGGAACCCTGTGGCCTATATTGCATGTCCAGGAAGAAAGGTGGACCCCTGGGAAGCTTGCTGGGGTCAGAGGCCCCTAGTTGAAGGGCCAGGGGGCACCCTGGGGCCTATACTGCAAGTCCAGAAAGAGAAGTTGACCCCTGGGTAGCTTGCTGGGGTCAGGGACCCCTTGGTGGAGGGCCAGGGGGCACCCTGGGGCCTATACTGCAAGCCCAAGGAGGGAGTTGGACCCCTGGGTAGCTTGCTTGGGTCATAGGCTCCTAGGTGGAGGGCCAGGGAGCACCCTGGGGCCTACACTGCAAGTCCAGGGACAACGGTGGACCCCTGGGTAGCTTGCTGGGGTCAGAGGCCCCTTGGTGGAGGGCCCAGGAGGCACCCTGGGACCTATACTGCTTGTCCAGGGAGGGAGGTGGACCCCTCGGTAGCTTGCTGGGGTCAGAGGCCCCTAAGTGGAGGGCCAACGGGCACCCTGCGGCCCATACTGCAAGTCCAGGGACATCGGTGGACCCCTGGGTAGCTTGCTGGGGTCAGAGGCCCCTAGATGGAGGGCTAGGGGGCACCCTGGGGCCTACACTGCAAGTCCAGGGAGAGATGTAGACCCCTGGGTAGCTTGCTGGGGTCAGAGGCCCCTGGGTGGAAGGCCAAGGGGGCACACTGGGGCCAATAGTGCAAGTCCAGGGAGGGAGGTGGACCCCTGGGTAGCTTGCTGTTGTCAGAGACCCCTAGGTGGAGGGCCAAAGGGCTCCCTGGGGCCTATAGTGCAAATCCAGGGACATTGGAGGACCTCTGGGTAGCTTGCTGAGGTCAGGGGCCCTTAGGTGGAGGGCCAGGGGGCACCCTGGAGCATATGCTGCAAGTCCAAGGAGATCGGTGGACCCCTGTGTAGCTTGCTGGGGTCAGAGGCCCCTAGGTGGAGGGCCAGGGGGAACCCTGGGGCCTATACTGCAAGTCCAGGGAGATCGGTGGACTCCTGGGTAGCTTGCTGGGGTCATAGGCTCCTAGGTGGAGGGCCAGGGGGCACCCTGGGGCCTACACTGCAAGTCCAGGGAGATAGGTTGACCCCTGGGTAGCTTGCTGGGGTCAGAGACCCCTAGGCGGAGGGCAAGGGGGCACCCTGGGGCCTACACTGCAAGTCCAGGGAGGGAGGTGGACCCCTGGGTAGCTTGCTGGGGTCAGAGACCCCTAGGTGGAGGGCCAGGGGGCACCCTGGGGCCTATACTGCAAGTCCAGGGACATTGGTGGACCCCTGGGTAGCTTGCTGGGGTCAGAGACCCCTAGGCTGAGGGCCAGGGGGCACCCTGGGGCCTATACTGCAAGTCCAGGGACATTGGTGGACCCCTGGGTAGCTTGCTGGGGTCAGGGGCCCTTAGGTGGAAGGCCAGGGGGCACCCTGGGGCCTATGCTGCAAGTCCAGGAAGAGAAGTGGACCCCTGGGTAGCTTGCTGAGGTCAGAGGCCCCTAGGTGGAGGGCCGGGGGCACCCTGGGGCCTATACTGCAAGTCCAGGGAGGGAGGTGGATCCCTGGGTAGCTTGTTGGGGTGAGGGGCCCCTAGGTGGAGGGCCAGGGGGCACATTGTTTGCTATACTGCAAGCCCAGGAAGAGATATGGACTTTGGGTAGCTTGCTGGGGTCAGGGGCCCCTATGTGGAGGGAGAGGGGGCACCCTGGAGCCTATACTGCAAGTTCAGGAAGAGAGGTGGACCCCTGGGTAGCTTGCAGGGGTCAGGGACCCTTAGGTGGAAGGCCAGGGGGAACCCTGGGGTCTATACTGCAAGTCGAGGAAGAGAAGTGGACCCCTGGGTAGCTTGCTGGGGTCAGGGGCCCCTAGGTGGAGAGAGAAGGGGCACCCAGGAGCCTATATTGCAAGTCCAGGAAGAGAGGTTGACACTGGGTAGCTTGCTGGGGTCAGGGGCCCCTAGGTGGAGTGCCACAGGGAACTCTGGGGCCTATACCTCAAGTCCAGGGACATCGGTGGACCCCTGGGTAGCTTGCTGGGGTCAGGGGCCCTTAGGTGGAGGGCCAGGGGGAACACTGGGGCCTATACCGCAAGTCGAGGGAGATCAGTGGACCCCTGGGTAGCTTGCTGGGGTCAGAGGCCTCTAGGTGGAGGGCCAGGGGGCACCCTGGAGCCTATACTGCATGTCCAGGAAGAAAGGTGGACCCCTGGGTAGCGTGCTGTGCTCAGAGGCCCCTAGGTGAAGGGCCAGGGGGCACCCTGGGGCCTATACTGCATGTCCAGCGAGATCGGTGGACGCCTGGGTAGCTTGCTGGTGTCAGAGGCCCCTAGGTGGAGGGCCAGGGGGCACCCTGAGGCCTATACTGCAAGTCCAGGGAGATAGGTGGACCCCTGGGTAGCTTGCTGGGGTCAGAGACCCCTAGGTGGAGGGCAAGGAGGCACCCTGGGGCCTACACTGCAAGTCCAGGGAGGGAGTTGGACCCCTGGGTAGCTTGCTGGGGTCTGAGACCCCTAAGTGGAGGGCAAGGGGGATCCTTGGGCCTACACTGCAAGTCCAGGGAGGGAAGTGGACCCCTGGGTAGCTTGCTGGGGTCTGAAGCCCCTAGGCTTATTGCCAGGGGGCACCCTGGGGCCTATACTGCAAGTCCAGGGACATCAGTGGAACCGTGGGTAGCTTGCTGGGCTCAGAGACCCCTAGGTGGAGGTTCAGGGAGCACCCTGGGGCCTATACTGCAAGTACAGGGAGAGAGGTGGAACCCTCTGTAGCTTGCTGGGGTCAAAGGCCCCTAGGTGGAGGGCCAGGGGGCACCCTGGGGCCTATACTGCAAGTCCAGGGAGATCGGTGGACTCCTGGGTAGCTTGCTGGGGTCAGAGACCCCTAGGTGGAGGGCGTAGGGGCACCCTGGGGCCTATACTGCAAGTCCAGGGACGTCGGTGGAACCCTGGGCAGCTTGCTGGGGTCAGTGGCCCTTGGGTGGAGGGCCAGGGGGCACCCTGGAGCCTATACTGCAAGTCCAAGGAGGGAGGTGGACCCTTGGGTAGCTTGCTGGGGTCTGAGGCCCCTAGGCTAAGGGCCAGGGGGCACCCTGGGGCCTATACTGCAAGTCCAGGGACATTGTTGGACCCCTGGATAGCTTGCTGGGGTCAGAGGCCCCTAGGTGGAGGGCCCAGGGGGCACCCTGGGGCCTATACTGCAAGTCCAGGGACATTGTTGGACCACTGGATAGCTTGCTGGGGTCAGAGGCCCCTAGGTGGAGGGCCAGGGGGCACCCTGAGGAATATACTGCAAGTCCAGGGAGATAGGTGGACCCCTGGGTAGCTTGCTGGGGTCAGAGACCCCTAGGTGGAGGGCAAGGATGCACCATGGGGCCTACACTGAGAGTCCAGGGAGGGAGTTGGACCCCTGGGAAGCTTTCTGGGTTCTGAGACCCCTAGGTGGAGGGCAAGGGGGATCCTGGGGCCTTTACTGCAAGTCCAGGGAGGGAAGTGGACCCCTGGGTAGCTTGCTGGGGTCAGAGGCCCCTAGGCTTATTGACAGGGGGCACCCTGGGGCCTATACTGCAAGTCCAGGGACATCGGTGGACCCCTGGGTAGCTTGCTGGGGTCAGAGACCCCTAGGTGGAGGTTCAGGTGGCACCCTGGGGCCTATACTGCAAGTCCAGGGAGTGAGGTGGAACCCTGGGTAGCTTGCTGGGGCCAAAGGCCCCTAGGTGAAAGGCTAAGGGGCACCCTGGGGCCTATACTGCAAGTACAGGGAGAGAGGTGGAACCCTTTGTAGCTTGCTGGGGTCAAAGGCCCCTAGGTGGAGGGCCAGGGGGCACCCTGGGGCCTAAAAAGCAAGTCCTGGGAGAGATGTGGACCCCTGGGTAGCTTGCTGGGGTCAGAGGCTTCTAGGTGGAGGGCCAGGGGGCACCCTGGGGCCTATACTGTAAGTCCAGGGAGTGAGGTGGACCCCTGGGTAGCTTGCTGGTGTCATAGGCTCCTAGGTGGAGGGCCAGGGGGCACCCTGGGGCCTATACTGTAAGTCCAGGGAGTGAGGTGGACCCCTGGGTAGCTTGCTGGTGTCATAGGCTCCTAGGTGGAGGGCCAGGGGGCACCTTGGGGCCTACACTGCAAGTCCAGGGAGGGATATGGACCCCTGGTCAGGTTGCTGGGGTCAGAGGCCCCTAGGTAGAGGGCCAGGGGGCACCCCGGGGCTTATACTGCAAGTCCAGGGAGTGAGGTGGACCCTTAAGTAGCTTGCTGGGGTCAGAGGTCCCGAGGTGGAGGGCCAGGGGGCACCCTGAGGCCTATACTGCAAATCCAGGGGCATTGGTGTACCCCTGGGTAGCTTGCTGAGGTCAGGGGCCCTTAGGTGGAGGGCCAGGGGGCACCCTGGAGCATATACTGCAAGTCCAGGGAGATCAGTGGACCCCTGTGTAGCTTGCTGGGGTCAGAGGCCCCTAGGTGGAGGGCCAGGGGGCACCCAGGGGCCTATACTGCAAGTCCAGGAAGAGAGGTGGAAACCTTGGTAGCTTGCTGGTATCAAAGGCCTCTAGTTGAAGGGCCAGGGGGCACCCTGGGGCCTATACTGCAATTCCAGGGAGATCAGTGGACTCCTGGGTAGCTTGCTGGGGTCAGAGACCCCTAGGTGGAGGGCGTAGGGGCACCCTGGGCCCTATATTGCAAGTCCAGGGACATCGGTGGAACCCTGGGCAGCTTGCTGGGGTCAGTAGCCCTTGGGCGGAGGGCCAGGGGGCACCCTGGAGCCTATACTGCAAGTCCAAGGAGGGAGGTGGACCCTTGGGTAGCTTGCTGGGGTCTGAGGCCCCTAGGCTAAGGGCCAGGGGGCACCCTGGGGCCTATACTGCAAGTCCAGGGACATTGTTGGACCCCTGGATAGCTTGCTGGGGTCAGAGGCCCCTAGGTGGAGGGCCCAGGGGGCACCCTGAGGCCTATACTGCAAGTCCAGGGAGATAGGTGGACCCCTGGGTAGCTTGCTGTGGTCAGAGACCCCTAGGTGGAGGGCAAGGAGGCACCCTGGGGCCTACACTGCAAGTCCAGGGAGGGAGTTGGACCCCTGGGTAGCTTTCTGGGTTCTGAGACCCCTAGGTGGAGGGCAAGGGGGATCCTGGGGCCTTTACTGCAAGTCCAGGGAGGGAAGTGGACCCCTGGGTAGCTTGCTGGGGTCAGAGGCCCCTAGGCTTATTGCCAGGGGGCACCCTGGGGCCTATACTGCAAGTCCAGGGACATCGGTGAAACCCTGGGTAGCTTGCTGGGGTCAGAGACCCCTAGGTGGAGGTTCAGGTGGCACCTTGGGGCCAATACTGCAAGTCCAGGGAGTGAGGTGGAACCCTGGGTAGCTTGCTGGGGCCAAAGGCCCCTAGGTGAAGGGCTAAGGGGCACCCTGGGGCCTATACTGCAAGTACAGGGAGAGAGGTGGAACCCTCTGTAGCTTGCTGGGGTCAAAGGCTCCTAGGTGGAGGGCAAAGGGGCACCCTGGGGCCTAAAAAGCAAGTCCAGGGAGAGATGTGGACCACTGGGTAGCTTGCTGGGGTCAGAGGCTCCTAGTTGGAGGGCCAGGGGGCACCCTGGGGCCTATACTGCAACTCCAGGGAGTTAATTGGACTCCTGGGTAGCTTGCTGGGGTCAGGGGCCCCTAGGTGGAGGGCCAGGGGGCACCCTGGGGCCTATACTGCAAGTCCAGGAAGAGAGTTGGACCCCTGGGTAGCTTGCTGGGGTCAGACACCCCTAGGTGGAGGGCCAGGGGGCACCCTGGGGCTTAAACTGCAGGTCCAGGGAGAGAGGTGAACCCCTAGGTAGCTTGCTGGGGTCAGAGACCCCTAGGTGGAGTGCAAGGGGGCATCGTGGGGCCTATACTGCAAGTCCAAGGAGAGAGGTGGTCCTCTGGGCAGCTTGCTGGGGTCAGAGGCCCCCAGGTGGGGGGCAGGGGCGCACCCTGGGGCCTATACTGCAAGTCCAGGGAGAGAGGTGGACCCCTGGGTAGCTTGCTGGGGTCAGGGGTCTCTAGGTGGAGGGCCAGGGGGCACCCTGTGGGCTAAACTGCAAGTCCAGGAAGAGAGGTGGACCCCTGGGTAGCTTGATGGGGTCAGAGGCCCCTAGGTGGAGGGCCAGGGGGCACCCTGGGGCCTATACTGCAAGTCCAGGGAGAGAGGTGGACCCCTGGGTAGCTTGCTGGGGTCAAAGGCCCCTAGGTGGAGGGCCAGAGGGCACCCTGGGATCTATACTGCAAGTCCTGGGAGGAGATGAACCCCTGGGTAGCTTGCTGGGGTCATGGGCCCCTAGGTGGAAGGCAAGGGGGCACCCTGGGGCCTGTACTGCAAGTCCAGGGAGGGAGGTGGACCCCTGGGTAGCTTGCTGGTGTCAGGGTCACCTAGGTGGAGGGCCAGGGGATACCCTGTGGGCTATACTGCAAGTCGAGAAAGAGAGAAAGAACCCTTGGTAGCTTGCTGGGGTGAGAGGCCCCTAGGTGGAGGGCCAGGGGGCACCCTGGGGCCTATACTGCAAGTCCAGGGAGAGAGGTTTACCCCTGGGTAGCTTGCTCGGGTCAAAGGCCCCTAGGTGGAAGGCCAGGGGGTACCCTGGGGCCTATACTGCAAGTCCAGGGAGAGAGTTGAACCCCTGGGTAGCTTGCTGGGGTCAGAGGCCACTAGGTGGAGTGCAAGGGGGAACCGTGGGGCCTATACTGCAAGTCCAGGGAGAGAGGTGGACCCCTGGGTAGATTGATGGGGTCATGGGCCCCTAGGTCGAGGGCCAGGGGCCACCCTGGGGCCTAAACTGCAAGTCCAGGGAGAGAGGTGGACCCCTGGGTAGCTTGCTGGGGTCAGAGGCTCCTAGGTGGAGGGCCAGGGGCACCCTGGGGCCTATTCTGCAAGTCCAGGGAGAGAGGTGGACCCCTGGGTAGCTTGCTGGGGTCAGAGGCCCCTAGGTGGAGGGACAGGGGGCATCTGGGGCCTATACTGCAAGTCCAGGGACATCGTTGGACCCCTGGGTAGCTTGCTGGGGTCATGGGCCCCTACATCGAGGGCCCGGGGCCACCGTGGGGCCTATACTGCAAGTTCAGGAAGAGAGATGAACCCCTGGGTAGCTTGCTAGGGTCAGAGGCTCCAAGGTGGAGGGCCAAGGGCCACCCTGGGGCCTATAATACAAAACCAGGGAGAGAGTTGGACCCCTGGGTGGCTTGCTGGGGTCAAAGGCCCCTAGGTGGAGGGTCAGGGGGCACCATGTGATCTATACTGCAAGTCCAGGGAGAGAGATGAACCCCTGGGTAGCTTTCTGGGGTCATGGGCCCCTAGTTGGAGGGCCAGGGGCAACCGTGGGGCCTATACTGCAAGTCCTGAAGAGAGATGAACCCCTGGGTAGCTTGCTGGGGTCAGAGGCCGCTAGGAGGAGGCCCCGGGGGCGCTTTGTTGCTTTACTGCAAGTCCAGGCAGAGAGGTGGCCCCCTGAGTAGCTTGCTGGGGTCAGTGGCTCCTAGGTGGAGGGCCAGGGGGCACCCTGGGGCCTATACTGCAAGTCCAAGGTGAGAGGTGGTCCTCTGGGTAGCTTGCTGGGGTCAGAGGCCCCCTGGTAAAGGGGCACCCTGGGGCCTATACTGCAAGTCCAGGGAGAGAGGTGGACCGTGGGTAGCTTGCTGGGGTAAGAGGCCCCTTGGTGGAGGGTCAAAGGGCACCCTGGGGCCTACACTGCAAGTCCAGGTAGAGAGGTGGACCCCTGGGTAGCTTGCTGGGGTAAGAGGCCCCTAGTTGGAGGGCCAGGGGGCTCCCTGGGGCCTATACTGCAAGTCAAGGGACATCGGTGGACCCCTGGGTAGCTTGTTGGGGTCAGAGGAGCCAAGGTAGAGGGCCAGGGGGCACCCTGGGGCCTATACTGCAAGTCCAGGGAGAGAGGTGGACCCCTGGGTAGCTTGCTGGGGTCAGAGGCCTCTAGGTGGAGGGCCAGGGTTTACACTGGGGCCTATATTGCTAGTCCCGGGAGAGAGGTGGACCCTTTTGTAGCTTTCTGGTTTCAGGTGCATTTAGGTGGAGGGCCAGGGGGGCACCCTGGGGCATATACTGCAAGTCCAGGAAGAGAGGTGGACCTTTGGGCAGCTTGCTGGGGTCAGAGGTCCCCATGTGGAGGGCAGGGGCACACCCTGGGGCCTATACTGCAAGTCCAGGAAGAGAGGTGGACCCCTGGGTAGCTTGATTGGGTCAGAGGCCCCTAGGTGGAGGGCCAGGGGGCAACCTGGGGCCTATACTGCAAGTCCAGGGAGAGAGGTGGACCCCTGGGTAGCTTGCTGGGGACATGGGCCCCTAGGTGGAGAGCCAGGAGCAACCGTGGGGCCTATACTGCAAGTCCAGGAAGTTAGGTGGAACCCTGGGGAGCTTGCTGGGGTCAGAGACCCCTAGGTGGAAGACCAGGGGGTACCCTGGGGCCTATACTGCAGGTCCAGGGAGAGAGGTGAACCCCTGGGTAGCTTGCTGGGGTCAGACACCCCTAGGTGGAGTGCAAGGGGGAACCGTGGGGCCTATACTGCAAGTCCAAAGTGAGAGGTGGTCCTCTGGGTAGCTTGCTGGGGTCAAAGGCCCCCAGGTGAAGGGCAAAGGCGCACCCTGGGGCCTATACTGCAAGTCCAGGAAGAGAGGTGGACCTCTGGGTAGCTTGCTGGGGTCAGAGGCACTTAGGTGGAGGGCCAGAGGGCACCATGGAGGCTTTACTGCAAGTCCAGAGAGAGAGGTGGACCCCTGGGTAGATTGCTGGGGTCATGGGCCCCTAGGTGAAGGGCCAGGGGCCACGCTGGGGCCATACTGCAAGTCCAGGGAGAGAGGTGGACCCCTGGGTAGCTTGCTGGGGTCTAAGGCCCCTAGGTGGAGGGCCAGGGAGCACCATGGGATCTATACTGCAAGTCCAGGGAGAGAGGTGGACCCTTGGGAAGCTTGCTGGGGTCAGAGACCCCAAGGTGGAAGGCAACGGGGCACCCTGTGGCCTGTACTGCAAGTCCAGGGAGGGAGGTGGACCCCTGGGTAGCTTGCTGGGGTCAGGGTCACCTAGGTGGAGGGCCAGGGGGCACCCTGATGGTAATATTACAAGTCCAGGAAGAGAGGTAGACCCCTGGGTAGCTTGCTGGAGTCAGGGGCCCCTAGGTGGAGGGCCAGGGGGCACCCTGGGGCCTATACTGCAAGTCCAAGAAGAGAGGTGGACCCCTGGGGAGCTTGCTGGGGTCAGAGACCCCTAGGTGGAGGGCCAGGGGGCACCCTGGGGCCTCTACTGCAGGTCCAGGGAGAGAGGTGAACCCCTGGGTAGCTTGCTGGGGTCAGACACCCCTAGGTGGAGTGCAAGGGGGCACCGTGGGGCCTAAACTGCAAGTCCAAGGTGAGAGGTGGTCCTCTTGGTAGCTTGCTGGGGTCAGAGACCCCTAGGTGGAGGGCCAACGGTCACCCTGGGGAATGTACTGCAAGTCCAGGGACTTTGGTGGACAACTGGGTAGCTTGCTTTGGTCAGAGGCCCTTAGATGGAGGGCCAGGGGGCACCCTGGGGCCTATACTGCAAGTCCAGGGAGAGAGGTGGACCCCTGGGTAGCTTGCTGGGGTCATGGGCCCCTACATCGAGGGCCCGGGGCCACCGTGGAGCCTATACTGCAAGTTCAGGAAGAGAGATGAACCCCTGGGTAGCTTGCTGGGGTCAGAGGCTCCTAGGTGGAGGGCCAAGGGCCACCCTGGGGCCTATACTGCAAAACCAGGGAGAGAGTTGGACCCCTGGGTAGCTTGCTGGGGTCAGGGGCCCCTAGGTGGAGGGCCAGGGGGCACCCTGTGATCTATACTGCAAGTCCAGAGAGAGAGATGAACCCCTGGGTAGCTTTCTGGGGTTGTGGGCCCCTAGTTGGAGGGCCAGGGGCAACCGTGGGGCCTATACTGCAAGTATTGAAGATAGATGAAACCCTGGGTAGCTTGCTGGGGTCAGAGGCCCCTAGGTGGAGGCCCCGGGGGCGCTCTGTTGCTTTACTGCAAGTCCAGGCAGAGAGGTGGCCCCCTGGGTAGCTTGCTGGGGTCAGTGGCTCCTAGGTGGAGGGCCAGGGGGCACCCTGGGGCCTATACTGCAAGTCCAAGGTGAGAGGTGGTCCTCTGGGTAGCTTGCTGGGGTCAGAGGCCCCCAGGTAAAGGGACAGGGGCACCCTGGGGCCTACACTGCAAGTCCAGGTAGAGAGGTGGACCCCTGGGTAGCTTGCTGGGGTCAGAGGCCACTAGTTGGAGGGCCAGGGGGCTCCCTGGGGCCTATACTGCAAGTCAAGGGACATCTGTGGACCCCTGGGTAGCTTGCTGGGGTCAGAGGCCTCTAGGTGGAGGGCCAGGGTTCACACTGGGGCCTATACTGCAAGTCCAATGAGAGAGGTGGACCCCTGGGTATCTTGCTGGGGTCAGAGGCCTCTAGGTGGAGGGCCAGGGTTCATACTGGGGCCTATATTGCTAGTCCAGGGAGAGAGGTGGACCCTTTTGTAGCTTTCTGGTTTCAGGGGCACTTAGGTGGAGGGCCAGGGGGGCACCCTGGGGCCAATACTGCAAGTCCAAGAAGAGAGGTGGACCCCTGGGTAGCTTGCTGTGGTCAGAGGCCCCTAGGTGGAGGGCCAGGGGGCACCCTGGGGCCTATACTGCAAGTCCAGGGAGAGAGGTGGATGCTTTTGTAGCTTGCTGGTGTCAGGGCCACTTAGGTTGAAGGCCAGGGAGCACCCTGGGGCCTATACTGCAAGTCCAGGAAGAGAGGTGGTCCCCTGGGTAGCTTGCTGGGGTCAGAGGCCCCTAGGTGGAGGGCCAATGGGCACCCTGGGGCCTACACTGCAAGTCCAGGAAGAGAGATGAACCCCTGGGTAGCTTTCTGGGGTTATGGGCCCCTAGTTGGAGGGCCAGGGGCAACCGTGGGGCCTATACTGCAAGTATTGAAGATAGATGAAACCCTGGGTAGCTTGCTGGGGTCAGAGGCCCCTAGGTGGAGGCCCCGGGGGCGCTCTGTTGCTTTACTGCAAGTCCAGGCAGAGAGGTGGCCCCCTGGGTAGCTTGCTGGGGTCAGTGGCTCCTAGGTGGAGGGCCAGGGGGCACCCTGGGGCCTATACTGCAAGTCCAAGGTGAGAGGTGGTCCTCTGGGTAGCTTGCTGGGGTCAGAGGCCCCCAGGTAAAGGGACAGGGGCACCCTGGGGCCTACACTGCAAGTCCAGGTAGAGAGGTGGACCCCTGGGTAGCTTGCTGGGGTCAGAGGCCACTAGTTGGAGCGCCAGGGGGCTCCCTGGGGCCTATACTGCAAGTCAAGGGACATCTGTGGACCCCTGGGTAGCTTGCTGGGGTCAGAGGCCTCTAGGTGGAGGGCCAGGGTTCACACTGGGGCCTATACTGCAAGTCCAATGAGAGAGGTGGACCCCTGGGTATCTTGCTGGGGTCAGAGGCCTCTAGGTGGAGGGCCAGGGTTCATACTGGGGCCTATATTGCTAGTCCAGGGAGAGAGGTGGACCCTTTTGTAGCTTTCTGGTTTCAGGGGCACTTAGGTGGAGGGCCAGGGGGGCACCCTGGGGCCAATACTGCAAGTCCAAGAAGAGAGGTGGACCCCTGGGTAGCTTGCTGTGGTCAGAGGCCCCTAGGTGGAGGGCCAGGGGGCACCCTGGGGCCTATACTGCAAGTCCAGGGAGAGAGGTGGATGCTTTTGTAGCTTGCTGGTGTCAGGGCCACTTAGGTTGAAGGCCAGGGAGCACCCTGGGGCCTATACTGCAAGTCCAGGAAGAGAGGTGGTCCCCTGGGTAGCTTGCTGGGGTCAGAGGCCCCTAGGTGGAGGGCCAATGGGCACCCTGGGGCCTACACTGCAAGTCCAGGAAGAGAGGTGGACCCCTAGGTAGCTTGATGGGGTCAGAGGCCCCTAGGTGGAGGGCCAGGGGGCACCCTGGGGCCTTTACTGCAAGTCCAGGGAGAGAGGTGGACCCCTGGGTAAATTGATGGGGTTATGGGGTCCTAGGTCGAGGGCCAGGGGCCACCGTGGGGCCTATACTGCAAGTCCAGGAAGATAGTTGAACCCCTGGGTAGCTTGCTGGGGTCAGAGGCCCCTAGGTGGAGGGCCAGGGGCCACCCTGGGGACTATACTGCAAGTCCAGGGAGAGAGGTGGACCCCTGGGTAGCTTGCTGAGGTCATGGGCCCTTAGGTGGAGAGCCAGGGGCAACCGTGGGGCCTATACTGCAAGTCCAGGAAGAGAGATGAACCCCTGGGTAGTTTGCTGGGGTCAGAGACCCCTAGGTGGAGTTCAAGGGGGCACCCTGGGGCCTGTACTGCAAGTCCAGGAAGAGAGGTGGACCCCTGGGTAGCTTGCTGGGGTCAGGGTCACCTAGGTGGAGGGCCAGGGGGCACCCTGTGGGCTATACTGCAAGTCGAGGAAGAGAGGTACACCCCTGGGTAGCTTGCTGGGGTCAGAGACCCCTAGGTGGAGGACCAGGGGGTACCTTGGGGCCTATACTGCATGTCCAGGGAGAGATATGAACCCCTGGGTAGCTTGCTAGGGTCAGAGGCCCCTAGGTGGAGGCCCCGGGGGCACTCTGGTGCTTCACTGCAAGTCCAGGAAGAGAGGTGACCCCCTGGGTAGCTTGCTGGGGTCAGAGGCTCCTAGGTGGAGGGCCAGGGGGCATCATGGGGCCTATACTGCAAGTCCAAGGTGAGAGTTGGACTCCTGGGTAGCTGGCTAGGGTCAGAGGCCCCTAGGTGAAGGGGTCAAGGGGCACCCTCGGGCTTACACTGCAAGTCCAGGTAGAAAGGTGGACCCCTGGGTTGCTTGCTGGGGTCAGATGCCCCTAGTTGGAGGGCCAGGGGGCACCCAGAGGCCTATACTGCAAGTCCAAGGTGAGAGGTGGTCCTCTGGGTAGCTTGCTGGGGTCAGAGGCCCCTAGGTAGAGGGCCAAAGGTCCCCCTGGGGAATGTACTGCAAGTCCAGGGACTTCGGTGGACTACTGGGTAGCTTGCTTGGGTCAGAGGCGCCTAGGTGGAGGGCCAAGGGGCACCCTGGGGCCTATACTGCAAGTCCAGGGAGAGAGGTGGACCCCTGGGTAGCTTGCTGGGGTCAGAGGCGCCTAGGTGAACGGCCAGGGGGCAACATGGGGCCTATTCTGAAAGTCCAGGGAGAGAGGTGGACCCCTGGGTAGCTTGCTGGGGTCAGAGACCCTAGGTGGAGGGCCAGGGGGCACCCTGGGGCCTATACTGCAAGTCCAGGGACTTCGGTGGACCCCTGGGTAGCTTGCTGGGGTCAGGGGCCCTTAGGTGGAGGGCCAGGGGCCACCGTTGGGCCTATACTGCAAGTCCAGGAAGAGAGATGAACCCCTGGGTAGCTTGCTGGGGTCATGGGCCTCTAGGTGGAGGGCCGTGGGCAACCGTGGGGCCTATACTGCAAGTCCAGAAGAGAGATGAACCCTGGGTAGCTTGCTGGGGTCAGAGGCCCCTAGGTGGAAGCCCCGGGGGCACTCTGTTGCTTTACTGCAAGTCCAGGCAGAGAGGTGGCCCCCTGGGTAGCTTGCTGGGGTCAAAGGCCCCTAGGTGGAGAGCCAGGGGCAACCGTGGGGCCTATACTGCAAGTCCAGGAAGAGAGATGAATCCTTGGGTAGTTTGCTGGGGTCAGAGGCCTCAGGAGGAGGGTCAGGGGGCACCCTGGGGCCTACACTGCAACTCCAGGGAGAGAGGGGGACCCCTGGGTAGCTTACTGGGGTCAGAGGCCCCTAGGTGGAGGGTCAAGGGGCACCTTGGGGCCTACACTGCATGTCCAGGTAGAGAGGTGGAACCCAGGGTAGCTTGCTGGGGTCAGAGACCCCTAGGTGGAGGGCAAGTGGGCACCCTGGGGCCTATACTGCAAGCCCAGGAAGAGATGTGGACCACTGGGTAGCTTGCTGGGGTCAAGGGCCCCTATGTGGAGTGAGAGGGGGCACCCTGGAGCCTATACTGCAAGTCCTGGAAGAGAGGTGGACCCCTGGGTAGCTTGCAGGGGTCAGGGGCGCCTAGGTGGAGGGCCAGGGGGCACCCCTGGGGCCTATACTGCAAGTCCCTGGACATCGGTAGACCCCTGGGTAGCTTGCTGGGGTTAGGGATCCTTAGGTGGAAGGCCAGAGGGCTCCCTGAGGTCTATACTGCAAGTCGAGGAAGAGAAGTGGACACCTGGGTAGCTTGCTGGGGTCTGGGACCCCAAGGTGGAGGGCCAGGTGGCACCCTGTGAGCTATACTGCAAGTCCGGGAAGAGACATTGACCCTGGGTGGCTTGCTGGGGTCAGGGGCCCATAGGTGGAGTGCCACGGGGAACTCTGGGGCCTATACCTCAAGTCCAGGGACATCGGTGGACCCCTGGGTAGCTTGCTGGGGTCAGAGGCTCCTAGGTGGAGGGCCAGGGGGAAACCTGGGGCCTATACTGCAAGTCCAGGGAGTAAGGTGGACTCCTGGCTAGCTTGCTGGGGTCAGAGACCCCTAGGTGGAGAGAGAGGGGGCACCCTGGAGCCTATACTGTAAGTCCAGGGCGAGAGTTGGACCCCTGGGTAGCTTGCTGGGGTCAGAGGCCCCTAGGTGGGGGGCCAAGGAGCACCCTGTGGGCTATACTGCAAGTCCAGGAAGAGAGGTTGACCCCTGGGTAGCTTGCTGAGGTCAGGGGCCCTTAGGTGGAGGGCCTGGGGCACCCTGGGCCTATACTGCAAGTAAAGGACATTGGTGGACCCTTGGGTAGCTTGTTTGGGTCAGAGGCGCCTTGGTGGAGGGCCAGGGGGCACCCTGGGGCCTATACTGCAAGTCCCTGGACATCGGTAGACCCCTGGGTAGCTTGCTGGGGTCAGAGGGCATAGGCTGAGGGCCAGGGGGCACCCTAGGGCCTATGCTTCAAGTCCAGGGACATCGGTGGACCTCTGGGTAGCTTGCTGGGGTCATAGACTCCTAGGTGGAAGGCCAGGGGGCACCCTGGGGCCTACTATGCAAGTCCTGGGAGAGAGGTGGACCCCTGGTTAGCTTGCTGGGGTCAGATGCCCCTAGGTGGAGGGCCCAGGGGGCACTCTGGGACCTATACTGCTAGTCCAGGGAGAAAGGTGGACCCCTCGTTAGCTTGCTGGGGTCAGAGGCCCCTAGGTGGAGGGCAGGGGGCACCCTGGGCGTATACTGCAAGTCCAGGAAGAGAGGTGGACCCCTGGGTAGCTTGCTGTGGTTAGAGGCCCCTAGGTTGAAAGCCAGGAGGTCGCCTGGGGCCTATACTGCAAGTCCAGGGAGAGAGGTGAACCCCTGGGTAGCTTACTGGGGTGAGAGGCCCCTAGGTGGAAGGCCAGGGGGCACCCTGGGGCATATAAGGCAAGTCCAGGGACAAAGGTGGACCCCTGTGTAGCTTGCTGGGGTCAGAGGCCCCTAGGTGGAGTTTCCAGGGGGCACCCTGGGGCCTATACTGCAAGCCCAGGGAGGGAGGTGGACCCCTGGGTAGATTGCTGGGGTCAGAGGCCCCTAGGTGGAGGGCCAGGTGGTCCCCTGGAGCCTATACTGCAAGTCAAGGGAGGGAGGTGGATCTCTGGGTAGCTTGTTGGGGTGAGGGGCCCCTAGGTGGAGGGCCAGGGGGCACATTGTGGACTATACTGCAAGCCCAGGAAGAGATATGGACCACTGGGTAGCTTGCTGGGGTCTGGGGCCGCTAGGTGGAGGGAGAGGGGGCACTCTGGAGCCTATACTGCAAGTCAAGGGAGAAAGAGAGGTGGACCCCTGGGTAGCTTACAGGGGTCAGGGGCCCCTGGGTGGAGGGCCACGGGGTACCCTGGGGCCTATACTTCAAGTCCAGGGAGGGAGGTGGACCCCTGGGTAGCTTGCTAGGGTCAGAGACCCCTAGGTGGAGGGCCAAGGAGCACCCTGGGGCTTATGCTGCAAGTCCAGGGACATCGGTGTACCCCTGGATAGCTTGCTGGGGTCAGGGGACCCTAGGTGGAGGGCCAGGTGGCACCCTGGGGCTATACTGCAAGTCCAGGAAGAGAGGTTGACCCCTGGGTAGCTTGCTGGGGTCAGGGGCCCCTAGGTGGAGTGCCACGGGGATCTCTGGGGCCTATACTGCAAGTCCAGGGACATCGGTGGACCCATGGGTAGCTTGCTGGGGTCAGGGGCCCTTAGGTGAAGGCCAGGGGGCACCCTGGGGCCTAAACTGCAAGTCCAGGGAGATCAGTGGACCCCTGGGTAGCTTGCTGGGGTCAGAGGCCCCTAGGTGGAGGGCCAGGGGGCACCTTGGGGCCTATACTGCAAGTCCAGGAAGAAAGGTGGACCCCTTGGTAGCTTGCTAGGGTCAGAGGCCCCTAGGTGAAGGGCGGGGGGGCACCCTGAGGCCTATACTGCAAGACCAAGGAGGGAAGTGGACCCCTGGGTAGCTTGCTGGGGTCAGAGGCCCCTAGGTGGCGGGCCAAGGAGCACCCTGTGGGCTATACTGCAAGTCCAGGAAGAGAGGTTGACCCCTGGGTAGCTTGCTGGGGTCAGAGGCCCCTAGGTGGCGGGCCAAGGAGCACCCTGTGGACTATACTGCAAGTCCAGGAAGATAGTTGAACCCCTGGGTAGCTTGCTGTGGTCAGAGACCCTTTGGTGGAGGGCAAAGGGGCACCCTGGGGCCTACACTGCAAGTCCAGGGACATCGGTGGACCCCTGGGTAGCTTGCTGGGGTCAGGGCCCCCTAGGTGGAGGGCCAGGGGGCACCCTGTGGGCTATACTGCAAGTCCAGGGAGAGAGGTGAACCCCTGGGTAGCTTGCTGGGGTGAGAGGCCCCTAGGTGGAGGGCCAGGGGGCACCCTGGGGCCTACACTGCAAGTCCAGGGAGAGAGGAGGACCCCTGGGTAGCTTGCTGGGGTAGTAGGCCCCTAGGTGGAGTGCCCAGGGGGCACCATGGGACCTATACTTCTAGTCCAGGGAGGGAGGTGGACCCCTCGGTAGCTTGCTGGGGTCAGAGGCCCCAAGGTGGAGGGACAAGTGGCACCCTGGGGCATATACTGCAAGTCCAGGGACATCGGTGGACCCCTGGGTAGCTTGCTGGGGTCAGAGGCTCCTAAGTGGAGGGCTGGGGGGCACCCTAGGGCCTATACTGCAAGTCCAGGGAGAGAGGTGGACCCCAGGGTTGCTTGCTGGCATCAGAGGCCCCTAAGTGGAGGGACAAGTGGCACCCTGGGGCATATACTGCAAGTCCAGGGACATCGGTGGACCCCTGGGTAGCTTGCTGGGGTCAGAGGCTCCTAAGTGGAGGGCTGGGGGGCACCTTAGGGCCTATACTGCAAGTCCATGGATGGAGGTGGACTCCTGGGTAGCTTGCTGGGGTCATAGAGTCCTAGGTGAAGGGCCAGGGGGCACCCAGGGGTCTACACTGCAAGTCCAGGGAGAGAGGTGGACCCCTGGGTAGCTTGCTGGGGTCAGAGGCCCCTATATGGAGGGCCAGGGGGCACCCTGGGGCCTACACTGCAAGTTCAGGGAGAGATTTAGAGGCCTGAGTAGCTTGTTGGGGTCAGGGGCCCCTAGGTGTAGGGCCAATGAGCACCCTGGGGCCTATACTGCAAGTCCAGGGAGGCAGGTGGACCCCTGGGTAGCTTGCTGTGGTCAGAGACCCTTAGGTGGAGTTCAAGTGGGCACTCTGGGGCCTACAATGAAAGTCCAGGGAGGGAGGTGGAAACCTGGGTAGCTTCCTGGGGAACGAGGCCCCTAGGTTAAGGGCCAACGGGCACCCTGGGGCCTATACTGCAAGTCCAGGGACAACAGTGGACCCCTCGGTAGCTTGCTGGCTTCAGAGGCGCCTAGGTGGAGGGCAAGGGAGCACCCTAGGGCCTATACTGCAAGTCCAGGAAGAGAAGAGGACCCCTGGGTAGCTTGCTGGGGTCAAAGGCCCCAGGTGGAGGGCCAAAGGGCACCCTGGGGCCTATACTGCAAGTCCAGGGACATCAATGGACCCCTGGTTAGCTTGCTGGGGTGAGAGGCCCCTAGGTGGAGGGCCAGGTGGCACCCTGTGGGCTATACTGCAAGTCCAGGAAGAGAGGTTGACCCCTGGGTAGCTTGCAGGGGTCATGGGCCCCTAGGTGGAAAGCCAGGGGGCACCCTGGAGCCTAAACTGCAAGTCTAGGGAGAGGGGTGGACCCCTACATAGCTTGCTCGGGTCAGGGCCCCTAGGTGGAGGGCCAGGGGGCACCCCGGGGTCTTTACTGATAGTCCAGGAACAGATGTGGACCCCTGCGTAGCTTGCTTCGGTCAGTGGCCCCATAGGCGGAGGGCCAGAGGGGGCACCCTGGGGCCTATACTGCAAGTCCAGGGAGAGAGGTGGACCCCTGGGTAGCTTGCTTGGGTTATAGGCCCCTAGGTGGAGGGCCAGGGGGCACCCTGGGGCCTACACTGCAAGTCCAGGGAGAGAGGTGGACCACCGGGAAGATTGCTGGGGTCAGGGGCTCTTAGGTGGGGGGTTAGGGGGCACCCTGGGGTCTATACTGCAAGTCCAGGAAGAGAGGTGGACCCCTGGTTAGCTTGCTGGGATCAGATATCCCTAGGTAGAGGGCAAGGGGGCACCCTGGGGAATGTACTGCAAGTCCAGGGACTTTGGTGGACCACTGGGTAGCTTGCTTGGGTAAGAGGCCCTTATATGGAGGGCCAGGGGGCACCCTGGGGCCTATACTGCAAGTCCAGGGACATCGGTGGACCCCTGGGCATCTTGCTGTTGTTAGAGGCCCCTAGGTGGAGGGCCAGGGGGCACCCTTGGGCCTATACTGCAAGTCCAGGGACAACAGTGGACCCCTCGGTAGCTTGCTGGCTTCAGAGGCGCCTAGGTGGAGGGCAAGGGAGCACCCTAGGGCCTATACTGCAAGTCCAGGAAGAGAAGAGGACCCCTGGGTAGCTTGCTGGGGTCAAAGGCCCCAGGTGGAGGGCCAAAGGGCACCCTGGGGTCTATACTGCAAGTCCCGGGACATCAATGGACCCCTGGTTAGCTTGCTGGGGTGAGAGGCCCCTAGGTGGAGGTCCAGGTGGCACCCTGTGGGCTATACTGCAAGTCTAGGAAGAGAGGTTGACCCCTAGGTAGCTTTCAGGGGTCATGGGCCCTTAGGCGGAGGGCCAGGGGGCACCCTGGGGCCTATACTGCAAGTCCGAGAAGAGAAGTGGATGCCTGGGTAGCTTGCTGGGGTCAGGGGCCCCTAGGTGGAGGGCCAGGGGGCACCCTGGGGTCTATACTGCAAGTCCAGGGAGGGAGGTGGACCCCTGGGTAGCTTGCTGGGGTCAGAGACCCCTAGGTGGAGGGCAAGGAGGTCCCCTGGGGCCTATAATGCAAGTCCAGGGAGAAAGGTGGACCCCTGGGTACGTTGCTGGGGTCAGAGGCCTCTAGGTGGAGGGTTGGGGGGCACCCTGGGGCCTATACTGCAAGTCCAGGAACAGAGGTGTACCCCTGGGTAGCTTGCTGGGGTCAGAGGCCCCTAGGTGAAGAGCTAACGGGCACCCTGGGGCCTATACTGCAAGTACAGGGAGAGAGAAGTACCCCTGGGTAGCTTGCTGGAGTCAAAGGCCCCTAGGTGGAGATCCAGGGGGCACCCTGGGGCCTAAAATGCAAGTCCTGAGAGAGAGGTGGACCCCTGGGTAGCTTACTGGGGTCTGAGGCTCCTAGGTGAAGGGACAGGAGGCACCCTGTGAGCTATACTGCAAGTCCAGGGAGTGAGGTGGACTCCTGGCTAGCTTGCTGGGGTCAGAGACCCCTAGGTGGAGAGAGAGGGGGCACCCTGGAGCCTATACTGCAAGTCCAGGGAGAGAGTTGGACCCCTGGGTAGCTTGCTGGGGTCAGAGGCCCCTAGGTGGCGGGCCAAGGAGCACCCTGTGGGCTATACTGCAAGTCCAGGAAGAGAGGTTGACCCCTGGGTAGCTTGCTGGGGTCAGGGGCCCCTAGGTGGAGTGCCACGGGGTACTCTGGGGCCTATACTGCATGTCCAGGGACATCGGTGGACTTCTGGGTAGCTTGCTGGGGTCAGGGGCCCTTAGGTGGAGGGCCTGGGGCACCCTGGGCCTATACTGCAAGTCCAAGGACATTGGTGGACCCTTGGGTAGCTTGTTTGGGTCAGAGGCGCCTTGGTGGAGGGCCAGGGGGCACCCTGGGGCCTATACTGCAAGTCCAGGGACATTGGTGGACCCTTGGGTAGCTTGCTGGGGTCAGAGGGCATAGGCTGAGGGCCAGGGGGCACCCTAGGGCCTATACTTCAAGTCCAGGGACATCGGTGGACACCTGGGTAGCTTGCTGGGGTCAGAGGCCCCTAGGTGGAGGGCTAGGGGGCACCCTGGGGCCTATACTGTAAGGACAGGGAGTGAGGTGGACCCCTGGGTAGCTTGCTGGGGTCATAGGCTCCTAGGTGGAAGGCCAGGGGGCACCCTGAGGCCTACATTGCAAGTCCTGGGAGAGAGGTGGACCCCTGGTTAGCTTGCTGGGGTCAGAGGCCCCTAGGTGGAGGGCCCAGGGGGCACTCTGGGACCTATACTGCTAGTCCAGGGAGAAAGGTGGACCCCTCGTTAGCTTGCTGGTGTCAGAGGCCCCTAGGTGGAGGGCAGGGGGCACCCTGGGCCTATACTGCAAGTCCAGGAAGAGAGGTGGACCCCTGGGTAGCTTGCTGTGGTTAGAGGCCCCTAGGTGGAGGGCCAGGGGGCACCCTGGGGCATATAAGGCAAGTCCAGGGATAACGGTGGACCCCTGTGTAACTTGCTGGGGTCAGAGGCCCCTAGGTGGAGTTTCCAGGGGGCACCCTGGGGCCTATACTGCAAGCCCAGGGAGGGAGGTGGACCCCTGGGTAGATTGCTGGGGTCAGAGGCCCCTAGGTGGAGGGCCAGGGGGTCCCCTGGAGCCTATACTGCAAGTCAAGGGAGGGAGGTGGATCTCTGGGTAGCTTGTTGGGGTGAGGGGCCCCTAGGTGGAGGGCCAGGGGGTACATTGTGGACTATACTGCAAGCCCAGGAAGAGATATGGACCACTGGGTAGCTTGCTGGGGTCTGGGGCCGCTAGGTGGAGGGAGAGGGGGCACTCTGGAGCCTATACTGCAAGTCAAGGGAGAAAGAGAGGTGGACCCCTGGGTAGCTTGCTGGGGTGAGAGGCCCCTAGGTGGAGGGCCAAGGAGAACCCTGGGGCTTATACTGCAAGTCCAGGGACATCGGTGGACCCCTGGATAGCTTGCTGGGGTCAGGGGACCCTAGGTGGAGGGCCAGGTGGAATTCTGTGGGCTATACTGCAAGTCCAGGAAGAGAGGTTGATCCCTGGGTAGCTTGCTGGGGTCAGGGGCCCCTAGGTGCAGGTCCAGGGGGCAACCTGAGGCCTATACTGCAAGTCCAGGAACAGAGGTGGGCCCCTGGGTAGCTTGCTGGGATCAGAGGATCCTAGGTGAAGGGCCAGTAGGTAACCTGGGGCCTATACTGCAAGTCTAGGGAGGGAGGTGGACCCCTGGGTAGCTTGCTGGGGTCAGAGGCCCCTAGGTGGAGGGCCAAGGGGCAACCTGGGGTCTATACTGCAAGTCCTTTGACATCGGTGGACCCCTGGTTAGCTTGCTGGGGTGAGAGGCCCCTAGGTGGAGGGCCAGGGGGCACCCTGGGGCCTATGCTGCAAGTTCAGGGAGGGAGGTGGACCCCTGGGTAGCTTGCTGCGGTCAGGGGCCCCTAGGTGGAGGGTCAGGGGGCACACTGTGGGCTATACTGCATTTCCAGGGAGGGATGTGGACCCCTTGGTAGGTTGCTGGGGTCAGAGGTCCCTAGATGGAGGGCCAAGGGTCACCCTGAGGCCTATACTGCAACTCCATGGAGGGATGTGGACCCCTGGGTAGGTTGCTGGGGTCAGAGGCCCCTAGATGGAGGGCCAAGGGTCACCCTGGGGCCTATACTGCAAGTCCAGGGACATCGGTGGGCGCCTGAGTAGCATAACGGGGTCAGAGGCCCCTAGGTGGAGGGCCAGGGGGTCCCCTGGGGCCTATACTGCAAGTCCAGGGAGAGAGGTGGACCCCTGGGTAGCTTGCTGGGGTCGGGGGCCCTTAGGTGGAGGGCCAGGGGGCACCCTGAAGCCTATACTGCAAGTCCAGGGAGTGAGGTGGACTTCTGGGTAGCTTGCTGGGGTCATAGGCTCCTAGGTGGAGGGCCAGGGGCACACTGGGGCCTACATTGCAAGTCCAGGGAGAGAGGTGGACCCCTGGGTAGCTTGCTGGGGTCAGGGGCCCCTAGGTGGAGGGCAAGGGGGCACCCTGGGGCATATACTGCAAGTCCAGGGAGTGAGGTGGACTCCTGGGTAGCTTGCTGTGGTCATAGGCTCTTAGAAGGAGGGCCAGGGGGCACCCTGGGGCTTAAATTGCAAGTCCAGGGAGAGAGGTGGACTCCTGGGTAGCTTGCTGGGGTCAGAAGCCCCTTGGTGGAGGGCCAGGGGGCACCCTGGGGCCTATACTGCAAGTCCATGGAGAGAGGTGGACCCCTGGGTAGCTCGCTGGGGTCAGAGGCACCTAGGTGGACAGCCACGGGGCACCCTGTGGCCTATACTGCAAGTCCAGGGAGAGATGTGGACCCCTGGGTAGCTTGCTGGGGTCAGAGACCCCTGGGTGGAGGGCCAGGGGGCACCCTGGGGCCTATACTGCAAGTCCAGGGACTTCGGTGGACCCCTGGGTAGCTTGCTGGGGTCAGGGGCCCTTAGGTGGAGGGCCAGGGGGCACCCTGGGGCCCATACTGCAAGTCCAGGAAGAGAAGTGGACCCCTGGGTAGCTTGCTGGGGTCAGGGGCCCCTAGATGGACGTCCAGGGGGCACCCTGGGGCCTATACTTCAAGTCCAGGAAGAGATGCGGAACCCTGGGACCCCAAGGACATCGATGGACCCCTCGGTAGCTTGCTGGGGTCAGGGCCCCTTAGGTGGAGAGCCAGGGGGCACCCTGGGGCCTATACTGCAAGTCTAGGAAGAGTGGTGGACAATTTGGTACCTTGCTGAGGTCAGGCGCCCCTAGGTGAAGGGCCGGGGGGCACCCTGAGGCCTATACTGCAAGCCCAGGGAGGGAGGTGGACCCCTGGGTAGCTTGCTGGGGTCAGGGGCCCTCTATATGGAGGGAGAAGGGGCACCCTGGGGCCTATACTGCAAGTCCAGGTAGAGAGGTGGACCCCTGGGTAGCTTGCTGGGGTGAGAGGCCCGTAGGTGGAGGGCCAGGGAACACCCTGGGGCCTATACTGCAAGTCCAGGGACATCATTGGACCCCTGGGTAGTTTGCTGGGGTAAGGGGCCCCTAGGTGGAGGGCCAGGGGAAACCCCGGGGACTACACTGCAAGTCCAGGGAGAGAGGAGGACCCCCGGGTAGCTTGCTGGCATCAGACACCCCTAGGTGGAGGGCAAGGGGGCACCCAGGGGCCTATACTGCAAGTCCAGGCAAGGAGGTGGACTACTGGGTAGCTTGCTGGGGTCAGAGGCCCCTAGGTGGAGGGCCAAGGATTTTCCTGGGGCCTATACTGCAAGTCCATGGACATCAGTGGACCCCAGGGTAGCTTGCTAGGGTCAGAGGCCTCTAGATGGAGGGCCAGGGGGTACCTTGGGGCCTATACTGCAAGTCCAGGGACATCGGTGGACCCCTGGGTAACTTGCTGGGGTCAGATGCGCCTAGGTGGAGGGCCAGGGGGCACCCTAGGGCCTATACTTCAAGTCCAGGGAGAGAGGTGGACTCGGGGGTGGCTTGCTGGGGTCAGAGACCCTTGGGTGGAGGGCCAGGGGGCACCCTGGGGCCTACACTGCAAGTCCAGGGAGGGAGGTGGACCACTGGGTTGCTTGCTGGGGTCAGAGGCCCCTAGGTGGAGGGCCAAGGATTTTCCTGGGGCCTATACTGCAAGTCCATGGACCTCGGTGGACCCCTGGGTAGCTTGCTGTGGTCAGGGGTCCTTAGGTGGAAGGCAAGGGCACACCCTGGGGCCTACACTGCAAGTCCAGGAAGAGAATGGACCCCTGTGTAGCTTGCTGGGGTCAGGGGCCCCTAGGTGGAGGGAGATGGAGCAACCTGGAGCCTATACAGCAAGTAAAGGAAGAGAATTGGACCCCTTGGTAGCTTGCTGGGGTCAGAGGCCCCCAGGTGGAGGGCCAATGGGCACCCTGGGGTCTATAATGCAAGTTCAGGGACAATCGTGGACCCCTGGTTAGCTTGCTGGGGTGAGAGGCCCCTAGGTGGAGGACCAGGGGTCACCCTGGGGCCTATACTGCAAGTCCAGGGAGGAAGTTGGACCACTTGGTAGCTTGCTGGGGTCAAGGGGCCCGTAGGTGGAGAGCCAGGGGGCACCCAGTGGGCTATACTGCAAGTCCAGGAAGAGAGGTGGAACCCTGGTTAGCTTGCTGGGGTTTAGGGGCCCCTAGGTGGAGGGCCAGGGGGCACCATGGGGTCTATACTGCAAGTTCAGGGACATCGGTGGACCCCTGGGTGGCTTGATGGGGTCTCTGGTCCCTAGGAGGAAGGCCCAGGGGGCACCCTGGGGCATATACTGCAAGTCTAGGGAGGGAGGTGGACCCCTGGGTAGCTTGCTGGTGTCTAAGGCCACTAGGTGCAGGGCCAACGGGCACCCTGGGACCTATACTGCATGTCCAGGGACATCGGTGGACCCCTGGGTAGCTTGCTGGGGTCAGAGGCCCCTAGGTGGAGGGCCACGGGGTCCCCCGGGGCCTATACTGCAAGGTGAAGGGCCAAGGGGGCACCCTGGGGCCTATAGTGCAAGTCCAAGGACATCGATGGACCCCTCGGTAGCTTGCTGGGGTCAGGGCCCCTTAGGTGGAGAGCCAGGGGGCACCCTGGGGCCTATACTGCAAGTCTAGGAAGAGAGGTGGACAACTTGGTAGCTTGCTGGGGTCAGGCGGCCCTAGGTGAAGGGCCGGGGGGCACCCTGAGGCCTATACTGCAAGCCCAGGGAGGGAGGTGGACCCCTGGGTAGCTTGCTGTGGTCAGGGGTCCTTAGGTGGAAGGCAAGGGCACACCCTGCGGCCTACACTGCAAGTCCAAGAAGAGAATTGGACCCCTGTGTAGCTTGCTGGGGTCAGGAGCCCCTAGGTGGAGGGAGAGGGGGCAACCTGGAGCCTATACAGCAAGTAAAGGAAGAGAATTGGACCCCTTGGTAGCTTGCTGGGGTCAGAGGCCCCCATGTGGAGGGCCAATGGGCACCCTGGGGTCTATAATGCAAGTCCGGGGACAATCGTGGACCCCTGGTTAGCTTGCTGGGGTGAGAGGCCCCTAGGTGGAGGACCAAGGGGCACCCTGGGGCCTATACTGCAAGTCCAGGGAGGAAGGTGAACCACTGGGTAGCTTGCTGGGGTCAAGGGGCCTGTAGGTGGAGGGCCAGGGGGCACCCAGTGGGCTATACTGCAAGTCCAGGAAGAGAGGTGGACCACTGGGTAGCTTGCTGGGGTCAGGGGCCCCTTGGTGGAGGACCAGGGGGCACCGTGGGGTCTATACTGCAAGTTCAGGGACATCGGTGGACCCCTGGGTAGCTTGCTGGGGTCAGGGGCCCCTAGGTGGAAGGCCAGGGGGCACCCTGGGGGCTATACGGCAAGTCCATGGAGATCGGTGGACCCCTGGGTAGCTTGATGGGGTCTGGGGTCCCTAGGAGGAAGGCCCAGGGGGCACCCTGGGGCATATACTGCAAGTCTAGGGAGGGAGGTGGACCCCTGGGTAGCTTGCTGGTGTCTAAGGCCACTAGGTGCAGGGCCAACGGGCACCCTGGGACCTATACTGCATGTCCAGGGACATCGGTGGACCCCTGGGTAGCTTGCTGGGGTCAGAGGCCCCTAGGTGGAGGGCCACGGGGTCCCCCGGGGCCTATACTGCAAGGTGAAGGGCCAAGGGGGCACCCTGGGGCCTATAGTGCAAGTCCAAGGACATCGATGGACCCCTCGGTAGCTTGCTGGGGTCAGGGCCCCTTAGGTGGAGAGCCAGGGGGCACCCTGGGGCCTATACTGCAAGTCTAGGAAGAGAGGTGGACAACTTGGTAGCTTGCTGGGGTCAGGGTCCCCAAGGTGGAGGGCCAAGGGGCACCCTGTGGGCTATACTGCAAGTCCAGGGAGAGAGGTGGACCCCAGGGTAGCTTGCTGGGTTCAGAGGCCTCTAGATGGAGGGCCAGGGGGTACCTTGGGGCCTGTACTGTAAGTCCAGGGACATCGGTGGACCCCTGGGTAACTTGCTGGGGTCAGATGCGCCTAGGTGGAGGGCCAGGGCGCACCCTAGGGCCTATACTTCAAGTCCAGGGAGAGAGGTGGACTCCTGCGTGGCTTGCTGGGGTCAGAGGCCCCTAGGTGGAGGGCCAGGGGGCACACTGGGGCCTATACAGCAAGTTCATTGACATCGGTGGACCAATGGTTAGCTTACTGGGGTGAGAGGCCCCTAGCTGGAGGGCCAGGGGGCACCCTGGGCCCTATACTGCAAGTCCAGGGAGGGAGGTGGACCCCTGGGTAGCTTGCTGGGGTCAGGGGCCCACTATGTGGAGGGAGAGGGGGCACCCTGGGGCTTATACTGCATGTCCAGGGACATCGGTGGACCCCTGGGTAGCTTGCTGGGGTCAGAGGCCCCAGGATGGAGGGCCAGGGGGCACCCTGTGGCCTATAAGGCAAGTCCAGGGACATCGGTGGACACCTGGGTAGCTTGCTGGGAACAGAGGCACCTAGGTGGAGGGCCAGGGGCACCCTGGAGCCTATATTGCAAGTCCAAGGAGAGAGGTGGACCCCTCGGTAGCTTGTTTGGGCCAGAGGCGCCTTGGTGGAGGGCCAGAGGCGCCTTGGTGGAGGGCCAGGGGGCACCCTGGGGCCTCTACTGAAAGTCCAGGGAGAGAGGTGGATCCCCGGTTAGCTTGCTGGGGTCAGGGGCTCTTAGGTGGAGGGCCTGGGGGCATCCTGGGGCCTATACTGCATGTCCAGGAAGAGAAGTGGACCCCTGGGTAGCTTGCTGGGGTCAGAGGCCCCAAAGTGGAGGGCCAAGGGGCACCCTGTGGTCTATACTGCAAGTCCAGGGACATCGGTGGAACCATGGTTAGCTTGCTGGGGTGAGAGGCCCCTAGGTGGAGGGCTAGGGGGCACCCTGGAGCCTATACTGCAAGTCCTGGGAGGGAGGTGGACCCCTGGGTAGCTTGCTGGGGTCAGTGGCCTCTAGGTGGAGGGCCAGGGGGCACCCCTGGGAATATACTGCAAGTCCAGGAAGAGAAGTGGACCCCTGGGTAGCTTGCTGGGGTCAGGGGCTCTTAGGTGGAGGGCCTGGGGGCATCCTGGGGCCTATACTGCATGTCCAGGAAGAGAAGTGGACCCCTGGGTAGCTTGCTGGGGTCAGAGGCCCCAAAGTGGAGGGCCAAGGGGCACCCTGTGGTCTATACTGCAAGTCCAGGGACATCGGTGGACCCCTGGGTAGCTTGCGTGGGTCTGACGCCCTTAGATGGAGGGCCAGGGGCACCCTGGGGCCTATACTGCAAGTCCAGGGAGGGATTTGGACTCCTGGGTAGCTTGCTGGGGTCATAGGCTCCTAGGTGGAGGGCCAGGGTGCACCCTGGGGCCTATACTGCAAATCCAGGGACATCGGTGGACCCCTGGGTAGCTTGCGTGGGTCTGACGCCCTTAGATGGAGGGCCAGGGGCACCCTGGGGCCTATACTGCAAGTCCAGGGACATCGGTGGACCCCTGGGTAGCTTGCTGGGGTCAGAGGCGCCTAGGTGGAGGACCAGGGGGCACCCTGGGGCCAATACCGCAAGTCCAGGGAGAGAGGTGGACCCCTGGGTAGCTTGCTGGGGTCAGAGGCCCCTAGTTGGAGGGCCCGGGTGCACCCTGGGGCCTATACTGCAAGTCCAGGGACATCGGTGGACCCCTGGGTAGCTTGCTGGGGTCAGAGGCCCCTAGGTGGAGGGCCAAGGGGCACCCTGGGGTCTATACTGCAAGTCCATTGACAGAGGTGGACCCCTGGTTAGCTTGCTGGGGTGAGAGGCCCCAAGGTGGAGGGCCTGGGGGCACCCTGGGGCCTATACTGCAAGTCCAGGGAGGGATTTGGACCCCTGGGTAGCTTGCTGGGGTCAGGGGCCCTCTATATGGAGAGAGAAGGGGCACCCTGGGGCCTATACTGCAAGTCCAGGTAGAGAGGTGGACCCCTGGGTAGCTTGCTGGGTTCAAGGGCCACTAGGTGGAGGGCCAGGGGGCACCCTGGGGCATATAGTGCAAGTCCAGGGAGAGAGGTGGACCCCTGGGTAGCTTGCTGGGGACAGAGGCCCCAAGGTAGAGGGCCAGGGGGCACCCTGGGGCATTTACTGCTAGTCCAGGGAGAGAGGTGGACCTCTGGGTAGCTTGCTGGGGTCAAGGGCCACTAGGTGGAGGGCCAGGGGGCACCCTGGGGCCTATACTGCAAGTCCAGGTAGAGAGGTGGACCCCTGGGTAGCTTGCTGGGTTCAAGGGCCACTAGGTGGAGGGCCAGGGGGCACCCTGGGGCCTATAGTGCAAGTCCAGGGAGTAAGGTGGACTCCTGGGTAGCTTGCTGGGGTCATAGGCTCCTAGGTGGAGGGCCAGGGTGCATCGGTGGACCCCTGGGTAGCTTGCTGGGGTTAGAGGCGCCTAGGTGGAGGACCAGGGGGCACCCTGTGGCCTATACTGCAAGTACAGGGAGAGAGGTGGACCCCTGGGTAGCTTGCTGGGGTCAGGGACCCCTGGGTGGAGGGCCAGGGGGCACCCTGGGGCCTTTACTGCAAGTCCAGGGACTTCGGTGGACCCCTGGTTAGCTTGCTGGGGTGAGAGGCCCGTAGGTGGAGGGCCAGGGGGCACTCTGGGGCCTATACTGCAAGTCCAGGGAGGGAAGTGGACCCCTGGGTAGCTTGCTGGGGTTAGGGGCCCTCTATGTGGAGGGAGAGGGGGCAACCTGGGGCCCATACTGCAAGTCCAGGTAGAGAGGTGGACCCCTGGGTAGCTTGTGGGTTCAGGGGCCCCTAGGTGGAGGGCCAGGGAGCACCCTGTGGGCTATACCGCAAGTCCAGGAAAAGAGGTTGACCTCTGGGTAGCCTGTTGGGGTCAAGGGCCCCTAGGTGGAGGGCCAGGGAGCACCCTGTGGGCTATACCGCAAGTCCAGGAAAAGAGGTTGACCTCTGGGTAGCCTGTTGGGGTCAAGGGCCCCTAGGTGGAGGGCCAGGGAGTCCCCTGGGGCCTATACTGAAAGTCCAGGGAGAGAAGTGTACCCCTGGGTAGCTTGCTGGGGTCAGAGGCCCCTACACGGAGGCCAGGGGGCACCCTGCGGTCAAAGGCTCCTAGGTGGAGGGCCAGGGTGCACCCTGGGGCCTACACTGCAAGTCCAGGGAGAGAGGTGGACCCCTGGGTAGCTTGCTGGGGTCAGAGACTCCTATATGGAGGGCAAGGGGGCACCCTGGGGATACACTGCAAGTCAAGGGAGATCGGTGGACCCCTGGGTAGCTTGCTGGGGTGAGAGGCCCCTAGATGGAGGGCTAGGGGGCATCCTGGGGCCTATATTTCAAGTCCAGGGACATGTGTGAACCCCTGGGCAGCTTGCTGGGGTCAGAGGCGCCTAGGTGGAGGGCCAGGGGACACCCTGGGGCTTATACTATACTGCAAGTCCAGGGAGACAGGTGGACCCCTGGGTAGCTTGCTGGGGTGAGAGGCCCCTAGGTGGAGGGCCAGGGGGCACCCTGGGGCCTATACTGCAAGTCCAGGTACATCGGTGGACCCCTGGGTATCTTGCAGGGGTCAGGGGCCTTTAGGTGGAGGGACAGGGGGCACCCTGGGGGCAATACTGCAAGTCAAGAAAGAGAAGTGGACCCCTGGGTAGCTTGCTGGGGTCAGGGGACTCTAGGTGGAAGCCAAGGGGGCACCCTGGGGTCTATACTGCAAGTCCAGGAAGAGATGTGGACCCCTGGGTAGCTTGCTGGGGTCAGGTTTCCCTAGATGGAGGGAGAGGGGGCACCCTGGGGCCTATACTGCATGTCCAGGGACATCGGTGGACCCCTGGGTAGCTTGCTGGGGTCAGAGGCCCCTAGGTGGAGGGCCAGGGGGTCCCCCGGGGCCTATACTGCAAGGTGAAGGGCCAAGGGGGCACCCTGGGGCCTATAGTGCAAGTCCAAGGACATCGAAGGACCCCTTGGTAGCTTGCTGGGGTCAGGGCCCCTAGGTGGAGGGCCAGGGGGCACCCTGGGGCCTATACTGCAAGTCTAGGAAGAGAGGTGGACAACTGGGTAGCTTGCTGGGGTCAGGCGCCTCTAGGTGAAGGGCCGGGGGGCACCCTGAGGCCTATACTGCAAGCCCAGGGAGGGAGGTGGACCCCTGGGTAGCTTGCTGGGGTCATGGGCTCCTAGCTGGAGAGCCAGGGGGCACACTGGGGACTACATTGCAAGTCCAGGGAGAGAGGTGGACCCCTGGGTAGCTTGCTGGAGTCATAGGCCCCTAGATGATGGGCCAGGGGGCACCCTGGGGCCTACATTGCAAGTCCAGGGAGAGAGGTGGACTCCTGGGTAGCTTGCTGGGGTCAGAGGCCCCTAGGTGGAGGGCCAGGGGGCACCATGGGGCCTATACTGCAAGTCCAGGGAGAGAGGTGGACCCCTGGGTAGCTTGCTGGGGTCAGAGTCACCTAGGTGGAGGGCCAGGGGGCACCCTGTGGCCTATACTGCAAGTCCAGGGAGAGATGTGGACCCCTGGGTAGCTTGCTGGGGTTAGAGACCCCTGTGTGGAGGGCCAGGGGGCACCCTGGGGCCTATACTGCAAGTCCAGGCACTTCGGTGGACCCCTGGGTAGCTTGCTGGGGTCAAGGGCCCTTAGGTGGAGGGCCAGGGGGCACCCTGGGGCCTATACTGCAAGTCCAGGAAGAGAAGTGGACCCCTGGGTAGTTTGCTGGGGTCAGGGCCCTTAGGTGGAGGGCCAGGGGACACCCTGGGGCCTATACTGCAAGTCCAGGAAGAGATGTGGAACCATGGGTAGCTTGCTGGGGTCAGGGGCCCCTAGGTGGAGGGCCAGGGGGCACCCTAGGGCCTGTACTGCAAGTCCAATGAGGGAGGTGGACCCCACGGTAGCTTGCTGGGGTCAGAGACCCCTAGGTGGAGGGCAAGGGGCCACCCTGGGGCCTATACTGCAAGTCTAGGAAGAGAGGTGGACAACTGGGTAGCTTGCTGGTGTCAGGCGCCCCTAGGTGAAGGGCTGGGGGGCATGCTGAGGCCTATACTGCAAGCCCAGGGAGGGAGGTGGACCCCTGGGTAGCTTGCTGGGGTCAGGCTCCCCAAGGTGGAGGGCCAGGGGGCACCCTGTGGGCTATACTGCAAGTCCAGGAAGAGAGGTGGACCCCAGGGTAGCTTTCTTTGGTCAGGGGCCCCTAGGTGCAGGGCCAGGGGGCACCCTGGGCCTATACTGCAAGTCCAGGAAGAGAGGTTAACCCCTAGGTAGTTTCCTGGGGTCAAAGGCCCCTAGGTGGAGAGCCAGGCGGTCCCCTGGGGCCTATACTGCAAGTCCAGGGAGAGAGGTGAACCCCTGGGTAGCTTGCTGGGTTAGGGCCCCCTAAGTGGAGGGACAGGGAGCACCCTGGGGCCTATACTGCAAGTCCAGGAAGAGAGGTGGACCCCTGGGTAGCTTGCTGGCGACAGAGGCCCCTAAGTGAAGGGCCAGGGGGCACCCTGGGGCCTATACAGCAAGTCCAGGGAGATTGGTGGACCCCTGAGTAGATTTCTGTGGTCAGGGGCCAATAGGTGGTGGGGAAGGGGGTCCCCTGGGGCTTATACTGCAAGTCCAGGAAGAGAGGTGGACCCCTGGGTAGCTTGCTGGCGACAGAGGCCCCTAGGTGAAGGGCCAGAGTGCACCCTGGGGCCTACACTGCAAGTCCAGGGAGAGAGGTGGACCCCTGGGTAGCTTGCTAGGGTCAGATAACCCTAGGTGGAGTGCAAGGGGGCAACCTATTGCCTACACTGCAAGTCCAGGGGGGAGGTAGACCCCTGGGTAGCTTGCTGGGGTCAGAGGCCCCTAGGTGGAGGGCCAGGGGGAACCCTGGGGCCTATACTGCAAGTCAAGGGACATCGGTGGACCCCTGTGTAGCTTGCTGGGGTCAGGGGCCCTTAGGTGGAGGTTCAAGGGTTTTCCTGGGGCCTATAATGCAAGTCCAGAGACATCGCTGGACCCCTGGGTAGCTTGCTGGGGTCAGAGGCCCCTAGGTGGAGGGCAAGGGGGCACCCTGGGGCCTATACTGCAAGTCAAGGGACATCGGTGGACCACTGGGTAGCTTGCTGGGGTAAGAGGCCCCAAGATGGAGGTTCAAGGGTTTTCCTGGGGCCTATAATGCAAGTCCAGAGACATCGCTGGACCCCTGGGTAGCTTGCTGGGGTCAGAGGCGCCTAGGTGGAGGGCCAGGGGGCCTCCCTGCAAGGGGGCCACCCTGGGGCCTCTACTGCAAGTCCAGGGACAGAGGTGGACCCCTGGGTAGCTTGCTGGGGTAAGAGACCCCTAGGTGGAGGGCAAGGGGACACCCTGGGGCCTACACTGCAAGTCCAGGGATAGAGGTGGACCCCTGGGTAGCTTGCTGGGGTCAGAGGCCCCTATGTGAAGGGCCAAGGGGCACCCTGTGGCCTATAGTCAAGTCCAGGGACATCGGTGGGCCCCTGGGTAGCTTGCTGGGGACAGAGGCGTCTAGGTGGAGGGCCAGGGTGCAACCTGGGGCATTTACTGCAAGTCCAGGGATAGAGGTGGACTCCTGGGTAGCTTGCTTGGGTCAGAGGCCCCTAGAAGGAGGGCCAGGGGTCACCCTGGGGAAATGTCCAGGTACATCGGTGGACCCCTGGGTATTTTGCTGGGGTCAGGGGCCCTTAGGTGGAGGGCTAGGGGGCACCCTGGGTCCTAATCTGCAAGTCAAGGAAGAGAAGTAGACCACTGGGTAACTTGCTGGGGTCAGGGGCCTCTAGGTGGAGGGCCAGGGGGCACCCTGGGGCCTATACTGCAAGTCCAAGGTGAGAGGTGGTCCTCTGGGTAGCTTGCTGGGGTCAGAGGCCTCTAGATAGAGGGCCAGGGGGCACCTTGGGGCCTATACTGCAAGTCCAGGGACATCGGTGGACCCCTGGGTAGCTTGCTGGGGTCAGATGCGCCTAGGTGGAGGGCCAGGGGACACAGTAGGGCCTATACTGCAAGTCCAGGGAGAGAGGTGGACTCCTGGGTGGCTTGCTGGGGTCAGAGGCCCCTAGGTGGAGGGCCAGGGGGCTCACTGGGGCCTATACTGCAAGTCCATTGACATCGGTGGACCCCTGGTTAGCTTGCTGGGGTGAGAGGCCACTAGGTGGAGGGCCAGGGGGCGCCCTGGGGCCTATACTGCAAGTTCAGGGAGGGAGGTGGACCCTGTGTAGCTTGCCGGGGTCAGGGGCCCTCTATGTGGAGGGAGAAGGGGCACCCTGGGGCCTATACTGCAAGTCCAGGTAGAGAGGTGGACCCCTGGGTAGCTTGCTGGTTTCAGGGGCCCCTAGGTGAAGGGCCAGGGGGCACCCTGGGGCCTATTCTGCAAGTCCAAGGAGGGAGGTGGACCGCTGGGTAGCTTGCTGGGTTCAGGGGCCCCTCGGTGGAAGGCCAGGGAAAACATTGTGGGCTATACTGCATGTCCAGGAAAAGAGGTTGACCTCTGGGTAGCTTGCTGGGGTCAGAGGCCCCTAGGTGAAGGGCCAAGGGGCACCCTGGGGAATTTTCTGCAAGTCCAGGGACATCGGTGGACCCCTGGGTAGCTTGCTGGGGTCAGAGGCCTCTAGATAGAGGGCCAGGGGGCACCTTGGGGCCTATACTGCAAGTCCAGGGAGATCGGTGGACCCCTGGGTAGCTTGCTGGGGTCAGATGCGCCTAAGTAGAGGTCCAGGGGGCACCGTAGGGCCTATACTGCAAGTCCAGGGAGAGAGGTGGACTCCTGGGTGGATTGCTGGGGTCAGAGGCCCCTAGGTGGAGGGCCAGGGGGCTCACTGGGGCCTATACTGCAAGTAAAGGGAGGGAGGTGGACCCCTGTGTAGCTTGCTGGGGTCAGGGGCCCTCTATGTGGAGGGAGAAGGGGCACCCTGGGGCCTATACTGCAAGTCCAGGAAGAGAGGTGGACCCCTGGGTAGCTTGCTGGGGTCAGGGGCTCCTAGGTGGAGGGCCAGGGGGCACCCTAAGGCCTATACTGCAAGTCCTGTAACAGAGGTGGACCCCTGGGTAGCTTGCTGGGGTCAGAGGCCACTAGGTGGAGGGCCAACTGGCACCCTGGGACCTATACTGCAAATCCAGCGAGATCGGTGGACCCCTGGGTAGCTTGATGGGGTCAGAGGCCCCTAGGTGGAAGGCCCAGGGGGAACCCTGGGGCCTATACTGCAAGTCTGTGGAAGGATGTGGACCCCTGGGTAGCTTGCTGGGGTAAGAGGCCACTAGGTGGAGGGCCAACTGGCACCCTGGGACCTATACTGCAAGTCCAGGGACATCGATGGACCCCTGGGTGGCTTGCTGGGGTCAGAGGCCCCTAGGAGGACAGCCAGGGGGTCCTTTGGGGCCTATAATGCAAGTCTAGGAAGAGAGGTGGACAACTGGGTAGCTTGCTGGGGTCAAGCGCCCCTAGGTGAAGGGCCGTTTGGCACCCTGAGGCCTATACTGCAAGCCCAGGGAGGGAGGTGGATCCCTGGGTAGCTTGCTGGGGTCAGGGTCCCCAAGGTGGAGGGCCAGGGGGCACCCTGTGGGCTATACTGCAAGTCCAGGAAGAGAGGAGGACCCCAGGGTAGCTTCCTGGGGTCAGGGGCCCCTAAGTGGAGGGCCAGATGGAACCCTGTGGGCTATACTGCAAGTCCAGGAAGAGAGGTTGACCCCAGGGTAGCTTGCTGGGGTCTGGGGCCCCTGGGTGGAGGGCCAGGGGGCACCCTGAGGCCTATACTGCACGTCCAGGAAGAGTGGTGGACCCCTGGGTAGCTTGCTGGGGTCAGAGGCCCTTAGGTGAAGGGCCAGGGGTCACCCTGGGGCCTATACTGCAAGTCCAGGGAGATAGGTTGACCCCTGGGTAGCTTGCTGGGATCAGGGTCCCTAAGGTGGAGGGCCAGGGGTTCACCCTGTTGGCTATACGGCAAGTCCAGGGAGAGAGGTGGACCCCTGGGTAGCTTGCTGAGGTCAGGGGGGCCCTAGGTGGAGGGCCAGGGGGAACCCCTGGGCCTATACTGCAAGTCCAGGAAGAGAAGTGGACCCCTGGGGAGTTGCTGGGGTCAGGGGCCCTTAGGTGGAGGGCCAGGGGGCACCCTGGGGCCTATACTGCAAGTCCACGAAGAGAGGAGGACCCCTGGGTAGCTTGCTGGGGTCAGAGGCAAATAGGTGAAGGGCCTGGGGGCACACTCGAGCCTATACTGCAAGTCCAGGGAGATCAGTGGACCCCTGGGTAGCTTGCTGGGGTGAGAGGCCCCTAGATGGAGGGCCAGTGGGCATCCTGGGGCCTATATTGCAAGTCCATGGACATCTTTGGACCCCTGGGTAGCTTGCTTGGGTCAGAGGCCCCTAGGTGGAGGGCCAGGGGGCACCCTGGGGCCTTTACTGCAAGTCCACGGAGGGAGGTGGACCCCTGGAAAGCTTGCTGAGGTCAGGGGGGCCCTAGGTGGAGGGCCAGGGGGAACCCCTGGGCCTATACTGCAAGTCCAGGAAGAGAAGTGGACCCCTGGGGAGCTTGCTGGGGTCAGGGGCCCCTAGGTGGAGGGCCAAGGGGCAACCTGGGGCCTATACTGCAAGTCCACGAAGAGAGGAGGACCCCTGGGTAGCTTGCTGGGGTCAGAGGCAAATAGGTGAAGGGCCTGGGGGCACCCTCGAGCCTATACTGCAAGTCCAGGGAGATCAGTGGACCCCTGGGTAGCTTGCTGGGGTGAGAGGCCCCTAGATGGAGGGCCAGGGGGCATCCTGGGGCCTATATTGCAAGTCCATGGACATATGTGGACCCCTGGGTAGCTTGCTTGGGTCAGAGGCCCCTAGGTGGAGGGCCAGGGGGCACCCTGGGGCCTTTACTGCAAGTCCAGGGAGGGAGGTGGACCCCTGGAAAGCTTGCTGAGGTCAGGGGGGCCCTAGGTGGAGGGCCAGGGGGAACCCCTGGGCCTATACTGCAAGTCCAGGAAGAGAAGTGGACCCCTGGGGAGCTTGCTGGGGTCAGGGGCCCCTAGGTGGAGGGCCAAGGGGCAACCTGGGGCCTATACTGCAAGTCCACGAAGAGAGGAGGACCCCTGGGTAGCTTGCTGGGGTCAGAGGCAAATAGGTGAAGGGCCTGGGGGCACCCTCGAGCCTATACTGCAAGTCCAGGGAGATCAGTGGACCCCTGGGTAGCTTGCTGGGGTGAGAGGCCCCTAGATGGAGGGCCAGGGGGCATCCTGGGGCCTATATTGCAAGTCCATGGACATATGTGGACCCCTGGGTAGCTTGCTTGGGTCAGAGGCCCCTAGGTGGAGGGCCAGGGGGCACCCTGGGGCCTATAGTGCAAGTCCAGGAAGAGAAGTGGACCCCTGGGTAGCTTGCTGGGGTCCGGGGCCCTTAGGTGGAGGGACAGGGGCACCCTGGGGCTATACTACAAGTCAAGAAAGAAAAGTGGACCCCTGGGTAGCTTGCTGGGGTCAGGGGACACTAGGTGGAGGCCCAGGGCCCTGAGAAAGTCAAGAAAGAGATGTGGACCCCTGGGTAGCTTGCTGGGGTCAGGGCCCCTAGTTGGAGGGAGAAGGGGCACCCTGGGGCCTATACTGCAAGTCCAGGGACATCGGTGGACCCCTGGGTAGCTTGCTGGGGTCAGAGGCGCCTAGGTGGAGGACCAGGGGGCACCCTGGGGCCTATACTGCAAGTCCAGGGAGAGAGGTGGACCCCTGGGTAGCTTGCTGGGGTCAAAGGCCCCTAAGTGGAGGGCCAAGGGGAACCCTGGGGAATATACTGCAAGTCCAGGGACATCGGTGGACCCCTGGGTAGCTTGCTGGGGTCAGAGGCCCCTAGGTGGAGGGCCAGGGGGAACCCTGGGGCCTATACTGCAAGTCAAGGGACATCTGTGGACCCCTGTGTAGCTTGCTGGGTTCAAGGGCCCTTAGGTGGAGGAACAGGGGGCACCCTGGGGGCTATACTGCAAGTCAAGAAAGAGGAGTGGACCCCTGGGTTGCTTGCTGGGGTCAGGGGACTATAGGTGGAGGTCCAGGGGGCACCCTGGGGCCTATACTGCAAGTCCAGTAAGAGATGTGGACCCCTGGGTAGCTTGCTGGGGTCAGAGGCCCCTAGGTGGAGGGCAAGGGGGCACCCTGGGGCCTATACTGCAAGTCAAGGGACATAGGTGGACCACTGGGTAGCTTGCTGGGGTAAGAGGCCCCAAGATGGAGGTTCAGGGGTTTTCCTGGAGCCTATAATGCAAGTCCAGAGACATCGCTGGACCCCTGGGTAGCTTGCTGGGGTCAGAGGCGCCTAGGTGGAGGGACAGGGGGCCTCCCTGCAAGGGGGCCACCCTGGGGCCTCTACTGCAAGTCCAGGGACAGAGGTGGACCCCTGGGTAGCTTGCTGGGGTCAGAGACCCCTAGGTGGAGAGCAAGGGGACACCCTGGGGCCTACACTGCAAGTAAAGGAAGAGAAGTAGACCCCTGGGTAGCTTGCTGGGGTCAGGGGCCTCTAGGTGGAGGGCCAGGGGGCACCCTGGGGAATATACTGCAAGTCCAGGGACATCGGTGGACCCCTGGGTAGCTTGCTGGGGTCAGAGGCCTCTAGATAGAGGGCCAGGGGGCACCTTGGGGCCTATACTGCAAGTCCAGGGACATCGGTGGACCCCTGGGTTGCTTGCTGGGGTCAGATGCGCCTAGGTGGAGGGCCAGGGGGCACCGTAGGGCCTATACTGCAAGTCCAGGGAGAGAGGTGGACTCCTGGGTGGCTTGCTGGGGTCAGAGGCCCCTAGGTGGAGGGCCAGGGGGCTCACTGGGGCCTATACTGCAAGTCCATTGACATCGGTGGACCCCTGGTTATCTTGCTGGGGTGAGAGGCCCCTAGGTGGAGGGCCAGGGGGCGCCCTGGGGCCTATACTGCAAGTCCAGGGAGGGAGGTGGACCCCTGTGTAGCTTGCTGGGGTCAGGGGCCCTCTATGTGGAGGGAGAAGGGGCACCCTGGGGCCTTTACTGCAAGTCCAGGTAGAGAGGTGGACCCCTGGGTAGCTTGCTGGTTTCAGGGGCCCCTAGGTGAAGGGCCAAGGGTCACCCTGGGGCCTATTCTGCAAGTCCAAGGAGGGAGGTGGACCGCTGGGTAGCTTGCTGGGTTCAGGGGCCCCTCGGTGGAGGGCCAGGGAAGACCCTGTGGGCTATACTGCATGTCCAGGAAAAGAGGTTGACCTCTGGGTAGCTTGCTGGGGTCAGAGGCCCCTAGGTGAAGGGCCAAGGGGCACCCTGTGGCCTATAGTCAAGTCCAGGGACATCGGTGGACCCCTGGGTAGCTTGCTGGGGACAGAGGCGTCTAGGTGGAGGGCCAGGGGGCAACCTGGGGCATATACTGCAAGTCCAAGGAGGGAACTGGACTCCTGGGTAGCTTGCTGGGGTCAGAGGCCCCTAGAAGGAGGGCCAGGGGTCACCCTGGGGGAATGTCCAGGTACATCGGTGGACCCCTGGGTATTTTGCTGGGATCAGGGGCCCTTAGGTGGAGGGCCAGGGGGCACCCTGGGGCCTAATCTGCAAGTCAAGGAAGAGAAGTAGACCCCTGGGTAGTTTGCTGGGGTCAGGGGCCTCTAGGTGGAGGGCCAGGGGGCACCCTGGGGAATATACTGCAAGTCCAGGGACATCAGTGGACCCCTGGGTAGCTTTCTGGGGTCAGAGGCCTATAGATAGAGGGCCAGGGGGCACCTTGGGGCCTATACTGCAAGTCCAGGGACATCAGTGGACCCCTGGGTAGCTTGCTGGGGTCAGATGCGCCTAGGTGGAGGGTCAGGGGGCACCGTAGGGCCTATACTGCAAGTCCAGGGAGAAAGGTGGACTACTGGGTGGATTGCTGGGGTCAGAGGCCCCTAGGTGGAGGGCCAGGGGGCTCACTGGGGCCTATACTGCAAGTAAAGGGAGGGAGGTGGACCCCTGTGTAGCTTGCTGGGGTCAGGGGCCCTCTATGTGGAGGGAGAGGGGGCAGCCTGGGGCCTATACTGCAAGTCCAGGTAGAGAGGTGGACCCCTGGGTAGCTTGCTGGTTTCAGGGGCCCCTAGGTGAACGGCAAGGGGGCACCCTGGGGCCTATTCTGCAAGTCCAGGGAGGGAGGTGGACCGCTGGGTAGCTTGCTGGATTCAGGGGCCCCTCGGTGGAGGGCCAGGGAAGACCCTGTGGGCTATACTGCATGTCCAGGAAAAGAGGTTGACCTCTGGGTAGCTTGCTGGGGTCAGGGGCTCGTAGGTAGAGGGCCCGGGGGCACCCTGGGGCCTACACTGCAAGTCCAGGGAGAGAGGTGGACCCCTGGGTAGCTTGCAGGGGTCAGAGACTCCTATATGGAGGACAAGGGCAAGTCCCGGGAGGAAGGTGGACCCCTGGGTAGCTTGCTGGGGTCAGGGGCCCCTAGTTGGAGGGCCAGGGGGAACCCTGTGGGCTATACTGCAAGTCCAGGGAGGGAGGTGGACCCCTGGGTAGCTTGCTGGGGTCAGGGGCCCCTAGGTGGAGGGAGAGGGGGCACCCTGGGGCCTACACTGCAAGTCCAGGAAGAGAGGTGGACCCCTGGGTAGCTTGCTTTGGTCAGGGGCCCCTAGGTGGAGGGGCAGGGGGCACCCTGGGCCTATACTGCAAGTCCAGGAAGAGAGGTGGACCCCTGGGTAGCTTGCTGGGGTGAGAGGACCCTAGGTGGAGGGCCAAGGATCACCCTGGGGCCTATACTGCAAGTCCAGGGATATCGGTGGATGCCCGGCTAGCTTGCTGGGGTGAGAGGCCCCTAGGTGGAGGGCCAGGGGGCACCCTGGGGCCTATAATGCAAGTCCAGGGAGATCTGTGGACCCTTGGGTAGCTTGCTGGGGTCAGAGGCCCCTAAATGGAGGGCCAGGGGGGAACCCTGGGGCCTATAATGCAAGTCCAAAAAGAAAAGTGGACCCCTGTGTAGCTTGCTGGGGTCAGGGGCCCCTAGGTGGAGGGAGAGGGGGCACCCTGGGGCCTATACTGCAAGTCCAGGAAGAGAGGTGGACCCCTGGTTAGCTTGCTGGGGTCAGGGGCCCCTATGTGGAGGGCCAGATGGAACCCTGTGGGCTATACTGCAAGTGCAGGAAGAGATGTTGACCCCTGGGTAGCTTGCTGGGGTCAGGGGCCCCAAGGTGGAGGGCCAGGGAGCACCCTGAGGCCTATACTGCAAGTCCTGGAACAGAGGTGGACCCCTGGGTAGCTTGCTGGGGTCAGAGGATCCTAGATGAAGGGCCAGGGGGCACCCTGGGGCCTATACTGCAAGTCCAGGGAGATCGGTGGACCCCTGGGTAGCTTGATGTGGTCAGAGGCCCCTAGGTGGAAGGCCCAGGGGTAACCCTGGGGCATATACTGCAATTCTTTGGAGGGAGGTGGACCCCTGGGTAGCTTGCTGGGGTCAGGGGCCCCTAGGTGGAGGGCCAGGGAGCACCCTGAGGCCTATACTGCAAGTCCTGGAACAGAGGTGGACCCCTGGGTAGCTTGCTGGGGTCAGAGGATCCTAGATGAAGGGCCAACTGGCACCCTGGGACCTATACTGCAAGTCCAGGGACATCGGTGGACCCCAGGGTAGCTTGCTGGGGTCAGGGGCCCCTAGTTGGAGTGCCAACTGGCACCCTGGGACCTATACTGCAAGTCCAGGGACATCGGTGGACCCTTGGGTAGCTCGCTGGGGTCAGAGGCCCCTAAATGGAGGGCCAGGGGGGAACCCTGGGGCCTATACTGCAAGTCCTGTAACAGAGGTGGACCCTGGGTAGCTTGCTGGGGTCAGAGGCGCCTAGGTGGAGGGCCAGGGGGCACCCTGGGGCCTACACTGCAAGTCCAGGGACAACGGTGGACCCCAGAGTAGCTTGCTGGTGTCAGAGGCGCCTAGGTGGAAGGCCAGGGGCCACCCTGGGGCCTATACTGCAAGTCCAGGGAGGGAGGTGGACCCCTGTGTAGCTTGCTGGGGTCAGGGGCCCCTAGGTGGAGGGCCAGGGGGCACCCCTGGGCCTATACTGCAAGTCCAGGAAGAGAAGTGGACCCCTGGGGAGCTTGCTTGGGTCAGGGGCCCCTAGGTGGAGGGCCAGGGGGCACCCTGGGGCCTATACTGCAAGTCCACGAAGAGAGGAGGACCCCTGGGTAGCTTCCTGGGGTCAGAGGCAAACAGGTGAAGGGCCAGGGGGCACCCTCAAGCCTATACTGCAATTCCAGTTAGATCGGTGGACCCCTGGGTAGCTTGCTGGGGTGAGAGGCCCCTAGAAGGAGGGCCAGGGGGCATCCTGGGGCCTATATTGCAAGTCCAAGGACATCTGTGGACCCCTGGGTAGCTTGCTTGGGTCAGAGGCGCCTAGGTGGAGGGCCAGGGGGCACCCTGGGGCCTATAGTGCAAGTCCAGGGACATCTGTGGACCCCTGGGTAGCTTGCTGGGGTCATGGGCCATTAGGTGGAGGGACAGGGGGCACCCTGGGGGCTATACTGCAAGTCAAGAAAGAAAAGTGGACCCCTGGGTAGCTTGCTGGGGTCAGGGGACTCTAGGGTGTGGCCCAGGGTCCTTAAAATGTCATGAAAGAGATGTGGAACCCTGGGTAGCTTGCATGGGTCAGGGCCCCTAGTTGGAGGGAGAAGGGGCACCCTGGGGCCTATACTGCAAGTCCACGAAGAGAAGTGGAACCCTGGGTAGCTTGCTGGGGTCAGGTCCCCCTAGGTGGAGAGAGAGGGCGCACCCTGAGGCCTATACTGCAAGTCCAGGAAGAGAAGTGGACCCCTGGGTAGCTTGCTGGGGTCAGGGGCCCTTAGGTGGAGGGCCAGGGAGCACCCTGGGGAATATACTGCAAGTCCAGGGACATAGGTGGACCCCTGGGTAGCATGATGGGGTCAGAGGCCCCTAGGTGGAGGGCCTGGGGGCACCCTGGGGTCTATACTGCAAGTCCAGGGATATCGGTGTACCTCTTGGTAGCTTGCTGGGGTCAAGGGCCCCAAGGTGGAATGTCAGGTGGAACCCTGTGGGCTATTCTGCAAGTCCAGGAAAGAAAGGTTGACCCCTGGATAGCTTCCTGGGGTCAGGGGCCCCTAGGTGGAGGGCCAGGGGGCACCATGAGGCCTATACTGCAAGTCCAGGGAGAGAGGTGGACCCCTGGGTAGCTTGCTGTGGTCAGAGGCCCCTAGGTGGGGGGCCAACGGGCAACCTGGGACCTATACTGCAAGTCCAGGGACATCGGTGGACCCCTGGGTAGCTTGCTGGGGTCAGAGGCCCCTAGGTGGAGGGCCAGGGGGTCCCTTGGGGCCTATACTGCAAGTCCAGGGAGAGAGCTGGACCCCTGGGTAGCTTGCTGGGATCAGTGGCCCCTAGGTGGAGGACCAGGGGGCACCCTGGGGCCTTTACTGCAAGTCCAGGGAGTGAGGTGGACTCCTGGGTAGCTTGCTGGGGTCATAGGCTCCTAGGTGGAGTGCCAGGGGGCACCCTGGGGCCTACATTGCAAATCCAGGGAGAGAGATGGACCCCTGGGTAGTTTGCTGGGGTCAGAGGCCCCTAGGTGGAGGGCCAGGGGGCACCCTGGGGCCTATACTGCAAGTCCAGGGAGGGAGGTGGATCCCTGGGTAGCTTGTTGAGGTCAGGGGCCCCTAGGTGGAGGGTCAGGGGGCATATTGTGGACTATACTGCAAGCCCAGGAAGAGATATGGACCCCTGGGTAGCTTGCTGGGGTCAGGGGCCCCTAGTTGGAGTGCCAGGGGCACCCTGGGCCTATACTGCAAGTCCAGGGAGAGAGGTGGACCCCTGGGTAGCTTGCTGGGGTCAGAGGCGCCTAGGTGGAGGGCCAGGGGGCACCCTGTGGCCTATACTGCAAGTCCAGGGAGAGATGTGGACCCCTGTTTAGCTTGCTGGGGTCAGAGACCCCTGGGTAGAGGGCCAGGGGTCACCATGGGGCCTATACTGCAAGTCCAGGGACTTCGGTGGACCCCTGGGTAGCTTGCTGGGGTCAGGGGCCCTTAGGTGGAGGGCCAGGGGGCACCCTGGGGCCTATACTGCAAATCCAGGAAGAGAAGTGGACCCCTGGGTAGATTGCTGGGGTCAGGGGCTCCTAGGTGGAGGGACAGGGGGCACCCTGGGGCCTATACTGCAAGTCCAGGAAGAGATGTGGAACCCTGGGAAACTTGCTGGGGTCAGGGGCCCCTAGGTGGAGGGCCAGGGGGCACCCTAAGGCCTGTACTGCAAGTCCAGGGAGGGAGGTGGACCCCTGGGTTGCTTGCTGGGGTCAGAGGCGCCAAGGTGGAGGGCCAGGGGCTACCCTGGGGCCTATACTGCAAGTCCAGGAAAAGAAGTGGACCCCCGGGTAGCTTGCTGGGGTCAGGGGCTCCTAGTTGTTGGGCCAGGGGACATCCTGGGGCCTACACTGCAAGTCCAGGAAGAGAAGTGGACCCCTGGGTAGCTTGCTGGGGTCAGAAGCCGCTAGGTGGAGGGCCAGGGGGCACCCGGGGGTCTATTCTGCAAGTCCAGGGAGGGAGGTGGACCCCTGGGTAGCTTGCTGGGGTCAGGGGCCCATAGGTGGAGGGCCAGGGGGCACCCTGAGGGCTATACTGCAAGTCCAGGAAAAGATGTGGACCCCAGGGTAGCTTGCTTTTGTCAGGGGCCCCTAGGTGGAGGGCCAGGGGGCACACTGGGCCTATACTGCAAGTCCAGGAAGAGAAGTGGACCCCTGGGTAGCTTGCTGGGGTAAGAGGCCCCTAGGTGGAGGGCCAGGGGGCACCCTGGGGCCTATACTGCAAGTCCAGGGATATCGGTGTACCTCTTGGTAGCTTGCTGGGGTCAAGGGCCCCAAGGTGGAGGGTCAGGTGGAACCCTGTGGGCTATACTGCATGTCCAGGAAGAAAGGTTGACCCCTGGATAGCTTCCTGGGGTCAGGGGCAACTAGGTGGAGGGCCAGGGGGCACCATGAGGCCTATACTGCAAGTCTAGGGAGGGAGGTGGACCCCTGGGTAGCTTGCTGTGGTCAGAGGCCCCGAGGTCGGGGGCCAACGGGCAACCTGGGACCTATACTGCAAGTCCAGGGACATCGGTGGACCCCTGGGTAGCTTGCTGGGGTCAGAGGCCCCTAGGTGGAGGGCCAGGGGGTCCCTTGGGGCCTATACTGCAAGTCCAGGGAGAGAGCTGGACCCCTGGGTAGCTTGCTGGGATCAGGGGCCCCTAGGTGGAGGACCAGGGGGCACCCTGGGGCCTTTACTGCAAATCCAGGGAGTGAGGTGGACTCCTGGGTAGCTTGCTGGGGTCATAGGCTCCTAGGTGGAGTGCCAGGGGGCACCCTGGGGCCTACATTGCAAATCCAGGGAGAGAGGTGGACCCCTGGGTAGCTTGCTGGGGTCAGAGGCCCCTAGGTGGAGGGCCAGGGGGCACCCTGGGGCCTATACTGCAAGTCCAGGGAGGGAGGTGGATCCCTGGGTAGCTTGTTGAGGTCAGGGGCCCCTAGGTGGAGGGCCAGGGGGCATATTGTGGACTATACTGCAAGCCCAGGAAGAGATATGGACCCCTGGGTAGCTTGCTGGGGTCAGAGACCCCTGGGTAGAAGGCCAGGGGGCACCCTGGGCCTATACTGCAAGTCCAGGGAATGATGTGGACCCCTGTTTAGCTTGCTGGGGTCAGAGACCCCTGGGTAGAAGGCCAGGGGGCACCCTGGGCCTATACTGCCAGTCCAGGGAGAGAGGTGGACCCCTGGGTAGCTTGCTGGGGTCAGAGTCGTCTAGGTGGAGGGCCAGGGGGCACCCTGTGGCCTATACAGCAAGTCCAGGGAGAGATGTGGACCACTGTTTAGCTTGCTGGGGTCAGAGACCCCTGGGTGGAGGGCCAGGGCGCACCATGGGGCCTATACTGCAAGTCCAGGGACTTCGGTGGACCCCTGGGTAGCTTGCTGGGGTCAGGGGCCCTTAGGTGGAGGGCCAGGGGGCACCCTGGGGCCTAAACTGCAAATCCAGGAAGAGAAGTGGACCACTGGGTAGATTGCTGGGGTCAGGGGCTCCTAGGTGGAGGGACAGGGGGCACCCTGGGGCCTATACTGCAAGTCCAGGAAGAGATGTGGAACCCTGGGAAACTTGCTGGGGTCAGGGGCCCCTAGGTGGAGGGCCAGGGGGCACCCTAGGGCCTGTACTGCAAGTCCAGGGAGGGAGGTGGACCTCTGGGTAGCTTGTTGTGGTCAGAGGCGCCAAGGTGGAGGGTCAGGGGCTACCCTGGGGCCTATACTGCAAGTCCAGGAAGAGAAGTGGACCCCTGGGTAGCTTGCTGGGGTCAGGGGCTCTTAGTTGTAGGGCCAGGGGACATCCTGGGGCCTACACTGCAAGTCCAGGAAGAGAAGTGGACCCCTGGGTAGCTTGCTGGGGTCAGAGGCCCCTAGGTGGAGGGCCAGGGGGCACCCTGGGGTCTATTCTGCAAGTCCAGGGAGGGAGGTGGACCCCTATGTAGCTTGCTGGGGTCAGGGGCCCATAGGTGGAGGGCCAGGGGGCACCCTGTGGGCTATACTGCAAGTCCAGGAAGAGATGTGGACCCCAGGGTAGCTTGCTTTGGTCAGGGGCCCCTAGGTGGAGGGCCAGGGGGCACACTGGGCCTATACTGCAAGTCCAGGAAGAGAAGTGGACCGCTGGGTAGCTTGCTGGGGTAAGAGGCCCCTAGGTGGAGGGCCAGGAGGTCCCCTGGGGCCTAAACTTCAAGTCCAGGGAGAGAGGTGAAACCCTGGGTAGCTTGCTGGGGTGAGAGGCCCCTAGGTGGAGGGCCAGGGGCACCCTGGGGCCTATACTGCAAGTCCAGGGACATCGGTGGACCCCTCGGTAGCTTGCTTGGGTCAGAGGCGCCTAGGTGGAGGGCCAGGGGGCACCCTGGGGCCTATACTGCAAATTCAGGAAGAGAGATGAACCCCTGGGTAGCTTGCTGGGGTCAGAGGCTCCTAGGTGGAGGGCCAAGGGGCAACCTGGGGCCTATACTGCAAGTCCAGGAAGAGAAGTGGATCCCTGGGTGGCTTGCTGGGGTCAGAGGCCACTAGGTGGAGTGCAAGGGGGAACCGTGGGGCCTGTACTGCAAGTCCAGGGAGAGAGGTGGACCCCTGGGTAGATTGATGGGGTCATGGGCCCCTAGGTCGAGGTGGACGGGCAGGGGGCACTAGATGGACCCCTGGGGCCTACACTGCAAGTCCAGGGAGGGAGGAGGACCATTGGGTAGCTTGTTGGGGTCAGACACCCCTAGGTGGAGTGCAAGGGGGCACCTTGGGGCCTATACTGCAAGTCCAAGGTGAGAGGTGGTCCTCTGGGCAGCTTGCTGGGGTCAGAGGTCCCCAGGTGGAGGGCAGGGGCGCACCCTGGGGCCTATACTGCAAGTCCAGGGAGAGAGGTGGACCCCTGGGTAGCTTGCTGGGGTCAGGGGTCTCTAGGTGGGTTGCCAGGGGGCACCCTGTGGGCTAAACTGCAAGTCCAGGAAGAGAGGTGGACCCCTGGGTAGCTTGATGGGGTCAGAGGCCCCTAGGTGGAGGGCAAGGGGGCACCACGGGGCCTATACTGCAAGTCCAGGGAGAGAGATAAACCCTTGGGTAGCTTGCTGGGGTCATGGGCCCCTAGGTGTAGAGCCAGGAGCAACCGTGGGGCCTATACTGCAAGTCTAGAAAGAGAGGTGGAATCCTGGGGAGCTTGCGGGGTCAGAGACCCCTAGGTGGAAGACCAGGGGGTACCCTGGGGCCTTTACTGCAAGTCCAGGGAGAGAGGTGAACCCCTGGGTAGCTTGCTGGGGTCAGAGGCCACTAGGTGGAGTGCAAGGGGGAACCGTGGGGCCTATACTGCAAGTCCAGGGAGAGAGGTGGACCCCTGGGTAGATTGATGGGGTCATGGGCCCCTAGGTCGAGGGCCAGGGGCCACCCTGGGTCCTATACTGCAAGTCCAGGGAGAGAGGTGGACCCCTGGGTAGCTTGCTGGGATCAGAGGCTCCTAGGTGGAGGGCCAGGGAGCACCCTGGGACCTATTCTGCAAGTCCAGGGAGAGAGATGGACCCCTGGGTAGCTTGCTGGGGTCAGAGGTGCCTAGGTGGAGGGCCAGGGGGCACCCTGGGGCCTATTCTGCAAGTTCAGGGAGAGATGTGGATCCCTGGGTAGCTTGCTTGGGTCAGAGGCCCCTAGGTGGAGGGACAGGGGGCACCCTGGGGCCTATACTGCAAGTCCAGGGACATCGGTGGACCCCTGGGTAGCTTGCTGGGGTCAGGGGCCCCTACATCAAGAGCCCGGGGCCACTGTGGGGCATATACTGCAAGTTCAGGAAGAGAGATGAACCCCTGGGTAGCTTGCTGGGGTCAGAGGCTCCTAGGTGGAGGGCAAGGGACCACCCTGGGGCCTATACTGCAAAACCAGGGAGAGAGTTGGACCCCTGGGTGGCTTGCTGGGGTCAGAGGCCCCTAGGAGGAGGCCCCGGGGGCGCTCTGTTGCTTTACTTCAAGTCCAGGCAGAGAGGTGGCCCCCTGGGTAGCTTGCTGGGGTCAGTGGCTCCTAGGTGGAGGGCCAGGGGGCACCCTGGGGCCTATACTGCAAGTCCAAGGTGAGAGGTGGTTCTCTGGTTAGCTTGCTGGGGTCAGAGGCCCCCAGGTAAAGGGAAAGGGCACCCTGGGGCCTATACTGCAAGTCCAGGGAGAGAGGTGGACCCGTGGGTAGCTTGCTGGGGTAAGAGGCCCCTAGGTGGAGGGTCAAGGGGCACGCTGGGGCCTACACTGCAAGTCCAGGTAGAGAGGTGGACCCCTGGGTAGCTTGCTGGGGTCCGAGGCCCCTAGTTGGAGGGCCAGGGGGCTCCCTGGGGCCTATACTGCAAGTCAAGGGACATCGGTGGACCCCTAGGTAGCTTGCTGGGGTCAGAGGCGCCAAGGTAGAGGGCCAGGAAGCACCCTGGGGCCTATACTGCAAGTCCAGGGAGAGAGGTGGACCCCTGGGTAGCTTGCTGGGGTCAGAGGCCTCTAGGTGGAGTGCCAGGGTTCACACTGGGGCCTATATTGCTAGTCTAGGGAGAGAGGTGGACCCTTTTGTAGCTTTCTGGTTTCAGGGGCACTTAGGTGGAGGGCCAGGGGGGCACCCTGGGGCCTATACTGCAAGTCCAGGAAGAGAGGTGGACCTTTGGGTAGCTTGCTGCGGTCAGAGGCCCCTAGGTAGAGGGCCAAGGGGCACCCTGGGGCCTACACTGCAAGTCCAGGGAGGGAGGCGGACCATTGGGTAGCTTGGTGGGGTCAGAGGCCACTAGGTGGAGGGCCAGGGGGCACCATGGGACATTTACTGCAAGTCCAGGGAGAAAGGTGGACCCCTGGGTAGATTGATGGGGTCATGGGCCCCTAGGTCGAGGGCCAGGGGCCACCCTGGGGCCTATACTGCAAGTCCAGGACGTGAGTTGAACCCCTGGGTAGCTTGCTGAGGTCAGAGGGCACTAGGTGGAGGGCCAGGGGGCACCCTGGGATCTATACTGCAAGTCCAGGGAGAGAGATGATCCCCATGGTAGCTTGCTGGGGTCATGGGCCTCTAGTTGTAGAGCCAGGGGCGACCGTGGGGCCTATACTGCAAGTCCAGGAAGAGAGATGAACCCCTGGGTAGTTTGCTGGGGTCAGAGACCCCTAGGTGGAGTTCAAGGGGGCACCCTGGGATCTATACTGCAAGTCCAGGGAAAGAGATATACCCCTGGGTAGCTTGCTAGGGTCATGAGCCCCTAGGTGGTGGGCCAGGGGCAACCGTGGGGCCTATACTGCAAGTCCAAAAGAAAGTTGAACCCCTGAGTAGCTTGCTGGGGTCGGAGGCCCCTAGGTGGATGCCCCGGGGGCACTCTGTTGCTTTACTGCAAGTCCAGGCAGAGAGGTGGCCCCCTGGGTAGCTTGCTGGGGTCAGAGGCTCCTAGGTGGAGGGCCAGGGGGCACCCTGGGGCCTATATTGCAAGTCCAGGGAGAGAGGTGGACCCCTAGGTAGCTTGCTGGGGTCAGAGGCCCCTAGGTGGATGGCCAGGGGGCACCCTGGGGCCTATACTGCAAGTACAGGGAGAGAGGTGGACGCTTTTGTAGCTTACTGGTGTCAGGGGCACTTAGGTGGAGGGCCAGGGGGCACCCTGGGGCCTATACTGCAAGTCCAGGAAGAGAGGTGGTCCCCTGGGTAGCTTGCTGGGGTCAGAGGCCCCTAGGTGGAGGGCCAAGGGGCACCCTGGGGCCTACACTGCAAGTCCAGGGACACCGGTGGACCCCTGGGTAGCTTGCTGGGGTCATGGGCCCCTACATCGAGGGCCCGGGGCCACCGTGGGGCCTATACTGCAAATTCAGGAAGAGAGATGAACCCCTGGGTAGCTTGCTGGGGTCAGAGGCTCCTAGGTGGAGGGCCAGGGGCCACCCTGGGGCCTATACTGCAAAACCAGGGAGAGAGTTGGACCCCTGGGTAGCTTGCTGGGGTCAAAGGCCCCTAGGTGGAGGGCCAGGGGGCACCCTGGGATCTATACTGCAAGTCCAGGGAGAGAGATGAACCCCTGGGTAGCTTTCTGGGGTCATGGGCCCCTAGGTGGAGGGCCAGGGGTAACCGTGGGGCCTATACTGCAAGTCCTGAAGAGAGATGAACCCCTGGGTAGCTTGCTGGGGTCAGAGGCCCCTAGGTGGATGCCCCGGGGGGCGCTCTGTTGCTTTACTGCAAGTCCAGGCAGAGAGGTGGCCACCTGGGTAGCTTGCTGGGGTCAGTGGCTCCTAAGTGGAGGGCCGTGGGCACCCAGGGGCCTTTACTGCAAGTCCAAGGTGAGAGGTGGTCCTCTGGGTAGCTTGCTGGGGTCAGAGGCCCCTAGGTGGAGGGCCAAGGGGCACCCTGGGGCCTACACTGCAAGTCCAGGGACACCGGTGGACCCCTGGGTAGCTTGCTGGGGTCATGGGCCCCTACATCGAGGGCCCGGGGCCACCGTGGGGCCTATACTGCAAATTCAGGAAGAGAGATGAACCCCTGGGTAGCTTGCTGGGGTCAGAGGCTCCTAGGTGGAGGGCCAGGGGCCACCCTGGGGCCTATACTGCAAAACCAGGGAGAGAGTTGGACCCCTGGGTAGCTTGCTGGGGTCAAAGGCCCCTGGGTGGAGGGCCAGGGGGCACCCTGGGATCTATACTGCAAGTCCAGGGAGAGAGATGAACCCCTGGGTAGCTTTCTGGGGTCATGGGCCCCTAGGTGGAGGGCCAGGGGCAACCGAGGGGCCTATACTGCAAGTCCTGAAGAGAGATGAACCCCTGGGTAGCTTGCTGGGGTCAGAGGCCCCTAGGTGGATGCCCCGGGGGGCGCTCTGTTGCTTTACTGCAAGTCCAGGCAGAGAGGTGGCCACCTGGGTAGCTTGCTGGGGTCAGTGGCTCCTAGGTAGAGGGCCGTGGGCACCCAGGGGCCTTTACTGCAAGTCCAAGGTGAGAGGTGGTCCTCTGGGTAGCTTGCTGGGGTCAGAGGCCCCCAGGTAAAGGGACAGGGGCACCCTGGGGCCTATACTGCAAGTCAAGGGAGAGAGGTGGACCCGTGGGTAGCTTGCTGGGGTAAGAGGCCCCTAGGTGGAGGGTCAAGGGGCACCCTGGGGCCTACACTGCAAGTCCAGGTAGAGAGGTGGACCCCTGGGTAGCTCGCTGGGGTCAGAGGCCCCTAGTTGGAGGGCCATGGGGCTCCCTGGGGCCTATACTGCAAGTCCAAGAAGAGATATGGACACCTGGGTAGCTTGCTGTCGTCAGAGGCCCCTAGGTGGAGGGCCAAGGGGCACCCTGGGGCCTACACTGCAAGTCCAGGGAGGGAGGCGGACCATTGGGTAGCTTGGTGGGGTCAGAGGCCACTAGGTGGAGGGCCAGGGGGCACCATGGGACATTTACTGCAAGTCCAGGGAGAAAGGTGGACCACTGGGTAGATTGATGGGGTCATGGGCCCCTAGGTCGAGGGCCAGGGGCCACCCTGGGGCCTATACTGCAAGTCCAGGACGTGAGTTGAACCCCTGGGTAGCTTGCTGAGGTCAGAGGCCACTAGGTGGAGGGCCAGGGGCAACCAAGGGGCCTATACTGCAAGTCCAGGGAGAAAGGTGGACCCCTTGGTAACTTGCTGGGGTCAAAGGCCCCTAGGTGGAGGGCCAGGGGGCACCCTGGGATCTATACTGCAAGTCCAGGGAGAGAGATGATCCCCAGGGTAGCTTGCTGGGGTCATGGGCCCCTAGTTGTAGAGCAAGGGGCGACCGTGGGGCCTATACTGCAAGTCCAGGAAGAGAGATGAACCCCTGGGTAGTTTGCTGGGGTCAGAGACCCCTAGGTGGAGTTTAAGGGGGCACCCTGGGAACTGTGCTGCAAGTCCAGGAAGGGAGGTGGACCCCTGGGTAACTTGCTGGGGTCAAAGGCCCCTAGGTGGAGGGCCAGGGGGCACCCTGGGATCTATACTGCAAGTCCAGGGAAAGAGATATACCCCTGGGTAGCTTGCTAGGGTCATGAGCCCCTAGGTGGTGGGCCAGGGGCAACCGTGGGGCCTATACTGCAAGTCCAAAAGAAAGTTGAACCCCTGAGTAGCTTGCTGGGGTCGGAGGCCCCTAGGTGGATGCTCCGGGGGCACTCTGTTGCTTTACTGCAAGTCCAGGCAGAGAGGTGGCCCCCTGGGTAGCTTGCTGGGGTCAGAGGCTCCTAGGTGGAGGGCCAGGGGGCACCCTGGGGCCTATACTGCAAGTCCAAGGTGAGAGGTGGTCCTCTGGGTAGCTTGCTGGGGTCAGAGGACCCCAGGTAAAGGGAAAGGGGCACCCTGGGGCCTATACTGCAAGTCAAGTGAGAGAGGTGGACCCCTAGGTAGCTTGCTGGGGTCAGAGGCCCCTAGGTGGATGGCCAGGGGGCACCCTGGGGCCTATACTGCAAGTCCAGGGAGAGAGGTGGACGCTTTTGTAGCTTACTGGTGTCAGGGGCACTTAGGTGGAGGGCCAGGGGGCACCCTGGGGCCTATACTGCAAGTCCAGGAAGAGAGGTGGTCCCCTGGGTAGCTTGCTGGGGTCAGAGGCCCCTAGGTGGAGGGCCAAGGGGCACCCTGGGGCCTACACTGCAAGTCCAGGGAGGGAGGTGGACCATTGGGTAGCTTGGTTGGGGTCAGAGGCCACTAGGTGGAGGGCCAGGGGGCACCATGGGGCATTTACTGCAAGTCCAGGAAGAGAGGTGGACCCCTGGATAGCTTGATGGGGTCAGAGGCCCCTAGGCTGAGGGCCAGGGGGCACCCTGGGGCCTATACTGCAAGTCCAAGTTGAGAGGTGGTCCTCTGGGTAGCTTGCTCGGGTCAGAGGCCTCAGGTGCAGGGCAAGGGCGCACCCTGGGGCCTTTACTGCAAGTCCAGGAAAAGAGGTAGACCCCTAGGTAGCTTGCTGGGGTCAGAGGCCCCTAGGTGGAGGGTCAGGGGGCACCATGGGGTTTTAATTGCAAGTCCAGGAAGAGAGGTGGACCCCTGGGTAGCTTGCTGGGGTCAAAGGCTACTAGGTGGAGGGCCAGGGGGCACTCTGGTGCTTTACTGCAAGTCCAGGCAAAGAGGTGGCCCCCTGGGTAGCTTGCTGGGGTCAGAAGGGGCAAACTGGGGATTACACTGCAAGTCCAGGTAGAGAGGTGTAACCCTGGGTAGCTTGCTGGGGTCAGACACCCCTAGGTGGAGGGCAAGGGGGCACCATGGGGCCTTTACTGCAAGTCCAGGGAGGGAGGTGGACCCCTGGGTAGCTTGCTGGGGTCAGGGTCACCTAGGTGGAGGGCCAGTGGGCACCCTGGTTCCTATACTGCAAGTCCAGGGAGAGAGGTGGACCCCTGGGTAGCTTGCTGGGGTCAAAGGCCCCTAGGTGGAGTGGCCAGGGGCCACCGTGGGGCCTATACAGCAAGTCCAGGAAGAGATATGAACCCCTGGGTAGCTTGCTGGGGTCAGAGGGCCCTAGGTTGAGGCCCCAAGGTCATTCTGGTGCTTTACTGCAAGTCCAGGCAGAGAAGTGGCCCCCTGGGTAGCTTGTTGGGATCAGAGGCTCCTAGGTGGAGGGCCAGGGGGCACCCTGGGGCCTATACTGCAAGTCCAAGGTGAGAGGTGGTCCTCTGGGTAGATTGCTGGGGTCAGAAGCCCCCAGGTAAAGGGCAAGGGGCACCCAGGGGCCTATACTGCAAGTCCAGGGAGAGAGGTGGTCCCCTGGGTAGCTTGCTGTGGTAAGAGGCCCCTAGGTGGAGGGCCAGGGGGCAACCTGGGGCTTACACTGCAAGTCCAGGGAGATAGGTGGACCCCTGGGTAGCTTGCTGGGGTAAGAGGCCCCAGGTGGAGGGCCAAGGGGCACCCTAGCGTCTATACTGCAAGTCCAGGGACATCTGTAGACCCCTGGTTAGCTTGGTGGGATCAGGGGCCCCTAGGTGGAGGGCTTGGGGGCACCCTCTGGGCTATACTGCAAGTCCAGGAACGGAGGTGGACCCCTGGTTAGCTTGCTGGGTTCAGGGGCCCCTAGGTAGAGGGCCAAAGGGCACCTTGGGCCAACACTGCAAGTCCATGGAGTGAGGTGGACTCCTGGGCAGCTTGCTGGGGTCATAGGCTCCTAGGTGGAGGGCCAGGGGCCACCCTGGGGCCTAAACTGCAAGTCCAGGGAGAGAGGTGGACCCTTGGGTAGCTTGCTGGGGTCAGGGGCCCCTACATCAAGGGCCCGGGGCCACTGTGGGGCCTATACTGCAAGTTCAGGAAGAGAGATGAACCCCTGGGTAGCTTGCTGGGGTCAGAGGCTCCTAGGTGGAGGGCCAGGGGCCACCCTGGGGCCTATACTGCAAAACCAGGGAGAGAGTTGGACCCCTGGGTGGCTTGCTGGGGTCAGAGGCCCCTAGGAGGAGGCCCCGGGGGCGCTCTGTTGCTTTACTTCAAGTCCAGGCAGAGAGGTGGCCCCCTGGGTAGCTTGCTGGGGTCAGTGGCTCCTAGGTGGAGGGCCAGGGGGCACCCTGGGGCCTATACTGCAAGTCCAAGGTGAGAGGTGGTTCTCTGGGTAGCTTGCTGGGGTCAGAGGCCCCCAGGTAAAGGGAAAGGGCACCCTGGGGCCTATACTGCAAGTCCAGGGAGAGAGGTGGACCCGTGGGTAGCTTGCTGGGGTAAGAGGCCCCTAGGTGGAGGATCAAGGGGCACGCTGGGGCCTACACTGCAAGTCCAGGTACAGAGGTGGACCCCTGGGTAGCTTGCTGGGGTCCGAGGCCCCTAGGTGGATGGCCAGGGGGTCTCCTGGGGCCTACACTGCAAGTCAAGGGACATCGGTGGACCCCTAGGTAGCTTGCTGGGGTCAGAGGCCCCTAGGTGGATGGCCAGGGGGTCTCCTGGGGCCTATACTGCAAGTCAAGGGACATCGGTGGACCCCTAGGTAGCTTGCTGGGGTCAGAGGCCCCTAGGTGGATGGCCAGGGGGTCTCCTGGGGCCTACACTGCAAGTACAGGGAGAGAGGTGGACCCCTGGGTAGCTTGCTGGTGTCTGAGGCACCTAGATGGAGGGTCAAGGGGCACCCTGGGGCCTATACTGCAAGTCAAGAGACATCGGTGGACCCCTGGGTAGCTTGTTGGGGTCAGGGGCCCTTACTTGGAGGGCCAGGGGGCACCCTGGGGCCTATACTGCAAGTCCAGGAAGAGAAGTGGATGCCTGGGTAGCTTGCTGGGGTCAGAGGCCCCTAGGTGGAGGGCCAGGGGGCACCCTGGGGCCTATACTGCAAGTCCAGTGAGGGAGGTGGACCCCTGGGTAGCTTGCTGGAGTCAGAGACCCCTAAGTGGAGGGCCAGAAGGTCTCCTGGGACCTATACTGCAAGTCCAGGGAGGGAGGTGGACCCCTGGGTAGCTTGCTGGGGTCAGAGGCCCCTAGCTGGAGGGCCAGGGGGCACCCTGGGGCCTATACTGCAAGTCCAGGGAGGGAGGTGGATCCCTGGGTAGCTTGTTGGAGTCAGGGGAATCTAGATGGAGGGCCAGGGGGAACTCTTTGGGCTTTAGTGCAAGTCCAGGAAGAGAGGTTGACCCCTGGGTAGCTTGCTGGGGTCAGAGGCCCCTAGATGGAGGGCCAGGGGGCACCCTGGGGCCTATACTGCAAGTCAAGGGAGGGAGGTGGACCCCTGGGTAGCTTGCTGGGGTCAGAGGCTTCTAGGTGAAGGGCCAGGGGGCACCCTGGGGCCTATACTGCAAGTCCAGAGAGAGGTGGAACCCTGGGTAGCTTGCTGGGGTCAGAGGCGCCTAGGTGGAGGGCCAGGGGGCACCCTGGGGCCTATAGTGCAAGTCCAGCAAAAGAGGTGGACCCCCGGGTAGCTTGCTGGGGTCAGGGGTTCTTAGGTGGAGGGCCAGGGGCATCCTGGGGCCTACACTGCAAGTCCAGGAAGAGAAGTGGACCCCTGGGTAGCTTGCTGGGGTCAGAGGCTCCTAGGTGGAGGGTCAGGGGGCACCCAGGGGTCTATACTCTAAGTCCAGGGAGGGAGGTGGACCCCTCTGTAGCTTGCTGGGGTAAGGGGCCGCTAAGTGGAGGGACAGGGGGCACCCTGGGGGCTATACTGCAAGTCAAGAAAGAGAAGTGAACCCCTGGGTAGCTTGCTGGGGTCAGGGGACTCTAGGTGGAGGCCCAGGGGGCACCCTGGGGCCTATACAGCAAGTCAAGGGACATCGGTGGACCCTTGGGTAGCTTGCTGGAGTCAGGGGCCCCTAAGTGGAGGTCCAGGGGACACCCTGGGTCCTATACTGGAAGTCCAGGGAGAGAGGTGGACCCCCGGGTAGCTTGCTGGGGTCAAGGGCTCTTAGGTTGAGGGCCAGGGGGCATCCTGGGGCATATACTGCGAGTCCAGGAATAGAAGTGGACCCCTGAGTTGCTTGCTGGGGTCAGAGGATCCTAGGTGAAGGGCCAGGGGGCACCCTGGGGCCTATACTGCATTATCAGGGAGAGAGGTGGACCCCTGGGTAGCTCGCTGTGGTCAGAGGCCCCTAGGTGAAGGGCCAAAGGGCACCCTGGGGCCTATACTACAAAGTCCAGGGAGTGAGGTGGACTCCTTGGTAGCTTGCTGTGGTCATAATCTCCTAAGTGGAGGGCCTGGGGGCACCCTGGGGCCTACACTGCAAGTCCAGGGAGAGAGGTGGACCCCCGGGTAGCTTACTGGGGTCAGGGGCTCTTAGATGGAGGGCCGGGGGGCATCCTGGGGCCTCTACTGCAAGTCCAGGAAGAGAAGTGGACCCCTCAGTAGCTTGCTGGGGTCAGGGGCTCTTAGGTGGAGGGCCAAGGGGCACCCTGGGGTCTATACTTCAAGTCGTGGGACATCAGTGGACCCCTGGTTAGCTTGCTGGGGTCAGGGGCCCTTAGGTGGAGGGCTAGGGGGCACTCTAGGGCCTATAATGCAAGTCCAGGGAGTGAGATGGACTCCTGGGTAGCTTGCTGGGATCATAGGGTCCTAGGTGGGGGGCCAGGGGGCACCCTGTGGCCTACACTGCAAGTCCAGGGAGAGGTGTAGACCCCTGGGTAGCTTGCTGGGGTCAGAGGCCCCTAGGTGGAAGGCCAAGGGGGCCTATACTGCAAGTCCAGTAAGAGAAGTGTACCCCTGGGTAGCTTGCTGGGGTCAGGGGCCCCTAGGTGTAGGGCCAGGGGGCACCCTGGGGCCATAACTGCAAGTCCAGGGAGGGAGGTGGACCCCTGGGTAGCTTGCTGTTGTCAGAGACCCCTAGGTAGAGGGCAAGGGGGCACTCTGGGGCCTACAATGAAAGTCCAGGGAGGGAGTTGGACCCCTGGGTAGCTTCCTGGGATCAGAGGCCCCTAGGTGAAGGGCCAAGGGGCTCCCTGGGGCCTTTAGTGCAAGTCCAGTGAGAGATGTGGACCCCCAGATAGCTCGCTGGGGTCAAGGACTCTTAGGTGGAGGGCCAGGGGGCATCCTGGGATCTATACTGCAAGTCCAGGAAGAGAAGAGGACCCCTGGGTAGCTTGCTGGTGTCAAAGGCCCCTAGGTGGAGGGCCAAAGGGCACCCTAGGGTCTATACTGCAAGTCCAGGGACATCAGTGGACCCCTGGGTAGCTTGCTGGGGTCAGAGACCCCTAGGTGGAGGGCCAATGGGCACCCTGGGGCCTATACTGCAAGTCCAGGTACATTGGTGGACCCCTGAGTAGCTTGCTGGGGTCTGAGGCCCCTAGGCTGAGGGCCAGGGGGACCCTGGGGCCTGCATTGCAAGTCCAGGGAGGGAGGTGGACCCCTGGGTAGCTTGCTGGGGTCAGAGGCCTCAGGTGGAGGGCCAAGGGGCACCCTGGGGCCTATACTGCAAGTCCAGGGATATTGGAGGACCCCTGGGTAGCTTGCTGGGGTCAGTGGACCCTAAGCTTAGGGCCAAGGGGCACCCTGGGGCCTATACTGCAAGTCAATGGACAGAGGTGGACCAACGGGTAGCTTGCTGGTGTCAGAGACACCTTGGTGGAGTTCAAGGGGGCACCCTGGGGCCTACACTGCAAGTCCAGGGAGGGAGGTGGACCCCTGCGTAGCTTGCTGGGTTCAGAGGCCCCTAGGTGAAGGGCCAAGGGGCACCCTGGGGCCTTTAGTGCAAGTCCAAGGACATCGGTGGACCCCTGGTTAGGTTGCTGGGGTCAGATGCCCCTAGGTAGAGGGCCAGGGGGCACACTGGGGCCTATACTGCAAGTCCAGGGAGTGAGGTAGACCCCTGGGTAACTTGCTGGGGTCAGAGGCCCCTAGGTGGAGGGCCAGGGGGCACCCTGGGGCCTATACTGCAAGTCCAGGAAGAGAGGTGGACCCCTGGGTAGCTTGCTGGGGTCAGAGATCCCGAGGTGGAGGGCAAGAGGGCACACTGGGGCCTACATTGCAAGTCCAGGAACAAAAGTGGACCCCTGATTAGCTTGATGCGGTCAGGGGCCCCTAGGTGAAGGGCCAAGTGGCACCCTGGGGCCTTCACTGCATATCCAGGGACATTGGTGGACCCCTGGGTAGTTTGCTGGGGTCAGAGGCGCTTAGGTGGAGGTCCAGGGGACACCCTGGGGCCTATACTGCAAGTCCAGGGAGAGAGGTGGACCCCCGGGTAGCTTGCTTGGGTCAGGGGCTCTTAGGTGGAGGGCAAACGGGCACCCTGGGGCCTATACTGCAAGTCCAGGGAGAGAGGTGGACCCCTGGGTAGCTTGCTAGTGTCAGAGGCCCCTAGGTGGAGGGACAGGGTGCACCCTGGGGCCTACACTGCAAGTCCAGGGAGAGAGGTGAACCCCTGGGTAGCTTGCTGGGGTCAGAGGCCCCTAGGTGGAGGGCAAACGGGCACCCTGGGGCCTATACTGCAAGTCCAGGGAGAGAGGTGGACCCCTGGGTAGCTTGCTAGTGTCAGAGGCCCCTAGGTGGAGGGCCAAGGGGCACCCTGGGGAATATACTGCTAGTCCAGGGACATCGTTGGACGCCTGGGTAGCTTGCTTGGGTCAGACGCCCTTAGATGGAGGGCCAGGGGGCACCCTGGGGCCTATACTGCAAGTCCAGGAAGAGAGGTGGACCCCTGGGTAGCTTGCTGGGGTCAGAGGCCCCTAGATGAAAGGCCAGGGGGCAACCTGGGGCCTATACTGCAAGTCCAGGGAGATCGGTGGACCCCTGGGTAGCTTGCTGGGGTCAGAGGCCCCTAGTTGGAGGGCCAGGTGGTCCCCTGGGGCCTATACTGCAAGTCCAGGGAGGGAGGTGGACCGCTGCGTAGCTAGCTGGGTTCAGAGGCCCCTAGGTGAAGGTGCCAATGGGCACCCTGGGCCCTTTAGTGCAAGTCCAGGGACATCGGTTAACCCCTGGTTAGGTTGCTGGGGTCAGATGCCCCTAGGTAGAGGGCCAGGGGGCACACTGGGGCCTTTACTGCAAGTCCAGGGAGTGAGGTAGACCCCTGGGTAGCTTGCTGGGGTCAGAGACCCCTAGATGGAGGGCCAGGGGGCACCCTGGGGCCTATACTGCAAGTCCAGGAAGAGAGGTGGACCCCTGGGTAGCTTGCTGGGGTCAGAGACCCCTAGGTGGAGGGCAAGAGGGCACACTGGGGCCTACATTGCAAGTCCAGGAACAAAGGTGGATCGCTGATTAGCTTGATGCGGTCAGGGGCCCCTAGGTGAAGGGCCAAGTGGCACCCTGGGGCCTTCACTGCATATCCAGGGACATTGGTGGACCCCTGGGTAGTTTGCTGGGGTCAGAGGCGCCTAGGTGGAGGTCCAGGGGACACCCTGGGGCCTATACTGCAAGTCCAGGGAGAGAGGTGGACCCCCTGGTAGCTTGCTGGGGTCAGGGGCTCTTAGGTGGAGGGCAAACGGGCACCCTGGGGCCTATACTGCAAGTCCAGGGAGAGAGGTGGACCCCTGGGTAGCTTGCTGGTGTCAGAGGCCCCTAGGTGGAGGCCAGGGGGTACCCTGGGCCCTATACTGCAAGTCCAGGGAATTAGGTGGACTCCTGGGTAGCTTGCTGGGGTCATAGGCTCCTAGGTGGAGGGACAGGGTGCACCCTGGGGCCTACACTTCAAGTCCAGGGAGAGAGGTGAACCCCTGGGTAGCTTGCTGGGGTCAGAGACCCCTAGGTGGAGGGTAAGGGGGCACCCTGGAGCCTAAACTGCAAGTCCAGGCAGGGAGCAGGACCCCTGGGTAGCTTGCTGGGGTCAGAGGCCCCTAGGTGGAGGGCCAAGGGGCACCCTGGGGAATATACTGCTAGTCCAGGGACATCGTTGGACGCCTGGGTAGCTTGCTTGGGTCAGACGCCCTTAGATGGAGGGCCAGGGGGCCTATACTGCAAGTCCAGGAAGAGAGGTGGACCCCTGGGTAGCTTGCTGGGGTCAGAGGCCCCTAGATGAAAGGCCAGGGGGCACCCTGGGGCCTATACTGCAAGTCCAGGGAGATCGGTGGACCCCTGGGTAGCTTGCTTGGATCAGAGACCCCTAGGTGGAGGGCCAGGGGGTCCCCTGGGGCCTATACTGCAAGTCCAATGAGAGAGGTGGACCCCTGGGTAGCTTGCTGGGATCAGAGGCCCCTAGGTGGAGGCCAGCGGGCACCCTGGGCCCTATACTGCAAGTCCAGGGAATTAGGTGGACTCCTGGGTAGCTTGCTGGGGTCAGAGACCCCTAGGTGGAGGGACAAGGGGCACCCTGGGGAATATTCTGCAAGTCCAGGGACATCGGTGGACGCCTGGGTAGCCTGCTGGGGTCAGAGGCCCCTAGGTGGAGGGCCATTGGGCACCCTGTGGGCCTATACTGCAAATCCAGAAAGAGAGGTTGACCTCTGGGTAGCTTGCTGGGTTAGGGGCCCCTAAGTGGAGGGCCAGGGAGCACCCTGGGGCCTATACTGCAAGTCCAGGAAGAGAGGTGGACCCCTGGGTAGCTTGCTGGGGTCATAGGCTCGTAGGTGAAGGGCAAGGGGGCACCCCCGGGAATACACTGCAAGTCCAGGGAGAGAGGAGAACCCCTGGGTAGCTTGCTGGGGTCAGAAAGCCCTAGGTGGAGGAGAAGGAGGCACCCTGGGCCCTATACTGCAAGTCCAGGGAGGGAGGTTGACCCCTGGGTAGCTTGCTGGGGTCAGAGGCCCCTAGGTGGAGGGCAAAGCAGCACCCTGGGGCCTATACTGCTAGTCCATGGACATCGGTGGACCCCTGGGTAGCTTGCTGGGGTCAGGGGCCCTTAGGTGGAAGGCCAGGGGGCACCCAGGGGCCGACATTGCAAGTATAGGAAGAGACTTGGACCCCTGGGTAGCTTGCGGGGTTCAGGGGCCCCTAGTTGGAAGGAGAGGGGGCACCCTGGAGCCTATACTGCAAGTAAAGGAAGAGAAGTGGACCCCTGGGTAGTTTGCTGGGGTCAAAGGCCCCTAGGTGGAAGGCCATGGGGTCCCCTGGGGCCTACACTGCAAGTCCAGGGAGAGAGGTGGACCCCCGGGTAGCTTGCTGGGGTCAGGGGCTCTTAGGTGGAGGGCCAGGGGGTACCCTGGGGCCTATGCTGCAAGTACAGGGAGAGAGAAGTACCCCTGGGTAGCTTGCTGGGGTCAAAGGCCCCTGGGTGGAGGGCCAGGGGGCACCCTGGGATCTATACTGCAAGTCCAGGGAGAGAGATGAACCCCTGGGTAGCTTTCTGGGGTCATGGGCCCCTAGGTGGAGGGCCAGGGGCAACCGAGGGGCCTATACTGCAAGTCCTGAAGAGAGATGAACCCCTGGGTAGCTTGCTGGGGTCAGAGGCCCCTAGGTGGATGCCCCGGGGGGCGCTCTGTTGCTTTACTGCAAGTCCAGGCAGAGAGGTGGCCACCTGGGTAGCTTGCTGGGGTCAGTGGCTCCTAGGTAGAGGGCCGTGGGCACCCAGGGGCCTTTACTGCAAGTCCAAGGTGAGAGGTGGTCCTCTGGGTAGCTTGCTGGGGTCAGAGGCCCCCAGGTAAAGGGACAGGGGCACCCTGGGGCCTATACTGCAAGTCAAGGGAGAGAGGTGGACCCGTGGGTAGCTTGCTGGGGTAAGAGGCCCCTAGGTGGAGGGTCAAGGGGCACCCTGGGGCCTACACTGCAAGTCCAGGTAGAGAGGTGGACCCCTGGGTAGCTCGCTGGGGTCAGAGGCCCCTAGTTGGAGGGCCATGGGGCTCCCTGGGGCCTATACTGCAAGTCCAAGAAGAGATATGGACACCTGGGTAGCTTGCTGTCGTCAGAGGCCCCTAGGTGGAGGGCCAAGGGGCACCCTGGGGCCTACACTGCAAGTCCAGGGAGGGAGGCGGACCATTGGGTAGCTTGGTGGGGTCAGAGGCCACTAGGTGGAGGGCCAGGGGGCACCATGGGACATTTACTGCAAGTCCAGGGAGAAAGGTGGACCACTGGGTAGATTGATGGGGTCATGGGCCCCTAGGTCGAGGGCCAGGGGCCACCCTGGGGCCTATACTGCAAGTCCAGGACGTGAGTTGAACCCCTGGGTAGCTTGCTGAGGTCAGAGGCCACTAGGTGGAGGGCCAGGGGCAACCAAGGGGCCTATACTGCAAGTCCAGGGAGAAAGGTGGACCCCTTGGTAACTTGCTGGGGTCAAAGGCCCCTAGGTGGAGGGCCAGGGGGCACCCTGGGATCTATACTGCAAGTCCAGGGAGAGAGATGATCCCCAGGGTAGCTTGCTGGGGTCATGGGCCCCTAGTTGTAGAGCAAGGGGCGACCGTGGGGCCTATACTGCAAGTCCAGGAAGAGAGATGAACCCCTGGGTAGTTTGCTGGGGTCAGAGACCCCTAGGTGGAGTTTAAGGGGGCACCCTGGGAACTGTGCTGCAAGTCCAGGAAGGGAGGTGGACCCCTGGGTAACTTGCTGGGGTCAAAGGCCCCTAGGTGGAGGGCCAGGGGGCACCCTGGGATCTATACTGCAAGTCCAGGGAAAGAGATATACCCCTGGGTAGCTTGCTAGGGTCATGAGCCCCTAGGTGGTGGGCCAGGGGCAACCGTGGGGCCTATACTGCAAGTCCAAAAGAAAGTTGAACCCCTGAGTAGCTTGCTGGGGTCGGAGGCCCCTAGGTGGATGCTCCGGGGGCACTCTGTTGCTTTACTGCAAGTCCAGGCAGAGAGGTGGCCCCCTGGGTAGCTTGCTGGGGTCAGAGGCTCCTAGGTGGAGGGCCAGGGGGCACCCTGGGGCCTATACTGCAAGTCCAAGGTGAGAGGTGGTCCTCTGGGTAGCTTGCTGGGGTCAGAGGACCCCAGGTAAAGGGAAAGGGGCACCCTGGGGCCTATACTGCAAGTCAAGTGAGAGAGGTGGACCCCTAGGTAGCTTGCTGGGGTCAGAGGCCCCTAGGTGGATGGCCAGGGGGCACCCTGGGGCCTATACTGCAAGTCCAGGGAGAGAGGTGGACGCTTTTGTAGCTTACTGGTGTCAGGGGCACTTAGGTGGAGGGCCAGGGGGCACCCTGGGGCCTATACTGCAAGTCCAGGAAGAGAGGTGGTCCCCTGGGTAGCTTGCTGGGGTCAGAGGCCCCTAGGTGGAGGGCCAAGGGGCACCCTGGGGCCTACACTGCAAGTCCAGGGAGGGAGGTGGACCATTGGGTAGCTTGGTTGGGGTCAGAGGCCACTAGGTGGAGGGCCAGGGGGCACCATGGGGCATTTACTGCAAGTCCAGGAAGAGAGGTGGACCCCTGGATAGCTTGATGGGGTCAGAGGCCCCTAGGCTGAGGGCCAGGGGGCACCCTGGGGCCTATACTGCAAGTCCAAGTTGAGAGGTGGTCCTCTGGGTAGCTTGCTCGGGTCAGAGGCCTCAGGTGCAGGGCAAGGGCGCACCCTGGGGCCTTTACTGCAAGTCCAGGAAAAGAGGTAGACCCCTAGGTAGCTTGCTGGGGTCAGAGGCCCCTAGGTGGAGGGTCAGGGGGCACCATGGGGTTTTAATTGCAAGTCCAGGAAGAGAGGTGGACCCCTGGGTAGCTTGCTGGGGTCAAAGGCTACTAGGTGGAGGGCCAGGGGGCACTCTGGTGCTTTACTGCAAGTCCAGGCAAAGAGGTGGCCCCCTGGGTAGCTTGCTGGGGTCAGAAGGGGCAAACTGGGGATTACACTGCAAGTCCAGGTAGAGAGGTGTAACCCTGGGTAGCTTGCTGGGGTCAGACACCCCTAGGTGGAGGGCAAGGGGGCACCATGGGGCCTTTACTGCAAGTCCAGGGAGGGAGGTGGACCCCTGGGTAGCTTGCTGGGGTCAGGGTCACCTAGGTGGAGGGCCAGTGGGCACCCTGGTTCCTATACTGCAAGTCCAGGGAGAGAGGTGGACCCCTGGGTAGCTTGCTGGGGTCAAAGGCCCCTAGGTGGAGTGGCCAGGGGCCACCGTGGGGCCTATACAGCAAGTCCAGGAAGAGATATGAACCCCTGGGTAGCTTGCTGGGGTCAGAGGGCCCTAGGTTGAGGCCCCAAGGTCATTCTGGTGCTTTACTGCAAGTCCAGGCAGAGAAGTGGCCCCCTGGGTAGCTTGTTGGGATCAGAGGCTCCTAGGTGGAGGGCCAGGGGGCACCCTGGGGCCTATACTGCAAGTCCAAGGTGAGAGGTGGTCCTCTGGGTAGATTGCTGGGGTCAGAAGCCCCCAGGTAAAGGGCAAGGGGCACCCAGGGGCCTATACTGCAAGTCCAGGGAGAGAGGTGGTCCCCTGGGTAGCTTGCTGTGGTAAGAGGCCCCTAGGTGGAGGGCCAGGGGGCAACCTGGGGCTTACACTGCAAGTCCAGGGAGATAGGTGGACCCCTGGGTAGCTTGCTGGGGTAAGAGGCCCCAGGTGGAGGGCCAAGGGGCACCCTAGCGTCTATACTGCAAGTCCAGGGACATCTGTAGACCCCTGGTTAGCTTGGTGGGATCAGGGGCCCCTAGGTGGAGGGCTTGGGGGCACCCTCTGGGCTATACTGCAAGTCCAGGAACGGAGGTGGACCCCTGGTTAGCTTGCTGGGTTCAGGGGCCCCTAGGTAGAGGGCCAAAGGGCACCTTGGGCCAACACTGCAAGTCCATGGAGTGAGGTGGACTCCTGGGCAGCTTGCTGGGGTCATAGGCTCCTAGGTGGAGGGCCAGGGGCCACCCTGGGGCCTAAACTGCAAGTCCAGGGAGAGAGGTGGACCCTTGGGTAGCTTGCTGGGGTCAGGGGCCCCTACATCAAGGGCCCGGGGCCACTGTGGGGCCTATACTGCAAGTTCAGGAAGAGAGATGAACCCCTGGGTAGCTTGCTGGGGTCAGAGGCTCCTAGGTGGAGGGCCAGGGGCCACCCTGGGGCCTATACTGCAAAACCAGGGAGAGAGTTGGACCCCTGGGTGGCTTGCTGGGGTCAGAGGCCCCTAGGAGGAGGCCCCGGGGGCGCTCTGTTGCTTTACTTCAAGTCCAGGCAGAGAGGTGGCCCCCTGGGTAGCTTGCTGGGGTCAGTGGCTCCTAGGTGGAGGGCCAGGGGGCACCCTGGGGCCTATACTGCAAGTCCAAGGTGAGAGGTGGTTCTCTGGGTAGCTTGCTGGGGTCAGAGGCCCCCAGGTAAAGGGAAAGGGCACCCTGGGGCCTATACTGCAAGTCCAGGGAGAGAGGTGGACCCGTGGGTAGCTTGCTGGGGTAAGAGGCCCCTAGGTGGAGGATCAAGGGGCACGCTGGGGCCTACACTGCAAGTCCAGGTACAGAGGTGGACCCCTGGGTAGCTTGCTGGGGTCCGAGGCCCCTAGGTGGATGGCCAGGGGGTCTCCTGGGGCCTACACTGCAAGTCAAGGGACATCGGTGGACCCCTAGGTAGCTTGCTGGGGTCAGAGGCCCCTAGGTGGATGGCCAGGGGGTCTCCTGGGGCCTATACTGCAAGTCAAGGGACATCGGTGGACCCCTAGGTAGCTTGCTGGGGTCAGAGGCCCCTAGGTGGATGGCCAGGGGGTCTCCTGGGGCCTACACTGCAAGTACAGGGAGAGAGGTGGACCCCTGGGTAGCTTGCTGGTGTCTGAGGCACCTAGATGGAGGGTCAAGGGGCACCCTGGGGCCTATACTGCAAGTCAAGAGACATCGGTGGACCCCTGGGTAGCTTGTTGGGGTCAGGGGCCCTTACTTGGAGGGCCAGGGGGCACCCTGGGGCCTATACTGCAAGTCCAGGAAGAGAAGTGGATGCCTGGGTAGCTTGCTGGGGTCAGAGGCCCCTAGGTGGAGGGCCAGGGGGCACCCTGGGGCCTATACTGCAAGTCCAGTGAGGGAGGTGGACCCCTGGGTAGCTTGCTGGAGTCAGAGACCCCTAAGTGGAGGGCCAGAAGGTCTCCTGGGACCTATACTGCAAGTCCAGGGAGGGAGGTGGACCCCTGGGTAGCTTGCTGGGGTCAGAGGCCCCTAGCTGGAGGGCCAGGGGGCACCCTGGGGCCTATACTGCAAGTCCAGGGAGGGAGGTGGATCCCTGGGTAGCTTGTTGGAGTCAGGGGAATCTAGATGGAGGGCCAGGGGGAACTCTTTGGGCTTTAGTGCAAGTCCAGGAAGAGAGGTTGACCCCTGGGTAGCTTGCTGGGGTCAGAGGCCCCTAGATGGAGGGCCAGGGGGCACCCTGGGGCCTATACTGCAAGTCAAGGGAGGGAGGTGGACCCCTGGGTAGCTTGCTGGGGTCAGAGGCTTCTAGGTGAAGGGCCAGGGGGCACCCTGGGGCCTATACTGCAAGTCCAGAGAGAGGTGGAACCCTGGGTAGCTTGCTGGGGTCAGAGGCGCCTAGGTGGAGGGCCAGGGGGCACCCTGGGGCCTATAGTGCAAGTCCAGCAAAAGAGGTGGACCCCCGGGTAGCTTGCTGGGGTCAGGGGTTCTTAGGTGGAGGGCCAGGGGCATCCTGGGGCCTACACTGCAAGTCCAGGAAGAGAAGTGGACCCCTGGGTAGCTTGCTGGGGTCAGAGGCTCCTAGGTGGAGGGTCAGGGGGCACCCAGGGGTCTATACTCTAAGTCCAGGGAGGGAGGTGGACCCCTCTGTAGCTTGCTGGGGTAAGGGGCCGCTAAGTGGAGGGACAGGGGGCACCCTGGGGGCTATACTGCAAGTCAAGAAAGAGAAGTGAACCCCTGGGTAGCTTGCTGGGGTCAGGGGACTCTAGGTGGAGGCCCAGGGGGCACCCTGGGGCCTATACAGCAAGTCAAGGGACATCGGTGGACCCTTGGGTAGCTTGCTGGAGTCAGGGGCCCCTAAGTGGAGGTCCAGGGGACACCCTGGGTCCTATACTGGAAGTCCAGGGAGAGAGGTGGACCCCCGGGTAGCTTGCTGGGGTCAAGGGCTCTTAGGTTGAGGGCCAGGGGGCATCCTGGGGCATATACTGCGAGTCCAGGAATAGAAGTGGACCCCTGAGTTGCTTGCTGGGGTCAGAGGATCCTAGGTGAAGGGCCAGGGGGCACCCTGGGGCCTATACTGCATTATCAGGGAGAGAGGTGGACCCCTGGGTAGCTCGCTGTGGTCAGAGGCCCCTAGGTGAAGGGCCAAAGGGCACCCTGGGGCCTATACTACAAAGTCCAGGGAGTGAGGTGGACTCCTTGGTAGCTTGCTGTGGTCATAATCTCCTAAGTGGAGGGCCTGGGGGCACCCTGGGGCCTACACTGCAAGTCCAGGGAGAGAGGTGGACCCCCGGGTAGCTTACTGGGGTCAGGGGCTCTTAGATGGAGGGCCGGGGGGCATCCTGGGGCCTCTACTGCAAGTCCAGGAAGAGAAGTGGACCCCTCAGTAGCTTGCTGGGGTCAGGGGCTCTTAGGTGGAGGGCCAAGGGGCACCCTGGGGTCTATACTTCAAGTCGTGGGACATCAGTGGACCCCTGGTTAGCTTGCTGGGGTCAGGGGCCCTTAGGTGGAGGGCTAGGGGGCACTCTAGGGCCTATAATGCAAGTCCAGGGAGTGAGATGGACTCCTGGGTAGCTTGCTGGGATCATAGGGTCCTAGGTGGGGGGCCAGGGGGCACCCTGTGGCCTACACTGCAAGTCCAGGGAGAGGTGTAGACCCCTGGGTAGCTTGCTGGGGTCAGAGGCCCCTAGGTGGAAGGCCAAGGGGGCCTATACTGCAAGTCCAGTAAGAGAAGTGTACCCCTGGGTAGCTTGCTGGGGTCAGGGGCCCCTAGGTGTAGGGCCAGGGGGCACCCTGGGGCCATAACTGCAAGTCCAGGGAGGGAGGTGGACCCCTGGGTAGCTTGCTGTTGTCAGAGACCCCTAGGTAGAGGGCAAGGGGGCACTCTGGGGCCTACAATGAAAGTCCAGGGAGGGAGTTGGACCCCTGGGTAGCTTCCTGGGATCAGAGGCCCCTAGGTGAAGGGCCAAGGGGCTCCCTGGGGCCTTTAGTGCAAGTCCAGTGAGAGATGTGGACCCCCAGATAGCTCGCTGGGGTCAAGGACTCTTAGGTGGAGGGCCAGGGGGCATCCTGGGATCTATACTGCAAGTCCAGGAAGAGAAGAGGACCCCTGGGTAGCTTGCTGGTGTCAAAGGCCCCTAGGTGGAGGGCCAAAGGGCACCCTAGGGTCTATACTGCAAGTCCAGGGACATCAGTGGACCCCTGGGTAGCTTGCTGGGGTCAGAGACCCCTAGGTGGAGGGCCAATGGGCACCCTGGGGCCTATACTGCAAGTCCAGGTACATTGGTGGACCCCTGAGTAGCTTGCTGGGGTCTGAGGCCCCTAGGCTGAGGGCCAGGGGGACCCTGGGGCCTGCATTGCAAGTCCAGGGAGGGAGGTGGACCCCTGGGTAGCTTGCTGGGGTCAGAGGCCTCAGGTGGAGGGCCAAGGGGCACCCTGGGGCCTATACTGCAAGTCCAGGGATATTGGAGGACCCCTGGGTAGCTTGCTGGGGTCAGTGGACCCTAAGCTTAGGGCCAAGGGGCACCCTGGGGCCTATACTGCAAGTCAATGGACAGAGGTGGACCAACGGGTAGCTTGCTGGTGTCAGAGACACCTTGGTGGAGTTCAAGGGGGCACCCTGGGGCCTACACTGCAAGTCCAGGGAGGGAGGTGGACCCCTGCGTAGCTTGCTGGGTTCAGAGGCCCCTAGGTGAAGGGCCAAGGGGCACCCTGGGGCCTTTAGTGCAAGTCCAAGGACATCGGTGGACCCCTGGTTAGGTTGCTGGGGTCAGATGCCCCTAGGTAGAGGGCCAGGGGGCACACTGGGGCCTATACTGCAAGTCCAGGGAGTGAGGTAGACCCCTGGGTAACTTGCTGGGGTCAGAGGCCCCTAGGTGGAGGGCCAGGGGGCACCCTGGGGCCTATACTGCAAGTCCAGGAAGAGAGGTGGACCCCTGGGTAGCTTGCTGGGGTCAGAGATCCCGAGGTGGAGGGCAAGAGGGCACACTGGGGCCTACATTGCAAGTCCAGGAACAAAAGTGGACCCCTGATTAGCTTGATGCGGTCAGGGGCCCCTAGGTGAAGGGCCAAGTGGCACCCTGGGGCCTTCACTGCATATCCAGGGACATTGGTGGACCCCTGGGTAGTTTGCTGGGGTCAGAGGCGCTTAGGTGGAGGTCCAGGGGACACCCTGGGGCCTATACTGCAAGTCCAGGGAGAGAGGTGGACCCCCGGGTAGCTTGCTTGGGTCAGGGGCTCTTAGGTGGAGGGCAAACGGGCACCCTGGGGCCTATACTGCAAGTCCAGGGAGAGAGGTGGACCCCTGGGTAGCTTGCTAGTGTCAGAGGCCCCTAGGTGGAGGGACAGGGTGCACCCTGGGGCCTACACTGCAAGTCCAGGGAGAGAGGTGAACCCCTGGGTAGCTTGCTGGGGTCAGAGGCCCCTAGGTGGAGGGCAAACGGGCACCCTGGGGCCTATACTGCAAGTCCAGGGAGAGAGGTGGACCCCTGGGTAGCTTGCTAGTGTCAGAGGCCCCTAGGTGGAGGGCCAAGGGGCACCCTGGGGAATATACTGCTAGTCCAGGGACATCGTTGGACGCCTGGGTAGCTTGCTTGGGTCAGACGCCCTTAGATGGAGGGCCAGGGGGCACCCTGGGGCCTATACTGCAAGTCCAGGAAGAGAGGTGGACCCCTGGGTAGCTTGCTGGGGTCAGAGGCCCCTAGATGAAAGGCCAGGGGGCAACCTGGGGCCTATACTGCAAGTCCAGGGAGATCGGTGGACCCCTGGGTAGCTTGCTGGGGTCAGAGGCCCCTAGTTGGAGGGCCAGGTGGTCCCCTGGGGCCTATACTGCAAGTCCAGGGAGGGAGGTGGACCGCTGCGTAGCTAGCTGGGTTCAGAGGCCCCTAGGTGAAGGTGCCAATGGGCACCCTGGGCCCTTTAGTGCAAGTCCAGGGACATCGGTTAACCCCTGGTTAGGTTGCTGGGGTCAGATGCCCCTAGGTAGAGGGCCAGGGGGCACACTGGGGCCTTTACTGCAAGTCCAGGGAGTGAGGTAGACCCCTGGGTAGCTTGCTGGGGTCAGAGACCCCTAGATGGAGGGCCAGGGGGCACCCTGGGGCCTATACTGCAAGTCCAGGAAGAGAGGTGGACCCCTGGGTAGCTTGCTGGGGTCAGAGACCCCTAGGTGGAGGGCAAGAGGGCACACTGGGGCCTACATTGCAAGTCCAGGAACAAAGGTGGATCGCTGATTAGCTTGATGCGGTCAGGGGCCCCTAGGTGAAGGGCCAAGTGGCACCCTGGGGCCTTCACTGCATATCCAGGGACATTGGTGGACCCCTGGGTAGTTTGCTGGGGTCAGAGGCGCCTAGGTGGAGGTCCAGGGGACACCCTGGGGCCTATACTGCAAGTCCAGGGAGAGAGGTGGACCCCCTGGTAGCTTGCTGGGGTCAGGGGCTCTTAGGTGGAGGGCAAACGGGCACCCTGGGGCCTATACTGCAAGTCCAGGGAGAGAGGTGGACCCCTGGGTAGCTTGCTGGTGTCAGAGGCCCCTAGGTGGAGGCCAGGGGGTACCCTGGGCCCTATACTGCAAGTCCAGGGAATTAGGTGGACTCCTGGGTAGCTTGCTGGGGTCATAGGCTCCTAGGTGGAGGGACAGGGTGCACCCTGGGGCCTACACTTCAAGTCCAGGGAGAGAGGTGAACCCCTGGGTAGCTTGCTGGGGTCAGAGACCCCTAGGTGGAGGGTAAGGGGGCACCCTGGAGCCTAAACTGCAAGTCCAGGCAGGGAGCAGGACCCCTGGGTAGCTTGCTGGGGTCAGAGGCCCCTAGGTGGAGGGCCAAGGGGCACCCTGGGGAATATACTGCTAGTCCAGGGACATCGTTGGACGCCTGGGTAGCTTGCTTGGGTCAGACGCCCTTAGATGGAGGGCCAGGGGGCCTATACTGCAAGTCCAGGAAGAGAGGTGGACCCCTGGGTAGCTTGCTGGGGTCAGAGGCCCCTAGATGAAAGGCCAGGGGGCACCCTGGGGCCTATACTGCAAGTCCAGGGAGATCGGTGGACCCCTGGGTAGCTTGCTTGGATCAGAGACCCCTAGGTGGAGGGCCAGGGGGTCCCCTGGGGCCTATACTGCAAGTCCAATGAGAGAGGTGGACCCCTGGGTAGCTTGCTGGGATCAGAGGCCCCTAGGTGGAGGCCAGCGGGCACCCTGGGCCCTATACTGCAAGTCCAGGGAATTAGGTGGACTCCTGGGTAGCTTGCTGGGGTCAGAGACCCCTAGGTGGAGGGACAAGGGGCACCCTGGGGAATATTCTGCAAGTCCAGGGACATCGGTGGACGCCTGGGTAGCCTGCTGGGGTCAGAGGCCCCTAGGTGGAGGGCCATTGGGCACCCTGTGGGCCTATACTGCAAATCCAGAAAGAGAGGTTGACCTCTGGGTAGCTTGCTGGGTTAGGGGCCCCTAAGTGGAGGGCCAGGGAGCACCCTGGGGCCTATACTGCAAGTCCAGGAAGAGAGGTGGACCCCTGGGTAGCTTGCTGGGGTCATAGGCTCGTAGGTGAAGGGCAAGGGGGCACCCCCGGGAATACACTGCAAGTCCAGGGAGAGAGGAGAACCCCTGGGTAGCTTGCTGGGGTCAGAAAGCCCTAGGTGGAGGAGAAGGAGGCACCCTGGGCCCTATACTGCAAGTCCAGGGAGGGAGGTTGACCCCTGGGTAGCTTGCTGGGGTCAGAGGCCCCTAGGTGGAGGGCAAAGCAGCACCCTGGGGCCTATACTGCTAGTCCATGGACATCGGTGGACCCCTGGGTAGCTTGCTGGGGTCAGGGGCCCTTAGGTGGAAGGCCAGGGGGCACCCAGGGGCCGACATTGCAAGTATAGGAAGAGACTTGGACCCCTGGGTAGCTTGCGGGGTTCAGGGGCCCCTAGTTGGAAGGAGAGGGGGCACCCTGGAGCCTATACTGCAAGTAAAGGAAGAGAAGTGGACCCCTGGGTAGTTTGCTGGGGTCAAAGGCCCCTAGGTGGAAGGCCATGGGGTCCCCTGGGGCCTACACTGCAAGTCCAGGGAGAGAGGTGGACCCCCGGGTAGCTTGCTGGGGTCAGGGGCTCTTAGGTGGAGGGCCAGGGGGTACCCTGGGGCCTATGCTGCAAGTCCAGGAAGAGAAGTGGACCCTTGGGTAGCTAGCTGGGATCAAAGGCCCCTAGGTGAATTGCCAAGGGGCACCCTGGGGCCTTTAGTGCAAGTCCAGGGACATCGGTGAACCCCTGGGTAGCTTGCTGGGGTCAGAGGCCCCTAGGTGGAGGGCCAGGGGGCACCCTGGGGCCTATATTGCAAGTCCAGGGACATTGATGGACCCCTGAGTAGCTTGCTGGGGTCAGGGGCCCTTGGGTGAAGGGTCAGAGGGCACCCTGGGGCCTAAACTGCAAGTTAAGGAAAAGAAGTGGACCCCTGGGTAGCTTGCTGGGGTCAGGGGACCCTAGGTGGAGGGCCAAGGGGCACCCTGGGGCCTATACTGCAAGTAAATGGACAGAGGTGGACCAACGGGTAGCTTGCTGGTGTCAGAGACCCCTTGGTGGAGTTCAAGGGGGCACCCTGGGGCCTACACTGCAAGTCCAGGGAGGGAGGTGGACCCCTGGGTAGCTTGCTGGGGTCAGAGGCCTCAAGGTGGAGGGCCAAGGGGCACCCTGGGGCCTATACTGCAAGCCCAGGGATATTGGAGGACCCCTGGGTATCTTGCTGGGGTCAGGGGACCCTAGGTGGAGGGCCAAGGGGCACCCTGGGGCCTATACTGCAAGTAAATGGACAGAGGTGGACCAACGGGTAGCTTGCTGGTGTCAGAGACCTCTTGGTGGAGTTCAAGGGGGCACCCTGGGGCCTACACTGCAAGTCCAGGGAGGGAGGAGGACCCCTGGGTAGCTTGCTGGGTTCAGAGGCCCCTAGGTGAAGGGCCAAGGGGCACCCTGGGGCCTTTAGTGCAAATCCAGGAAGAGAAGTGGATCCCTGGGTAGATTGCTGGGGTCAGGGGCTCCTAGGTGGAGGGAGAGGGGGCACCCTGGGGCCTATACTGCAAGTCCAGGAAGAGATATGGAACCCTGAGTAGCTTGCTGGTGTCTGGGGCCCCTAGGTGGAGGGCCAGGGGGCACCCTAGGGCCTGTACTGCAAGTCCAGGGAGGAAGGTGGACCCCTGGGTAGCTTGCTGGGGTCAGGGGCTCTTAGCTGGAGGGCCAGGGGACATCCTGTGGCCTACAATGCAAGTCCAGGAAGAGAAGTGGACCCCTGGGTAGCTTGCTGGGGTCAGGGGACCCTAGGTGGAGGGCCAAGGGGCACCCTGGGGCCTATACTGCAAGTAAATGGACAGAGGTGGACCAACGGGTAGCTTGCTGGTGTCAGAGACCCCTTGGTGGAGTTCAAGGGGGCACCCTGGGGTCTATACTGCAAGTCAAGGGAGGGAGGTGGACCCCTGGGTAGCTTGCTGGGGTCAGGGGCAAATAGGTGGAGGGCCAGGGGGTCCCCTGGGGCCTACACTACAAGTCCAGGAAGAGAAGTGGACCACTGGGTGGCTTGCTGGGGTAAGAGGCCCCTAGGTGGAGGGCCAGGAGGTCCCCTGGGGCCTATACTGCAAGTCCAGGGAGAGAGGTGAACCCCTGGGAAGCTAGCTGGGGTGAGAGGCCCCTAGGTGGAGGGCCAAGGGGCACCCTGGGGCCTATACTGCAAGTCCAGGGACATCGGTGGACCCCTCGGTAGCTTGCTGGGGTCAGAGGCGCCTAGGTGGAGGGCCAGGGGGCACCCTGGGGCCTATAGTGCAAGTCAAGGAAAAGAGGTGGACCCCCGGGTAGCTTGCTGGGGTCAGGTGCTCTTAGGTGGAGGGCCAGGGGCATCCTGGGGCCTACACTGCAAGTCCAGGAAGAGAAGTGGACCCCTGGGTAGCTTGCTGGGGTCAGAGGCTCCTAGGTGAAGGGTCAGGGGGCACCCAGGGGTCTATACTGCAAGTCCAAGGACATCGGTGGACCCCTGGGTAGCTTGCTGGGGTCAGGGGCCCTTAGATGGAAGGCAAGGGGGCACCCTGAGGCCTACACTGCAAGTCCAGGAAGAGAATTGCACCCCTGGGTAGCTTGCTGGGGTCAGGGGCCCCTAGGTGGAGGGAGAGGGGCACCCTGGAGCCTATACTGCAAGAAAAGGAAGAGAAGTGGACCCCTTGGTAGCTTGCTGGGGTCTGAGGCCCCTAGGTGGAGGGCCAAGGGGCACCCTGGGGTCTATACTGCAAGTCCGCGGACAATCGTGGACCCCTGGTTAGCTTGCTGGGGAGAGAGGCCCCTAGGTGGAGGGCCAGGGGGCAACCTGGGGCCTATACTGCAAGTCCGGGGAGGGAGGTGGACCTCTGGGTAGCTTGCTGGGGTAAAGGGCCTCTATGTGGAGGGCCAGGGGGCACCCAGGGGCCTATACTGCAAGTCCAGGGACATCGGTGGACCCCTGGGTAGCTTGCTGGGGTCAGTGGCAATTAGGTGGAGGGCCAGGGGGCACCCAGGGGCCTATACTTCAAGTCCAGGGAGATCGGTGGAACCCTGGGTAGGTTGCTGGGGTCTGAGGCCCCTAGGTGGATGGCCAGGGGGTCTCCTGGGGCCTACACTGCAAGTACAGGGAGAGAGGTGGACCCCTGGGTAGCTTGCTGGCGTCTGAGGCACCTAGATGGAGGGTCAGGGGGCACCCTGGGGCCTATACTGCAAGTCAAGAGACATCGGTGGACCCCTGGGTAGCTTGTTGGGGTCAGGGGCCCTTACGTGGAGGGCCAGGGGGCACCCTGGGGCCTATACTGCAAGTCCAGGAAGAGAAGTGGATGCCTGGGTAGCTTGCTGGGGTCAGAGGCCCCTAGGTGGAGGGCCAGGGGGCACCCTGGGGCCTATACTGCAAGTCCAGTGAGGGAGGTGGACCCCTGGGTAGCTTGCTGGAGTCAGAGACCCCTAAGTGGAGGGCCAGAAGGTCTCCTGGGACCTGTACTGCAAGTCCAGGGAGGGAGGTGGACCCCTGGGTAGCTTGCTGGGGTCAGAGGCCCCTAGCTGGAGGGCCAGGGGGCACCCTGGGGCCTATACTGCAAGTCCAGGGAGGGAGGTGGATCCCTGGGTAGCTTGTTGGAGTCAGGGGAATCTAGATGGAGGGCCAGGGGGAACTCTTTGGGCTTTAGTGCAAGTCCAGGAAGAGAGGTTGACCCTTGGGTAGCTTGCTGTGGTAAGAGGCCCCTAGGTGGAGGGCCAGGGGGCAACCTGGGGCTTACACTGCAAGTCCAGGGAGATAGGTGGACCCCTGGGTAGCTTGCTGGGGTCAGAGGCCCCAGGTGGAGGGCCAAGGGGCACCCTAGCATCTATACTGCAAGTCCAGGGACATCTGTAGACCCCTGGTTAGCTTGGTGGGATCAGGGGCCCCTAGGTGGAGGGCTTGGGGGCACCCTCTGGGCTATACTGCAAGTCCAGGAACGGAGGTGGACCCCTGGTTAGCTTGCTGGGTTCAGGGGCCCCTAGGTAGAGGGCCAAAGGGCACCCTGGGGCCAACACTGCAAGTCCATGGAGTGAGGTGGACTCCTGGGCAGCTTGCTGGGGTCATAGGCCCCTAGGTGGAGGGCCAGGGGGCAACCTGGGGCTTACACTGCAAGTCCAGGGAGATAGGTGGACCCCTGGGTAGCTTGCTGGGGTCAGAGGCCCCAGGTGGAGGGCCAAGGGTCACCCTAGCATCTATACTGCAAGTCCAGGGACATCTGTAGACCCCTGGTTAGCTTGGTGGGATCAGGGGCCCCTAGGTGGAGGGCTTGGGGGCACCCTCTGGGCTATACTGCAAGTCCAGGAACGGAGGTGGACCCCTGGTTAGCTTGCTGGGTTCAGGGGCCCCTAGTTAGAGGGCCAAAGGGCACCCTGGGGCCAACACTGCAAGTCCATGGAGTGAGGTGGACCCTTGGGTAGCTTGCTGGGGTCAGGGGCCCCTACATCAAGGGCCCGGGGCCACTGTGGGGCCTATACTGCAAGTTCAGGAAGAGAGATGAACCCCTGGGTAGCTTGCTGGGGTCAGAGGCTCCTAGGTGGAGGGCCAGGGGCCACCCTGGGGCCTAAACTGCAAAACCAGGGAGAGAGTTGGACCCCTGGGTGGCTTGCTGGGGTCAGAGGCCCCTAGGAGGAGGCCCCGGGGGCGCTCTGTTGCTTTACTTCAAGTCCAGGCAGAGAGGTGGCCCCCTGGGTAGCTTGCTGGGGTCAGTGGCTCCTAGGTGGAAGGACAGGGGGCACCCTGGGGCCTATACTGCAAGTCCAAGGTGAGAGGTGGTTCTCTGGGTAGCTTGCTGGGGTCAGAGGCCCCCAGGTAAAGGGAAAGGGCACCCTGGGGCCTATACTGCAAGTCCAGGGAGAGAGGTGGACCCGTGTGTAGCTTGCTGGGGTAAGAGGCCCCTAGGTGGAGGATCAAGGGGCACGCTGGGGCCTACACTGCAAGTCCAGGTAGAGAGGTGGACCCCTGGGTAGCTTGCTGGGGTCCGAGGCCCCTAGTTGGAGGGCCAGGGGGCTCCCTGGGGCCTATACTGCAAGTCAAGGGACATCGGTGGACCCCTGGGTAGCTTGCTGGGGTCCGAGGCCCCTAGTTGGAGGGCCAGGGGGCTCCCTGGGGCCTATAATGCAAGTCAAGGGACATCGGTGGACCCCTAGGTAGCTTGCTGGGGTCAGAAACCCCTAGGTGGAGGAGAAGGGGGCACCCTGGGCCCTATACTGCAAGTCCAGGGAGGGAGGTTGACCCCTGGGTAGCTTGCTGGGGTCAGAGGCCCCTAGGTGGAGGGCAAAGCAGCACCCTGGGGCCTATACTGCAAGTCCAGGGAGAGAGGTGGACCCCTGGGTAGCTTGCTGGGGTCAGAGGCCTCTAGGTGGAGGGCCGGGGTTCACACTGGGGCCTATATTGCTAGTCTAGGGAGAGAGGTGGACCCTTTTGTAGCTTTCTGGTTTCAGGGGCACTTAGGTGGAGGGCTAAGGGGCACCCTGGGGAATATACTGCTAGTCCAGGGACATTGTCGGACGCCTGGGTAGCTTGCTTGGGTCAGACGCCCTTAGATGGAGGGCCAGGGGGCACCCTGGGGCCTATACTGCAAGTCCAGGAAAAGAGGTGGACCCCTGGGTAGCTTGCTGGGGTCAGAGGCCCCTAGATGAAAGGCCAGGGGGCACCCTGGGGCCTATACTGCAAGTCCAGGGAGATCGGTGGACCCCTGGGTAGCTTGCTGGGGTCAGAGGCCCCTAGGTGGAGGGCCAGGGGGTCCCCTGGGGCCTATACTGCAAGTCCAGGGAGGCAGGTGGACCGCTGCGTAGCTAGCTGGGTTCAGAGGCCCCTATGTGAAGGTGCCAATGGGCACCCTGGGCCCTTTAGTGCAAGTCCAGGGACATCGGTTGACCCCTGGTTAGGTTGCTGGGGTCAGATGCCCCTAGATAGAGGGCCAGGGGGCACACTGGGGCCTTTACTGCAAGTCCAGGGAGTGAGGTAGACCCCTGGGTAGCTTGCTGGGGTCAGAGGCCCCTAGGTGGAGGGCCAGGGGGCACCCTGGGGCCTATACTGCAAGTCCAGGAAGAGAGGTGGACCCCTGGGTAGCTTGCTGGGGTCAGAGACCCCTAGGTGGAGGGCAAGAGGGCACACTGGGGCCTACATTGCAAGTCCAGGAACAAAGGTGGACCGCTGATTTGCTTGATGCGGTCAGGGGCCCCTAGGTGAAGGGCCAAGTGGCACCCTGGGGCCTTCACTGCATATCCAGGGACATTGGTGGACCCCTGGGTAGTTTGCTGGGGTCAGAGGCGCCTTGGTGGAGGTCCAGGGGACACCCTGGGGCCTATACTGCAAGTCCAGGGAGAGAGGTGGACCACCTGGTAGCTTGCTGGGGTCAGGGGCTCTTAGGTGGAGGGCAAACGGGCACCCTGGGGCCTATACTGCAAGTCCAGGGAGAGAGGTGGACCCCTGGGTAGCTTGCCGGTGTCAGAGGCCCCTAGGTGGAGGCCAGGGGGTACCCTGGGCCCTATACTGCAAGTCCAGGGAATTAGGTGGACTCCTGGGTAGCTTGCTGGGGTCATAGGCTCCTAGGTGGAGGGACAGGGTGCACCCTGGGGCCTACACTGCAAGTCCAGGGAGAGAGGTGAACCCCTGGGTAGCTTGCTGGGGTCAGAGACCCCTAGGTGGAGGGTAAGGGGGCACCCTGGAGCCTAAACTGCAAGTCCAGGCAGGGAGCAGGACCCCTGGGTAGCTTGCTGGGGTCAGAGGCCCCTAGGTGGAGGGCCAAGGGGCACCCTGGGGAATATACTGCTAGTCCAGGGACATCGTTGGACGCCTGGGTAGCTTGCTTGGGTCAGACGCCCTTAGATGGAGGGCCAGGGGGCACCCTGGGGCCTATACTGCAAGTCCAGGAAGAGAGGTGGACCCCTGGGTAGCTTGCTGGGGTCAGAGGCCCCTAGATGAAAGGCCAGGGGGCACCCTGGGGCCTATACTGCAAGTCCAGGGAGATCGGTGGACCCCTGGGTAGCTTGCTGGGGTCAGAGGCCCCTAGTTGGAGGGCCAGGGGGTCCCCTGGGGCCTATACTGCAAGTCCAGGGAGAGAGGTAGACCCCTGGGTAGCTTGCTGGGGTCAGAGGCCCCTAGGTGGAGGCCAGCGGGCACCCTGGGCCCTATACTGCAAGTCCAGGGAATTAGGTGGACTCCTGGGTAGCTTGCTGGGGTCAGAGACCCCTAGGTGGAGGGACAAGGGGCACCCTGGGGAATATTCTGCAAGTCCAGGGACATAGGTGGACGCCTGGGTAGCCTGCTGGGGTCAGAGGCCCCTAGGTGGAGGGCCACTGGGCACCCTATGGGCCTATACTGCAAATCCAGAAAGAGAGGTTGACCTCTGGGTAGCTTGCTGGGTTAGGGGCCCCTAAGTGGAGGGCCAGGGAGCACCCTGGGGCCTATACTGCAAGTCCAGGAAGAGAGGTGGACCCCTGGGTAGCTTGCTGGGGTCATAGGCTCGTAGGTGAAGGGCAAGGGGGCACCCCCGGGAATACACTGCAAGTTCAGGGAGAGAGGAGAACCCCTGGGTAGCTTGCTGGGGTCAGAAACCCCTAGGTGGAGGAGAAGGGGGCACCCTGGGCCCTATACTGCAAGTCCAGGGAGGGAGGTTGACCCCTGGGTAGCTTGCTGGGGTCAGAGGCCCCTAGGTGGAGGGCAAAGCAGCACCCTGGGGCCTATACTGCAAGTCCATGGACATCGGTGGACCCCTGGGTAGCTTGCTGGGGTCAGGGGCCCTTAGGTGGAGGGCAAAGCAGCACCCTGGGGCCTATACTGCAAGTCCATGGACATCGGTGGACCCCTGGGTAGCTTGCTGGGGTCAGGGGCCCCTAGTTGGAAGGAGAGGGGGCACCCTGGGGCCGACATTGCAAGTATAGGAAGAGAATTGGACCCCTGGGTAGCTTGCGGGGTTCAGGGGCCCCTAGTTGGAAGGAGAGGGGGCACCCTGGAGCCTATACTGCAAGTAAAGGAAGAGAAGTGGACCCCTGGGTAGTTTGCTGGGGTCAAAGGCCCCTAGGTGGAAGGCCATGGGGTCCCCTGGGGCCTACACTGCAAGTCCAGGGAGAGAGGTGGACCCCCGGGTAGCTTGCTGGGGTCAGGGGCTTTTAGGTGGAGGGCCAGGGCGCATCCTGGGGCCTATGCTGCAAGTCCAGGAAGAGAAGTGGACCCTTGGGAAACTTGCTGGGATCAAAGGCCCCTAGGTGAATTGCCAAGGGGCACCCTGGGGCCTTTAGTGCAAGTCCAGGGACATCGGTGAACCCCTGGGTAGCTTGCTGGGGTCAGAGGCCCCTAGGTGGAGGGCCAGGGGGCACCCTGGGGCCTATATTGCAAGTCCAGGGACATTGATGGACCCCTGAGTAGCTTGCTGGGGTCAGGGGCCCTTGGGTGAAGGGTCAGAGGGCACCCTGGGGCCTAAACTGCAAGTTAAGGAAAAGGAGTGGACCCCTGGGTAGCTTGCTGGGGTCAGGAGACCCTAGGTGGAGGGCCAAGGGGCACCCTGGGGCCTATACTGCAAGTAAATGGACAGAGGTGGACCAACGGGTAGCTTGCTGGTGTCAGAGACCCCTTGGTGGAGTTCAAGGGGGCACCCTGGGGCCTACACTGCAAGTCCAGGGAGGGAGGTGGACCCCTGGGTAGCTTGCTGGGGTCAGAGGCCTCAAGGTGGAGGGCCAAGGGGCACCCTGGGGCCTATACTGCAAGTCCAGGGATATTGGAGGACCCCTGGGTAGCTTGCTGGGGTCAGGGGACCCTAAGCTTAGGGCCAAGGGGCACCCTGGGGCCTACACTGCAAGTCCAGGGAGGGAGGAGGACCCCTGCGTAGCTTGCTGGGTTCAGAGGCCCCTAGGTGAAGGGCCAAGGGGCACCCTGGGGCCTTTAGTGCAAATCCAGGAAGAGAAGTGGATCCCTGGGTAGTTTGCTGGGGTCAGGGGCTCCTAGGTGGAGGGAGAGGGGGCACCCTGGGGCCTATACTGCAAGTCCAGGAAGAGATATGGAACCCTGAGTAGCTTGCTGGTGTCTGGGGCCCCTAGGTGGAGGGCCAGGGGGCACCCTAGGGCCTGTACTGCAAGTCCAGGGAGGAAGGTGGACCCCTGGGTAGCTTGCTGGGGTCAGGGGCTCTTAGCTGGAGGGCCAGGGGACATCCTGTGGCCTACACTGCAAGTCCAGGAAGAGAAGTGGACCCCTGGGTAGCTTGCTGGGTTCAGAGACCCCTAGGTGGAGGGCCAGGGGGCACCCTGGGGTCTATACTGCAAGTCAAGGGAGGGAGGTGGACCCCTGGGTAGCTTGCTGGGGTCAGGGGCTCCTAGGTGGAGGGAGAGGGGGCACCCTGGGGCCTACACTGCAAGTCCAGGAAGAGAAGTGGACCACTGGGTGGCTTGCTGGGGTAAGAGGCCCCTAGGTGGAGGGCCAGGAGGTCCCCTGGGGCCTATACTGCAAGTCCAGGGAGAGAGGTGAACCCCTGAGAAGCTAGCTGGGGTGAGAGGCCCCTAGGTGGAGGGCCAAGGGGCACCCTGGGGCCTATACTGCAAGTCCAGGGACATCGGTGGACCCCTCGGTAGCTTGCTGGGGTCAGAGGCGCCTAGGTGGAGGGCCAGGGGGCACCCTGGGGCCTATAGTGCAAGTCAAGGAAAAGAGGTGGACCCCCGGGTAGCTTGCTGGGGTCAGGTGCTCTTAGGTGGAGGGCCAGGGGCATCCTGGGGCCTACACTGCAAGTCCAGGAAGAGAAGTGGACCCCTGGGTAGCTTGCTGGGGTCAGAGGCTCCTAGGTGAAGGGTCAGGGGGCACCCAGGGGTCTATACTGCAAGTCCATGGACATCGGTGGACCCCTGGGTAGCTTGCTGGGGTCAGGGGCCCTTAGATGGAAGGCAAGGGGGCACCCTGAGGCCTACACTGCAAGTCCAGGAAGAGAATTGAACCCCTGGGTAGCTGGCTGGGGTCAGGGGCCCCTAGGTGGAGGGAGAGGGGCACCCTGGAGCCTATACTGCAGGAAAAGGAAGAGAAGTGGACCCCCTGGTAGCTTGCTGGGGTCAGGTGCTCTTAGGTGGAGGGCCAAGGGGCACCCTGGGGTCTATACTGCAAGTCCGCGGACAATCGTGTACCCCTGGTTAGCTTGCTGGGGAAAGAGGCCCCTAGGTGGAGGGCCAAGGGGCAACCTGGGGCCTATACTGCAAGTCCGGGGAGGGAGGTGGTCCTCTGGGTAGCTTGCTGGGGTAAAGGGCCTCTATGTGGAGGGCCAGGGGGCACCCTGGAGCCTATACTGCAAGTAAAGGAAGAGAAGTGGACCCCTGGGTAGTTTGCTGGGGTCAAAGGCCCCTAGGTGGAAGGCCATGGGGTCCCCTGGGGCCTACACTGCAAGTCCAGGGAGAGAGGTGGACCCCCGGGTAGCTTGCTGGGGTCAGGGGCTTTTAGGTGGAGGGCCAGGGCGCATCCTGGGGCCTATGCTGCAAGTCCAGGAAGAGAAGTGGACCCTTGGGAAACTTGCTGGGATCAAAGGCCCCTAGGTGAATTGCCAAGGGGCACCCTGGGGCCTTTAGTGCAAGTCAAGGAAAAGAGGTGGACCCCCGGGTAGCTTGCTGGGGTCAGGGGCCCTTAGATGGAAGGCAAGGGGGCACCCTGAGGCCTACACTGCAAGTCCAGGAAGAGAATTGAACCCCTGGGTAGCTTGCTGGGGTCAGGGGCCCCTAGGTGGAGGGAGAGGGGCCCCTAGGTGGAGGGAGAGGGGCACCCTGGAGGGGCACCCTGGAGCCTATACTGCAGGAAAAGGAAGAGAAGAGAAGTGGACCCCTTGGTAGCTTGCTGGGGTCAGGTGCTCTTAGGTGGAGGGCCAAGGGGCACCCTGGGGTCTATACTGCAAGTCCGCGGACAATCGTGTACCCCTGTTTAGCTTGCTGGGGAAAGAGGCCCCTAGGTGGAGGGCCAAGGGGCAACCTGGGGCCTATACTGCAAGTCCGGGGAGGGAGGTGGTCCTCTGGGTAGCTTGCTGGGGTAAAGGGCCTCTATGTGGAGGGCCAGGGGGCACCCAGGGGCCTATACTGCAAGTCCAGGGACATCGGTGGACCCCTGGGTAGCTTGCTGGGGTCAGTGGCAATTAGGTGGAGGGCCAGGGGGCACCCAGGGGCCTATACTTCAAGTCCAGGGAGATCGGTGGAACCCTGGGTAGGTTGCTGGGGTCTGAGGCCCCTAGGTGGATGGCCAGGGGGTCTCCTGGGGCCTACACTGCAAGTCCAGGGAGGGAGGTGGACCCCTGGGTAGCTTGCTGGGGTCAGAGGCCCCTAGCTGGAGGGCCAGGGGGCACCCTGGGGCCTATACTGCAAGTCCAGGGAGGGAGGTGGATCCCTGGGTAGCTTGTTGGAGTCAGGGGAATCTAGATGGAGGGCCAGGGGGAACTCTTTGGGCTTTAGTGCAAGTCCAGGAAGAGAGGTTGACCCCTGGGTAGCTTGCTGGGGTCAGAGGCCCCTAGATGGAGGGCCAGGGGGCACCCTGGGGCCTATACTGCAAGTCAAGGGAGGGAGGTGGACCCCTGGGTAGCTTGCTGGGGTCAGAGGCTTCTAGGTGAAGGGCCAGGGGGCACCCTGGGGCCTATATCGCAAGTCCAGAGAGAGGTGGAACCCTGGGTAGCTTGCTGGGGTCAGAGGCGCCTAGGTGGAGGGCCAGGGGGCACCCTGGGGCCTATAGTGCAAGTCCAGCAAAAGAGGTGGACCCCCGGGTAGCTTGCTGGGGTCAGGGGCTCTTAGGTGGAGGGCCAGGGGCATCCTGGGGCCTACACTGCAAGTCCAGGAAGAGAAGTGGACCCCTGGGTAGCTTGCTGGGGTCAGAGGCTCCTAGGTGGAGGGTCCAGGGAGGGAGGTGGACAACTCTGTAGCTTGCTGGGGTAAGGGGCCCCTAAGTGGAGGGACAGGGGGCACCCTGGGGGCTATACTGCAAGTCAAGAAAGAGAAGTGAACCCCTGGGTAGCTTGCTGGGGTCAGGGGACTCTAGGTGGAGGCCCAGGGGGTACCCTGGGGCCTACACAGCAAGTCAAGGGACATCGGTGGACCCTTGGGTAGCTTGCTGGGGTCTGAGGCCCCTAGGTGGAGGGCCAGGGGGCACACTGGGGCCTATACTGCAAGTCCAGCAAAAGAGGTGGAACCCTGGGTAGCTTGCTGGGGTCAGAGGCGCCTAGGTGGAGGGCCAGGGGCATCCTGGGGCCTACACTGCAAGTCCAGGAAGAGAAGTGGACCCCTGGGTAGCTTGCTGGGGTCAGAGGCTCCTAGGTGGAGGGTCAGGGGGCACCCAGGGGTCTATACTGCAAGTCCAGGAAGGGAGGTGGACCCCTCTGTAGCTTGCTGGGGTAAGGGGCCCCTAAGTGGAGGGACAGGGGGCACCCTGGGGGCTATACTGCAAGTCAAGAAAGAGAAGTGGACCCCTGGGTAGCTTGCTGGGGTCAGGGGAAACTAGGTGGAGGCCCAGGGGGCACCCTGGGGCCTATACTGCAAGTCCAGGAAAAGAGGTCGACCCCTGGGTAGCTTGCTGGGTTCAGGGGCCCCTAGCTGGAGGGCCAAGGGGCACCCTCGGGCCTATACTGCAAGTCCAGGGAGAGAGGTGGACCCCTGGGTAGCTTGCTGGGGTCAGAGGCCCCGAGGTGGAGGGCCAAGGGGCACCCTAGGCACTATACTGCATGTCCAGGGACATCGGTGGACCCATGGTTAACTTGCTGGGGTGAGAGGCCCCTAGGTGGAGGGCCAGGGGGCACCCTGGGGCCTATACTGCAAGTCCAGTGAGGGAGGTGGACCCCTGGGTAGCTTGCTGGAGTCAGAGACCCCTAAGTGGAGGGCCAGAAGGTCTCCTGGGACCTATACTGCAAGTCCAGGGAGGGAGGTGGACCCCTGGGTAGCTTGCTGGGGTCAGAGGCCCCTAGGTGGAGGGCCAGGGGGCACCCTGTGGCCTATACTGCAAGTCCAGGGACATCAGTGGACACCTGGGTAGCTTGCTGGGGTCAGAGGCACCTAGGTGGAGGGCCAGGGGCACCCTGGGGCCTATATTGCAAGTCCAAGGAGAGAGGTGGACCCCTCGGTAGCTTGCTGGGGTCAGAAGCGCCTAGGTAGAGGGCCAGGGGGCACCCTGAGGCTTATACTGCAAGTCCAGGAAGAGATGAGGACCCCTGGGTAGCTTGCTGGGGTCAGGGGCCCATAGGTGGAGGGAGAGGGGGCACCCTGGGGCCTATACTGCAAGTCCAGGAAGAGAGGTGGACCCCTGGGTAGCTTGCTGTGGTCAGAGACCCCTTGGTGGAGGGCCAACGGGCACCCTGGGACCTATACTGCAAGTCCAGGGACATTGCTGGACCCCTGGGTAGCTTGCTGGGGTCAGAGGCCCCTAGGTGGAGGGCCAGGGGGTCCCATGGGGCCTATACTGCAAGTCCAGGGAGAGAGGTGGACCCCTGGGTAGCTTGCTGGGGTCAGGGGCCCCTAGGTGGAGGGCCAGGGGGCACCCTGGGGCCTATACTGCAAGTCCAGGGAGTGAGGTGGACTCCTGGGTAGCTTGCTGGTGTCATAGGCCCCTAGGTGGAGTGCCAGGGGGCACCCAGGGGCCTACATTGCAAGTCCAGGGAGAGAGGTGGAACCCTGGGTAGCTTGCTGGGAGCAGGGGCCCTTAGTTGGAAGGTGAGGGGGCACCCTGGGGCCTACACTGCAAGTCCAGGAAGAGAATTGGACACCTGGGTAGCTTGCTGGGGTCAGGGGCCCCTAGGTGGAGGGCCAGGGGGCACCCTTGGGCCTATACTGCAAGTCCAGGAAGAGATATGGAACCCTGAGTAGCTTTCTGGTGTCTGGGGCCCCTAGGTGGAGGGCCAGGGGGCACCCTAGGGCCTGTACTGCAAGTCCAGGGAGGGAGGTGGACCCCTGGGTAGCTTGCTGGGGTCAGGGGCTCTTAGGTGGAGGGCCAGGGGACATCCTGGGGCCTACACTGCAAGTCCAGGAAGAGAAGTGGACCCCTGGGTAGCTTGCTGGGTTCAGAGGCCCCTAGGTGGAGGGCCAGGGGGCACCCTGTTTTCTATAATGCAAGTCCAGGGAGGGAGGTGGGCCCCTGGGTAGCTTGCTGGGGTCAGGGGCAAATAGGTGGAGGGCCAGGGGGTCCCCTGGGGCCTACACTGCAAGTCCAGGAAAAGAAGTGGACCCCTGGGTAGCTTGCTGGGGTAAGAGGCCCCTAGGTGGAGGGCCAGGAGGTCCCCTGGGGCCTATACTGCAAGTCCAGGGAGAGAAGTGAACCCCTGGGTAGCTAGCTGGGGTGAGAGGCCCCTAGGTGGAGGGCCAGGGGGCACCCTGGGGCCTATACTGCAAGTCCAGGGACATCGGTGAACCCCTGGGTAGCTTGCTGGGGTCAGAGGCGCCTAGGTGGAGGGCCAGGGGGCACCCTGGGGCCTATAGTGCAAGTCCAGGAAAAGAGGTGGACCCCCGGGTAGCTTGCTGGGGACAGGGGCTCTTAGGTGGAGGGCCAGGGCCATCCTGGGGCCTACACTGCAAGTCCAGGAAGAGAAGTGGACCCCTGGGAAGCTTGCTGGGGTCAGAGGCTCCTAGGTGGAGGGTCAGGGGGCACCCAGGGGTCTATACTGCAAGTCCATGGATATCTGTGGACCCCTGGGTAGCTTGCTGGGGTCAGGGGCCCTTAGATGGAAGGCAAGGGGGCAACCTGGGGCCTACACTGCAAGTCCAGGAAGAGAATTGCACCCCTAGGTAGCTTGCTGGGGTCAGGGGCCCCTAGGTGGAGGGAGAGGGGCACCATGGAGCCTATACTGCAAGAAAAGGAAGAGAAGTGGACCCCTTGGTAGCTTGCTGGGGTCAGTGGCAATTAGGTGGAGGGCCAGGGGGCACCCAGGGGCCTATACTTCAAGTCCAGGAAGAGAATTGCACCCCTGGGTAGCTTGCTGGGGTCAGGGGCCCCTAGGTGGAGGGAGAGGGGCACCATGGAGCCTATACTGCAAGAAAAGGAAGAGAAGTGGACCCCTTGGTAGCTTGCTGGGGTCAGTGGCAATTAGGTGGAGGGCCAAGGGGCACCCTGGGGTCTATACTGCAAGTCCGCGGACAAATGTGGACCCCTGGTTAGCTTGCTGGGGAGAGAGGCGCCTAGGTGGATGGCCAGGGGGTCTCCTGGGGCCTACACTGCAAGTACAGGGAGAGAGGTGGACCCCTGGGTAGCTTGCTGGGGTCAGTGGCAATTAGGTGGAGGGCCAGGGGGCACCCAGGGGCCTATACTTCAAGTCCAGGAAGATCGGTGTAACCCTGGGTAGGTTGCTGGGGTCTGAGGCCCCTAGATGGATGCCCAGGGGGTCTCCTGGGGCCTACACTGCAAGTACAGGGAGAGAGGTGGACCCCTGGGTAGCTTGCTGGCGTGTGAGGCACCTAGATGGATGGTCAGGGGGCACCCTGGGGCCTATACTGCATGTCCAGGGACATTGGTGGACCCCTGGGTAGCTTACTGGGGTCAAAGGCCCCTAGGTGGAGGGCCAGGGGGAACCCTGGGGCCTACACTGCAAGTCAAGGGACATCGGTGGACCCCAGGGTAGCTTGTTGGGGTCAGGGGCCCTTACCTGGAGGGCCAGGGGGCACCCTGGGGCCTATACTGCAAGTCCAGGAAGAGAAGTGGATGCCTGGGTAGCTTGGTGGGGTCAGGGGCCCCTAGGTGGAGGGCCAGGGGGCACCCTGGGGCCTATACTGCAAGTCCAGTGAGGGAGGTAGACCCCTGGGTAGCTTGCTGGGGTCAGAGACCCCTAAGTGGAGGGCCAAAAGCTCCCCTGGGATATATTCTGCAAGTCCAGTGAGGGAGGTGGACCCATGGGTAGCTTGCTGGGGTCAGAGGCCCCTAGGTGGAGGTTCAGGGGGCACCCTGGGGCCTATACTGCAAGTCCAGGGAGGGAGGTGGATCCCTGGGTAGCTTGTTGGAGTCAGGGGCATCTAGATGGAGGGCCAGAGGGAACTCTTTGGGCTTTAGTGCAAGTCCAGGAAGAGAGCTTGACCCCTGGGTAGCTTGCTGGGGTCAGAGGGCCCTAGATGGAGGGCCAGGGGGCACCCTGGGGCCTTTACTGCAAGTCAAGGGACATCGTTTGACCCTTGGGTAGCTTGCTGGGGTCTGAGGCCCCTAGATGGAGGGCCAGGGGGCACACTGGGGCCTATACTGCAAGTCCAGGGAGGGAGGTGGACCCCTGGGTAGCTTGCTGAGGTCAGAGGCTTCTAGGTGAAGGGCCAGGGGGCACCCTGGGGCCTATACTGCAAGTCCAGAGAGAGGTGGAACCCTGGGTAGCTTGCTGGGGTCAGAGGCGCCTAGGTGGAGGGCCAGGGGGCACCCTGGCGCCTTTAGTGCAAGTCCAGGAAAAGAGGTGGACCCCCGGGTAGCTTTCTGGGGTCAGGGGCTCTTAGGTGGAGGGCCAGGGGCATCCTAGGGCCTACACTGCAAGTTAAGGAAGAGAGGTGGACCCCTGGATAGCTTGTTGGGGTCAGAGGCTCCTAGGTGGAGGGTCAGGGGGCACCCAGGGGTCTATACTGCAAGTCCAGGGAGGGAGGTGGACCCCTCTGTAGCTTGCTGGGGTAAGGGGCCCCTAAGTGGAGGGACAAGGGGCACCCTGGGGGCTATACTGCAAGTCAAGAAAGAGAAGTGGACCCCTGGGTAGCTTGCTGGGGTCAGGTGACTCTAGGTGGAGGCCCAGGGGGCACCCTGGGGCCTATACTGCAAGTCCAGGAAGAGATGTGGACCCCTGGGTAGCTTGCTGGGGTCAGGGACCCCTAGATGGAGGGAGAGGGGGCACCCTGGGGCCTCTACTGCAAGTCCAGGAAAAGAGGTTGACCCCTGGGTAGCTTGCTGGGTTCAGGGGCCCCTAGCTGGAGGGCCAAGGGGCACCCTTGGGCCTATACTGCAAGTCCAGGGAGAGAGGTGAACCCCTGGGTAGCTTGCTGGGGTCAGAGGCCCCGAGGTGGAGGGCCAAGGGGCATCCTAGGCACTATACTGCAAATCCAGGGACATCGGTGGACCCATGGTTAGCTTGCTGGGGTGAGAGGTGCCTAGGTGGAGGGCCAGGGGGCACCCTGAGGCCTATACTGCAAGTCCTGGGAGAGAGGTGGACCCCTGGGTAGCTTGCTGGGGTCAGGGGCCCTTAGGTGGAGGGCCAGGGGGCACCCCTGGGCCTATACTGCAAGTCCAGGGAGAGAGGTGGACCCCTGGGTAGCTTGCTGGAGTCAGAGGCCCCTAGGTGGAGGGCCAGGGGGCACCCTGAGGCCTATACTGCAAGTCCAGGGACATCGGTGGACCCCTGGTTAGCTTGCTGGGGTCAGGGGCCCTTAGGTGGAGGGCCAGGGGGCACCTTGGGGCCTATACTACAAGTCAAGGAAGAGAATTGGACCCCTGAGAAGCTTGCTGGGGTCAGGGAACCCTAGGTGGAGGGCCAGGGGGCACCCTGGGGCCTATACTGCATGTCCAGGGACATCTGTGGACCCCTGGGTAGCTTGCTGGGGTCAGAGGCCCCAAGATGGAGGGCCAGGGGGCACCCTGTGACCTATACTGCAAGTCCAGGGACATCGGTGGACACCTGGGTAGCTTGCTGGGTTTAGAGGCACCTAGGTGGAGGGCCAGGGGCACCCTGGGGCCTATATTGCAAGTCCAAGGAGAGAGGTGGACACCTCGGTAGCTTGTTTGGGCCAGAGGCGCCTTGGTGAAGAGCCAGGGGGCACCCTGGGGCCTCTACTGCAAGTCCAGGGAGAGAGGTGGATCCCCGCTTAGCTTGCTAGGGTCAGTGGCCTCTAGGTGGAGTGCCAGGGGGCACCCCTGGGCCTATACTGCAAGTCCAGGAAGAGAAGTGGACCCCTGGGTAGCTTGCTGGGGTCAGGGGCCCCAACGTGGAGTGCCAGGGGGCACCCTGGGGCCTATACTGCAAGTCCACGAAGAGAGTTGGACCCCTGGGTAGCTGGCTGGGTTCAAAGGCCAATAGGTTAAGGGCCAGGGGGCTCCCTGGGGCCTATACTGCAAGTCCAGGGAGAGAGGTGGACCCCTGGGTAGCTGCCTGGGGTCAGAGGCCCCTAGGTGCGGGGCCAGGGAGTCCCCTGGGGCCTACACTGAAAGTCCAGGGAGAGAGTTGGACCCCTGGGTAGCTTGTTGGGGTCAGAGGCCCCTAAGTGGAGGACAGGGGGCACCCTGGGGCCTACACTGCAAGTCCATTGAGTAAGGTGGACTCCTGGGTAGCTTGCTGGGGTCATAGACTCCTAGATGGAGAGCCAGGGTGCCCCCTGGGGCCTACACTGCAAGTCCAGGGAGAGAGGTGGACCCCTGGATAGCTTACTGAGGTCTGAGACCCCTAGGTGGAGGGCAAGAGGGCACCCTGGGGCCTACACTGCAAGTCCAGGGAGGGAGGTGGACCCCTGGGTAGCTTGCCGGGGTCAGAGACTCCTATATGGAGGGCAAGGTTGCACCCTGGGGCCTACACTGCAAGTCCAGGGAGGGAGGTGGACCCCTAGGTAGCTTGCTGGGGTCAGAGGCCCCAAGGTGTAGGGCCAAGGGGCACCCAGGGGTCTATACTGCAAGTCCAGGAAGAGAAGTGGACCCCTGGGTAGCTTGCTGGGGTCAGGGGCCTTTAGGTGGAAGGCCAGGGGGCACCCTTGGGCCTATACTGCAAGTCCAGGAAGAGAAGTGGACCCCTGGGTAGCTTGCTGGGGTCAGGGGCCCCCAGGTGGAGGGAGAGGGGCACACTGGGGCCTACACTGCAAGTCCAGGGAGGGATGTGGATCCTTGGGTAGCCTGTTGGGGTTAGGGGCCCCTAGGTGGAGCGTCAGGGGGCACCCTGTGGGCTACACTGCAAGTCCAGGGACATCGGTGGACCCCTGGGTAGCTTGCGTGGGTCTGACACCCTTAAATGAAGGGCCAGGGGCACCCTGGGGCCTATACTGCAAGTCCAGGGACATCGGTGGACCCTTGGGTAGCTTGCTGGGGTCAGAGGCGCCTAGGTAGAGGACCAGGGGGCACCCTAGGGCCTATACTGCAAGTCCAGGGAGAGAGGTGGAACCCTGGGTAGCTTGCTGGGGTCAGAGGCCCCGAAGTGGAGGGCCAAGGGGCACCCTGGGGTCTATACTGCAAGTCCAGGGACATCGGTGGACCCCTGGTTAGCATGCTGGGGTGAGAGGCCCCTAGGTGGAGGGCCAGGGGGCACCCTGGGGCCTATACTGCAAGTCCAGGGAGGGAGGTGGACCCCTGGGTAGCTTGCTGGGGTCAGGGGCCCTTAGGTGGAGGGCCAGGGGGCACCCCTAGGCCTATACTGCAAGTCCAGGGAGAGAGGTGGACCCCTGGGTAGCTTGCTGGGGTCAGGGGCCCCCAGGTGGAGGGAGAGGGGCACCCTGGGGCCTACACTGCAAGTCCAGGGAGGGATGTGAATCCTTAGGTAGCTTGTTGGGGTCAGGGGCCCCTAGGTGGAGCGTCAGGGGGCACCCTGTGGGCTACACTGCAAGTCCAGGGACATCGGTGGACCCCTGGGTAGCTTGCGTGGGTCTGACACCCTTAGATGGAGGGCCAGGGGCACCCTGGGGCCTACACTGCAAGTCCAGGGACATCGGTGAACCTCTGGGTAGCTTGCTGGGGTCAGAGGCGCCTAGGTGGAGGACCAGGGGGCACCCTGGGGTCTATACTGCAAGTCCAGGGACATCGGTGGACTCCTGGGTAGCTTGCAGGGGTCAGAGGCCCCGAGGTGGAGGGCCAAGGGGCACCCTGGGGTCTTTACTGCAAGTCCAGGGACATCAGTGGACTCCTGGTTAGCTTGCTGGGGTGAGAGGCCCCTAGGTGGAGGGCAAGGGGGCACCCTGGGGCCTACACTGCAAGTCCAGGGAGGGAGGTGGACCCCTGGGTCGCTTGCTGGGGTCAGGGGCCCCTAGGTAGAGGGCCCGGGGGCACCCTGGGGCCTACACTGCAAGTCCAGGGAGAGAGGTGGACCCCTGGGTAGCTTGCTGGGGTCAGAGACTCCTATATGGAGGGGAAGGTTGCACCCTGGGGCCTACACTGCAAGTCCAGGGAGGGATGTGGACCCCTGGGTCGCTTGCTGGGGTCAGGGGCCCCTAGGTAGAGGGCCCGGGGGCAACCTGAGGCCTACACTGCAAGTCCAGGGAGAGAGGTGGACCCCTGGGTAGCTTGCTGGGGTCAGAGACTCCTATATGGAGGGCAAGGTTGCACCCTGGGGCTTACACTGCAAGTCCTGGGAGGGAGGTGGACCCCTGGGTAGCTTGCTGGGGTCAGAGGCCCCAAGGTGTAGGGCCAAGGGGCACCCAGGGGTCTATACTGCAAGTCCAGGAAGAGAAGTGGACCCCTGGGTAGCTTGCTGGGGTGAGAGGCCCCTAGGGGGAGGGCCAGGGGGCTCCCTGGGGCCTATACTGCAAGTCCAGGGAGAGAGGTGGACCCCTGGGTAGCTTGCTGGGGTCAGAGACTCTTATATGGAGGGCAAGGTTGCACCCTGGGGCTTACACTGCAAGTCCTGGGAGGGATGTAGATCCTTGGGTAGCTTGTTGGGGTCAGGGGGCCCTAGGTGGAGCGTCAGGGGGCACCCTGTGGGCTACAGTGCAAGTCAAGGGACATCGGTGGACCCCTGGGTAGCTTGCTGGGTTCAGGGGCCCCCAGGTGGAGGGAGAGGGGCACCCTGGGGCCTACACTGCAAGTCCAGGGAGGGATGTAGATCCTTGGGTAGCTTGTTGGGGTCAGGGGGCCCTAGGTGGAGCGTCAGGGGGCACCCTGTGGGCTACAGTGCAAGTCAAGGGACATCGGTGGACCCCTGGGTAGCTTGGGCGGGTCTGACGCCCTTAGATGGAGGGCCAGGGGCAACCTGGGGCCTATACTGCAAGTCCAGGGACATCGATGGACCCGTGGGTAGCTTGCTGGGGTCAGAGGCGCCTAGGTGGAGGACCAGGGGGCACCCTGGGGCCTATACTGCAAGTCCAGGGAGAGAGGTGGACCCCTGGGTAGCTTGCTGGGGTCAGAGGCCCCGAAGTGGAGGGCCAAGGGGCACCCTGGGGTCTATACTGCAAGTCCAGGGACATCGGTGGACCCCTGGGTAGCTTGCTGGGGTCAGAGGCCCCGAGGTGGAGGGCCAAGGTGCACCCTGGGGTCTATACTGCAAGTCCAGGGACATCGGTGGACCCCTGGTTAGCTAGCTGGGGTGAGAGGCCTCTAGGTGGAGGGCCAGGGGGCACCCTGGGGCCTATACTGCAAGTCCAGGGAGGGAGGTGGACCCCTGGGTAGCTTGCTGGAGTCAGGGGCCCTTAGGTGGAGGGCCAGGGGGCACCCCTGGGCCTATACTGCAAGTCCAGGGAGAGAGGTGGACCCCTGGGTAGCTTGCTGGGGTCAAAGCCCCTAGGTGGAGGGCCAGGGGGCACCCTGGGGCCTATACTGCAAGTCCAGGGACATCGGTGGACCCCTGGGTAGCTTGCTGGGGTCAGGGGCCCTTAGTGGAGGGCTAGGGGGCACCTTGGGGCCTATACTACAAGTCAAGGAAGAGAAGTGGACCCCTGGGAAGCTTGCTGGCGTCAGGGAACCCTAGGTGGAGGGCCAGGGGGCACCCTGGGGCCTCTACTGCAAGTCCAGGGAGAGAGGTGGACCCCTGGGTAGCTTACTGAGGTCAGAGACCCCTAGGTGGAGGGCAAGGGGGCACCCTGGGCCATACACTGCAAGTCCAGGGAGGGAGGTGGACCCCTGGGTCGCTTGCTGGGGTCAGGGGCCCCTAGGTAGAGGGCCCGGGGGCACCCTGGGGCCTACACTGCAAGTCCAGGGAGAGAGGTGGACCCCTGGGTAGCTTGCTGGGGTCAGAGACTCCTATATGGAGGGGAAGGTTGCACCCTGGGGCCTACACTGCAAGTCCAGGTAGGGAGGTGGACCCCTGGGTAGCTTGCTGGGGTCAGAGGCCCCAAGTTGTAGGGCCAAGGGGCACCCAGAGGTCTATACTGCAAGTCCATTGACATCGGTGGACCCCTGATTAGCTTGCTGGGGTGAGAGGCCCCTAGCGGGAGGGCCAGGGGGCTCCCTGGGGCCTATACTGCAAGTCCTTGGAGAGAGGTGGACCACTGGGTAGCTTGCTGGGGTCAGGTGCCTTTAGGTGGAAGGCCAGGGGGCACCCTTGGGCCTATACTGCAAGTCCAGGAAGAGAAGTGGACCCCTGGGTAGCTTGCTGGGGTCAGAGGCCCCCAGGTGGAGGGAGAGGGGCACCCTGGGGCCTACACTGCAAGTCCAGGGAGGGATGTGGATCCTTGGGTAGCTTGTTGGGGTCAGGGGCCCCTAGGTGGAGCGTCAGGGGGCACCCTGTGGGCTACACTGCAAGTCCAGGGACATCGGTGGACCCCTGGGTAGCTTGCGTAAGTCTGACGCCCTTAGATGGAGGGCCAGGGGCACCCTGGGGCCTATACTGCAAGTCCAGGGACATCAGTGGACCCCTGGGTAGCTTGCTGGGGTCAGAGGCGCCTAGGTGGAGGACCAGGGGGCACCCTGGGGCCTATACTGTAAGTCCAGGGAGAGAGGTGGACCCCTGGGTAGCTTGCTGGGGTCAGAGGCCCCGAAGTGGAGGGCCAAGAGGCACCCTGGGGTCTATACTGCAAGTCCAGGGACATCGGTGGACCACTGGGTAGCTTACTGGGGTCAGAGGCCCCGAGGTGGAGGGCCAAGGGGCACCCTGGGGTCTATACTGCAAGTCCAGGGACAACGGTGGACCCCTGGTTAACTTGCTGGGGTGAGAGGCCCCTAGGTGGAGGGCCAGGGGGCACCCTGGGGCCTATACTGCAAGTCCAGGGAGGGAGGTGGACCCCTGGGAAGCTTGCTGGGGTCAGGGGCCCTTAGGTGGAGGGCCAGGAGCACCCCTGGGCCTATAATGCAAGTCCAGGGAGAGAGGTTGACCCCTGGGTAGCTTGCTGGGGTCAGGGGCCCCCAGGTGGAGGGAGAGGGGCACCCTGGGGCCTACACTGCAAGTCCAGGGAGGGATGTGGATCCTTGGGTAGCTTGTTGGGGTCAGGGGCCCCTAGTTGGAGCATCAGGGGGCACCCTGTGGGCTACACTGCAAGTCCAGGGACATCGGTGGACCCCTGGGTAGCTTGCGTGGGTCTGACGCCCTTAGATGGAGGGCCAGGGGCACCCTGGGGCCTATACTGCAAGTCCAGGCACATCGGTGGACCCCTGGGTAGCTTGCTGGGGTCAGAGGCGCCTAGGTGGAGGACCAGGGGGCACCCTGGGGCCTATACAGCAAGTCCAGGGAGAGAGGTGGACCCCTGGGTAGCTTGCTGGGGTCAGAGGCCCCGAAGTGGAGAGCCAAGGGGCACCCTGGGGTCTATACTGCAAGTCCAGGGACATCGGTGGACCCCTGGGTATCTTGCTGGGATCAGAGGCCTCGAGGTGGAGGGCCAAGGGGTCCCCTGGGGTCTATACTGCAAGTCCAGGGACATCGGTGGACCCCTGGTTAGCTTGCTGCGGTGAGAGGCCCCTGGGTGGAGGGCCAGGGGGCACCCTGGGGACTATACTGCAAGTCCAGGGAGGGAGGTGGACCCCTGGGTAGCTTGCTGGGGTCAGGGGCCCTTAGGTGGAGGGCCAGGGGGCACCCTGGGGCCTATACTGCAAGTCCAGGGACATCGGTGGACCCCTGGGTAGCTTGCTGGGGTCAGGGGCCCTTAGGTGGAGGGCCAGGGGGCACCTTGGGGCCTATACTACAAGTCAAGGAAGAGAAGTGGACCCCTTGGAAGCTTGCCGGGGTCAGGGAATCCTAGGTGGAGGGCCAGGGGGCACCCTGGGGCCTATACTGCATGTCCAGGGACATCGGTGGACCCCTGGGTAGCTTGCTGGGGTCAGAGGCCCCAAGATGGAGGGCGAGGGGGCACCCTGGGGCCTTTACTGCAAGTCCAGGGAGGGAGGTGGACCCCTGGGTAGCTTGCTGGGGTCAGGGGCCCTTAGGTGGAGGGCCAGGGGGCACCCTGGGGCCTATACTGCAAGTCCAGGGAGAGAGGTGGACCCCTGGGTAGCTTGCTTGGGTCAGAGGCCCCTAAGTAGAGGGCCAGGGGGCACCCTGGGGCCTTTACTGCAAATCCAGGGACTTCGGTGGACCCCTGGGTAGCTTGCTGGGGTCAGAGGCCCCAAGATGGAGGGCCAGGGGGCACCCTGTGGCCTATACTGCAAGTCCAGGGACATCGGTGGACACATGGGTAGCTTGCTGGGGTCAGAGGCACCTAGGTGGAGGGCCAGGGGCACCCTGGGGCCTATATTGCAAGTCCAAGGAGAGAGGTGGCCCCTTCGGTAGCTTGTTTGGGCCAGAGGCACCTTGGTGGAGGGCCAGGGGGCACCCTGGGGCCTCTACTGCAAGTCCAGGGAGAGAGGTGGATCCCCGGTTAGCTTGCTGGGGTCAGAGGCCCCGAAGTGGACGGCCAAGGGGCACCCTGGGGTCTATACTGCAAGTCCAGGGACATCGGTGGAACCATAGTTAGTTTGCTGGGGTGAGAGGCCCCTAGGTGGAGGGCCAGGGGGCACCCTGGGGCCTACACTGCAAGTCCAGGGAGGGAGGTGGACCCCTGGGTAGCTTGCTGGGGTCAGAAGCCCCAAGGTGTAGGGCCAAGGGGCACCCAGGGGTCTATACTGCATGTCCAGGGACATCGGTGGATCCCTGGTTAGCTTGCAGGTGTAAGAGGCCCCTAGGGGGAGGGCCAGGGGGCCCCCTGGGGCCTATACTGCAAGTCCAGGGAGGGAGGTGGACCCCTGGGTAGCTTGCTGGGGTCAGGGGCCTTTAGGTGGAAGGCCAGGGGGCACCCTTGGGCCTATACTGCAAGTCCAGGAAGAGAAGTGGACCCCTGGGTAGCTTGCTGGGGTCAGGGGACTCTAGGTGGAGGCCCAGGGGGCACCCTGGGGCCTATACTGCAAGTCCAGAAAGAGATGTGAACCCCTGGGTAGCTTGCTGGGGCCAGGGACCCCTAGATGGAGGGAGAGGGGGCACCCTGGGGCCTATACTGCAAGTCCAGGAAAAGAGGTCGACCCCTGTGTAGCTTGCTGGGTTCAGGGGCCCCTAGCTGGAGGGCCTGGGGGCACCCTGGGGCCTATACTGCAAGTCCAGGGAGGGATGTGGACCCCTGGGTAGGTTGCTGGGGTCAGAGGCCCCTATGTGAAGGGCCAAGGGGCACCCTGGGGCCTATAGTGCAAGTCCAGGGACATCGGTGGACCCCTCGGTAGCTTGCTGGGGTCAGAGGCGCCTAGGTGGAGGGCCAGGGGGCACCCTGGGGCCTATACTGCAAGTCCAGGGAGAGAGGAGGAACCCTGGGTAGCTTGCTGGGGTCAGAGGCCCCGAGGTGGAGGGCCAAGGGGCACCCTGGGGTCTATACTGCAAGTCCAGGGACATCGGTGGACCCCTGGTTAGCTTGCTGGGGTGAGAGGCCCCTAGGTGGAAAGCCAGGGGCACCCTGGGGCCTATACTGCAAGTCCAGGGAGGGAGGTGGACACCTGGGTCGCTTGATGGGGTCAGGGGCCCTTAGGTGGAGGGGCAGGGGGCACCCCTGGGCCTATACTGCAAGTCCAGGGAGAGAGGTGGACCCCTGGGTAGCTTGCTGGGGTCAGAGGCCCCTAGGTGGAGGGCAAGGGGGCACCCTGGGGCATATACTGCAAGTCCAGGGACATCGGTGGACCCCTGAGTAGCTTGCTGGGGTCAGGGGCCCTTAGGTGGAGGGCCAGGGGGCACCTTGGGGCCTATACTACAAGTCAAGGAAGAGAAGTGGACCCCTGGGAAGCTTGCTGGGGTCAGGGAACCCTAGGTGGAGGGCCAGGGGGCACCCTGGGGCCTATACTGCATGTCCAGGGACATCGGTGGACCCCTGGGTAGCTTGCTGGGGTTAGAGGCCCCAAGATGGAGGGCCAGGGGGCACCCTGGGGCCTATACTGCAAGACCAGGGAGGGAGGTGGACCCCTGGGTAGCTTGCTGGGGTCACGGGCCCTTAGGTAAAGGGCCAGGGGGCACCCCTGGGCCTATACTGCAAGTCCAGGCAGAGAGGTGGACCCCTGGGTAGCTTGCTGGGGTCAGAGACCCCTAGGTGGAGGGCCAGGGGGCACCCTGGGGCCTATGCTGCAAGTCCAGGGACATCGGTGGTCCCCTGGGTAGCTTGCTGGGGTCAGGGGTCCTTAGGTGGAGGGCCAGGGGGCACCTTGGGGCCTATACTACAAGTCAAGGAAGAGAAGTGGACCCCTGGGAAGCTTGCTGGGGTCAGGGAACCCTAGGTGGAGGGCCAGGGGGCACCCTGGGGCCTATACTGCATGTCCAGGGACATCGGTGGACCCCTGGGTAGCTTGCTGGGTTCAGAGGCCCCAAGATGGAGGGCAAGGGGACACCCTGTGGCCTATACTGCAAGTCCAGGGACATCGGTGGACACCTGGGTAGCTTGCTCGGATCAGAGGCACCTAGGTGGAGGGCCAGGGGCACCCTGGGGCCTATACTGCTTGTCCAGGAAGAGAAGTGGACCCCTGGGTAGCTTGCTGGGGTCAGAGACCCCTAAGTGGAGGGCCAGAAGGTTCCCTGGGACCTTTTCTGCAAGTCCAGGGAGGGAGGTGGACCCCTGGGTAGCTTGCTGGGGTCAGAGGCCCCTAGCTGGAGGGCCAGGGGGCACCCTGGGGCCTATACTGCAAGTCCAGGGAGGGAGGTGGATCCCCTGGTAGCTTGTTGGAGTCAGGGGCATCTAGATGGAGGGCCAGGGGAACTCTTTGGGCTTTAGTGCAAGTCCAGGAAGAGAGGTTGACCCCTGGGTAGCTTGCTGGGGTCAGAGGCCCCTAGATGGAGGGCCAGGGGGCACCCTGGGGCCTATACTGCAAGTCAAGGGACATCGGTGGACCCTTGGGTAGATTGCTGGGGTCTGAGGCCCCTAGGTGGAGGGCCAGGGGGCACACTGGGGCCTATACTGCAAGTCCAGAGAGAGGTGGAACCCTGGGTAGCTTGCTGGGGTCAGAGGCGCCTAGGTGGAGGGCCAGGGGGCACCCTGGGGCCTATAGTGCAAGTCCAGGAAAAGAGGTGGACCCCCGGGTAGCTTGCTGGGATCAGGGGCTCTTAGGTGGAGGGCCAGGGGCATCCTGGGGCCTACACTGCAAGTCCAGGAAGAGAAGTGGCCCCCTGGGTAGCTTGCTGGGGTCAGAGGCTCCTAGGTGGAGGGCAAGGGGGCACCCTGGGGCCTACACTGCAAGTCCAGGGAGGGAGGTGGACCCCTGGGTAGCTTGCTGGGGTCAGAGACTCCTATATGGAGGGCAAGGTTGCACCCTGGGGCCTACACTGAAAGTCCAGGGAGGGAGGTGGACCCCTGGGTAGCTTGCTGGAGTCAGAGGCCCCAAGGTGTAGGGCCAAGGGGCACCCTGGGGTCTATACTGCAAGTCCAGGAAGAGAAGTGGACCCCTGGGTAGCTTGCTGGGGTGAGAGGCCCCTAGGGGGAGGGCCAGGGGCTCCCTGGGGCCTATACTGCAAGTCCAGGGAGGGAGGTAGACCCCTGGGTAGCTTGCTGGGGTCAGGGGCCTTTAGGTGGAAGGCCAGGGGGCACCCTTGGGCCTATACTGCAAGTCCAGGAAGAGAAGTGGACCCCTGGGTAGCTTGCTGGGGTCAGGGGCCCCCAGGTGGAGGGAGAGGGGCACCCTGGGGACTACACTGCAAGTCCAGGGGGGATGTGGATCCTTGGGTAGCCTGTTGGGGTCAGGGGCCCCTAGGTGGAGCGTCAGGGGGCACCCTGTGGGCTACACTGCAAGTCCAGGGACATCGGTGGACCCCTGGGTAGCTTGCGTGGGTCTGACACCCTTAAATGAAGGGCCAGGGGCACCCTGGGGCCTATACTGCAAGTCCAGGGACATCGGTGGACCACTGGGTAGCTTGCTGGGGTCAGAGGCGCCTAGATGGAGGACCAGGGGGCACCCTAGGGCCTATACTGCAAGTCCAGGGAGAGAGGTGGAACCCTGGGTAGCTTGCTGGGGTCAGAGGCCCCGAAGTGGAGGGCCAAGGGGCACCCTGGTGTCTATACTGCAAGTCCAGGGACATCGGTGGACCCCTGGTTAGCTTGCTGGGGTGAGAGGCCCCTAGGTGGAGGGCCAGGGGGCACCCTGGGGCCTATACTGCAAGTCCAGGGAGGGAGGTGGACCCCTGGGTAGCTTGCTTGGGTCAGGGGCCCCCAGGTGGAAGGAGAGGGGCACCCTGGGGCCTACACTGCAAGTCCAGGGAGGGATGTGGATCCTTAGGTAGCTTGTTGGGGTCAGGGGCCCCTAGATGGAGCGTCGGGGGGCACCCTGTTGGCTACACTGCAAGTCCAGGGACATCGGTGGACCCCTGGGTAGCTTGCGTGGGTCTGACGCCCTTAGATGGAGGGCCAGGGGCACCCTGGGGCCTATACTGCAAGTCCAGGGACATCGGTGGACCCCTGGGTAGCTTGCTGGGGTCAGAGGCGCCTAGGTGGAGGACCAGGGGGCACCCTGGGGCCTATACTGCAAGTCCAGGGAGAGAGGTGGAACCCTGGGTAGCTTGCTGGGGTCAGAGGCCCCGAAGTGGAGGGCCAAGGGGCACCCTGGTGTCTATACTGCAAGTCCAGGGACATCGGTGGACCCCTGGTTAGCTTGCTGGGGTGAGAGGCCCCTAGGTGGAGGGCCAGGGGGCACCCTGGGGCCTATACTGCAAGTCCAGGGAGGGAGGTGGACCCCTGGGTAGCTTGCTGGGGTCAGGGGCCCTTAGGTGGAGGGCCAGGGGGCACCCCTAGGCCTATACTGCAAGTCCAGGGAGAGAGGTGGACCCCTGGGTAGCTTGCTGGGGTCAGGGGCCCCCAGGTGGAAGGAGAGGGGCACCCTGGGGCCTACACTGCAAGTCCAGGGAGGGATGTGGATCCTTAGGTAGCTTGTTGGGGTCAGGGGCCCCTAGGTGGAGCGTCGGGGGGCACCCTGTTGGCTACACTGCAAGTCCAGGGACATCGGTGGACCCCTGGGTAGCTTGCGTGGGTCTGACGCCCTTAGATGGAGGGCCAGGGGCACCCTGGGGCCTATACTGCAAGTCCAGGGACATCGGTGGACCCCTGGGTAGCTTGCTGGGGTCAGAGGCGCCTAGGTGGAGGACCGGGGGGCACCCTGGGGCCTATACTGCAAGTCCAGGAAGAGAATTGGACCCCTGGGTAGCTTGCTGGGGTCAGGGGCCCCTAGGTGGAGGGCCAGGGGGCACCTAGGGGCCTATACTGCAAGTCCATGAAGAGAGTTGGACCCCTCTGTAGCTGGCTGGGTTCAGAGGCCAATAGGTTAAGGGCCAGGGGGCTCCCTGGGGCCTATACTGCAAGTCCAGGGAGAGAGGTGGACCCCTGGGTAGCTAGCTGGGGTCAGAGGCCCCTAAGTGGAGGGCCAGGGAGTCCCCTGGGGCCTATGCTGAAAGTCCAGGGAGAGAGGTGGACCCCTGGGTAGCTTGCTGGGGTCAGAGGCCCCTAAGTGGAGGACAGGGTGCACCCTGGGGCCTACACTGCAAGTCCAGGGAGTAAGGTGGACTCCTGGGTAGCTTGCTGGGGACATACTCTTCTAGATGGAGAGCCAGGGTGCACCCTGGGGCCTACACTGCAAGTCCAGGGAGAGAGGTGGACCCCTGGGTAGCTTGCTGAGGTCAGAGACCCCTAGGTGGAGGGCAAGGTGGCACCCTGGGCCTACACTGCAAGTCCAGGGAGGGAGGTGGACCCCTGGGTCGCTTGCTGGGGTCAGGGGCCCCTAGGTAGAGGGCGCGGGGGCACCCTGGGGCCTACACTGCAAGTCCAGGGAGAGAGGTGGACCCCTGGGTAGCTTGCTGGGGTCAGAGACTCCTATATAGAGGGCAAGGTTGCACCCTGGGGCCTACACTGCAAGTCCAGGGAGGGAGGTGGACCCCTGGGTAGCTTGCTGGGGTCAGAAGCCCCAAGGTGTAGGGCCAAGGGGCACCCAGGGGTCTATACTGCAAGTCCATCGACATCGTTGGACCCCTGGTTAGCTTGCAGGGGTAAGAGGCCCCTAGGGGGAGGGCCAGGGGGCTCCCTGGGGCCTATACTGCAAGTCCAGGGAGGGAGGTGGACCCCTGGGTAGCTTGCTGGGGTCAGGGGCCTTTAGGTGGAAGGCCAGGGGGCACCCTTGGGCCTATACTGCAAGTCCAGGAAGAGAAGTGGACCCCTGGGTAGCTTGCTGGGGTCAGGGGACTCTAGGTGGAGGCCCAGGGGGCACCCTGGGGCCTATACTGCAAGTCCAGGAAGAGATGTGGACCCCTGGGTAGTTTGCTGGGGTCAGGGACCCCTAGATGGAGGGAGAGGGGGCACCCTGGGGCCTATACTGCAAATCCAGGAAAAGAGGTTGACCCCTGTGTAACTTGCTGGGTTCAGGGGCCCCTAGCTGGAGGGCCTGGGGGCACCCTGGGGCCTATACTGCAAGTCCAGTGAGGGATGTGGACCCCTGGGTAGGTTGCTGGGGTCAGAGGCCCCTATGTGAAGGGCCAAGGGGCACCCTGGGGCCTATAGTGCAAGTCCAGGGACATCGGTGGACCCCTGGGTAGCTTGCTGGGGTCAGAGGCCCCGAGGTGGAGGGCCAAGGGGCACCCTGGGGTCTATACTGCAAGTCCAGGGACTTCGGTGGACCCCTGGTTAGCTTGCTGGGGTGAGAGGCCCCTAGGTGGAAAGCCAGGGGGCACCCTGGGGCCTATACTGCAAGTCCAGGGAGGGAGGTGGATACCTGGGTAGCTTGCTGGGGTCAGGGGCCCTTAGGTGGAGGGGCAGGGGGCACCCCTGGGCCTATACTGCAAGTCCAGGGAGAGAGGTGGACCCCTGGGTAGCTTGCTGGGGTCAGAGGCCCCTAGGTGGAGGGCCAGGGGGCACCCTGGGGCCTATACTGCAAGTCCAGGGACATCGGTGGACCCCTGAGTAGCTTGCTGGGGTCAGGGGCCCTTAGGTGGAGGGCCAGGGGGCACCTTGGGGCCTATACTACAAGTCAAGGAAGAGAAGTGGACCCCTGGGAAGCTTGCTGGGGTCAGGGAACCCTAGGTGGAGGGCCAGGGGGCACCCTGGGGCCTATACTGCATGTCCAGGGACATCGGTGGACCCCTGGGTAGCTTGCTGGGGTTAGAGGCCCCAAGATGGAGGGCCAGGGGGCACCCTGGGGCCTATACTGCAAGTCCAGGGAGGGAGGTGGACCCCTGGGTAGCTTGCTGGGGTCAGAGGCACCTAGGTGGAGGGTCAGGGGCACCCTGGGGCCTATATTGCAAGTCCAAGGAGAGAGGTGGACCCCTCGGTACCTTGTTTGGGCCAGAGGCGCCTTGGTGGAGAGCCAGGGGGCACCCTGGGGCCTCTACTGCAAGTCCAGGGAGAGAGGTGGATCCCCGGTTAGCTTGCTGGGGTCAGTGGCCTCTAGGTGAAGGGCCAGGGGGCACCCCTGGGCCTATACTGCAAGTCCAGGAAGAGAAGTGGACCCCTGGGTAGCTTGCTGGGTTAAGAGGCCAATAGGTTAAGGGCCAGGGGGCTCCCTGGGGCCTATACTGCAAGTCCAAGGAGAGAGGTGGACCCCTGGGTAGCTAGCTAGGGTCAGAGGCCCCTAGGTGGAGGGCCAGGGAGTCCCCTGGGGCCTATACTGAAAGTCCAGGGAGAGAGGTGGACCCCTGGGTAGCTTGTTGGGGTCAGAGGCCCCTAAGTGGAGGACAGGGGGCACCCTGGGGCCTACACTGCAAGTCCATTGAGTAAGGTGGACTCCTGGGTAGCTTGCTGGGGTCATAGACTCCTAGATGGAGAGCCAGGGTGCCCCCTGGGGCCTACACTGCAAGTCCAGGGAGAGAGGTGGACCCCTGGGTAGCTTGCTGGGGTCAGAGGCCCAAGGTGTAGGGCCAAGGGGCACCCAGGGGTCTATACTGCAAGTCCAGGAAGAGAAGTGGACCCCTGGGTAGCTTGCTGGGGTGAGAGGCCCCTAGGGGGAGGGCCAGGGGGCTCTCTGGGGCCTATACTGCAAGTCCAGGGAGGGAGGTAGACCCCTGGGTAGCTTGCTGGGGTCAGGGGCCTTTAGGTGGAAGGCCAGGGGGCACCCTTGGGCCTATACTGCAAGTCCAGGAAGAGAAGTGGACCCCTGGGTAGCCTGTTGGGGTCAGGTGGCCCTAGGTGGAGCGTCAGGGGGCACCCTGTGGGCTACACTGCAAGTCCAGGGACATCGGTGTACCCCTGGGTAGCTTGCGTGGGTCTGACGCCCTTAGATGAAGTGCCAGGGGCACCCTGGGCCTATACTGCAAGTCCAGGGACATCGGTGGACCCCTGGTTAGCTTGCTGGGGTTAGAGGCCCCTAGGTGGAGGGCCAGGGGGCACCCTGTGGCCTATACTGCAAGTCCAGGGAGGGAGGTGGACCCCTGGGTAGCTTGTTGGGGTCAGGGGCCCTTAGGTGGAGGGCCAGGGGGCACCCCTAGGCCTATACTGCAAGTCCAGGGAGAGAGGTGGACCCATGGGTAGCTTGCTGGGGTCAGGGGCCCCCAGGTGGAGGGAGAGGGGCACCCTGGGGCCTACACTGCAAGTCCAGGGAGGGATGTGGATCCTTGGGTAGCCTGTTGGGGTCAGGGGCCCATAGGTGGAGCGTCAGGGGGCACCCTGTGGGCTACACTGCAAGTCCAGGGACATCAGTGTACCCCTGGGTAGCTTGCGTGGGTCTGACGCCCTTAGATGAAGGGCCAGGGGCACCCTGGGCCTATACTGCAAGTCCAGGGACATCGGTGGACCCCTGGTTAGCTTGCTGGGGTTAGAGGCCCCTAGGTGGAGGGCCAGGGGGCACCCTGGGGCCTATACTGCAAGTCCAGGGAGGGAGGTGGACCCCTGGGTAGCTTGTTGGGGTCAGGGGCCCTTAGGTGGAGGGCCAGGGGGCACCCCTAGGCCTATACTGCAAGTCCAGGGAGAAAGGTGGACCCATGGGTAGCTTGCTGGGGTCAGGGGCCCCCAGGTGGAGGGAGAGGGGCACACTGGGGCCTACACTGCAAATCCAGGGAGGGATGTGGATCCTTAGGTAGCTTGTTGGGGTCAGGGGGCCCTAGGTGTAGGGCCAAGGGGCACCCAGGGGTCTATACTGCAAGTCCAGGAAGAGAAGTGGACCCCTGGGTAGCTTGCTGGGGTGAGAGGCCCCTAGGGGGAGGGCCAGGGGGCTCTCTGGGGCCTATACTGCAAGTCCAGGGAGGGAGGTAGACCCCTGGGTAGCTTGCTGGGGTCAGGGGCCTTTAGGTGGAAGGCCAGGGGGCACCCTTGGGCCTATACTGCAAGTCCAGGAAGAGAAGTGGACCCCTGGGTAGCTTGCTGGGGTGAGAGGCCCCTAGGGGGAGGGCCAGGGGGCTCTCTGGGGCCTATACTGCAAGTCCAGGGAGGGAGGTAGACCCCTGGGTAGCTTGCTGGGGTCAGGGGCCTTTAGGTGGAAGGCCAGGGGGCACCCTTGGGCCTATACTGCAAGTCCAGGAAGAGAAGTGGACCCCTGGGTAGCCTGTTGGGGTCAGGTGGCCCTAGGTGGAGCGTCAGGGGGCACCCTGTGGGCTACACTGCAAGTCCAGGGACATCGGTGTACCCCTGGGTAGCTTGCGTGGGTCTGACGCCCTTAGATGAAGTGCCAGGGGCACCCTGGGCCTATACTGCAAGTCCAGGGACATCGGTGGACCCCTGGTTAGCTTGCTGGGGTTAGAGGCCCCTAGGTGGAGGGCCAGGGGGCACCCTGTGGCCTATACTGCAAGTCCAGGGAGGGAGGTGGACCCCTGGGTAGCTTGTTGGGGTCAGGGGCCCTTAGGTGGAGGGCCAGGGGGCACCCCTAGGCCTATACTGCAAGTCCAGGGAGAGAGGTGGACCCATGGGTAGCTTGCTGGGGTCAGGGGCCCCCAGGTGGAGGGAGAGGGGCACCCTGGGGCCTACACTGCAAGTCCAGGGAGGGATGTGGATCCTTGGGTAGCCTGTTGGGGTCAGGGGCCCATAGGTGGAGCGTCAGGGGGCACCCTGTGGGCTACACTGCAAGTCCAGGGACATCAGTGTACCCCTGGGTAGCTTGCGTGGGTCTGACGCCCTTAGATGAAGGGCCAGGGGCACCCTGGGCCTATACTGCAAGTCCAGGGACATCGGTGGACCCCTGGTTAGCTTGCTGGGGTTAGAGGCCCCTAGGTGGAGGGCCAGGGGGCACCCTGGGGCCTATACTGCAAGTCCAGGGAGGGAGGTGGACCCCTGGGTAGCTTGTTGGGGTCAGGGGCCCTTAGGTGGAGGGCCAGGGGGCACCCCTAGGCCTATACTGCAAGTCCAGGGAGAAAGGTGGACCCATGGGTAGCTTGCTGGGGTCAGGGGCCCCCAGGTGGAGGGAGAGGGGCACACTGGGGCCTACACTGCAAATCCAGGGAGGGATGTGGATCCTTAGGTAGCTTGTTGGGGTCAGGGGGCCCTAGGTGGAGCGTCAGGGGGCACCTTGTGGGCCTACACTGCAAGTCCAGGGACATCGGTGGACCCCTGGGTAGCTTGCGCGGGTCTGACGCCCTTAGATGGAGGGCCAGGGGCACCCTGGGGCCTATACTGCAAGTCCAGGGACATCGGTGGACCCCTGGGTAGCTTGCTGGGTTCAGAGGCGCATAGGTGGAGGACCAGGGGGCACCCTGGGGCCTATACTGCAAGTCCAGGGAGAGAGGTGGACCCCTGGGTAGCTTGCTGGGGTCAGAGGCCCCGAAGTGGAGGGCCAAGGGGCACCCTGGGGTCTATACTGCAAGTCCAGGGACATCGGTGGACCCCTGGGTAGCTTGATGGGGTCAGAGGCCCCGAGGTGGAGGGCCAAGGGGCACCCTGGGGTCTATACTGCAAGTCCAGGGACATCGGTGGACCCCTGGTTAGCTTGCTGGGGTGAGAGGCCCCTAGGTGGAGGGCCAGGGGACAACCTGGGGCCTATACTGCAAGTCCAGGGAGGGAGGTGGACCCCTGGGTAGCTTGCTGGGGTCAGGGGCCCTTAGGTGGAGGGCCAGGGGGCACCCCTGGGCCTATACTGCAAGTCCAGGGAGAGAGGTGGACCCCTGGGTAGCTTGCTGGGGTCAGAGGCCCCTAGGTGGAGGGCCAGGGGGAACCCTGGGGCCTATACTGCAAGTCCACGAAGAGAGTTAGACCCCTGGGTATCTTGCTGGGTTCAGAGGTCAATAGGTGAAGGGCCAGGAGGCTCCTTGGGGCCTATACTGCAAGTCCAGGGAGAGAGGTGGACCCCTGGGTAGCTTGCTGGGGTCAGAGGCCCCGAAGTGGAGGGCCAGGAAGAACCCTGGGGCCTATACTGCAAGTCCAGGGAGAGAGGTGGACCCTTTTGTAGCTTGCTGGTGTCAGGGGTACTTAGGTGGAGGGCCAGGGGGCACCCTGGCGCCTATACTGTAAGTCCAGGTAGAGAGGTGGACCTTTGGGTAAGTTGCTGGGGTCAGGGGCCCCTAGGTGAAGGGCCAAGGGGCACCCTGGGGCCTATACTGCAAGTCCAGGGAGAGAGGTGGACCCCTGGGTAGTTTGCTGGGGTCAGAGGCCCCTAGGTGGAGGGCCAGGGGGAACCCTTGGGCCTATAATGCAAGTCCAGGGACATCGGTGGACCCCTGGGTAGCTTGCTGGGGTCAAGGGCCCTTAGATGGAGGGCAAGAGGGCATGCTGGGACCTATACTGCAAGTCCAGGAAGAGAAGTGGACCCCTGGGTAGCTTGCTGGGGTCAAGGGCCACTAGGTGGAGGGCCAGGGGGCACCCTGGGGCCTATACTGCAAGTCCAGAGAGGGAGATGGACCCCTGGGTAGCCTGCTGGGTTCAGGATCCCCTAGGTGGAGCGCCAGGGGGCATCCTTTCGGCTGTACTGCAAGTTTAGGAAGAGAGGTGGACCCCTGGGTAGCTTACTGGGGTCAGGGGCTCCTAGGTGGAGGGCCAGGGGGCACCCTGGGGCCTATACTGCAAGTCCAGGAAGAAAGGTTGACCCCTGGGTAGCTTGCTGAGGTCAGAGGCACCTAGGTGGAGGGTCTGGGGCACCCTGGGGCCTATACTGCAAGTCCAGGGAGAGAGGTGGATCCCCGGTTAGCTTGCTGACGTCAGAGGCACCTAGGTGGAGGACCTGGGGCACCCTGGGGCCTATACTGCAAGTCCAGGGAGAAAGGTGGACCCCTGGGTAGCTTGCTGAGGTCAGAGGCACCTAGGTGGAGGGTCTGGGGCACCCTGGGGCCTATACTGCAAGTCCAAGGAGAGAAGTGGATCCCCGGTTAGCTTGCTGGGGTCAGGGGCTCTTAGGTGGAGGGCCAGGGGGCATCCTGGGGCCTATACTGCATGTCCAGGAAGAGAAGTGGACCCCTGGGTAGCTTGCTGGGGTCAGAGGCCCCGAGGTGGAGGGCCAAGGGGCACCCTGGGGTCTATACTGCAAGTCCAGGGACATCGGTGGACCCCTGGTTAGCTTGCTGGGGTGAGAGGCCCCTAAGTGGAGGGCCAGGGGGCACCTTGGGGCCTATACTGCAAGTCCAGGGAGGGAGGTGGACCCCTGGGTAGCTTGCTGGGGTCAGGGGCCCCTAGGTAGAGGGCCAGGGGGCACCCCTGGGCCTATACTGCAAGTCCAGGAAGAGAAGTGGACCCCTGGGTAGCTTGCTGGGGTCAGGGGCCCCTAGGTGGAGGGCCAGGGGGCACCCTGGGGCCTATACTGCAAGTCCACGAAGAGAAGTGGACCCCTGGGTGGCTGGCTGGGTAAGGGGCCTATAGGTGAAGGGCCAGGGGGCTCCCTGGGGCCTATACTGCAAGTCCAAGGAGATCTGTGGACCCCTGGGTAGCTTGCTGGGGTCAGAGGCAACTAAACGGAGGCCAGGGGGCACCCTGGGGCCTACACTGCAAGTCCAGAGAGTAAGGTGGACTCCTGGGTAGCTTGCTGGGGTCAAAGGCTCCTAGGCGGAGGGCCAGGGTGCACCCTGGGGCCTACACTGCAAGTCCAGGGAGGGCGGTGGACCCCTGGGTCGCTTGCTGGGACCAGAGGCCCCTAGGTGGAGGGCCAAGGGGCACCCTGGGGAATATACTGCAAGTCCAGGGACATCGGTGGACCCCTGGGTAGCTTGCTGGGGTCAGAGGCGCCTAGGTGGAGGACCAGGGGGCACCCTGGGGCCTATACTGCAAGTCTAGGGAGAGAGGTGGACCCCTGGGTAGCTTGCTGGGGTCAGAGGCCCCTAGGTGGAGGGCCAGGGTGCACTCTGGGGCCTATACTGCATGTCCAGGGACATCGGTGGACCCCTGGGTAGCTTGCTGGGGTCAGAGGCCCCTAAGTGGAGGGCCAAGGGGAAACCCTGGGGTCTATACTGCATGTCCATTGACATCGGTGGACCCCTGGTTAGCTTGCTAGGGTGAGAGGCCCCTAGGTGGAGGGCCAGGGGGCACACTGGGACCCCTGGTTAGCTTGCTGGGGTGAGAGGCCCCTAGGTGAAGGGCCAAGGGGCACCTTGGGGCCCATACAGCAAGTCAAGGAAGAGAAGTGGACCCCTGGGTAGCTTGCTGGGGTCAGGCAACCCTAGGTGGAGGGCCAGGGGGCACCCTGGGGCCTATACTGCATGTCCAGGGACATCGGTGGACCCCTTGGTAGCTTGCTGGGTTCAGAGGCCAATAGGTGAAGGGCCAGGGGGCTCCCTGGGGCCTATACTGCAAGTCCAGGGAGTTCGGTGGACCCCTGGGTAGCCTGCTAGGGTCAGAGGCCCGTAGGTGGAGGGCCAGGGAGTCCCCTGTGGCCTATACTGCAAGTCCAGGGACGTCGGTGGACACCTGGGAAGCTTGCTGGGTTCAGAGGCACCTAGGTGGAGGGCCTGTGGCACCCTGGGGCCTATTCTGCAAGTCCAAGGAGAGAGGTGGACCCCTCGGTAGCTTGTTTGGGTCAGAGGCGCCTTGGTGAAGGGCCAGGGGGCACCCTGGGGCCTATACTGCAAGTCCAGGGAGAGAGGTGGATCCCCGGTTAGCTTGCTGGGGTCAGGGGACCCTAGGTGGAGGGACAGGGGGCACCCTGGGGCCTATACTGCAAGTCCAGGAAGAGAAGTGTACCCCTGGGTAGCTTGCTGGGGTCAGAGGCCCCGAGGTGGAGGGCCAAGGGGCACCCTGGGGTCTATACTGCAAGTCCAGGGAAATCGGTGGACCCCTGGTTAGCTATCTGGGGTGAGAGGCCCCTAGGTGGAGGGCCAGGAGGCACCCCTGGGCCATTACTGCAAGTCCAGGAAGAGAAGTGGACCCCTGGGTAACTTGCTGGGGTCAGGGGCCCCTAGGAGGAGGGCCAGGGGGCACCCTGGGGCCTATACTGCAAGTCCATGAAGAGAGTTGGACCCCTGGGTACCTTGCTGGGTTCAGAGGCCAATAGGTGAAGGGCCAGGGGGCTCCCTGGGGCCTATACTGCAAGTCCAGAGAGATCGGTGGACGCTGGGTAGCTTGCTGGGGTCAGAGGCCCCTAGGTGGAGGGCCAGGGAGTCCCCTAGGGCCTATACTGAAAGTCCAGGGAGAGAGGTGGACCCCTGGGTAGCTTGCTGGGGTCAGAGGCCCCTAGGTGGAGGGCCAGGGGGCACCCTGGGGTCTATACTGCAAGTCCAGGGAAATCGGTGGACCCCTGGTTAGCTATCTGGGGTGAGAGGCCCCTAGGTGGAGGGCCAGGAGGCACCCCTGGGCCTTTACTGCAAGTCCAGGAAGAGAAGTGGACCCCTGGGTAACTTGCTGGGGTCAGGGGCCCCTAGGAGGAGGGCCAGGGGGCACCCTGGGGCCTATACTGCAAGTCCCTGAAGAGAAGTGGACCCCTGGGTAACTTGCTGGGGTCAGGGGCCCCTAGGAGGAGGGCCAGGGGGCTCCCTGGGGCCTATACTGCAAGTCCAGAGAGATCGGTGGACGCTGGGTAGCTTGCTGGGGTCAGAGGCCCCTAGGTGGAGGGCCAGGGAGTCCCCTAGGGCCTATACTGAAAGTCCAGGGAGAGAGGTGGACCCCTGGGTAGCTTGCTGGGGTCAGAGGCCCCTAGGTGGAGGGCCAGGGAGTCCCCTAGGGCCTATACTGAAAGTCCAGGGAGGGAGGTGGACCCCTGGGTAGCTTGCTGGGGTCAGAGGCCCCAAGTTGTAGGGCCAAGGGGCACCTAGAGGTTTATACTGCAAGTCCATTGACATCGGTGGACCCCTGATTAGCTTGCTGGGGTGAGAGGCCCCTAGGGGGAGGGCCAGGGGGCTCCCTGGGGCCTATACTGCAAGTCCTTGGAGAGAGGTGGACCCCTGGGTAGCTTGCTGGGGTCAGGGGCCTTTAGGTGGAAGGCCAGGGGGCACCCTTGGGCCTATACTGCAAGTCCAGGAAGAGAAGTGGACCCCTGGGTAGCTTGCTGGGGTCAGGGGCCCCCAGGTGGAGGGAGAGGGGCACCCTGGGGCCTACACTGCAAGTCCAGGGAGGGATGTGGATCCTTGGGTAGCTTGTTGGGGTCAGGGCAGAGGTGGGACCAAGTCATTGTTTGGCAAGTCACAAGTAAGTCTCAATTCATTGCCCTCAAGTCCCGAGTCAAGTCCCGAGTCAAGACAGGCAAGTCCCGAGTCAAGTCCCGAGTCAAAGGCAACAAGTCTCAAGTCAAGTCCAAAGTCCTGCAGTTTGATTTTCGAGTCTTTTCGAGTCTTTTTAACAGAAAAATAAAATATATACAGATTAGGTATGGTTGTAAGATCTGTATTAATTAAACAAATCTTTTTTATGAAAGAACATTGCTCAGATATATAAAAATACAAATGCAATTTTCTGAAAAAGTACTGAACAGTGCTGCGTCTCGTCTTCACAGCATAATGCACAAGAACGAGTTCCACCAAAAAAAGACTCCATTTTGCCTCACATCACACAGAAATTGCAGGTCTACTGCTGTCTAATTCATTAAGTTTAGTTGTGCTATGTTATGTCTTCGGTGATCAACTTGTGATTAACCAAAATTACATAACCTCAATGTGGTAGCAGTAGACCAACTCCTGTATATGCTGCAAAGTTAAATTGAGTGAAATTGGAATTTTGTCAATTGAATCTCGTGTGTGCTAAAGAGATGGAGTTGCAAATCCGTCTAGCAGCAATGTAAAATGGTAGCACATATTGTTAATGAAGTAGGCTACTTCACACAAACAATAACGTTGTTTTCTTCAAATAGCGTTGAAGAGCTTTGCTCTCTACCTTGTGTGATGCTCGTGCACGGATTTCCTCTGTGGACAAAACTGATTGCGACTTCTCAAATATATGCTGCTCACGCGCAAATTTTCTCTCGCTCTCAAATATGCACTGCTCACACACACATTTTCTTGAGCGCTCTCAGAGATTATATGCAGACTCACAACTTGTGTCGTGTTCCCTCTTCCTTTCATGCTTTTTGATATGATTCATATTGCTGCACTGTTTAATAACAATACCCAAAATACTAAAATAGACTTACATATTAAATGTTTAATCTAATAAACCATAACATTTTTGGTTGTTTTATATGATGAGATATTTTCAGTTTCAAACACTTAAAGACAGAGAATAGACCAGTGGTGCCCCCCTGAAAATTTGCTTAGGGGTGGCCAGAAGAGGCCAGCTACGTCAGTGGCACCAATCAATCCACAATAATTTAGTGGCTGCTATTTATTTATTGAAATATTGCATTGTATTGCATTTATGTAAGTAGATTTAAATAAATAATGTCAACAGCAAAATCATATCGGGGTGGCTAGAGTTTACACAGGGGAAACACCCCTTGTAAAGGGGTTTACACCACTATAAGGCACCCCTGGAATAGATGTTGGATGTAAAGAATACATTTTATTTTAAAAGCATTTAAACAAAAACTAATGCAAGCGGAAATGTAACTGTGATAAAATAAGGAAACACTTGATAAGGTATTATAGCCTACTGTATTATTCACTCTTCAAATAAATCTCACTATCAATCTCATTTTATTATGGCAGCTAAAATAAAGTAAACTAGTGTCTGCTGGCTTCCACTTTGCTGATGAGATTGTGGAGGACATTTTCCATGTCATCCTCTTCATTTTGAGGAAAGCTGTTCCACAGGGCCCCTGAACACGTATATTGGCATGTACTGTGTTTTGAACAGTAGCCTACTACAGTAAAGAACTTCAATTGATCAGTTGTGGTAATACTATAGTTGCTATGGTAACACAAGTGTAATATAAACAAATTACCCAGTGCTGTATTATTTTACAATATAGGGTATTTTATACTACAAATCACTACACTTTACTGTAGTAAAACTACACTTTGTATTTTATCTGTTCACTATTGTTAATACTACTATAATAAGTATAATACAAGTATACAACAAGTATAATACTCAAAAACACTAGAATTTATTAAAGAATTTACCTTAACCTTTTAGTTTTTTGTGTATTGTAAATAAATAGTAAAGCAAGAAAGAAACCATATCAACATTCTTGGAATAACCCTTCGCCAAGCCTCGCCCTCCTTAGTTACTGTTGCTACGCCTGTCAAGCTTTCATGCCTGGCACATCTATTACAGTGTGTATGCGCTGGTGTCAGACATTCCCAAGGATTTATTAGTCATTTTTGACAAACAGGTGAGATATCTGAGAAAGCCAGACAAAAGAGGACTGCAGTATACATTACAGGGGTATATTCACAACATAATAGCAACTGATTAGAGAATAATTTTTTCAAAATTGAAGCAAGGTTAGCCTAGCAACCTCATACGCTGAACATTCAACAGCATAGTTCATGCACAGCAGGAGAGGTGAAATTATAAAATAATCTAATAACCTAAGAAACTGATAGATTTGTGCCGAATATTAGCATCATTGACCCATAACAGTGTACAGTACCTATTACTGTCAGCATGTTTGTCTGCTCTTTATCCAGTTTTTATTCAAATTTGCAGTTAAGTGGAAGAAAAAAAATTGAAATGCAAATCAAAGTATAAATAACAGAAGTGAGCAAATAGATATTTCCTACCAGCAAATATTAGTGTATGTATTTATATGCGTTACAATGGCAAGGGTTTAAACTAAGCAGTGCTCATAATATCGAGTGGGAAAAAAAAGAAAAAGACCGCTGGTAAACATAACCTGCTTTTTTTTTTTATATAAGAACACAGTTTAGATCTGTTTAGGATAAGAGGAGTGTGAGTTATTGCCACCTATCACTGAATGTGAATATCGAAAACAAAATCAACTTAGCTGTTAACTCCTTTACCGCCCCTCACACAGCTTGATCCAAGCTGGCATTTCTCCTCTTGGGCTTTAGGTTTTGAAAAGGGAAAAATCCCACCACCCAGTCCAAACTTTTAGGATAGCGGGTGTCAGATTTGCACAATACAATAATTGCGCAACGATTTGGCTTGTTTCCCTCGCTCGAAAGCTTGACTGAATGCACGAGCGAGAGAGAGAGAGAGAGAGAGGTGTATGTTGTATGTGAGAGAGAGAGAGAGAGACAGAGTATTGGCACGCGAGTATTGGCTCGATCTCAAATTCAAATTCTCTCTGCGTTCGCTTGACTTTTATCCACTCCGGCGCCTCATAGTAGTCACGTTGGATACTGTCGAATCAAAACAATCTACCGTGCTTTGATTGGATGTCATGCCGAAAGCGCGCATGCTGTCACACACACACACGCGCGCATGCTGTCACACACACACGCACACATAAACGGGGAGAGAGAGAGAGCGGTCCATGTCAACATACTTTTTTTTTATCTTTGGGCTTTTCATGGGAAGCAGCAAGTCTTTACAAGTCAATAGGGGCAAGTCCTAGTCAAAGTCCGAGTCATTTATGTTCAAGTCCAAGTCGAGTTGCAAGTCTTTTTATATTTTGTCAAGTCGAGTCTAAAGTCATCAAATTCATGACTCGAGTCTGACTCGAGTCCAAGTCACATGACTCGAGTCCACACCTCTGGGTCAGGGGCCCCTAGGTGGAGCGTCAGGGGGCACCCTGTGGGCTACACTGCAAGTCCAGGGACATCGGTGGACCCCTGGCTAGCTTGCATGGGTCTGCTGCCCTTGGATGGAGGGCCAGGGGCACCCTGGGGCCTATACTGCAAGTCCAGGGACATCGGTGGACCCCTGGGTAGCTTGCTGGGGTCAGAGGCGCCTAGGTGGAGGACCAGGGGGCACCCTGGGGCCTATACTGCAAGTCCAGGGAGAGAGGTGGACCCCTGGGTAGCTTGCTGGGGTCAGAGGCCCCAAGGTGGAGGGCCAAGGGGCACCCTGGGGTCTATACTGCAAGTCCAGGGAAATCGGTGGCACCTTGGGCCTATACTGCAAGTCCATGAAGAGAGTTGGACCCCTGGGTAGCTTGCTGGGTTCAGAGGCCAATAGGTGAAGGGCCAGGGGGCTCCCTGGGGCCTATACTGCAAGTCCAGGGAGATCGGTGGACCCCTGGGTAGCCTGCTGGGGTCAGAGGCCCCTAGGTGATGGGCCAGGGAGTCCCCTGGGGCCTATACTGAAAGTCCAGGGAGAGAGGTGGACCCCTGGGTAGCTTGCTGGGGTCAGAGGCCCCTAGGTGGAGGGCCAGGGGGCACCCTGGGGCCTATACTGCAAGTCCAGGGAAATCGGTGGACCCCTGGGTAGGTTGCTGGGGTAAGAGGCCCCTTAGTGAAGGGCCAAGGGGCACCCTGGGTCCTATAGTGCAAGTCCAGGGACATCGGTGGACCCCTGGGTAGCTTGCTGGGGTCAGGGGACCCTAGGTGGAGGGACAGGGGGCACCCTGGGGCCTATACTGCAAGTCCAGGGACAGAGGTGGACCCCTGGGTAGCTTGCTGGGGTCAGAGGCCCCGGGGTGGAGGGCCAAGGGGCACCCTGGGGTATATACTGCAAGTCCAGGGACATCGGTGGACCCCTGGTTAGCTTGCAGGGGTGAGAGGCCCCTAGGTGGAGGGCCAGGGGCACCCCTCAGCCTATACTGCAAGTCTAGGAAGAAAGTGGACCCCTGGGTAGCTTGCTGGGGTCAGGGGCCCCTAGGTGGAGGGCCAGGGGGAACCCTGGGGCCTATACTGCAAGTCTAGGAAGAGAAGTGGATCCCTAGGTAGCTTGCTGGGGTCAGGGGCCCCTAGGTGGAGGGCCAGGGGGAACCCTGGGGCCTATACTGCAAGTCCACGAAGAGAGTTAGACCCCTGGGTGTCTTGCTGGGTTCAGAGGCCAATAGGTGAAGAGCCAGGGGGCTCCTTGGGGCCTCTACTGCAAGTCCAGGGAGATCGGTGGACCCCTTGGTAGCTAGCTGGGGTCAGAGGCCCCTAGGTGGAGGGCCAGGGAGTCCCCTGGGGCCTATACTGAAAGTCCAGGGACAGAGGTGGACCCCTGGGTAGCTTGCTGGGGTCAGGGGACCCTAGGTGGAGGGACAGGGGGCACCCTGGGGCCTATACTGCAAGTCCCGGGACAGAGGTGGACCCCTGGGTAGCTTGCTGGGGTCAGAGACCCGTAGGTGGAGGGCAAGGGGTTACCCTGGGGCCTACACTACAAGTCCAAGGAGGGAGGTGGACCCCTGGGTAGCTTGCTGGGGTCAGAGGCCCCTAGGTGAAGGGCCAAGGGGCACCCTGGGGCCTATAGTGCAAGTTCAGGGAGAGTGGTGGACCCCTGGGTAGCTTGCTGGGGACAGAGGCGCCAAGGTAGAGGGCCAGGGGCACCCTGGGGCATTTACTGCAAGTCCAGGGAGAGAGGTGGACCCCTGGGTAGCTTGCTGGGGTCAGAGGCCCCTAGGTGGAGGGAAAGGGGGCACCCTGGGGCCTATACTGCAAGTCCAGGGACATCGGTGGGCCCTTGGGTATTTTGCTGGGGTCAGGGGCCCTTAGGTGGAAGGCCAGGAGGGCACCCTGGGGTCTATACTGCAAGTCCATTGACATCGGTGGACCCCTGGGTTGGTTGCTGGGGTCAGTGGCCCCAAGGTGAAGGGCCAAGGGGCACCCTGGGTCCTATAGTGCAAGTTCAGGGACATCGGTGGACCCCAGGGTAGCTTGCTGGGGTCAGGGGACCCTAGGTGGAGGGACAGGGGGCACCCTGGGGCCTATACTGCAAGTCCAGGGACAGAGGTGGACCCCTGGGTAGCTTGCTGGGGTCAGAGGCCCCGGGGTGGAGGGCCAAGAGGCACCCTGGGGTCTATACTGCAAGTCCAGGGACATCGGTGGACCCCTGGTTAGCTTGCTGGGGTGAGAGGCCCCTAGGTGGAGGGCCAGGGGGCACCCCTGGGCCTATACTGCAAGTCTAGGAAGAGAAGTGGACCCCTGGGTAGCTTGCTGGGGTCAGGGGCCCCTAGGTGGAGGGCCAGAGGGAACCCTGGGGCCTATACTGCAAGTCCACGAAGAGAGTTGGACCCCTGGGTATCTTGCTGGGGTCAGAGGCCAATAGGTGAAGGGCCAGGGGGCTCCTTGGGGCCTATACTGCAAGTCAAGGGAGAGAGGTGGACCCCTGGGTAGCTTGCTGTTGTCAGAGGCCTCTAGGTGGAGGGCCCGGAGGCACCCTGAGGCCTATACTGCAAGTCCAGGGAGAGAGGTGGACCCTTTTGTAGCTTGCTGGTGTCAGGGGCACTTAGGTGGAGAGCCAGGGGGCACCCTGGGGCCTATACTGCAAGTCCAGGGAGAGAGGTGGACCCCTGGGTAGCTTGCTGGGGACAGAGGCGCCAAGGTAGAGGGCCAGGGGGCACCCTGGGGCATTTACTGCAAGTCCAGGGATAGAGGTGGACCCCTGGGTAGCTTGCTGGGGTGAGAGGCCCCTAGGTGGAGGGCCAGGGGGCACCCTGGGGCCTATACTGCAAGTCCAGGGACATCGGTGGGCCCCTGGGTATTTTGCTGGGGTCAGGGGCCTTTAGGTGGAGGGCCAGGGGGCACCCTGGGATCTATACTGCATGTCCATTGACATCGGTGGACCCCTGGGTAGGTTGCTGGGGTCAGAAGCCCCAAGGTGAAGGGCCAAGGGGCAACCTGGTTCCTATAGTGCAAGTCCAGGGACATCGGTGGACCCCTGGGTAGCTTGCTTGGGTCAGGGGACCCTAGGTGGTGGGAAAGGGGGCACCCTGGGGCCTATACTGCAAGTCCAGTGACAGAGGTGGACCCCTGGGTAGCTTGCTGGGGTCAGAGGCCCCGGGGTGGAGGGCCAAGGGGCACCCTGGGGTCTATACTGCAAGTCCAGGGACATCAGTGGACCCCTGGTTAGCTTGCTGGGGTGAGAGGCCCCTAAGTGGAGGGCCAGGGAGTCCCCTGGGGCCTATACTGAAAGTCCAGGGAGAGAGGTGGACCCCTGGGTAGCTTGCTGGGGTCAGAGGCCCCTTAGTGGAGGCCAAGGGGCACCCTGGGGCCTATACTGCAAGTCCAGGCACATCGGTGGACCCCTGGGTAGCTTGCTGGGGTCAAGGGCCCTTAGATGGAGGGCCAGGGGGCACCCTGGGGCCTACACTGCAAGTCTGGGAAGAGAGGGGGACCCTTGGGTAGCTTGCTGGGGTAAGGGGCCCCTAGGTGGAGAGGCAGGGGGCACCCTGGGACCTATACTGCAGTTCCAGGGAGAGAGGTGAACCCATGGGTAGCTTGCTGGGGTCAGACACCCCTAGGTGTAGTGCAAGGGGGCACCGTGGGGCCTATACTGCAAGTCCAAAGTGAGAGGTTGTCCTCTGGGTAGCTTGCTGGGGTCAGAGGCCCCTTGGTGGAGTTCCAAGGGTCACCCTGGGGAATGTACTGCAAGTCCAGGGATTTCGGTGGACCCCTGGGTAGCTTGCTTGGGTCAGAGGCCCTTAGATGGAGGGCCAGGGGGCACCCTGGGGCCTATACTGCAAGTCCAGGGACATCAGTAGACCCCTGGGTAGCTTGCTGGCGTCAGAGGCGCCTAGGTGGAGGGCCAGGGGGCATCCTGTGGCCTATTCTGCAAGTCCAGGGAGAAAGGTGGACCCCTGGGTAGCTTGCTGGGGTCAGAGGCCCCTAGGTGGGGGGTGAGGGGGCACACTGGGGCCTCTACTGCAAGTCCGGGAAGAGAAGTGGACCCCTGGGTAGCTTGCTGGGGTCAGGGGCCCTTAGGTGGGGGGTGAGGGGCCCTTAGGTGGAGGGCCAGGGGGCACCATGGGGCCTTTACCGCAAGTCCAGGGAGAGAGGTGTACCCCTGGGTAAATTCCTGGGGTCATGGGCCCCTAAGTCGAGGGGCAGGGGCCACCGTGGGGCCTATACTGCAAGTCCAGGAAGAGAGATGAACCCCTGGGTAGCTTGCTGGGGTCAGAGGCACTTAGGTGGAGGGCCAGAGGCCACCCTAGGGCCTATACTGCAAGTCCAGTAAAATAGGTCGACCTCTGGGTAGCCTGCTGGGGTCAGGGGCCACTAGGTGGAGGGCCAGGGGGCACCCTGGGGCCTACAGTGCAAGTCCAGGGAGAGAGTTGGACCCTTGGGTAGCTTGCTGGGGTCAGAGACTACTATATGGAGGGCAAGGGGGCACCCTGGGGCCTACACTGCAAGTCCAGGGATGGAGGTGGACCCCTGGGTAGATTGCTGGGGTCAGAGGCCCCTAGGTGGAGGGCCAAGGGGCACCCTGGGGTCTATACTGTAAGTCCATTGACATCGGTGGACCCCTGGTTAGCTTGCTGGGGTCTGAGGCGCCTAGGTGGAGGGCCAGGGGGCTCCTTGGGGCCTATACTGCAAGTCAAGGTATATCAGTGGACCACTGGGTAGCTTGCTGGGGTCTGAGGCGCCTAGGTGGAGGGCCAGGGGGCACCCTGGGGCCTATACTCCAAGTCCAGGGAGAGAGGAGGACCCCTGGGTAGCTTGCTGGGGTCAGAGGCCTCTAGGTGGAGGGCCAGGGGGCACGCTGGGGCCTATACTGCAAGTCCAGGGAGAGAGGTGGACCCTTTTGTAGCTTGCTGATGGCAGGGGCATTTAGGTGGAGGGCAAATGGACACCCTGGGGCCTATACTGCAAGTCCAGGGAGAGAGGTGGACCCCTGGGTAGCTTGCTGGGGTCAGGGGCCCCTAGTCGGAGGGCCAGGGGGCACCGTGGGGTCTATACTGCAAGTCCAGGGAGAGAGGTGGACCCCTGGGTAGCTTGCTGGGGTCAGTGGCCCCTAGGTGGAGGGCCAGGGGGCAACCTGGGACCTTTACTGAAGGTCCAGGGAAAGAGGTGAACCCCTGGGTAGATTGCTGGGGTCAGACACAACTAGGTGGAGTGCAAGGGGGCACCGTGGGGCCTATACTGCAAGTCCAAAGTGAGAGGTTGTCGTCTGGGTAGCTTGCTGGGGTCAGAGGCCCCTAGGTGGAGGACCAAGGGTCACCCTGGGGAATGTACTGCAAGTCTAGGGACTTCGGTGGACCCCTGGGTAGCTTGCTTGGGTCAGAGGCCCTTAGAAGGAGGGCCAGGGGGCACCCTGGGGCCTATACTGCAAGTCCAGGGACAGAGGTGGACCCCTGGGTAGCTTGCTGCGGTCAGGGGCCCCTAGTTGGAGGGCCAGGGGGCACCCTGGGGCCTATACTGCAAGTCCAGGGACAGAGGTGGACCCTTTTGTAGCTTGCTGGTGTCAGGGGCACTTAGCTGGAGGGCCAGGGGGCACCCTGGGGCCTATACTGCAAGTCCAGGGACATCGGTGGACCCCTGGGTAGCTTGCTGGGGTCAAGGGCCCTTAGATGGAGGGCCAGGGGGCACCCTGGGGCCTAAACTGCAAGTCCAGGAAGATAAGTGGACCCCTGGGTAGCTTGCTGGGGTCAAGGGCCACTAGATGGAGGGCCAGGGGGCACCCTGGGGCCTATACTGCAAGTCTAGGAAGAGAGGTGGACCCCTGGGTAGCTTACTGGGGTCAGGGGCCCCTAGGTGGAGAGCCAGGGGGCACCCTGGGGCCTATACTGCAAGTCCAGGGAGAAAGGTGGACCCCTGAGTAGCTTGCTGAGGTCAGAGGCCCCTATGTGGAGGGCCAGGGGGCACCCTGGGGCCTATACTGCAAGTCAAGGGAGAGAGGTTGACCCCTGGGTAGCTTGCTGTGATCAGGGTCCCCTAGGTGGAGGGCCATTGGGCACCCTGTGGGCTATACTGCAAGTCCAGGAAGAGAGGGGGACCCCTGGATAGCTTGCTGGGGTAAGGGGCCCCTAGGTGGAAGGGCAGGGGGCAACCTGGGACCTATACTGCAGGTCCAGTGAGAGAGGTGAACCCCTGGGTAGGTTGCTGGGGTCAGACACAACTAGGTGGAGTGCAAGGGGGCACCGTGGGGCCTATACTGCAAGTCCAAAGTGAGAGGTTGTCCTCTGGGTAGCTTGCTGGGGTCAGAGGTCCCTAGGTGGAGGACCAAGGGTCATCCTGGGGAATGTACTGCAAGTCCAGGGACTTCAGTGGACCCCTGGGTAGCTTGCTGGGGTCAGAGGCGCCTAGGTGGAGGGCCAGGGGGCACCCTGGGGCCTATACTGCAAGTCCAGGGACATTGTTGGACCCCTGGGTAGCTTGCTGGGGTCAGGGGCCCTTAGGTGGAGGGCCAGGGGGCACCCTGGGGCCTATACTGCAAGTCCGGGAAGAGAAGTGGACCCCTGGGTAGCTTGCTGGGGTCAGGGGCCCCTAGGTGGAGGGCCAGGGGGCACCCTGGGACCTATACTGCAGGTCCAGGGAGAGAGGTGAACCCCTGGGTAGCTTGCTGGGGTCAGGGGCCCCTAGGTGGGGGGTCAGGGGCCCTTAGGTGGAGGGCCAGGGGGCACCATGGGGCCTTTACCGCAAGTCCAGGGAGAGAGGTGTACCCCTGGGTAGATTCCTGGGGTCTTGGGCGTCTGGGTCGAGGGCCAGGGGCCACCGTGGGGCCTATACTGCAAGTCCAGGAAGAGAAATGAACCCCTGGGTAGCTTGGTGGGGTCAGAGGCCCTTAGGTGGAGGGCCAGGGGGCCACCCTAGGGCCTGTACTGCAAGTCCAGGGAGAGAGGTGCACCCCTGGGTAGCTTGCTGGAGTCAAACACCCCTAGGTGGAGTGCAAAAGGGCACCGTGGAGCCTATACTGCAAGACCAAGGTGAGAGGTGGTCCTCTGGGTAGCTTGCTGTGGTCAAGGGCCACTAGGTGGAGGGCCAGGGGGCACCCTGTTGCCTATACTGCAAGCCAAGTGAGGGAGGTGGACCCCTGGGTAGCCTGCTGGGGTCAGGGTCCCCTTGGTGGAGGGCCAGGGGGCACCCTGTGGGCTATACTGCAAGTCCAGGGAGAGAGGTGGATCCCTGAGTAGCTTGCTGAGGTCAGAGGCCCCTAGGTGGATTGCCAGGTGGCACCCTGGGGCCAATACTGCAAGTCCAGGGAGAGAGGTGGACCCCTGGGTAGCTTGCTGGGGTCAGAGTCTCCTAGGTGGAGGGCCAGGGGGCACCCTGGGGCCTATACTGCAAGTCAAGGAAGAGAGGTGGACCCCTGGGGAGCTTGCTGGGGTCAGCGACCCCTAGATGGAGGGCCAGGGGGCACCCTGGGGCTTAAACTGCAGGTCCAGGGAGAGAAGTGAACCCCTGGGTAGCTTGCTGGGGTCAGAGACCCCTAAGTGGAGGGCCAGGGGGCACCCTGAAGCCTAAACTGCAAGTCCGGGGAATGAGGTGGACTCCTGGGGAGCTTGCTGGGGTCATAGGCTCCTAGGTTGAGGGCCAGGGGGCACCCCGGGGCCTATACTGCAAGTCCAAGAACATCGGTGGACCCCTGGGTAGCTTGCTGGGGTCAGAGGCCCCTAGGTGGAGGGCCAGGGGGTACCCTGGGGCCTATACTGCAAGTCCAGGGAGGGAGGTGGATCCCTGGGTAGCTTGTTGGGGTCAGGGGCCCCTAGATGGAGGGCCAGGGGCCACTCTGGGGACTATACTGCAAGTCAAGAGACATCGGTGGACCCTTGGGTAGCTTGCTGGGGTAAAGGGCCCTTAGAAGAAGGGCCAGGGGGCACCCTGGGGCCTATATTGCATTTCCAGGAAGAGAAGTGGATGCCTGGGTAGCTTGCTGGGGTCAGGGGCCCCTAGGTGGAGGGCCAGGGGGCACCCTGGGGCCTATACTGCAAGTCCAGGGAGGGAGGTGGACCCCTGGGTAGCTTGCTGGGGTCAGAGGCTTCTAGGTGTAGGGCCAGGGGGCACCCTGGGGCCTACACTGCAAGTCCAGGGAGAGAGGTGGACCCCTGGGTAGCTTGCTGGGGTCAGACACTCCTATATGGAGGGCAAGGGGGCACCCTGGGGCCTACACTGCAAGTTCAGGGACGGAGGTGGACCCCTGGGTAGCTTGCTGGGGTCAGAGGCCCCTAGGTGGAGTGCCAAGGGGCAACCTGGGGTCTATACTGCAAGTCCTTTGACATCGGTGGACCCCTGGTTAGCTTGCTGGGGTGAGAGGCCACTAGGTGGAGGACCAGGGGGCACCCTGGGGCCTATGCTGCAAGTCCAGGGAGGGAGGTGGACCCCTGGGTAGCTTGCTGGGGTCAGGAGCCCCTAGGTGGAGGGAGAGGGGGCACCCTGGGTCCTATACTGCCAGTCCAGGGAGTGAGGTTGACCCCTGGGTAGCTTGCTGCGGTCAGGGGCCCCTAGGTGGAGGGCTAAGGGGGACCCTGTGGGCTATACTGCAAGTCCAGGGAGGGATGTGGACCCCTGGGTAGGTTGCTGGGGTCAGAGGCCCCTAGATGGAGGGCCAAGGGTCACCCTGGGGCCTATACTGCAAGTCCAGGGACATCGGTGGGCGCCTGGGTAGAATGATGGGGTCAGAGGCCCCTAGGTGGAGGGCCAGGGGGCACCCTGGGGCCTATACTGCAAGTCTAGGGAGGGATGTGGATCCCTGGGTAGCTTGCTGGGGTCAGAGGCCACTAGGTGGAGGACCAACGGGCACCCTGGGACCTATACTGCAAGTCCAGGGACATCGGTGGACCGCTGGGTAGCTTGCTGGGTTCAGAGGCCCCTAAGTGGAGGGCCAGGGGGCACCCTGATGCCTATACTGCAAGTCCAGGGAGAGAGGTATACAACTGGGTAGCTTGCTGGGGTCGGGTGCCCCTAGGTGGAGGGCCAGGGGGCACCCTGAAGCCTATACTGCAAGTCCAGGGAGGGAGGTGGACTTCTGGGTAGCTTGCTGGGGTCAGAGGCCCCTAGGTGGAGGGCCAGGGGGTACCCTGGGGCCTATACTGCAAGTCCAGGGAGGGAGGTGGATCCCTGGGTAGCTTGTTGGGGTCAGGGGCATCTAGATGGAGGGCCAGGGGGCACCCTGTGGGCTATACTGCAAGTCCATGAAGAGAGGTTGACCCCTGGGTAGCTTGCTGGGGTCAGGGGCCCATAGGTGGAGGGCCAGAGAGAACCCTGTGGGCCATATTGCAAGTCCAGGAAGAGAGGTTGACCCCTGGGTAGCTTAATGGGGTCAGGGCCCCCTGGGTGGAGGGCCAGGGGGCACCCTGAGGCCTATACTGCAAGTCCAGGAAGAGCGGTGGACCCCTGGTTAGCTTGCTGGGGTCAGAGGCCCCAAGGTGGAGGGCCAGGTGGGCACCCTGGGGCATATACTGCAAGTCCAGGAAGAGAAGTGGACCCTTAGGTAGCTTGCTGGGGTCAGGATCCCCTAGGTGGAGGGCAAGGGGGCACCCTGGGGCCTACACTGCAAGTTCAGGGAGGGAGGTGGACCCCTGGGTAGCTTGCTGGGGTCAGAGGCCCCTATTTGGAGGACCAGGGGGTACCCTGGGGCCTATGCTGCAAGTCCAGGGAGGGAGGTGGACCCCTGGGTAGCTTGCTGGGGTCAGGAGCCCCTAGGTGGAGGGAGAGGGGGCACCCTGGGGCCTGTACTGCCAGTCCAGGGAGTGAGGTTGACCGCTGGGTAGCTTGCTGCGGTCAGGGGCCCCTAGGTGGAGGGCCAGGGGGCACCCTGTGGGCTATACTGCAAGTCCAGGGAGGGATGTGGACCCCTGGGTAGGTTGCTAGGGTCAGAGGCCCCTAGATGGAGGGCCAAGGGTCACCCTGGGGCCTATACTGCTAGTCCAGGGACATCGGTGGGCACCTTTGTAGCATGATGGGGTCAGTGGCCCCTAGGTGGAGGGCCAAGTGGCACGCCGGGGCCTATACTGCCAGTCCAGGAAGAAAAGTGGACCCCTGGGGAGCTTGCTGGGGTCAGGGGCCCCTAGAAGGAGGGGGAGGGGGCACCCTGGGGCTTATACTGCAAGTCCAGGAAGAGAGGTGGACCCCTGGGTAGCTTGCTGGGGTCAGGGGCCCCTAGGTGGAGGGCCAGGTGAAACCCTGTGGGCTATACTGCAAGTCCAGGGAGAGAGGTTTACCCCTGGGTAGCTTGCTGGCATCAGAGGCCCCTAGGTGGAGGGCTAGGGGGCACCCTGGGGCCTATACTGCAAGTCCAGGAACAGAGGTGGATCCCTGGGTAGCTTGCTGGGGTCACAGGATCCTATTGAAGGGCCAGGGGGCTCCCTGGGGCCTATACGGCAAGTCCAGGGAGATCGGTGGACCACTGGGTAGCTTGATGGGTTCCGAGGCCCTTAGGTGGAAGGCCCAGGGGGCACCCTGGGGCCTATACTGCAAGTCTAGGAAGGGAGGTTGACCCCTGGGTAGCTTGCTGGGGTCGGAGGCCACTAGGTGGAGGGCCAACGGGCACCCTGGGACCTATACTGCAAGTCCAGGGACATCGGTGGACCTCTGGGTAGCTTGCTGGGGTCAGAGGCCCCTAGGTGGAGGGCCAGGGGGCACCCTGATGCCTATACTGCAAGTCCAGGGAGTGAGGTGGACTCCTGGGTAGCTTGCTGGGGTCAGAAGCCCCTAGGTGGTGGGCCAGGGGGCACCCTAAAGCCTATACTGCAAGTCCAGGGAGGGAGGTGGACTCCTGGGTAGCTTGCTGGGGTCATAGGCTCCTTGGTGGCGGGCCAAGGGGCACACTGGGGCCTACATTGCAAGTCCAGGGAGAGAGGTGGACCCCTGGGTAACTTGCTGGGGTCAGGGGCCCCTAGGTGGAGGGCCAGGGGGCACCCTGGGGCCTATACTGCAAGTCCAGGGAGTGAGGTGGACTCAAGGGTAGCTTGCTAGGGTCATAGGCTCCTAGATGGAGGGCCAGGGGGCACCCTGGGCCTACATTGCAAGTCCAGGGAGAGAGGTGGACTCCTGGGTAGCTTGCTGGGGTCAGAGGCCCCTAGGTGGATGGCCAGGAGGTCCCCTGGGGCCTATACTGCAAGTCCAGGGAGAGAGGTCAACCCCTGGGTAGCTTGCTGGGAAGAGAGGACCCTAGGTGGAGGGCCAGGGGGCACTCTGGGGCCTACACTGCAAGACCAGGGTGAGAGGAGGACCCCTGGGTAGCTTGCTGGGGTCAGAGGCCCCTAGTTGGAGGGACAAGTGGCACCCTGGGGCATATACTGCAAGTCCAGGGACATCAGTGGACCCCTGGGTTGCTTGCAGGGGTCAGAGGGCCCTAGATGGAGGGACCAGGGGGCACCCTGGGGCCTATTCTGCAAGTCCAGGGAGAGAGGTGGACCCCTGGGTAGCTTGCTGGGGTCAGAGGCCCCTAAGTGGAAGGCCAACCGGCACCCTGTGGTCTACACTGCAAGTCCAGGGACATCGGTGGACACTTGGGTAGCTTGCTGGGGTCAGAGGCCACTAGGTGGAGGGCCAGGGGGTCCTCTGGGGATGATACTGCAAGTCCAGGGAGAGAGGTGGACCCCTGGGTAGCTTGCTGGCATCAGAGGTGCCTAGGTGGAGGGCTAGGGGGCACCCTGGGGCCTATACTGCAAGTCCAGGGAGTGATGTGGACTCCTGGGTAGCTTGCTGGGCTAATAGGGTCCTAGGTGGAGGGCCAGGGGGCACCATGGGACCTACACTGCAAGTCCAGGGAGAGAGGTGGACCCCTTGGTAGCTTGCTGGGGTCAGAGGCCCCTATGTTGAGGGCCAGGGGGCACGCTGGGGCCTATACTGCAAGTCCAGGAACAGAGGTTGACCCATGGGTAGCTTGCTGGGGAAGGGGCCCCTAGGTGGAGGGCCAGGGGGCACTCTGTGGCCTATACTGCAAGTCCTGGAACAGAGGTGGATCCCTGGGTAGCTTGCTGGGGTCAGAGGATCCTAGATGAAGGGCCAGGGGGCACCCTGGGGCCTAAACAGCAAGTCCAGGGAGATCAGTGGACCCCTGGGTAGCTTGATGGGGTCAGAGGGCCCTACGTCGAAGGCCCAGGGGGCACCCTGGGGCCTATACTGCAAGTCTATGGAGGGAGGTGGACCCCTGGGTAGCTTGCTGAGGTCAGAGGCCCCTAGGTGGATGGCCAACGGGCACCCTGGGACCTATACTGCAAGTCCAGGGACATCAGTGGACCCTTGGGTAGCTTGCTGGGGTCGGGGGCCCTTAGGTAGAGGGCAAGGGGGCACCCTGGGGCCTATACTGCAAGTCCAGGGAGTGAGGTGATCTCCTGGGTAGCTTGCTGGGGTCATAGACTCCTAGGTGGAGGGCCAGTGGGCACACTGGGGCCTACATTGCAAGTCCAGGGAGAGAGGTGGACCCCTGAGTAGCTTGTTGGGATCAGAGGCCCCAAGGTGGAGGGCCAGGAGGCACATTGTGGACTATACTGCAAGTCTAGGAAAAGATATGGACCCCTGGATAGCTTGCTGGGGTCAGGCGCCCCTAGGTGAAGGGCCAGTTGGCACCCTGAGGCCTATACTGCAAGCCCAGGGAGAGAGGTGGATCCCTGGGTAGCTTGCTGGGGTCAGGGGGCACCCTGTGGGCTATTCAGCAAGTCCAGGAAGAGAGGTAGACAACTGGGTAGCTTGCTTTGGTCAGGGGCCCCTAGGTGGAGGGGCAGGGGGCACCCTGGGTCTATACTGCAAGTCAAGGAAGAGAGGTGTACCCCTGGGTAGCTTGCTGGGGTGAGAGGCCCCTAGGTGGAGGGCCAGGGGGCACCCTGGGGCCTATACTGCAAGTCCAGGGACATCGGTGGAACCCTGGGTAGCTTGCTGGGGTCAGAGGCCCCTAGGTGGAGGGCTAAGGGGCAACCTGGGGTCTATACTGCAAGTCCAGGAAGAGAGGTGGACGCCTGGGTAGCTTGCTGGGGTCAGGGGCCCGTAGGTGGAGGGCCAGGTGGAACTCTGTGGGCTATACTGCAAGTCCAGGAAGAGAGATTTACCCCAGGGTAGCTTGCCGGGGTAAGGGGCCCCTAAGTGGAGGTCCAGGGGGCACCCTGGGGCCTATACTGCAAGTCCAGGGAGAACGGTTGAACCCTGGGTAGCTTGCTGGTGTCAGAGGCCCCTAAATGGAGGGCCAGGGGGGAACCCTGGGGCCTATACTGCAAGTCCTGGAAGAGAAGTGGACCCCTGAGTAGCTTGCTGGGGTCAGGGGCCCCTAGGTGGAGGGCCAGGGGGCACCCTGAGGCCTATACAACAAGCCCAGAGAGGGACGTGGACCCCTGGGTAGCTTGCTGGGGTCAGGCTCCCCTAGGTGGAGGGCGAGGGGGCACCCTTTGGGCTCTACTGCAAGTCCAGGAAAAGAGGTGGACCCTGGGTAACTTGCTGGGGTCAGGGTCCCCTAGGTGGAGGGCCAAGGGGCACCCTGAGTCCTATACTGCAAGTCCAGGAAGAGAAGTAGACCCCAGGGTAGCTTGCTGGGGTCAGAGGCCCCTAGTTGGAGGGAGATTGGGCACCCTGGTGCCTATATTGCAAGTCCAGGAAGAGAGGTGGACCCCTGGGTAGCTTGCTGGGGTCAGGGGCCCATAGGTGGAGGGCCAGATGGAACCTTGTGGGCCATACTGCAAGTCCAGGAAGAGAGGTTGACCCCTGGGTAGCTTGATGGGGTCAGGGCCCCCTGGGTGGAGGGCCAGGGGGCACCCTGAGGCCTATACTGCAAGTCCAGGAAGAGTGGTGGACCCCTGGGTAGCTTGCTGGGGTCAGAGGCCCCTGGGTGATGTGCCAGGGGGCACCCTGGGGCCTATACTGCAAGTCCAGGGAGATCGGTGGACCCCTGGGTTTCTTGCTGGGGTCAGAGGCCCCTAAGTGGAGAGCCAGGTGGGCACCCTGGGGCATGTACTGCAAGTCCAGGAAGAGAAGTGGACCCCTGGGTAGCTTGCTTTGGTCAGGATCCCCTAGGTGGAGGGCCAGGGGGCACCCTGTGGGCTATACTGCAAGTCCAGGAAGAGAGGTAGACCCCTGGGTAGCTTTCTGGGGTCAGAGGCCTCTAGGTGGATGGCCAGGAGGTCCCCTGGGGCCTATACTGCAAGTCCACGGAGAGAGGTGAACCCCTGGGTAGCTTGCTGGGGAGAGAGGCCCCTAGGTGGAGGGCCAGGGGGCACTCTGGGGCCTACACTGCAAGACCAGGGAGAGAGGAGGACCCCTGGGTAGCTTGCTGGAGTCAAGGGCCCCTAGGTGGAGGGCGAAGGGGCACCCTGGGGCCTATACTGCAAGTCCATGAAGAGAGTTGGACCCCTGGTTAGCTTGCTGGGTTCAGAGGCCAATAGGTGAAGGGCCAGAGGGCTCCCTGGGGCCTATACTGCAAGTCCAGGGAGATCGGTGGACCCCTGGGTAGCCTGCTGGGGTCAGAGGCCCCTAGATGGAGGGCCAGGGAGTCCCCTGGGGCCTATACTGAAAGTACAGGGAGAGAGGTGGACCCCTGGGTAGCTTGCTGGGGTCAGAGGCCCCTAGGTGGAGGGCCAGGGGGCACCATGGGGCCTATACTGCAAATCCAGGGAAATCGGTGGACCCCTGGGTAGGTTGCTGGGGTCAGGGGCCCCTAGGTGAATTGCCAAGGGGCACCCTGGGTCCTATAGTACAAGTCAAGGGACATCGGTGGACCACTGGGTAGCTTGCTGGGGTCAGGGGACCCTAGGTGGAGGGCCAGGTGAAACCCTGTGGGCTATACTGCAAGTCCAGGAAGAGAAGTGGACCCCTGGGTAGCTTGCTGGGGTCAGGGGACCCTAGGTGGAGGGACAGGGGGCACCCTGGGGCCTATACTGCAAGTCCAGGGAGAGAGGTGGACCCTTTTGTAGCTTGCTGGTGTCAAGGGCATTTAGGTGGAGGGCCAGGGGGCACCCTGGGGCCTACACTGCAAGTCCAGTGAGAGAGGTGTACCCTTATGTAGCTTGCTAGTGTCAGTGGCACTTAGGTGGAGGGCCAGGGGGCACCCTGGGGCCTATACTGCATGTCCAGGGAGAGAGGTGGACCCCCGGGTAGCTTGCTGGGGTCAGGGTCTCTTAGGTGGAGGGCCAGGGCGCATCCTGGGGCCTATGCTGCAAGTCCAGGAAAAGAAGTGGACCCCTGGGTAGCTTGCTGGGGTCAGAGGCGCCTAGGTGGAGGGCCAAGGTGCACCCTGGGGTCTATACTGCATGTCAATTGACATCGGTGGACCCCTGGTTAGCTTGCTGGGGTGAGAGGCCCCTAGGTGGAGGGCCAGTGGGCACACTGGGGCCTATACTGCAAGTCCAGGGAGAGAGGTGGACCCTTTTGTAGCTTGATGGTGTCAGGGGCACTTAGGTGGAGGGCCAGGGGGCACCCTGGGGCCTATACTGCAAGTCCAGGGAGAGAGGTGTACCCTTATATAGCTTGCTGGTGTCAGGGGCACTTAGGTGGAGGGCCAGGGGGCACCCTGGGGCCTATACTGCAAGTCCAGGGAGACAGGTGGACCCCTGGGTAGCTTGCTGGGGTCAGGGGCCCCTAGGTGGAGGGCCAGGGGGCACCCTGGGGCCTATACTGCAAGTCCAGGGAGAGAGGTGGACCCCTGGTTAGCTTGCTGGGGTCAGAGGCCCCTAGGTGGAGGGCCAGGGGGCACCCTGGGGCCTATACTGCAAGTCCAGGGACATCGGTGGACCCCTGGGTAGCTTGCTGGGGTCAAGGGCCCTTAGATGGAGGGCCTAGGCGCACCCTGGGGCCTAAACTGCAAGTCCAGCAAGATAAGTGGACCCCTGGGTAGCTTGCTGGGGTCAAGGGCCACTAGGTGGAGGGCCAGGGGGACCCCTGGGGCCTATACTGCAAGTCCAGTGAGGGAGGTGGACCCCTGGGTAGCCTGCTGGGGTAAGGGTCCCCTAGGTGGAGGGCCAGGGGGCACCCTGTGGGCTATACTGCAAGTCTAGGAAAAGAGGTGGACTCCTGGGTAGCTTACTGGGGTCAGGGGCCCCTAGGTGGAGGGCCAGGGGGCACCCTGGGACCTATACTGCAAGTCCAGGGAGAAAGGTGGACCCCTGAGTAGCTTGCTGAGTTCAGAGGCCCCTAGGTGGAGGGCCAGGGGGCACCCTGGGGCCTATACTGCAAGTCCAGGGAGAGAGGTGGACCCCTGGGTAGCTTGCTGGGGTCAGGGTCCCCTAGGTGGAGGGCCAGGGGGCATCCTGTGGGCTATACTGCAAGTCCAGGATGAGAGGGGGACCCCTGGGTAGCTTGCTGGGGCAAGGGGCCCCTAGGTGGAAGGGCAAGGGGCACCCTGGGACCTATACTGCAGGTCCAGGGAGAGAGGTGAACCACTGGGTAGGTTGCTGGGGTCAGACACAACTAGGTGGAGTGCAAGGGGGCACCGTGGGGCCATTACTGCAAGTCCAAAGTGAGAGGTTGTCCTCTGGGTAGCTTGCTGGGGTCAGAGGCCCCTAGGTGGAGGACCAAGGGTCACCCTGGGGAATGTGCTGCAAGTCCAGGGACTTCGGTGGACCCCTGGGTAGCTTGCTTGGGTCAGAGCCCCTTAGATGGAGGGCCAGGGGGCACACTGGGGCCTACATTGCAAGTCCAGGGAGAGAGGTGGACCCCTGGGTAGCTTGTTGGGGTCAGAGGCCCCAAGGTGGAGGGCCAGGAAGCACATTGTGGACTATACTGCAAGCCTAGGAAGAGATATGGACCCCTGGCTAGCTTGCTGGGGTCAGGCGCCCCTAGGTGAAGGGAAAGTTGGCACCCTGAGGCCTATACTGCAAGCCCAGGGAGAGAGGTGGATCCCTGGGTAGCTTGCTGGGGTCAGGGTCCCCAAAGCGTAGGGCCAGGGGGCACCCTGTGGGCTATTCAGCAAGTCCAGGAAGAGATGTAGACAACTGGGTAGCTTGCTTTGGTCAGGGGCCCCTAGGTGGAGGGGCAGGGGGCACCCTGGGCCTATACTGCAAGTCAAGGAAGAGAGGTGTACCGCTGGGTAGCTTGCTGGGGTGAGAGGCCCCTAGGTGGAGGGCCAGGGGGCACCCTGGGGCCTATACTGCAAGTCCAGGGACATCGGTGGAACCCTGGGTAGCTTGCTGGGGTCAGAGGCCCCTAGGTGGAGGGCTAAGGGGCAACCTGGGGTCTATACTGCAAGTCCAGGAAGAGAGGTGGACGCCTGGGTAGCTTGCTGGGGTCAGGGGCCCGTAGGTGGAGGGCCAGGTGGAACTCTGTGGGCTATACTGCAAGTCCAGGAAGAGAGGTTTACCCCAGGGTAGCTTGCCGGGGTAAGGGGCCCCTAAGTGGAGGTCCAGGGGGCACCCTGGGGCCTATACTGCAAGTCCAGGGAGAACGGTGGACCCCTGGGTAGCTTGCTGGGGTCAGAGGCCCCTAAATGGAGGGCCAGGGGGGAACCCTGGGGCCTATAATGCAAGTCCAGGAAGAGAAGTGGACCCCTGAGTAGCTTGCTGGGGTCAGGGGCCCCTAGGTGGAGGGCCAGGGGGCACCCTGAGGCCTATACAACAAGCCCAGAGAGGGACGTGGACCCCTGGGTAGCTTGCTGGGGTCAGGCTCCCCTAGGTGGAGGGCGAGGGGGCACCCTTTGGGCTATACTGCAAGTCCAGGAAAAGAGGTGGACCCTGGGTAACTTGCTGGGGTCAGGATCCCCTAGGTGGAGGGCCAAGGGGCACCCTGAGTCCTATACTGTAAGTCCAGGAAGAGAGGTTGACCCCTGGGTAGCTTGATGGGGTCAGGGCCCCCTGGGTGGAGGGCCAGGGGGCACCCTGAGGCCTATACTGCAAGTCCAGGAAGAGTGGTGGACCCCTGGGTAGCTTGCTGGGGTCAGAGGCCCCTGGGTGATGTGCCAGGGGGCACCCTGGGGCCTATACTGCAAGTCCAGGGAGATCGGTGGACCCCTGGGTTTCTTGCTGGGGTCAGAGGCCCCTAAGTGGAGAGCCAGGTGGGCACCCTGGGGCATATACTGCAAGTCCAGGAAGAGAAGTGGACCCCTGGGTAGCTTGCTGGGGTCAGGATCCCCTAGGTGGAGGGCCAGGGGGCACCCTGTGGGCTATATTGCAAGTCCAGGAAGAGAGGTAGACCCCTGGGTAGCTTTCTGGGGTCAGAGGCCCCTAGGTGGATGGCCAGGAGGTCCCCTGGGGCCTATACTGCAAGTCCACGGAGAGAGGTGAACCCCTGGGTAGCTTGCTGGGGAGAGAGGCCCCAAGGTGGAGGGCCAGGGGGCACTCTGGGGCCTACACTGCAAGACCAGGGAGAGAGGAGGACCCCTGGGTAGCTTGCTGGAGTCAAGGGCCCCTAGGTGGAGGGCCAAGGGGCACCCTGGGGCCTATACTGCAAGTCCATGAAGAGAGTTGGACCCCTGGTTAGCTTGCTGGGTTCAGAGGCCAATAGGTGAAGGGCCACGGGGCTCCCTGGGGCCTATACTGCAAGTCCAGGGAGATCGGTGGACCCCTGGGTAGCCTGCTGGGGTCAGAGGCCCCTAGATGGAGGGCAAGGGGGCACCCTGGGGAATATACTGCAAGTCCAGGGACATCGGTGGACCCCTGGGTAGCTTGCTGGGGTCAGATGCGCCTAGGTTGAGGGCCAGGGGGCACCCTGGGGCCTATACTGCAAGTCCAGGGAGAAAGGTGGACCCCTGGGTGGCTTGCTGGGGTCAGAGACCCCTAGGTGGAGGGCCAGGGGGCACACTGGGGCCTATACTGCAAGTCCAGGGACATTGGTGGACATCTCGGTAGCTTGCTGGGGTCAGAGGCGCCTAGGTGGAGGGCCAGGGGGCACCCTGGGGCCTATACTGCAAGTCCAGGGAGAGAGGTGGACCCCCACGTAGCTTGCTGGGGTAAAGGGCCAATAGGTGGAGGGCCAGGGCGCATCCTGGGGCCTATGCTGCAAGTCCAGGAAAAGAAGTGGACCCCTGGGTAGCTTGCTGGGGTCAGAGGCCCCTAGTTGGAGGGCCAAGGTGCACCCTGGGGTCTATACTGCATGTCATTTGACATCGGTGGACCCCTGGTTAGCTTGCTGGGGTGAGAGGCCCCTAGGTGGAGGGCCAGTGGGCACCCTGGGGCCTATACTGCAAGTCCAGGGAGGGAGGTGGACCCCTGGGTAGCTTGCTAGGGTCAGGGACCCTCTATGTGGAGGGAGAGGGGGCACCCTGGGGCCTATACTGCAAGTCCGGTAAGAGAAGTGGACCCCTTGGTAGCTTGCTGGGGTCAGGGGCCCTTAGGTGGGGGGTCAGGGGCCCTTAGGTGGAGGGCCAGGGGGCACCCTGGGGCCTATACTGCAAGTCCAGTGAGGGAGGTGGACCCCTGGGTAGCCTGCTGGGGTAAGGGTGCCCTAGGTGGAGGGCCAGGGGGCACCCTGTGGGCTATACTGCAAGTCTAGGAAAAGAGGTGGACACCTGGGTAGCTTACTGGGGTCAGGGGCCCCTAGGTAGAGGGCCAGGGGGCACCCTGGGACCTATACTGCAGGTCCAGGGAGAGAGGTGAACCCCTGGGTAGCTTGCTGGGGTCAGACACCCCTGGGTGGAGTGCAAGGGGGCACCGTGGGGCCTTTACTGCAAGTCCAAGGTGAGAGGTTGTCCTCAGGGTAGCTTGCTGGGGTCAGAGGCCCCTAGGTGGAGGGAAAAGGGTCACCCTGGGGAATGTACTGCAAGTCCCGGGACTTCGGTGGACCCCTGGGTAGCTTGCTTGGGTCAGAGGCCCTTAGATGGAGGGCCAGGGGGCATCCTGGGCCTATACTGCAAGTCCAGGGACATCAGTGGACCCCTGGGTAGCTTGCTGGGGTCAGAGGCGCCTAGGTGAAGGGCCAGGGGGCATCATGTGGCCTATTCTGCAAGTCCAGGGAGAAAGGTGGACCCCTGGGTAGCTTGCTGGGGTCAGAGGCCCCTGGGTGGAGGGCCAGGGTGCACACTGGGGCCTCTACTGCAAGTCCAGGGACATCGGTGGAACACTGGGTAGCTTGCTGGGGTCAGGGGCCCTTGGCTGGAGGGCCAGGGGGCACCATGGGGCCTTTACCGCAAGTCCAGGGAGAGAGGTGTACCCCTGGGTAGATTCCTGGGTTCATGGGCCCCTAGGTCGAGGGCCAGAGACCACCGTGGGGCCTATACTGCAAGTCCAGGAAGAGAGATGAACCCCTGGGTAGCTTGCTGGGGTCAGAGGCCCTTAGGTGGAGGACCAGAGGCCACCCTAGGGCCTATAATGCAAGTCCAGTAAAATAGGTTGACCTCTGGGTAGCCTGCTGGGGTCAGGGGCCCCTAGGTAGAGGGCCCGGGGGCACCCTGGGGGCTACACTGCAAGTCCAGGGAGAGAGGTGGACCCTTGGGTAGCTTGCTGGGGTCAGAGACTCCTATATGGAGGGCAAGGGGGCACCCTGGGGCCTACACTGCAAGTCCAGGGATGGAGGTGGACCCCTGGGTAGATTTCTGGGGTCAGAGGCCCCTAGGTGGAACGCCTAGGGGCACCCTGGGGTCTATACTGCAAATCCATTGACATCAGTGGACCCCTGGTTAGCTTGCTGGGGTGAGAGGCCCCTAGGTGGAGGGCCAGGGGGCTCCCTGGGGCCTATACTGCAAGTCCAGGGAGGGAGGTGGACCCCTGGGTAGCTTGCTGAGGTCAGGGGCCCTTAGGTGGAAGGCCAGGGGGGCACCCTTGGGCCTATACTGCAAGTCCAGGAAGAGAAGTGGACCCCTGGGTAGCTTGCTGGGGTCAGGGGCCCCCAGGTGGAGGGAGAGGGGGCACGCTGGGGCCTATACTGCAAGTCCAGGGAGGGAGGTGGACCCCTTGGTAGCTTGCTGCAATCAGGGGCCCCTAGTTGGAGGGCCAGGGGGCACCCTGGGGCCTATACTGCAAGTCAAGGTATATCGGTGGACCCCTGGGTAGCTTGCTGGGGTCTGAGGCGCCTAGATGGAGGGCCAGGGGGCATCCTGGGGCCTATACTGCAAGTCCAGGGAGAGAGGTGGACCCTTTTGTAGCTTGCTGGTGTCAAGGGCATTTAGGTGGAGGGCCAGGGGGCACCCTGGGGCCTACACTGCAAGTCCAGTGAGAGAGGTGTACCCTTATGTAGCTTGCTAGTGTCAGTGGCACTTAGGTGGAGGGCCAGGGGGCACCCTGGGGCCTATACTGCAAGTCCAGGGAGAGAGGTGGACCCCCGGGTAGCTTGCTGGGGTCAGGGTCTCTTAGGTGGAGGGCCAGGGCGCATCCTGGGGCCTATGCTGCAAGTCCAGGAAAAGAAGTGGACCCCTGGGTAGCTTGCTGGGGTCAGAGGCGCCTAGGTGGAGGGCCAAGGTGCACCCTGGGGTCTATACTGCATGTCAATTGACATCGGTGGACCCCTGGTTAGCTTGCTGGGGTGAGAGGCCCCTAGGTGGAGGGCCAGTGGGCACACTGGGGCCTATACTGCAAGTCCAGGGAGAGAGGTGGACCCTTTTGTAGCTTGATGGTGTCAGGGGCACTTAGGTGGAGGGCCAGGGGGCACCCTGGGGCCTATACTGCAAGTCCAGGGAGAGAGGTGTACCCTTATATAGCTTGCTGGTGTCAGGGGCACTTAGGTGGAGGGCCAGGGGGCACCCTGGGGCCTATACTGCAAGTCCAGGGAGACAGGTGGACCCCTGGGTAGCTTGCTGGGGTCAGGGGCCCCTAGGTGGAGGGCCAGGGGGCACCCTGGGGCCTATACTGCAAGTCCAGGGAGAGAGGTGGACCCCTGGTTAGCTTGCTGGGGTCAGAGGCCCCTAGGTGGAGGGCCAGGGGGCACCCTGGGGCCTATACTGCAAGTCCAGGGACATCGGTGGACCCCTGGGTAGCTTGCTGGGGTCAAGGGCCCTTAGATGGAGGGCCTAGGCGCACCCTGGGGCCTAAACTGCAAGTCCAGCAAGATAAGTGGACCCCTGGGTAGCTTGCTGGGGTCAAGGGCCACTAGGTGAAGGGCCAGGGGGACCCCTGGGGCCTATACTGCAAGTCCAGTGAGGGAGGTGGACCCCTGGGTAGCCTGCTGGGGTAAGGGTCCCCTAGGTGGAGGGCCAGGGGGCACCCTGTGGGCTATACTGCAAGTCTAGGAAAAGAGGTGGACTCCTGGGTAGCTTACTGGGGTCAGGGGCCCCTAGGTGGAGGGCCAGGGGGCACCCTGGGACCTATACTGCAAGTCCAGGGAGAAAGGTGGACCCCTGAGTAGCTTGCTGAGTTCAGAGGCCCCTAGGTGGAGGGCCAGGGGGCACCCTGGGGCCTATACTGCAAGTCCAGGGAGAGAGGTGGACCCCTGGGTAGCTTGCTGGGGTCAGGGTCCCCTAGGTGGAGGGCCAGGGGGCATCCTGTGGGCTATACTGCAAGTCCAGGATGAGAGGGGGACCCCTGGGTAGCTTGCTGGGGCAAGGGGCCCCTAGGTGGAAGGGCAAGGGGCACCCTGGGACCTATACTGCAGGTCCAGGGAGAGAGGTGAACCACTGGGTAGGTTGCTGGGGTCAGACACAACTAGGTGGAGTGCAAGGGGGCACCGTGGGGCCATTACTGCAAGTCCAAAGTGAGAGGTTGTCCTCTGGGTAGCTTGCTGGGGTCAGAGGCCCCTAGGTGGAGGACCAAGGGTCACCCTGGGGAATGTGCTGCAAGTCCAGGGACTTCGGTGGACCCCTGGGTAGCTTGCTTGGGTCAGAGCCCCTTAGATGGAGGGCCAGGGGGCACACTGGGGCCTACATTGCAAGTCCAGGGAGAGAGGTGGACCCCTGGGTAGCTTGTTGGGGTCAGAGGCCCCAAGGTGGAGGGCCAGGAAGCACATTGTGGACTATACTGCAAGCCTAGGAAGAGATATGGACCCCTGGCTAGCTTGCTGGGGTCAGGCTCCCCTAGGTGAAGGGAAAGTTGGCACCCTGAGGCCTATACTGCAAGCCCAGGGAGAGAGGTGGATCCCTGGGTAGCTTGCTGGGGTCAGGGTCCCCAAAGCGTAGGGCCAGGGGGCACCCTGTGGGCTATTCAGCAAGTCCAGGAAGAGATGTAGACAACTGGGTAGCTTGCTTTGGTCAGGGGCCCCTAGGTGGAGGGGCAGGGGGCACCCTGGGCCTATACTGCAAGTCAAGGAAGAGAGGTGTACCGCTGGGTAGCTTGCTGGGGTGAGAGGCCCCTAGGTGGAGGGCCAGGGGGCACCCTGGGGCCTATACTGCAAGTCCAGGGACATCGGTGGAACCCTGGGTAGCTTGCTGGGGTCAGAGGCCCCTAGGTGGAGGGCTAAGGGGCAACCTGGGGTCTATACTGCAAGTCCAGGAAGAGAGGTGGACGCCTGGGTAGCTTGCTGGGGTCAGGGGCCCGTAGGTGGAGGGCCAGGTGGAACTCTGTGGGCTATACTGCAAGTCCAGGAAGAGAGGTTTACCCCAGGGTAGCTTGCCGGGGTAAGGGGCCCCTAAGTGGAGGTCCAGGGGGCACCCTGGGGCCTATACTGCAAGTCCAGGGAGAACGGTGGACCCCTGGGTAGCTTGCTGGGGTCAGAGGCCCCTAAATGGAGGGCCAGGGGGGAACCCTGGGGCCTATAATGCAAGTCCAGGAAGAGAAGTGGACCCCTGAGTAGCTTGCTGGGGTCAGGGGCCCCTAGGTGGAGGGCCAGGGGGCACCCTGAGGCCTATACAACAAGCCCAGAGAGGGACGTGGACCCCTGGGTAGCTTGCTGGGGTCAGGCTCCCCTAGGTGGAGGGCGAGGGGGCACCCTTTGGGCTATACTGCAAGTCCAGGAAAAGAGGTGGACCCTGGGTAACTTGCTGGGGTCAGGATCCCCTAGGTGGAGGGCCAAGGGGCACCCTGAGTCCTATACTGCAAGTCCAGGAAGAGAGGTTGACCCCTGGGTAGCTTGATGGGGTCAGGGCCCCCTGGGTGGAGGGCCAGGGGGCACCCTGAGGCCTATACTGCAAGTCCAGGAAGAGTGGTGGACCCCTGGGTAGCTTGCTGGGGTCAGAGGCCCCTGGGTGATGTGCCAGGGGGCACCCTGGGGCCTATACTGCAAGTCCAGGGAGATCGGTGGACCCCTGGGTTTCTTGCTGGGGTCAGAGGCCCCTAAGTGGAGAGCCAGGTGGGCACCCTGGGGCATATACTGCAAGTCCAGGAAGAGAAGTGGACCCCTGGGTAGCTTGCTGGGGTCAGGATCCCCTAGGTGGAGGGCCAGGGGGCACCCTGTGGGCTATATTGCAAGTCCAGGAAGAGAGGTAGACCCCTGGGTAGCTTTCTGGGGTCAGAGGCCCCTAGGTGGATGGCCAGGAGGTCCCCTGGGGCCTATACTGCAAGTCCACGGAGAGAGGTGAACCCCTGGGTAGCTTGCTGGGGAGAGAGGCCCCAAGGTGGAGGGCCAGGGGGCACTCTGGGGCCTACACTGCAAGACCAGGGAGAGAGGAGGACCCCTGGGTAGCTTGCTGGAGTCAAGGGCCCCTAGGTGGAGGGCCAAGGGGCACCCTGGGGCCTATACTGCAAGTCCATGAAGAGAGTTGGACCCCTGGTTAGCTTGCTGGGTTCAGAGGCCAATAGGTGAAGGGCCAGGGGGCTCCCTGGGGCCTATACTGCAAGTCCAGGGAGATCGGTGGACCCCTGGGTAGCCTGCTGGGGTCAGAGGCCCCTAGATGGAGGGCCAGGGAGTCCCCTGGGGCCTATACTGAAAGTCCAGGGAGAGAGGTGGACCCCTGGGTAGCTTGCTGGGGTCAGAGGCCCCTAGGTGGAGGGCCAGGGGGCACCATGGGGCCTATACTGCAAGTCCAGGGAAATCGGTGGACCCCTGGGTAGCTTGCTGTGGTCAGGGTCCCCTAGGTGGAGGGCCATTGGGCACCTTGTGGGCTATACTGCAAGTCCAGGAAGAGAGGGGGACCCCTGGGTAGCTTGCTGGGGTCAGGGGCCCCTAGGTGGAGGGCCAGGGGGCACCCTGGGGCCTATACTGCAAGTCCAGGGACATCGGTGGACCCCTACAGGGGCGCCTAGGTGGAGGGCAAGAGGGCAACCTGGGGCCTATACTGCAAGTCCAGGGAGAGAGGTGGACCCCTGGGTAGCTTGCTGGGGTCAGGGGCTCTTAGGTGGGGGGTCAGGGGCCCTTAGGTGGAGGGCCAGGGGGCACCATGGGGCCTTTACCGCAAATCCAGGGAGAGAGGTGTACCCCTGGGTAGCTTGCTGGGGTCAGAGGCCCTTAGGTGGAGGGCCAGAGGCCACCCTAGAGCCTATACTGCAAGTCCAGGGAGAGAGGTGGACCCTTGGGTACCTTGCTGGGTTAGGGGCCCCTAAGTGGAGGGCCAGGGAGCACCCTGGGGCCTATACTGCAGGTCCAGGAAGAGAGGTGGACCCCTGGGTAGCTTGCTGGGGTCAGAGGCCCCTAAGTGAAGGGCCAGGGGGCACCCTGGGGCCTATACTGCAAGTCCAGGGAGATCGGTTGACCCCTGAGTAACTTGCTGGGGTCAGGGGCCCTTGGGTGGAGGGCCAGGGGGCACCTTGGGGCCTATACTGCAAGTCAAGGAAGAGAAGTGAAACCCTGGGTAGCATGCTGGTGTCAGGGAACCCTCGGTGGAGGGTCAGTGGGCGCCCTGGGTCCTATACTGCATGTCCAGGGACATCAGTGGACCGCTGGGTAGCTTGCTGGGGTCAGAGGCCCCAAGATGGAGAGCCAGGGGGCACCCTGTGGCCTATACTGCAAGTCAAGGACATCGGTGGACACCTAAGTAGCTTGCTGAGGTCAGAGGCACCTAGGTGGATGGCCAGGGGCACCCTGGGGCCTTTACTGCAAGTCCAGGGATAGAGGTGGATCCCTGGGTAGCTTGTTTGGGTCAGAGACCCCTGGGTGGAGGGCAAGGGGCACCCTGGGGCCTACACTGCAAGTCCAGGGAGGGAGAAGGACCCCTGGGTAGCCTGCTGGGGTCAGGGTCCCCTAGCTGGAGGGCCAGGGGGTACCCTGTGGGCTATACTGCAAGTCTAGGAAGAGAGGTGGACCCCTGGGTAGCTTCCTGGGGTCAGGGGCACCAAGGTGGAGGGCCAGAGGGCACCCTGGGACCTATACTGCAAGTCCTGGAAGAGAGGTGGACCCTTGGGTACCGTGCTGGAGTCAAAGGCCCCTTTGTGGAGGGCCAGGGGGCACCATGGGGCCTGTACTGCAAGTCCAGGGAGAGAGATGGACCCCTGGGTAGCTTACTATGGGTCAAAGGCACCGATGCGGAGGTCCAAGGGGCACCCTGGTATCTATACTGCAAGTCCAGGGAGGGAGGTGGACCCCTGGGTAGATTGCTGGGGTCAGAGGCCCCTAGGTGGAGGGCCAAGGGGCACCCTGGGGTCTATACTGCAAGTCCATTGACATCGGTGGACCCCTGGTTAGCTTGCTGGGGTGAGAGGGCCCTAGGTGGAGGTCCAGGGGGCTCCCTGGGGCCTATACTGCAAGTCCAGGGAGGGAGGTGGACCACTGGGTAGCTTTCTGGGGTCAGGGTCACCTAGGTGGAGGGCCAGAGGGCACCCTGTGGGCTATACTGCAAGTCAAGGAAGAGAGGTAGACCCCTGGGTAACTAGCTGGCGTCAGGGACCCCTAGGTGGAGGGCCATTGGGCACCCTGGGGCCTATACTGCAAGTCCAGGAAGAGAGGTGGACCCCTGGGTAGCTAGCTGAGGTCAGGGAGCCCTAGGTGGAGGGCCACTGGCCACCCTGGGGCCTATACTGCAAGTCCAGGGACATCTGTGGACCCCTGGGTAGCTAGCTGGGGTCTGAGAAGCCTAAGTGGAAAGCCAGGCGGCACCCTGGGGCCTATACAGCAAGTCCAGGGAGAGAGGTGGACCCCTGGGTAGCTTGCTGGGGTCAGAGGCCCCTAGGTGGATGGCCAGAAGGCACCCTGGGGCCTATACTGCAAGTCCAGGGACATCTGTGGACCCCTGGGTAGCTTGCTGGGGTCTGAGAAGCCTAAGTGGAAAGCCAGGCGGCACACTGGGGCCTATACTGCAAGTCCAGGGACATCGGTGGACCCCTGGGAAGCTTGCTGGGGTCTGGGGCCCTTAGGTGGAGGGACAGAGGGCACCCTGGGGGCTATACTGCAAGTCCAGGGACATCGGTGGACCCCTGGGTAGCTTGCTGGGGTTAGGGAACCCTAGGTGGAGGGCCAGGGGGCACCCTGGGGCCTATACTGCATATCCAGGGACATCGGTGGACCCCTGGGTAGCTTGCCGGGGTCAGAGGCCCCAAGATGGAGGGCCAGGGGGCACCCTGTGGCCTATACTGCAAGTCCAGGGACATCGGTGGACACCTGGGAAGCTTGCTGGGTTCAGAGGCACCTAGGTGGAGGGCCTGGGGCGCCCTGGGGCCTATACTGCAAGTCCAAGGAGAATAGTGGACCCCTCGATAGCTTGTTTGGGTCAGAGGCGCCTTGGTGGAGGGCCAGGGGGCACCCTGGGGCCTATACTGCAAGTCGAAGGAGAGAGGAGGATCCCCGGTTAGCTTGCTGGGGTCAGGGGCTCTTAGGTGGAGGGCCAGGGGGCATCCTGGGGCCTATACTGCAAGTCCAGGAAGAGAAGTGGACCCCTCGGTAGCTTGCTGGGGTCAGAGGCCCCGAGGTGGAGTGCCAGAGGGCACCCTGGGGTCTATACTGCAAGTCCAGGGACATCGGTGGACCCCTGGTTAGCTTGCTGGGGTGAGAGGCCCCTAGGTGGAGGGCCATTGGGCACCCTGGGGCCTATACTGCAAGTCCAGGGAGGAAGGTGGACCCCTGGGTAGCTTGCTGGGGTCAGGGGCCCCTAGGTGGAGGGCCATTGGGCACCCTGGGGCCTAAACTGCAAGTCCAGGGAGGGAGGTGGACCCCTGGGTAGCTTGCTGGGGTCAAAGGCCCCTAGGTGGAGGGCAAGGGGGCACCCTGGGGCCTGTACTGCAAGTCCAGGGAGGGAGGTGGACCCCTGGGTAGCTTTCTGGGGTCAGGGTCACCTAGGTGGAGGGCCAGAGGGCACCCTGTGGGCTATACTGCAAGTCGAGGAAGAGAGGTAGACCCCTGGGTAACTAGCTGGGGTCAGAGACACCTAGGTGGAGGGCCATTGGGCACCCTGGGGCCTATACTGCAAGTCCAGGAAAAGAGGTGGACCCCTGGGTAGCTAGCTGAGGTCAGGGACCCCTAGGTGGAGGGCCATTGGGCACCCTGGGGCCTATACAGCAAGTCCAGGGAGAGAGGTGGACCCCTGGGTAGCTTGCTGGGGTCAGAGGCCCCTAGGTGGATGGCCAGAAGGCACCCTGGGGCCTATACTGCAAGTCCAGGGACATCTGTGGACCCCTGGGTAGCTTGCTGGGGTCTGAGAAGCCTAAGTGGAGGGCCAGGCGGCACCCTGGGGCCTATACTGCAAGTCCAGGGAGAGAGGTGGACCCCTGGGTAGCTTGCTGGGGTCAGAGGCCCCTAGGTGGATGGGCAGAAGGCACCCTGGGGCCTATACTGCAAGTCCAGGGACATCTGTGGACCCCTGGGTAGCTTGCTGGGGTCTGAGAAGCCTAAGTGGAGGGCCAGGCGGCACCCTGGGGACTACACAGCAAGTCCAGGGAGAGAGGAAGCCCCCTGGGTAGCTTGCTGGGGTCAAACACCCCTAGATGGAGGACCAAGGAGCACCTTGGGGCTTATACTGCATGTCCAGGGACATCGGAGGACCCCTGGGTGGCTTGCTGGGGTCAGGGGCCCTTAGGTGGAGGGCCAGGGGGCATCCTGGGGCCTATACTGCAAGTCCAGGGAGAGAGGTGGACCCCTGGGTAGCTTGCTGGGGTCATAGGCTCATAGGTAGAGGGCCAGGGGCACCCTGGGGAATACACTGCAAGTCCAGGGAGAGAGGAGGACCCCTGGGTAGCTTGCTGGGGTCAGGGGCCACTAGGTGGAGGGCCAGGTGGCACCCTGTTGGCTGTACTGCAAGTCCAGCAAGAGAGGTGGTCCCCTGGGTATCTTTCTGGGGTCAGAGGCCCCTAGGTGGAGGGCCAAGGAGTACCCAGGGGCTTATACTGCAAGTCCAGGGATATTGGTGGACCCCTGGGTAGCTTGCTGGGGTCAGAGACCCCTAGGTGGAAGGCCAAGGGGCCCCCTGGGGCCTATACTGCAGGTCCAGGAAGAGAAGTGGACCCCTGGGAAGCTTGCTGGGGTCAGGGGCCCCTAGGTGGAGGGCCAGGGGGCACCCTGGGGCCTATACTTCAAGTCCAGGAAGAGATGTGGACCCCTGGGTAGCTTGCTGGGGTCATAGACCCCTAGGTGGAGGGCAAGGGGAAACTCTGGTACCTACAATGCAAGTCCAGGGAGGGAGGTGGACCCCTGGGTAGCTTCCTGGGGTCAGAGGCCCCTAGGGGAAGGGCCAGGGGGCACCCTGGTGCCGATACTGCAAGTCCAGGGACATCAGTGGACCCCTCGGTAGCTTGCTGGGGTCAGAGGCGCCTAGGTGGAGGGCCAAGGGCACCCTGGGGCATATACTGCAAATCAAGGGAGAGATGTGGACCTCCGGGTAGCTTGCTGGGGTCAGAGGCTCTTAGGTGGAGGGCCAGGGGGCATCCTGGGGCCTATACTGCAAGTCCAGGGACATCGGTGAACCCCTGGTTAGCTTGCTGGGGTGAGAGGCCCCTAGGTGGAGGGCCAGGGGGCACCCTGGGGCCTATACTGCAAGTCCAGGGAGGGAGGTGGACCCCTGGGTAGCTTGCTGGTGTCAGGGGCCCTAGGTGGAGGGCCAGGGGACACCCTGTGGGCTATACTGCAAGTCCAGGGAGGGAGGTGGACCCCTGGTTAGCTTGCTGGGGTCAGAGGCCCCTAGGTGGAGGGCCAGGGGACACCCTGTGGGCTATACTGCAAGTCCAGGGAGGGAGGGGGACCCCTGGTTAGCTTGCTGGGGTCAGAGGCCCCTAGGTGGAGGGCCAATGAGCACCCAGGGCTTATACTGCCAGTCCAAGGACATCGGTGGACCCCTGGGTAGCTTGCTGGGGTCAGGGGCCCTTAGGTGGAGGGCCAGGGGGCACCCTGGGGCCTATACTGCAAGTCCAGGAAAAGAAGTGGACCCCTGGGTAACTTGCTGGGGTCAGGGGCCCCTAGGTGGAGGGCCAGTTGGCACCCTTTTGGCTATACTGCAAGTCCAGGAAGAGAGGTTGACCCCTGGGTAGCTTGCTGGGGTCAGGGGCCCCTAGGTGGAGGGCCAGGTGGCACCCTGTGGGCTATACTGCAAGTCCAGGAAGAGAGGTTGACCCCTGTGTAGCTTGCTGGGGTCAGGGGCCCCTAGGTGGAGGGCCAGGGGGAACACGGGGGCCTATACTGCAAGTCCAGGGAGGGAGGTGGTCCCCTGGGTAGCTTGCTGGTGTCAGGGGCTCTAGGTGGAGGGCCAGGGGACAACCTGTGGGCTATACTGCAAGTCCAGGAAGAAAGGTGGACCCCTGGGTAGCTTGCTGGGATTATAGGCCCCGGTGTGGAGGGCCAGGGGGCACCCTGGGGCCTATACTGCAAGTCCAGGGATAGAGGTGGAGCCCGGGGTAACTTGCTGGGGTCATGGGCCCCTAGGTGGAGGGTCAGGAGTTACCCTGTGGGGTATACTGCAAGTCCAGGAAGAGAGGTTGACCCCTGGGTAGCTTGCTGGGGTCAGGGGACCCTAGGTGGAGGACCAGGGGGAACCCTGGGGCCTATACTGCAAGTACAGGGAGGGAGGTGAAACCCTGGGTAGCTTGCTGGTGTCAGGGGCTCTAGCTGGAGGGCCAGGGGATAACCTGTCGGCTACACTGCAAGTCCAGGAAGAGAGGTGGACCCCTGGGTAGCTTGCTGGGGTCAGGGGCCCCGGGGTGGATGGCCAAGTGGAACCCTGTGGCCTATATGCAAGTCCAGGGAGAGAGGTGTACCCCTGGGTAGCTTGCTGGGGTCAGAGCTCATGGGTGGAGGGCCAGGGGGCAACGTGGGGAATACACAGCATATTCAGGGAGAGAGGAGGCCCCCTGGGTAGCTTGCTCTGGTCAAACACCCCTAGGTTGAGGGCAAGGGGGCACCCTGGGGCCTATACTGCAAGTCCAGGAAGAGAAGTGGACCCCTGGGTAGCTTGCTGGGGTCAGGGGCCCATAGGTGGAGGGCCAAGGAGCACCCTGGGGCTTATACTGCAAGTCCAAGGACATCTGTGGACCCCTGGATAGCTTGCTGGGGTCAGGGGCCCTTAGGTGGAAGGCCAGGGGCACCCTGGGGCCTATACTGCAAGTCCAGGAAGAGAAGTGGACCCCTGGGTAGCTTGCTGGGGTCAGGGGCCCCTAGGTGGAGGGCCAGGTGGCACTCTGCGGGCTAAACTGCAAGTCCAGGAAGAGAGGTTGACCCCTGGGTAAATTGCAGGGGTCAGGGGCCCCTTAGTGGAGGGCAAGGGGGCACCCTGGGTCCTATACTGCAAGTCCAGGGAGGTAGGTGGACCCCTGGGTAGCTTGCTGGTGTAAGGGGCTCTAGGTGGAGGGCCAGGGGACCCCCTGTGGGCTATACTGCAAGTCCAGGAAGAGAGTTGGACCCCTGGGTAGCTTGCTGCCGTCAGGGGCCCCGGGGTGGAGGGCCAGGGGGCACCCTGGGGCCTATACTGCAAGTCCAGGGAGAGAGGTGAACCCCTGTGTAGCTTGCTGGGGTCAGGGGCCCCGGGGTGGAGGGCCAGGGGACACCCTGGGGACTACACTGCAAGTCCAGGGAGGGAGGTGGACCCCTGGGTAGCTTGCTGGGGTCAGAGGCTCATGGGTGGAGGGCCAGGGGGCAACGTGGGGAATACACAGCATGATCAGGGAGAGAGGAGGCCCCCTGGGTAGCTTGCTGAGGTCAAACACCCCTAGGTGTAGGGCAAGGGGGCACCCTGGGGCCTCTACTGCAAGTCCAGGGATGTAGGTGGACCCCTGGGTAGCTTGCTGGTGTAAGGGGCTCTAGGTGGAGGGCCAGGGGGCACCCCGGGGCCTATACTGCAAGTCCAGGGAGAGAGGTGGACCCCTGGGTAGCTTGCTGGGGTCTTAGGCACATAGGTGGAGGTGCAGGTGGCACCCTGGGGACTACACTGCAAGTCCAGGAAGAAAGAGGGACCCCTGGGTAGCTCGCTGGTGTCAGGGGCTCTAGGTGGAGGGCCTGGGGACACCCTGTGGGCTATAATGCAAGTCCAGGAAGAGAGGTGGACCCCTGGGTAGCTTGCTGGGGTCAGGGGCCCCTAGGTGGAGGGCCAGGGGAACCCTGGGGCCTATACTGCAAGTCCAGGGAGGGTTGTGGACCCCTGGGTAGCTTGCTGGGGTCAGAGGCTCATGGGTGGAGGGCCAGGGGGTAACCTGGGGAATACACAGCATGTTCAGGAAGAGGGGAGGCCCCCTGGGTAGCTTGCTGGGGTCAGGGGCCCAAGTGTGAAGGGCCAGGGGACACCCTGGGGCCTATACTGCAAGTCCAGGGAGAGAGGTGGACCCCTGTGTAGCTTGCTGGTGTCAGAGGCCCCTAGGTGGAGGGCCAGGGGGCACCCTGTGGGCTATTCTGCAAGTCCAGAAAGAGAGGTGGACCCCTGGGTAGCTTGCTGGGGTCCAAGGTCTCTGGGTAGAGGGCCAGGGGTCACCCTGGGGCCTATACTGCAAGTCCAGGGAGGGTTGTGGACCCCTGGGTAGCTTGCTGGGGTCAGAGGCTCATGGGTGGAGGGCCAGGGGGCAACCTGGGGAATACACAGCATGTTCAGGAAGAGAGGAGGCCCCCTGGGTAGCTTGCTGAGGTCAAACACCATTAGGTGGAGGGCAAGGGGGCACCCTGGGGCCTATACTGCAAGTCCAGGGAGGGAGGCTGACCCCTGGTTAGCTTGCTGGGGTGAGAGGCCCCTAGGTGGAGGGCCAATGAGCACCCTGGGGCTTATACTGCCAGTACAGGAAGGAAGGTGGACCCCTGGGTAGCTTGCTGGGGTCAGGGGCCCTTAGGTGGAAGGCCAGGGGACACCCTGGGGACTACACTGCAAGTCCAGGAAGAGAGGTTGACCCCTGGGTAGCTTGCTGGGGTCAGGGGCCCCTAGGTGGAGGGCCAGGGGAACCCTGGGGCCTATACTGCAAGTCCAGGGAGGGAGGTGGACCCCTGGGTAGCTTGCTGGGGTCAGAGGCTCATGGTTGGAGGGCCAGGGGGCAACGTGGGGAATACACAGCATGTTCAGGGAGAGAGGAGGCCCCCTGGGTAGCCTGCTGAGGTCAAACACCCCTAGGTGGAGGGCAAGCGGGCACCCTGGGGCCTATACTGCAATTCCAGGGATGTAGGTGGACCCCTGGGCAGCTTGCTGGTGTAAGGGGCTCTAGGTGGAGGGCCAGGGGGCACCCTGGAGCCTATACTGCAAGTCCAGGGAGAGAGGTGGACCCCTGGGTAGCTTGCTGGGGTCAGGGGCCTCTGGGCGGAGGGCCAGAGGTCACCCTGGGGCCTATACTGCAAGTCCAGGGAGAGAGGTGTACCCCTGGGTAGCTTGCTGGGGTCAGAGGCGCCTAGGTGGAGGGACAGGGGGCACTCTAGGGCCTATACTGCAAGTCCAGGAAGAGAAGTGGACCCCTGTGTAGCTTTGCTGGGTTCAGGGGCCCCTAGGTGGAGGGCCAAGGGGCACTCTGGGGTTTATACTGCAAGTAAATGGACATCGTTGGACCCCTGGTTAGCTTGCTGGGGTCAGGGGCCCTTAAGTGGAGGGCCAGGGGCACTCTGGGGCCTATACTGCAAGTCCAGGGAAAGAGGTCGACCCCTAGGTAGCTTGCTGGGGTCAGGGGCCCCTAGGTGGAGGGCCAGGGGGCACCCTGGGGCCTATACTGCAAGTCAAGGAAGAGATGTGGGTCCCTGGGTAGCTTGCTGGGGTCAGGGGCCCCTAGGTGGAGGGCAAGGGGGCAATCTGGGGCCTACAATGCAAGTCCAGGGAGGGAGGTGGACCCCTGGGTAGCTTGCTGGGGTCAGAGGCCCCTAGGTGGAGGGCCAAGGAGCACCCTGGGGCCTATACTGCAAGTCCAGGGAGGGTGGTGGACCCCTGGGTAGCTTGCTGGGGTCATATAACCCTAGGTGGAGGGCAAAGGGAAACTCTGGTAACTATAATGCAAGTCCAGGGAGGGAGGTGGACCCCTGGGTAGCTTCCTGGGGTCAGAGGCCCCTAGGTGAAGGGCCAAAGGGCACCCTGGGGCCTATAGTGCAAGTCCAGGGACATCGGTGGACCCCTGGGTAGCTTGCTGGGATCAGAGGCCCCTAGGTGGAGGGCCAGGGGGCACCCTGGGGCCTTTACTGCAAGTCCAGGGAGAGAGGTGTACCCCTGGGTAGCTTGCTGGGGTCAGAGGCGCCTAGGTGGAGGGACAGGGGGCACTCTAGGGCCTATACTGCAAGTCCAGGAAGAGAAGTGGACCCCTGTGTAGCTTTGCTGGGTTCAGGGGCCCCTAGGTGGAGGGCCAAGGGGCACTCTGGGGTTTATACTGCAAGTAAATGGACATCGTTGGACCCCTGGTTAGCTTGCTGGGGTCAGGGGCCCTAGGTGGAGGGCCAGGGGGCACCCTGGGGCCTATACTGCATGTCCAGGGACATCTGTGGACCCCTGGGTAGCTTGCTGGGGTCAGAGGCCCCTAGGTGAAGGGCCAAAGGGCACCCTGGGGCCTATAGTGCAAGTCCAGGGACATCGGTGGACCCCTCTGTAGCTTGCTGGGGTCAGAGGCGCCTATTTGGAGGGCCAAGGGCACCCTGGGGCATATACTGCAAATCAAGGGAGAGATGTGGACCCCCGGGTAGCTTGCTGGGGTCAGGGGCTCTTAGGTGGAGGGCCAGGGGGCATCCTGGGGCTTATACTGCAAGTCCAGGGACATCGGTGAACCCCTGGTTAGCTTGCTGGCGTGAGAGGCCCCTAGGTGGAGGGCCAGGGGGCATCCTGGGGCCTATACTGCAAGTCCAGGGAGGGAGGTGGACCCCTGGGTAGCTTGCTGGTGTCAAGGGCCCTAGGTGGAGGGCCAGTGGACACCCTGTGGGCTATACTGCAAGTCCAGGAAGAGAAGTGGACCCCTGGGTAGCTTGCTGGGGTCAGGGGCCCCGGGGTGGAGGGCAAGGGGGCACCCTGGGGCCTATACTGCAAGTCCAGGGAGAGAGTTGGACCACTGGTTAGCTTGCTGGGGTCATAAGCTCATAGGTGGAGGGCCAGGGGGCACCCTGTGGACTACACTGCAAGTCCAGGGAGAGAATAAGACACCAGGGTAGCTTGCTTTGGTGAGACACCCCTAGGTGGATGGCCAAGGAGCACCCAGAGGCCTATACTGCAAGTCCAGAGAGGGAGGTGGACCCCTGGTTAGCTTGCTGGGGTCAAGGGCCCTTAGGTGGAGGACCAGGGGGCACCCTGTGGGCTATACTGCAAGTCCAGGAAGAGAGGTTGACCCCTGGGTAGCTTGCTGGGGTCAGGGGCCCATAGGTGGAGGGCCAGGGGGCAACCTGGGGAATACACAGCATGTCCAGGGAGAGAGAAGGCCCAATGGGTAGCTTGCTGATGTCAAACACCCCTAGGTGGAGGGCAAGGGGTCACCCTGGGGCCTATACTACAAGTCCAGGGAGGTAGGTGGACCCCTGGGTAGCTTGCTGGTGTAAGGGGCTCTAGGTGGAGGGCCAGGGGACCCCCTGTGGGCTATACTGCAGGTCCAGGAAGAGAGTTGGACCCCTGGGTAGCTTGCTGCGGTCAGGGGCTCCGGGGTGGAGGGCCAGGTGGCACCCTAGGGACTACCATGCAAGTCCAGGGAGAGAGGAGGACCCCAGGGTAGCTTGCTGCGGTCAAACACCCTTAGGTGGAGGGCCAAGGAGCACCCTGAGGCCTATAATGCAAGTCCAGGGAGGGAGGTGGACCCCTGGGTAGCTTGCTGGGGTCAAGGGCCCTTAGGTGGAGGGCCAGGGGAAACCCTGTGGGCTATACTGCAAGTCCAAGAAGAGAGGTGGACCCCTGGGTAGCTTGCTGGGGTCAGGGGCCCCTAGGTGGAGGGCCAGGGGGCACCCTGGGGCCTATACTGCAAGTCCAGTGAGAGAGGTGGACCCCTAAGTAGCTTGCTGGGGTCATACGCTCAGAGTTGGATGGCCAAGGGGCAACATGGGGACTACACAGCAAGTCCAGGGAGAGAGGAGGCCCCCTGGGTAGCTTGCTGGGTTCAAACACCCCTAGATGGAGGGCCAAGGAGCACCCTGGGGCTTATACTGCAAGTCCAGGGAGGGAGGTGGACCCCTGGGTAGCTTGCTGGGGTCAGGGGCCCTTAGGTGGAAGGCCAGGGGGAACCCTGGGGCCTACACTGCAAGTCCAGAAAGAGAAGTGGACCCCTGGGTAGCTTGCTGGGGTCAGGGGCCCCTAGGTGGAGGGCCAGGTGGCACCCTGTGGTCTAAACTGCAAGTCCAGGAAGAGAGGTTGACCCCTGGGTAGCTTGCTGGGGTCAGGGGCCCCTAAGTGGATTGCCCGTTGGCACCCTGTGGGCTATACTGCAAGTCCAGGAAGAGAGGTTGAACCCTGGGTAGCTTGCTGGGGTCAGGGGCCCCTAGGTGGAGAGCCAGGGGGCACCCTGGGGAATATACTGCAAGTCCAGGGAGAGAGGAGAACCCCTGGGTAGCTTGCTGGGGTCAGGGGCCCCTAGGTGGAGGGCCAGGTGGCACCCTGTGGGCTATACTGCAAGTCCAGCAAGAGAGGTGGTCCCCTGGGTACCTTTCTGGTTTCAGAGGCCCCTAGGTGGAGGTCCAGGGGGCACCCTGGGGCCTATACTGCAAGTCCAGGGAGGGAGGTGGATCCCTGGGTAGCTTGTTGGGGTCAGGGGCTTCTGGATGGACGGCCAGTAGGCACCCTGTGGGCTATACTGCAAGTCAAGGAAGAGAAGTGAACCCCTGGGTAGCTTGCTGGGGTCAGGGGCCTCTAGGTGGTGGGCCAGGGGGCACCCTGGGGCCTATACTGCAAGTCCAGGAAGAGAGGTGGAAAACTCGGTAGCTTGTTAGGGTCAGGCGCCCCTAGGTGAAAGGCCGGGGGGCACCCTGAGGCCTATACTGCAAGTCCAGGGAGGGAGGTGGACCCCTGGGTAGCTTGTTGGTGTAAGGGGCTCTAGGTGAAGGGCCAGGGGACACCCTGTGGGCTATAGTGCAGGTCCAGGAAGAGAGTTGGACCCCTGGGTAGCTTGCTGCGGTCAGGGGCTCCGGGGTGGAGGGCCAGGTGGCACCCTAGGGACTACAATGCAAGTCCAGGGAGAGATGAGGACCCCTTGGTAGCTTGCTGCGTTCAGACACCCTTAGGTGGAGGGCCAAGGAGCACCCTGAGGCCAATACTGAAAGTCCAGGGAGGGAGGTTGACCCCTGGGTAGCTTGTTGGGGTCAAGGGCCCTTAGGTGGAGGGCCAGGGGGCACCCTGTGGGCTATACTGCAAGTCCAAGGAGGGAGATGGACCCCTGGGTAGCTTGCTGGGGTCAAGGGCCCTTAGGTGGAGGGCCAGGGGGCACCCTGTGGGCTATACTGCAAGTCCAAGAAGAGAGGTGGACCCCTGGGTAGCTTGCTGGGGTCAGGGGCCCCTAGGTGGAGGGCCAGGGGTTACCCTGGGGCCTATACTGCAAGTCCAGGGAGAGAGGTGGACCCCTAAGTAGCTTGCTGGGGTCATACGCTCATAGTTGGAGGGCCAGGGGGCAACCTGGGGACTACACAGCAAGTCCAGGGAGAGAGGAGGCCCCCTGGGTAGCTTGCTGGGGTCAAACACCCCTAGATGGAAGGCCAAGGAGCACCCTAGGGCTTATACTGCAAGTCCAGGGACATCGGAGGACCCCTGGGTAGCTTGCTGGGGTCAGGGGCCCTTAGGTGGAAGGCCAGGGGAACCCTTGGGCCTATACTGCAAGTCCAGAAAGAGAAGTGGACCCCTGGGTAGCTTGCTGGGGTTAGGGGCCCCTAGGTGGAGGGCCAGGTGGCACCCTGTGGTCTAAACTGCAAGTCCAGGAAGAGAGGTTGACCCCTGGGTAGCTTGCTGGGGTCAGGGGGCTCTAAGTGGATTGCCAGTTGGCACCCTGTGGGCTATACTACAAGTCCAGGAAGAGAGGTTGACCCCTGGGTAGCTTGCTGGGGTCAGGGGCCCCTAGGTGGAGGGCCAGGGGGCATCCTTGGGCCTATACTTCAAGTCCAGGGAGAGAGGTGGACCCCTGGGTAGCTTGCTGAGGTCATAGGCTCATAGGTAGATGGCCAGGGGGCACCCTGGGGAATACACTGCAAGTCCAGGGAGAGAGGAGGACCCTTGGGTAGCTTGCTTCGGTCAGGGGCCCCTAGGTGGAGGGCCAGGTGGCACCCTGTGGGCTATACTGCAAGTCCAGCAAGAGAGGTGGTTCCCTGGGTACCTTTCTGGGGTCAGAGGCCCCTAGGTGGAAAGCCAGGGGGCACCCTGGGGCCTATACTGCAAGTCCAGGGAGGGAGGTGGATCCCTGGGTAGCTTGTTGGGGTCAGGGGCTTCTGGATGGACTGCCAGGGGGCACCCTGTGGGCTATACTGCAAGTCAAGTAAGAGAAGTGGACCCCTGGGTAGCTTGCTGGGGTCAGGGGCCCCTAGGTGGTGGGCCAGGGGGCACCCTGGGGCCTATACTGCAAGTCCAGGAAGAGAGGAGGACAACCCGGTAGCTTTTTAGGGTCAGGCGCCCCTAGGTGAAAGGCCGAGGGGCACCCTGAGGCCTATACTGTAAGTCCAGGGAGGGAGGTGGAACCCTGGGTAGCTTGCTGGTGTCAGTGGCCCTAGGTGGAGGGCCAGTTCACACCTTGGGGGCTATACTGCAAGTCCAGGGAGAGATGTGGACCCCTGGGTTGCTTGCTGGGGTCAGAGACCCCTAGGTGGAGGGACAGGGGGCACCCTGGGGCCTATACTGCAAGTCCAGGGAGAGAGGTGAAACCCTGGGTAGCTTGCTGGGGTGAGAGGCCCCTAGGTGGAGGGCCTTGGGGGAACCTTGGGGCCTATATTGCTAGTACAGGGAGAAAGGTGGACCCCTGGGTAGCTTGCTTGGGTCATAGGCTCCTAGGTGGAGGGACAAGCGTCACCCTGAGGCATATACTTCAAGTCCAGGTACATCGGTGGACCCCTGGGTAGCTTTCTGTGGTCAGAAGCCACTAGGTGGAGGGCCAGGGGGTCCCATGGGGCCTATACTGCAAGTTCAGGGAGAGAGGTGGACCCCTGGGTAGCTTGCTGTCATCAGAGGCCCCTAGGTGGATGGCTAGGGGGCACCCTAGGGCCTATACTGCAAATCCAGGAAGAGAGGTGGACCCCTGGGTAGCTTGCTGGGGTCAGAGGCCCCTAGGTGGAGGGCCAGGTGGCACCCTTTGGCCTACACTGCAAGTCCAGGGAGAGATGTGGACCCCTGGGTAGCTTGCTGGGGTCAGAGGCCTCTAGGTGGAGGGCCAAGGGGCACAATGGGGCATATACTGCAAGTCCAGGGACATCAGTGGACCCCTGGGTAGCTTGCTGGGGTCAGAGGCCCATAGTTGGAAGGCCAGGGGGCACCCTGGGGCCTATACTGCAAGTCCAGGAAGAGAATTGGACCCCTGGGTAGCTTGCTGGGGTCAGGGGCCCCTAGACGGAGGGCAAGGGGAACTCTGGGGCCTACAATGCAAGTCCAGGGAGGTAGGTGGACCCCTGGGTAGCTTGCTAGGGTCAGAGGCCCATAGGTGGAGGGCCAGAGGGCACCCTGTGGGCTATACTGCAAGTCCAGGAAGAGAAGTTGACCCCTGGGTAGCTTGCTGGGGTCAGGGGCCCCTAGGTGGAGGGCCAGGGGGCATCCTTGGGCCTATACTGCAAGTCCAGGGAGAGAGGTGGACCCCTGGGTAGCTTGCTGGGGTCATAGGCTCATAGGTAGATGGCCAGGGGGCACCCTGGGGAATACACTGCAAGTCCAGGGAGAGAGGAGGACCCTTGGGTAGCTTGCTCCGGTCAGGGGCCCCTAGGTGGAGGGCCAGGTGACACCCTGTGGGCTATACTGCAAGTCCAGCAAGAGAGGTGGTTCCCTGGGTACCTTTCTGGGGTCAGAGGCCCCTAGGTGGAGGGCCAGGGGGCACCCTGGGGCCTATACTGCAAGTCTAGGGAGGAAGGTGGATCCCTGGGTAGCTTGTTGGGGTCAGGGGCTTCTGGATGGACTGCCAGGGGGCACCCTGTGGGCTATACTGCAAGTCAAGGAAGAGAAGTGGACCCCTGGGTAGCTTGCTGGGGTCAGGGGCCCCTAGGTGGTGGGCCAGGGGGCACCCTGGGGCCTATACTGCAAGTCCAGGAAGAGAGGTGGACAACCCGGTAGCTTTTTAGGGTCAGGCGCCCCTAGTCGAAAGGCCGGGGGGCACCCTGAGGCCTATACTGTAAGTCCAGGGAGGGAGGTGGAACCCGGGGTAGCTTGCTGGTGTCAGTGGCCCTAGGTGGAGGGCCAGGTCACACCTTGGGGGCTATACTGCAAGTCCAGGGAGAGATGTGGACCCCTGGGTTGCTTGCTGGGGTCAGAGACCCCTAGGTGGAGGGACAGGGGGCACCCTGGGGCCTATACTGCAAGTCCAGGGAGAGAGGTGAAACCCTGGGTAGCTTGCTGGGGTGAGAGGCCCCTAGGTGGAGGGCCAGGGGGGAACCCTGGGGCCTATATTGCTAGTACAGGGAGAAAGGTGGACCCCTGTGTAGCTTGCTTGGGTCATAGGCTCCTAGGTGGAGGGCCAAGGGGCACCCTGGGGCCTACACTGCAAGTCCAGGGAGAGAGGAGTACCCCTGGGTAGCTTGCTTGGCTCAGAGGCTCCTAGGTGGAGGGACAAGCGTCACCCTGAGGCATATACTTCAAGTCCAGGGACATCGGTGGACCCCTGGGTAGCTTTCTGTGGTCAGAAGCCACTAGGTGGTGGGCCAGGGGGCACCCTGGGGCCTATACTGCAAGTCCAGGAAGAGAGGTGGAAAACTCGGTAGCTTGTTAGGGTCAGGCGCCCCTAGGTGAAAGGCCGGGGGGCACCCTGAGGCCTATACTGCAAGTCCAGGGAGGGAGGTGGACCCCTGGGTAGCTTGTTGGTGTAAGGGGCTCTAGGTGGAGGGCCAGGGGACCCCCTGTGGGCTACAGTGCAGGTCCAGGAAGAGAGTTGGACCCCTGGGTAGCTTGCTGCGGTCAGGGGCTCCGGGGTGGAGGGCCAGGTGGCACCCTAGGGACTACAATGCAAGTCCAGGGAGAGATGAGGACCCGTTGGTAGCTTGCTGCGTTCAGACACCCTTAGGTGGAGGGCCAAGGAGCACCCTGAGGCCTATACTGAAAGTCCAGGGAGGGAGGTGGACCCCTGGGTAGCTTGTTGGGGTCAAGGGCCCTTAGGTGGAGGGCCAGGGGGCACCCTGTGGGCTATACTGCAAGTCCAGGGAGGGAGGTGGACCCCTGGGTAGCTTGCTGGGATCAAGGGCCCTTAGGTGGAGGGCCAGGGGGCACCCTGTGGGCTATACTGCAAGTCCAAGAAGAGAGGTGGACCCATGGGTAGCTTGCTGGGGTCAGGGGCCCCTAGGTGGAGGGCCAGGGGTTACCCTGGGGCCTATACTGCAAGTCCAGGTAGAGAGGTGGACCCCTAAGTAGCTTGCTGGGGTCATACCCTCAGAGTTGGAGGGCCAGGGGGCAACCTGGGGACTACACAGCAAGTCCAGGGAGAGAGGAGGCCCCCTGGCTAGCTTGCTGGGGTCAAACACCCCTAGATGGAGGGCCAAGGAGAACCCTGGGGCTTATACTGCAAGTCCAGGGACATCGGAGGACCCCTGGGTAGCTTGCTGGGGTCAGGGGCCCTTAGGTGGAAGGCCAGGGGAACCCTTGGGCCTATACTGCAAGTCCAGAAAGAGAAGTGGACCCCCGGGTAGCTTGCTGGGGTCAGGGGCCCCTAGGTGTAGGGCCAGGTGGCACCCTGTGGTCTAAACTGCAAGTCCAAGAAGAGAGGTTGACCTCTGGGTAGCTTGCTGGGGTCAGGGGGCTCTAAGTGGATTGCCAGTTGGCACCCTATGGGCTATAATACAAGTCCAGGAAGAGAGGTTGACCCCTGGGTAGCTTGCTGGGGTCAGGGGCCCCTAGGTGGAGGGCCAGGGGGCATCCTTGGGCCTATACTGCAAGTCCAGGGAGAGAGGTGGACCCCTGGGTAGCTTGCTGGGTTCATAGGCTCATAGGTAGATGGCCAGGGGGCACCCTGGGGAATACACTGCAAGTCCAGGGAGAGAGGAGGACCCTTGGGTAGCTTGCTTCGGTCAGGGGCCCCTAGGTGGAGGGCCAGGTGGCACCCTGTGGGCTATACTGCAAGTCCAGCAAGAGAGGTGGTTCCCTGGGTACCTTTCTGGGGTCAGAGGCCCCTAGGTGGAGGGCCAGGGGGCACCCTGGGGCCTATACTGCAAGTCCAGGGAGGGAGGTGGATCCCTGGGTAGCTTGTTGGGGTCAGGGGCTTCTGGATGGACTGCCAGGGGGCACCCTGTGGGCTATACTGCAAGTCAAGGAAGAGAAGTGGACCCCTGGGTAGCTTGCTGGGGTCAGGGGCCCCTAGGTGGTGGGCCAGGGGGCACCCTGGGGCCTATACTGCAAGTCCAGGAAGAGAGGTGGACAACCCGGTAGCTTTTTAGGGTCAGGCGCCCCTAGGTGAAAGGCCGGGGAGCACCCTGAGGCCTATACTGTAAGTCCAGGGAGGGAGGTGGAACCCTGGGTAGCTTGCTGGTGTCAGTGGCCCTAGGTGGAGGGCCAGGTCACACCTTGGGGGCTATACTGCAAGTCCAGGGAGAGATGTGGACCCCTGGGTTGCTTGCTGGGGTCAGAGACCCCTAGGTGGAGGGACAGGGGGCACCCTGGGGCCTATACTGCAAGTCCAGGGAGAAAGGTGAAACCCTGGTTAGCTTGCTGGGGTGAGAGGCCCCTAGGTGGAGGGCCAGGGAGGAACCTTGGGGCCTATATTGCTAGTACAGGGAGAGAGGTGAAACCCTGGGTAGCTTGCTGGGGTGAGAGGCCCCTAGGTGGAGGGCCAGGGGGGAACCTTGGGGCCTATATAGCTAGTACAGGGAGAAAAGTGGACCCCTGGGTAGCTTGCTTGGGTCATAGGCTCCTAGGTGGAGGGCCAAGGGGCACCCTGGGGCCTACACTGCAAGTCCAGGGAGAGAGGAGTACCCCTGGGTAGCTTGCTTGGCTCAGAGGCTCCTAGGTGGAGGGACAAGCGTCACCCTGAGGCATATACTTCAAGTCCAGGTACATCGGTGGACCCCTGGGTAGCTTTCTGTGGTCAGAAGCCACTAGGTGGAGGGCCAGGGGGTCCCATGGGGCCTATACTGCAAGTTCAGGGAGAGAGGTGGACCCCTGGGTAGCTTGCTGTCATCAGAGGCCCCTAGGTGGATGGCTAGGGGGCACCCTAGGGCCTATACTGCAAGTCCAGGAAGAGAGGTGGACCCCTGGGTAGCTTGCTGGGGTCAGAGGCCCCTAGGTGGAGGGCCAGGTGGCACCCTTTGGCCTACACTGCAAGTCCAAGGAGAGATGTGGACCCCTGGGTAGCTTGCTGGGGTCAGAGGCCTCTAGGTGGAGGGCCAAGGGGCACAATGGGGCATATACTGCAAGTCCAGGGACATCAGTGGACCCCTGGGTAGCTTGCTGGGGTCAGAGGCCCATAGTTGGAGGGCCAGGGGGCACCCTGGGGCCTATACTGCAAGTCCAGGAAGAGAATTGGACCCCTGGGTAGCTTGCTGGGGTCAGGGGCCCCTAGACGGAGGGCAAGGGGAACTCTGGGGCCTACAATGCAAGTCCAGGGAGGTAGGTGGACCCCTGGGTAGCTTGCTTGGCTCAGAGGCTCCTAGGTGGAGGGACAAGCGTCACCCTGAGGCATATACTTCAAGTCCAGGGACATCGGTGGACCCCTGGGTAGCTTTCTGTGGTCAGAAGCCACTAGGTGGAGGGCAAGGGGGTCCCATGGGGCCTATACTGCAAGTTCAGGGAGAGAGGTGGACCCATGGGTAGCTTGCTGTCATCAGAGGCCCCTAGGTGGAGGGCTAGGGGGCACCATAGGGCCTATACTGCAAGTCCAGGAAGAGAGGTGGACCCCTGGGTAGCTTGCTGGGGTCAGAGGCCCCTAGGTGGAGGGCCAGGTGGCACCCTTTGGCCTACACTGCAAGTCCAGGAAGAGAGGTGGACCCCAGGGTAGCTTGCTGGGGTCAGAGGCCTCTAGGTGGAGGGCCAAGGGGCACAATGGGGAATATACTGCAAGTCCAGGGACATCAGTGGACCCCTGGGTAGCTTGCTGGGGTCAGAGGCCCATAGTTGGAGGGCCAGGGGGCACCCTGGGGCCTATACTGCAAGTCCAGGAAGAGAATTGGACCCCTGGGTAGCTTGCTGGGGTCAGGGGCCCCTAGACGGAGGGCAAGGGGAACTCTGGGGCCTACAATGCAAGTCCAGGGAGGGAGAGGGACCCCTGGGTAGCTTGCTAGGGTCAGAGGCCCATAGGTGGAGGGCCAGAGGGCACCCTGTGGGCTATACTGCAATTCCAGGAAGAGATATGGAACCCTGGGTAGCTTGCTGGGGTCAGGGGCCCCTAGTTGGAGGGCCAAGAGGCACCCTGGGGCCTATACTGCAAGTCCAGGGAGAGAGGTGGACCCCTGGGTAGCTTGTTGGGGTCAGAGGCCCCTAGGTGGAGGGCCAGGGGGCACCCTGGGGCCTATACTGCAAGTCCAGGGAGTGAGGTGGACCCCTGCGTAGCTTGCTGGGGTCAGACACCCAGAGTTGGAGGTCAAAGGGGCACTCTGGGGCCTACAATGCAAGTCCAGGGAGGGAGGTGGACCCCTGGGTAGCTTCCTGGGTTCAGAGGACCCTAGGTGAAGGGCCAAGGGGCACCCTGGGGCCTATAGTGCAAGTCAAGGGAGGGAGGTGGACCCCTGGGTAGCTTATTGGTGTCAGGGGCCCTAGGTGGAGGGCCAGGGGGCACCCTGGGGCCTATACTGCAAGTACAGGGAGGGAGGCGGATCCCTGGGTAGCTTGTTGGGGTCGGGGGCTTCGGGATGGAAGGCCAGGGGGCACCCTGTGGGCTATACTGCAAGTCCAGGAAGAGAAGTGGACCCCTGGGTAGCTTGCTTGGGTCATAGGCTCCTAGGTGGAGGGCCAAGGGGCACCCTGGGGCCTACACTGCAAGTCCAGGGAGAGAGGAGTACCCCTGGGTAGCTTGTTAGGGTCAGGCGCCCCTAGGTGAAGGCCGGGGGGCACCCTGAGGCCTATACTGCAAGTCCAGGGAGGGAGGTGGAACCCTGGGTAGCTTGCTGGTGTCAGTGGCCCTAGGTGGAGGGCCAGGGGACACCTTGGGGGCTATACTGCAAGTCCAGGGAGAGGTATGGACCCCTGGGTAGCTTGCTGGGGTCAGAGGCCCCTAGGTGGAGGGACAGGGGGCACCCTGGGGCCTATACTGCAAATCCAGGAAGAGAGGTTGACCCCTGGGTAGCTTGCTGGGGTCAGGGGCCCCTAAGTGGAGGGACAGGGGGCACCCTGGGGCCTATACTGCAAGTCCAGGGACATCTGTGGACCCCTGGGTAGCGTGCTGGGGTCATAGGCTCATAGGTGGAGGGCCAGGGGGCAAACTGGGGACTACACAGCAAGTCCAGGGAGAGAGGAGGCCCTATGGGTAGCTTGCTGGGGTCAAACACCCCTAGGTGGAGAGCCAGGGAGCACCCTGGGGCCTATACTGCAAGTCCAGGGAGGGAGGTGGACCCCTGGGTAGCTTGCTGGGGTCAAAAGCCCTTATGTGGAGGGCATAGGGGCACCCTGGGGCCTTTACTGCAAGTCCAGGGAGAGAGTTGGACCCCTGGGTAGCTTGCTGAGGTCAGAGGCCCCTAGGTGGAGGGCAAGGGGGCACCCAGGGGCCTATACAGAAAGTCCCTGGGCCCTATACTGCAAGTCCAGGGAGAGAGGTGGACCCATGTTGGGGTCAGAGGCCCTTTTAGGTGGAGGGCAAAGGGGCACCCTGGGGCCTGTACTGCAAGTCCAGGGAGAGAGGTGGACCCCTTCATAGCTATCTGGGGTCAGAGGCCCCTAGGTGGAGGGCCAGGGGGCACCCTGGGGCCTATACTGCAAGTCCAGGGAGAGAGGTGGACCCCTGGGTAGCTTGCTTGGGTCAGAGAACCCTAGGTACAAGGCCAGGGGGCACCCTGGGGCCTATACTGCAAGTCCAGGGAGAGAGGTGAAACCCTGGGTAGCTTGCTGGGGTCAGAGGCCCCTAGGTGGAGATCAAGGGGGCACCCTGGGGCCCATATTGCATTTCCAGGGAGAGAGGTGGACCCCTGGGTACCTTGCTGGGGTCAGAGGCACCTAGGTGGAGGACATGGGGGCACCCTGGGGCCTATACTGCAAGTCCAGGGAGAGAGGGGGACACCTGAGTAGCTTGCTGGCTTTACAGGCGACTAGGTGGAGGGCAAGGGGGCACCCAGGGGCTTATACAGCAAGTCCCTGGGCCCTATACTGCAAGTCCAGGGAGAGAGGTTGATCCTTAAGTAGCTTGCTGGGGTCAGAGGCCTCTAGGTAGAGGGCAAGGGGGCACCCTGGGGCCTATACTGCAAGTCGAGGGAGAGAGTTGGACCCCTGGGTAGCTTGCTGGGGTTAGAGACCCCTAGGTGGAGGGCAAGGGAGCACCCTGAGGCCTCTACTGCAAGTCCAGGGAGAGAGATGGACCCCTGGGTAGCTTGCTGGGGTCAAACACCCCTAGGTGGAGGGCAAGGGGCACCCTGGGGCCTATATTGCAAATCCAAGGATAGAGGTGGACACCTGGGTAGCTTGCTGGGGTCAGAGGCCCCTAGGTGGTGGGCAAGGGGGCACCCAGGGGCCTATACTGCAAATCCAGGGAGAGAAATTTACCTCTTGGTAGCTTGCTGGGGTCAGAGGCACCTAGGTGGAGGGCAAGGGGGCACCCTGGGGTCTATACTGCAAGTCCAGGGAGAGTGGTGGAGCCCTGGATAGCTTGCTGGGGTCAGAGACCACTATTTGGATTTCAAGGGGGCCCTCTGGGGCCCATACTGCAAGTCCAGGGAGAAAGGTGGTCCCCTGGGTAGCTTGCTGGGGTCAGAGACCCATAGGTGGAGGGCAAGGGGGCCTTCTGGGTCTCTGACTGCAAGTCCAGGAAGAGTGGTTAGCACATGGGCAGCTTGCTGGGGTCAGAGAACCGTAGGTTGAGGGCAAGGGGGCCCTCTAGGGCTCAGACTGCAAGTCCAGGGAAAGAGGTGGGCCCCTGGGTAGCTTGCTTGGGCCAGGGAAACCTTAGGTGGAGGGCAGAGGGGCCTGTGGGGCCCAAACTGCAAGTCCAGGGTGAATGGTGGGCCCCTGGGTAGCTTGCTTGGGCCAGGGAAACCTTTGGTGGAGGGCAAAGGGGCCCTCTGGGGCCCAGACTGCAAGTCCAGGGAGAGAGGTGGACCCATAGGTTGCTTGCTAGGTTCAGAGACCCCAAGGTGGAGGGCAAGGGAGCTCTCTGGGTCAATGACTGCAAGTCCATGGAAAGAGGTGGGCCCCTGCGTAGCTTGCTGGGGTCAGAGACTACTAGTTGGATGGCAAGGGGGCCCTCTGAGCCCAGACTGCAAGTCCAGGGAGAGAGGTGGACCCCTGGGTACCTTGCTGGGGTCAGAGACCCCTAAGTGGAGGGCAATGGGGCCTTCTTGGGCCCAGACTGCAAGTCCATTGAGGGAGGTAGGCCCCGGGTAGTTTGCTGCTGTCAGAGCGAAAAGAATGGCGTTTCCTTGCTTTCCCTGTGCTTATATGCGGAGCTAATTGGCATTAAGCTCCAGGTGCGCAAGCTTACACTGCCAAATCATTTGGCACTTCATTGGCCCGTTATATACTCTTTCAGACGATTGGCTTTCTGAAACGAAATCCCCATTCGTGGATTACATAAATCCACTGATAACATTGAAGTTCCCCATCCGAAGGGGAACAAATATTATCAGACACTGACAATTTCCTTGCTCTATTAAACATAATTTGGAAAATATTTTAAAAAGAAAAAAAAAAAGAAAAACGAAGGGGGGCTAATAATTCTGACTTCTGTATATATCAAGCTATCTGTATAAAGTGAAGATTTAAAATAAATGTATGGAATTTTTCGTCCCACTTCATTTTAAATGGCATTAACAAATAAGTACTTACACAGGATTTAATAGTTTGTTACAATGTACTTATTGTGTAAATACATGTATTTACTGTCTACTTATGCTTGATTAATTACCCGTATGTAATTACATCTGTAATTAACTGTTGTAGTTAAATTTGTAAATACAATGTTGACCATCCATTACACCTTAACCCACCCTTAAACGTACCCTTAAACCTACCCATACCACCAAACCTGTTCATAACAGTAAAGAAAGCACATTGTATTTATTTTTTGATGGAAGTACATAATAGTTAAGGACACTTAATATAAAGTGGGACCAAATTTTCTAATGACACTCTCATGTCTTTTTCAAGGAAACAGCTGCGCTATAGCTTCAAATATTTTTCATAAATATGAGATCATTAAAGGGTAGCTAAATCTCCAACACTATTCTTGAAAACATCACAGTGTTAATTATTAATTATTCAAATTCTTATACTTACGCAGTGACAATCCTGCCTACCCATTCTAGTGTGTTGGGCTCATGACTGGTGCTTGGTAATGTTACAGGGTATGGCTCTTTACTTTTAGTAGCAAACTGGACAAGAGGCTGCTGCCAGTGAAGAGCTACAGTACACGTTCGGTACATAAACCGTGGTTTGCTGACGTTGTTGTTTTGCGCTGCTCCTAACTAGCTTACTGTTAACTTACCAGCCATTTCATTATCTTTTTGTGTTGTTGTACTCTTGCTGCCGCTGGTTTTAAAGAAAAATATACTCAGCTTTTTAAATTCTGGCTACTTCAGTGCCATCTTTGCGCTTTTTATTATCCATTTTTCATCTCTCTCGTATCTCTTAAATGGTTTTGATGATGAGCAAGGTGCAGCTGTTGGGGAGTCGAATAATATTTACGTCATCATTAACCTGCAGGCTGCATTCTGCTCATGGGGCTTTCAGAAAATAAATAAAAAGAGCGAAACTGCGGTAAAATAATGAATAAAAAGAGTGAGGCTATGGTCAAATAAATAAACAAAAAATACTCCTGGTCATCCCAATTAGCCAATACAGGCCTGCTCATGTGTAATAACAATGAGATGACACAAGAAGAAATACTGAACTACTGAAATGTATTTATTTATTTTTGGTGATGGCAGCTTAAAGAAGCTTACTGCTAACGTAGATGCTGGACTAAAGCAGCTGATATTAATTTACAATGACAAAAGGCAGAGGATTGCTGAAGAGAAACTGAGAGATTTCAGCTGCTGTTTGGGCATGATTTTAAGTGAAAGTAATTTTAAAATCTAAATCTAACAAAATAAATATAACCAATATCCAACCATACAAACCACAGTGTTAAAAAAAAAAATTTTAAAGACACGATCTTCTGAGTGAAGCTGCTTTTGCGTGAGAACAGAAACTGATTCTCAGTACCTGATGTCATTTTGTGTGTGTGTGTGTGTGTGTTGTGCTGTGTCTCATTTCTTGTTCTTGTGGCTGACCTGCTTTCAGGCTTCATGCTACATCTCTCATTTGTCAGTAAGAGCAGTAAGCGTGCTGTTTAAATGCCTGCTATTTTTCTGTTGTAGATCTTGTTTTTTTCACATAATGCGTTTGATGTAAGCCATTTTAAATCATTTGGTTTGCTTGAATAAGGTACAGCAGACATTAGTTTTTACAGGAAGACAACAGCAATTTTTTTAAAGCTATTAAGAAATATTAAACACATATGTGTGACCACACAGGAACCTGTCTAGATATCAATACTATCAGCGCTTCAAGAGTTGCACTTGAAGAGCCCAGCTGCAGTTTTTGTTGATTTTATCATTTAATACTTTTTTTTTCTAGTTTAACAATTACTCTGAGTGGGTTTATTGTTTGATGCCCACTTTAAGCACGACTTAGGCATGGATCGATTATTCGCTGGAATCCTTCTCATTTTTGTCACAGGTAAGTGATATATGAAAGTCTTGTTTGTTCTGAAGTGTTTTTGATTTAATCTTTTGCTTAGAATTGGCGAGTTATTTTTTGTAAGTGAGTTTTTTTTGTGTGTTCAGATCTTTTTTATTAACATTTTACTTAATAAAACAACAAATTCAAAAAGATTTGAAAAGAAAACATGTTAAATGAGAATCTAAAATATTTTTGTCATACTTCAATAAATAAAGATTATTTTGTAATGAAATAACAATTTTTTTATTTTAAATATTTTTTTAAACTAATTGGTCTTTTACAATAAACCAACATATCTACTTTTTGGTAGAGGTTGATATTTTAGAAATTACGGGATGTGTTAAACAAAAATGCATATAGTGTGTTAACTAAGGTTATTAGGAGTTAAAAGTAGCCAAAGTTTTTTTTTTTTTTTTTTTTTTTTTTTTGTCTTGGTGGGGTATTTAAAGATTATATATATATATATATATATATATATATATATATATATATATATATATATATATATATATATATATATATATATATATATATATATATATATATATATATATATATATATATCCAATGAATCACAATAGGTTTAGCAGATACACAAACAAATAAAATAATCTATATAGAAAATAAATTAAATTAAAATAGAGGGAAGAAAAAGATACGAGAAATAAATAAACAACAGTCAAACTACAAATATTTTACTACAAAAGTTTGAATTCTTTTGCTCTTTATATATCGTTACCTTGGAATTACAAGATTCTATCCGTGTTCTGAATGATTTTGAGATGTTGAGCCTCAACTTTTTTTGCATTCCATATAACAAAACAGTATGTGTAGCATTTTTTGTTTGTTTTTTAAAAAAAAGTCTTAAAATGTAATTAACTTATAAAAAAACATCCCATAATGTAAATAAGTTTCATTTCATAAGAATATGTCAATAACTCAATTTTGACAAAAGTGTCAGATAAAACCTACTTTTGCTATTATTGTCTAGACTGGAATCAGTAATTAAACCAAATATTCCTACAATAGGCCAAGGCTCAATCGATACTTGCAAAATATTTAAAAAGAAATTGAGTAATAATTGCCAGAACTTGATAAGTTTAGAACACGTCCAAGCAATTCATATTTGGGTGAAAACTTTTCTTATTTGTCAAATGTAGGCGATGAACGACCTTAAACGGAATAATTGTATGTCGCAGACAAATTTAAGTTGAGTGAATCTTGTTTATAATGTCTTGCCAAATTTCCTCTAAGAAAATGAACTCAAGTTCACTTTCCCATTGTTGTTTTAACTATGTAATTGATGTTAGATTTTGTGAAGAGACTAAAGAGTAAATCACACCTATGTTACTTTTGAGAACTGGGTTGATTTTTTTAAAATGGTGTCAAGTAATGTTTCTTTAGGTGGAGTTGGAAAGTCTACTGTGTTAGAAATTATAAAACTGCAGATCTGTAAATATCTTAAGTGAGCTTTTTTTGACACTTTTTGCCCAAAATGTAACAGATCTCAATAATATGTAAATGAATAAATAGTCAGCTTACAGTGATTTCTTGTGTTAGTTTCAAGCACGTTGTTCTCGAAAAATCATGACTTGCTCACTTCTTTCAACTTAAGTTTTGTCAACTGTTACAAATTTACACTTTCTATTTTCTTTATTTATTTTATAAATCATTCTGTGCTTCATAACAGTTCATAAGAGTTGTACTTATGTAATTTAAGAGTAGATTTTGACATTTCTTGTTTTATTTTTTTTAAATAAATTTATGTTATTTTCTAATAAGTGGCTTTAAAGCTATTCCTTTTTTCAAAGTCAAGACTAAAATATTTCACCAAGAAACTTCTAAAATACAAAGACCTATAATACTACCTTATAATATTGTATGCTAAAAGGTTTTGCTGATTATAATTTGAAAGATTAAAGTCTTCTTGTAAATAAATAGACAAATTATGATTAAAACATGTAAACCAAATTGTTGATAACTTACGGAGTTGCTTGTTAGATCTTTTGCATTCAGTTACTAAAGGAAATTTTCATTTTCACTTGATTTTATCCACAAAAAAATTGTTAATTTGTAATTGTAGCGATTCATTTGGGACAACATGAGGAATGTGTGCAACCCAACATATTTCACAGTGTAGTTATGAATAAAACGTAATCTTTGTTTTATAAATTTCTAATTACAACACTTCCATTTAAAATAAATAAATGTTGTTATTTTGAGCTCTTTTTCTACATAAAGTAACAAGTGCCATGTTTCCAGACCGTATGATTTTACTTTTTAGACAACACAGTACAAATGTGCACAATACAGAGAAGTTAAGAAATCAATATTTGGTGGAATGACCCTGATTTTCAATCACAGAAAATAAAAACATCTGTTATTGTGGTAAACTGTAATTTTCTGGACACATTTATTCTAAAATTTAAGCATTTTTAATTGAAAAATGAAAGAAATGTTTCAGAATAAAACAAATATTAACATGTTACACAACCCTAAACCTCATAAACTTAGTAAATTATATATTCTGGTCGTTCATAAGATCACATAATTTATTGTTTTTTTTATTTTTCTGAATACAGCTGGAGATTTGTTCAGTGATGCTTTTCAACAATCGATCATCCATGTACACCCCAAACAAATTAATGTTTGTGAAGGAGCATCAGTCAAAATCAACTGCACTTTTGAGCCAAGCAAAAACCACAAAGTGAGCTGGCATTACAGCAAGACACCAACATTAGACTGTGGCTCTCTTCCTAGCAGGATAAAAGAAAAAGTGTACACTTGGCAAATACTCAAGATTAATTCTACAAAGACCAATGACAGTGGATGGTACTACTGCAAGATTACGCAAGATATTCCTGTTCTTGAAGAAAAATGCAGTGATGGAGCAGAAGTAATTGTTGGTAAGTAAAGAGACGCTTCATGCCATCATGTAAATTAGGTGACTAGATGAATAAGTACTTTTGACATCAATCATGAACTCCTTTGTTCAGACAGTCATATTTTATTGCTTCGGTTGAAGCGCAAGATACTCTTTTGGATCATGAGGTCATAAAATGAGAAAAAAAAACTCAACAAAAAAATGAACTGTAATAACATTTATTTAGACAACTGGTCTCAAACTATCAAACTTTAATATGAAAATACAAATGGCTAAGACTACTGTGATTTTTCTGATCACAATTCATCAGGAAATGATAATGTTTCCGGATATACAAATTTTCTATTCTAACTTTAGCTGGTAGCTAATATTCAGTTACTTACTTTATCGTAAGCCATTAAGAGCATAAACATCTCAACTGCTCAAATTCAAAAAGGGAGTAAATATAATAAAAGGTTCACTGTTTTTTCAGCTTTCACTGCATTATTTTTTCCACAGAAGCCAACAGTAACAGAACACCAGGAACAAGTAATGAGACGCTTAATCAGACACAGAATCCAACTACAGTCAATTCCCCTCCTTGCACAAGTGGTGAATATTTAATACATTCCTTTCTCATTTAAACTTTAAAATGCTCTTTATTAAAAAAAAAAAAGCAAGAGTTCACATTATTTGTCTCAAGCAGTTGTAAAATAATAGATTTACTGCATAATAACTTCTTTTGCTACATCTATTTCTCTTGTCTCAAATATCAGGGATCTTGCTCTCAAACAAGCTTTTAGAAAATTAAGCGTACTAGAAAAATAATTAAATCTGTGTCAGTGGTGTCCAGAGGTTTCAATATCATTTTATATGATATCATAACATTTTTCATTTTAGATTTGTTCATTCTAAACTCTAAAAACAAAAAGTGCCATGTTTCCAGACCATATGATATGCTTTAGACAACACAATACAAATGTGCATTATACAGAGACGTTAAGAAATCAATATTTGGTGGAATACTCCTGATTTCAATCACAGCAAATCAAAACATCTGTTAGCGTCTGTCAGCAATATCGTCAGCTGCGGCAGATTGATTTTAGAGCACCAGGTTAAACTTTCTGACACCTTCATGGCAATCAAATACACTACCGGTCAAAAGTTTGGGGTCAGTTTTTTTTTTTTTTTATATATATATATATATATATAATATTTTACTGTTCATTAAGGTGAAATTTATTAAATGGTAAATTGTTAAATATTTATTTATTTATTAAATATTTATTTTTTACTTATCGTATGTAGTTTCAAATAAAATGATTACTCTCATCATTAGTCCTTTTATTACTATTACAATTATTATTAATAATAACAATAATAAAAATAATAATTAATATTAGAGTAATTTCTGAAGGATCATTTGGCTGAAGACTGGAGTAATGAAGCTGAAAATTCATCTTTAAAAGCACTGCAATAAATTAAATTAAATGATAAACTACTTTTGAACAGTTATTTTATAGTGCAATAACATTTCACAATTTGACTATTTGTGCTGTATTTTGATTAAATAAATAAATGTAGCTTTGATCAGCAGGATAAGCTTATTTTAAAACACTTAAAAGTCCCCAAACTTTTGACCAGTAGTGTATATTAAAAATAAATACAGGCCACAACTGAACATTGAGAATGATTCTCTGAGTGGCGGCCTCCAAAACAAAACAAGAATAGACTTGTCCACCAAAACATTGTGCCCACCAGTCTCTTTAGTTGAGGTTAATATTAAACAAATGAATAAATGACTATAAAAATGATGATTGTTAGACTGTTGCATTTTTTGTGTTGTCAATATGATCGTGTTTGTATAGGCCTTTTGTTGTGTGCGCAACAATTGTATTTTTATAACCACCTCCAAGAAATGTGGGGTTCACAAGTCACTGGCAGTGTTATTTTCGGGGTCGCGGGCAGAAAAGTTTGGGAAACCCTGATGCTATAATTTTGGAGTTTTGTCATTTAAATTAAAGCAAAACATTAAAAAAAAATAAAAAAAAAAACTAATAAAAATAACTTAATTATTTTTAATAATTATAATAATAATAAAATGTTCAAAATGGCGTTTCAAGGTTGAATTTGAATGATTTGCATTCGTTTTAACTTCCAAGCATATTATGTAATATTTGATTTAATATTCATTCAGTATTTGATTCAATCTCCATAAGCAAATTTGCCATGATTATACATCTAACATTAACACTGTAACACCAAGACTATATTCCATGGAGCTTCCATGTTTGTAGAATACACACTCAAACATTTCTTTATGTGATAATCCAAATGTTATTTTTAAGTTGTTGTTTTTTTGTGTGTGTTACAGCTCCAGCAACCTCAACAACAACAGCAGTGGAATCCTTCGTATTTAATGAGTGGTGGATCTGGTTTGCGGTAGCCGTTGGAATTGCAGTAGTAGTCGTGTCAATTGTAGCAATATGCATCTTAACTCACGATAGTAAAGGTACGTCCAATAACTCATTTAAAATTTGTCTTTAATGTTAAACATTTTTTAATCAAAATGATGCACAGAAATAGACCAGTTATTAAAAAACAGATTAGACAGACTTCAGTACCCAGCATTCACATTGAGTATGTTTAAGTGGACAACAATAATCTGATTTTAATATGATTAAGACAATACTCTGATTAAGAGTCTACCATGTAAACAGCCAGTTTTGATTACCTTAATCTGACTAAAGTCATAATCGAACTAAACAGAAATCGAATTAAGACATTTGAAGTGCAGTACTGACATGTAAACATTTTAATCAAACTATCACCCTTATGTAGGATTTTGGACGCGTTTTGCGACAGCATAATAATACAACACACTTTCAGCAGTTTATACTCACATCTAATATGTCGTTTGTCCAGGGGGGTATGCAAAGTGAAAGCGTAAACTGCAGTTAAATACCTTAAAACACCAGAATTTACATGAATCTCTGTGGGAAATGTGGATAGCGTGGTGACGCAATGACTTTAATCATGTTATGTGCTATAACATGTAAAACGGGATCATGAAAAGAACATCCAAAAAGTAACTTATGTAAACACTTTAATCATACTGTTTTCTTACTCAGAATAAGGGAAATAACTTGAGTACTGTCGTCCATGTAAACGTAGTCATTGATATCAAAATAACATCAATTTGACATTAAACATTGGTGTTAGGGCTAAAAAATACTGGAAAAATATGCAATATTGCTGTTGAGCATTGCGATAATGATATTTCTTACGATTTGTTAGCTATGTTTTAAATAATTTATTTAATCATATAAAAAAAATCCGATAAAAGATATTTTTCAGATGTAATTAATTCAAATCCTGACTAAAATTTTTTTTAAAACACTATGAATTATTAAAAACCTTAGCAGATTTTCTAATTCTGATTGGCTGTTGCCATTTTCCTCTTGCCATTGTTTATTTTCAGCTCTGGGATCGCGCAGCCATATTGTGCAGCCCTTAATGTCGTCAAAAAAATGCATCATAAATTAGTTACAAAATGATAATTTTTTTATTTGTTTTTTTCTCAATTTTAAATTGAAGCTTTCAGATTAATTAAACTATTTTAATAATATTTACTATATATATATAATAATACTTTTTAGAACGTTACTTTGGTGGTCAAAAGAGCGTCATTGTGTGGATGATCAAATGGATGTCAAACAGTGCAGTTAAATTTCCCAACCAACAACTTTTGCTTGCAAACTGATCATTAACCATTAACCAATTAGATTAATATTAAATAATTATTCAATAAAAATAATATATGGCATGTCTATTTTGTGTCTGATACAATAAATACGAATTTATTTTAACATTGAACAACAGCACACAGAACATATTAACAGAATCTGGATATATCATCAATATTCACTGCAGTGTTTGCAACAGCACAGACAAACAGAATAGACTATAAACAATAAAGAGAATAAAAGGCCTGCAACGAAAACATTGAGTGAATGCTTTTTAATAACCAGTATAGGCTTTTTTGCTTACGTCAAATGAAAATAGCAGGCCTATACTAACTCAAATTGACTGCTTCACGGAAAATAAGCATATTTAATGCTTTAATTCCCATATCACAAACCTTTATCAACATTTTACTTTAATGATATGTCTATGGAAAAGCTGATTTCACCATAGCGCTGTTCTTTCATTTTCTCTGTTTTACTCTTGGTGAGTTGGTGATGGTGTGTTTTGAATGAGTTAAACTGTCTTTAGTTTAGTGTATCGTGTGTCGAACTGGCACAGAAATATCAGTATATCTATATAGGCTTTGATAAAATGCTGGTCAAATGTAGGTCAGTTTTTACAGAAGCCTTGCACAGACACGCACGCTGTGGCCATGGTGATTAGAGACAACGACAAGGCTCATATTTGTTAAACTGACTTATTTAAATAGGCTATAGTATATAATCATATTGTTTTGTTTTACATATAGCCTAGTAGTGCATTACTTACATACATACATTTTTTATAGTTTATATAGCTATAAAATGAAAGTCTCGGTTTGGTGTGTGGCTTAGTGATTTTCAAAAATACCATATACAGTAGAAGTCAGAATTATTAGTCCCCCTGTTTATTACTCCCAAATTGTCTGTTTTTTGAACACATTTCTAAACATAAGTTTTAATTACTCATTTCTAATAACTGATTTATTTTATCTTTGCCATGATGACAATAAATAATATTTTACTAGATATTTTTCAAGACACTTCTATACAGCTTAAAGTGACATTGAAAGGCCTAACTAGGTTAATTAGGTTAACTAGGCAGGTTAGGGTAATTAGGCAAGTTATTGTATAATGATGGTTTGTTCTGTAGACTATCGGGGGAAAAGTAGCTTAAAGGGACTAAAAATTCTCTCCTTAAAATGGTGTTTAAAAAGCCAAAATAAACAAATAAGACTTTCTCTCCGGAAGAAAAAATATTATCAGACATGCTGTGAAAATTTCCTTGCTCTGTTAAACTGTTTAGGAAATATTTAAATAATTTAAAATAAATTCAAAGGGGGGATAATAATTCTGACTTCAACTGTATGTTAATAAACTATTAGAATTACAATATTTTATCCATAAAGTACAGGAAATTTAAATACTATTTAATAGTTACATTAAAAAACATGCAAATAAAAAGCCATCAGCCTTTTAATTCTTTTTCCATTGCATTGCAACCCCTTAGGTTGTTAGAGACTCCCTGAACAAAGAGCTGTTAAAAGAGCATGTAAGCCAAAACTAGAAGGAAGGAGATGTCCTGGTAGGCCACAGAAGAGGTGGTTAGATGATGTAGAAGATGATCTACATACCCTAAGAGTGCATGCTTGGAGAAAGCAGGCTTTGGATTGGGAAGACTGGAGAGGAGTGGTGGAAGAGGCCAGGGCTCTACACGGGCCGTAGCGCCGCTGAAAGAAGAAGAAGAAGAAGTTGTTACTCTAGATAGATCAGGGGTCCCCAAACTCAGTCCTGGGGGGCCAGTGTCCTGCATATTTTAGTTCCAACCCCAATTAAGCTCACCAAAACCAGCAAATCAAGCTCTTTCAAGGTATACAAAAACTTCCAGGCAGGTGTGTTGAAGGAAGTTGGAGCTAAACCATGCAGGACAACGGCCCTCCCGGTTTGGGAGTTTGGTCTAGATTAACAACACAGCAATAGTGTTAGTGGCAGCAGATTGATTTTACAGCACAATGTTAAACTTTGAAATCTTTACGGCACTCACATACATCAATAATAAAGGCCACGACTGAACATAGAGGCGCAAAGAGGCGATCTCCAAAATTTACCACAGAATAGTCTTGTGCTATAAATATTCTGCCCACCATTCTCACTATGTAAAGTTAATATTAAATTAAACAATTTAATAAAAAGCTTGAGCATCACAGTGTCACAGTGGGTAGCATGATCGCCTCACAGCAAGAAGATCCCTGGTTCAAGCTCCAGCTGGTTCAGTTGGCATTTCTGTGTGGAGTTTGCATGTTCCTCTCTTATTCGCATGGATTTCTTCCGGGTGCTCGGGTTTCCCCCACAGTCCAAACATATGTGGTATAGGTGAATTGAATTAGTTAAATTGGTCAAAGTGTATGTGTGTGTGTATGGGTTGTGGCTGGAAGGGCATCCTCTGCATAAAACCAAGGTACTAAGCTGAAAAGAAAATGAATGAATGAATGTTCAAGCTTGTTTATATAGTTCCTATTGGTGTGTGTGTGCACTGTTTTGTGTAATGTTTATTTGTTTATAACCTCCTCTGAGGATGGTGGGGGTTGAAAGTCACCAGAATTGTTATTTTAGGGGTCATGAGCTGAAATTTAAGGGAACCCCTGCTTTAAATCATCAAAACTATAGGCTGTTATCTTTTGTGTTTATGATGAGTGGTGCCAGAGCGAGCTTGCAGCAATACAAAAATCCGATGCTCCGCCATTTCAGAATGCTTTGGTTTTGCGGCTTCTTTCTCCACTTGTGCAAAATATGTCAGGGATGTCTGGTTGCATATGTTAACGTCCCATGAGTTAACACATGCGGTGCATATTTATGCAGAAAAACTTTTAAAAAGTACAGAACAATATAATAATAATTTTAACCATTCAACTGATACCATTGATAGGTAAAAAATGCATGGTTAAAGGTTAAACGGTCAACATAAGCATCCTTATTTAAACATCAAAATGATTTGCAGTCTTGATGTGTTTTTCAATGTTGTTTTGACATCAAGGTGCCTGCTGTATATGTTCTGTATTTGAATTTAACTGACACCCCAAATCTAGTCTTGTTTTAGCCAAGACTTCTGTTAAGACATCTATTAAACATTGCTTGCGGGGAATAGTAAAAGGTTATGTAACTTTTGCTGATTTGTCTATGATTACAATAACATCACAAAGTTGTTTTAAACGAGCTATTATGTACTTTTATAGTAACACTATTAACATTGAAACGAATCTGAGGCGTCGGTCACATGGAACAAGTCGAAGCTTTCTTTTCACATTTTCTTAATAGCTTGTTATAATTACAAGTTCCACAAGAACACAAATTACATGGGGCTGAATATTCATTCTAACTTAACATTCTAACGCATTGTGGTTACAGTTTATAACCATAATTAATGAACAAACTGAGGCAGGATAACTAAAATTATGTCTAGCTGTAATCTAAATAACACTTCATAAGACATCAGCGCATCTTCAAGAGTCTTCAAGGTCAGACTTTAGCTGGCTCTCTGACTGAGTGTGGGTGGAATGTGGTTTAGCGCTGTGAGACTGAGTTTCAGTTTGTGACGATTAAAATGCATATCCTGTGGTTAAGCTTAGTGCATTGCGAGCGTGCACAGCAAGAACCCTCTTCTTCCAGACCCTCAGTGTAGCCTGTGTTGTGTACTGTTAACCATTTAATGTACTCTAATGTACAGTGCATCCAAAGAGTATTCAGATTTTCCAGATTTTTTTTCATTTAGAAACTTATTTCTTTTTTCTTTTTTTTTTTCTTTTTTTACCGTTTCAAATGTATTAAAAATAAAGCTGAAAATCCCATGTTCAGAAGTATTCACAGTCTTTGCTTAATACTTTGCTGATGCACCTTTGGCAGCAATTACAGCCTCAAGTCTTTTTGAATATGATGCAACAAACTTGGCACTCCTGTCTTTGGGAGTTTTTTGCCCATTCCTCTTTCCAGTACCTCTTAAGCTCCGGTTGGATGGGAAGCGATGGTGTACAGCCATTTTCAGATCTCTCCAGAGATGTTTAATAGGATTTAGGTCTGGGCTTTGGCTGGGTCATTCAAGGACATTCACAGAGTTGTTGTGAACCCACTCCATTGATATTTTGGCAGTGTGCTTTGGGTCATTGTCCTGCTGGAAGATGAACCGTCGCCCCAGTCTGAGGTCAAGAGCACTCTGAAGCAGGTTTTGAAGCAGGATGTCTTTGTACATTGCTGCATTCGTCTTTTCCTCTATCCTGTCTAGTCTTTCAGTTCCTGCTGCTGAAAAACATGGATTCCGTCTGGTCTCTCTACCATACAGGCCTGATTGGTGAATTACTGCACAGATCTTCTGTCCATAGAAAAAAACTGGAGCTTAGACAGAGTGACCATCAGGTTATTGATTACCTCCCTAAATGGGGCCGTTCTCCCCCGATCACTCAGCTAAGATGGCCGGCCAGCTCTAGGAAGGATCCTAGTGGTTCCAAACATCTTCCACTTATAGATGATGGAGGACACTGTACTCAGTGGAACATTCAGAGCAGCAGATATTTATATGTAACCTTCCCCAGACTTGTGCCTCGAGACAATCCTGTCTCTGAGGTCTACAGACAATTTCTTTGTCTTCATGCTTGGTTTATATGGACAGGACCTTATATAGACAGGTGAATGCCTTTTTAAATCATGTTCAATCAACTGAATTTACCACAGGTAAACTCCAATTAAGCTGCTGAAACATCTCAAAAATGATCAATGGAATTTAGAGCTTCACTGCAAAGGCTGTAAATCCTTCTGTACATGTGTTTCTATAGGTTTTTTATTTTAAATACATTTGCAATAATTTCGAAAAAAAACTTTTTTTTCACATTGTCATTATGGGATATTGTGTGTAGAATTTTGAGAAAATATCTACTGTATGCTAACTCTACTGTATGGTACTTTTTTATAGAGATCATCTATGAAAACACCAAACAACCATCAGAGTCGGGCCGCTGGACAAAGAAGAAGACAAAAATGGACATCTGCAACATGCCACCATCCAAAAAGTTTGATACGATTAAACCACTGAGGAAGTATGATACTTATTCAAACAATAGAACCCAAAGGCTTTAAAGATTAAACATGAAGAAATGTCCTCTTAAAGCCAATTCACGCTGCATCATCATGGATTATCCCCAGATTGCAGTGTGACATCTGACTGACGCCTATTAAACATGCCCAGTCAGCAAAAACTACTGTTGGTCAACACATTCAACTGACAAAACATCTTTTTTGTTATTCGTCAGCTTCTGCTATTGCTTGTGAGCTGGACTTTTCAACATCAATGTAATATTAAAGACTGTAGACAAATTAAATTATATAATACAGTATAATCTAGCACTGTATCTAATAGGGAGCTGAAAAATAGGAAGTGTTTCTGGTTTGACAAATGTCATTATGAACTGCAGAATACAGGAGAAATCCTGTTTGTTTAGTTTACTTTCAGTTGTACCATAGTAAAGCATTCTGTGGTTTTAAATAAATGTAACAATCTAGCGTATTTAGCCTACTGTGTACAATCTAATAGACTCACTAATGTTTTAGTGATTCAGCCCTAGTCAAAACCCTAGTAATGTGTACTGTTTGTGTAAATTGTTTTTCTTAAGGCCTGTGGTGTGCACATCAAGATTATTTTCACTTATTCTTAAGAGAGCTAATGTGAATGTGCATGTCAATGCGCAAAAACATTAAAATGTTTATCTTGTTTGTTTTTGTTGCTTGACTGACTGGCCAATGAAATTGGTGCTTTTGTTCACATGCCTTGAGCTGCTAAAGTAACAGTAAATCTCTGATGCTTATGCACCAAACTCTCTAGCTAGCCAAATGCATAGGAATTGCACATCAAATAGGACTTGAGAGTATCGTTTCACATCATTTTCACTCATGGCTTGTAACTTTTTTCTTATTACCTCAAGGTATTCGTGTGCTATAGTGAAGGAGGTAGTGTTTTTTTATGTAGAAAATAATAATTTTTGTTACATTTTAATTCTCATATTTTTTTTTTCATATGTAAAGATAATTTTGTATAGCTGTACATCTGTGTGTATTAATTCTATTCTATTCAGTCTATTTTTTTCACAAAATAGCAACGCACCAACAATGTGACTTAACACACCTTCTTTCTAGATTGGCACACCCATGAGTCCACAAAGTGGACTCAAATGAATTTGCTATTTAAACAACATGTTGCAAAATGTGAAAATTAGAGTTGCGCTGGTCTGAAAATAGCAACAAATCACGCCAAACACGTCTTGCGCCCTTTTGCGCTGGGTGTATGATAGGGCCTTTATTCTGAAAAATGCTGATGATCAGCGTGGGCTAAAATCATCCCAGTGTTCACAAGCTTTTACTCAGAAGAGGTTAAGTTAATCTGTACCATTGACTACTATTGTCCCACAGTAGTTTACAGTTCGTTGGATGCTTTGCTATTTGATCTAGAAATTGATCTTAAAATTTTTATATTTTTGATTTTGCACAAGATTATAAGCAGAGGTCTGTGAGTGTCTGTTCTTCCATGTATCAAAAATGATGTTTGCTGCTTGTTCAAACTACTTATTTTAAATAAATAAGCTGAAACAACACATATTTCTAAAAACTTAAGAATTGTGTTGTTTAAACAAGCAGTAAAATAGTTACTATTTGTTGGTTGTCAAAATGTGCATGTGTCAGTGTGCATGTTTTAAAGTAGGTTACCTATTTAGATTGAAGATTGATGAAGATGATGGGCTATTTTGAATGCACGGCAATGATCTTTAATTTCAAACCTTACATAACCAACCATGATTAGATAACAAACCACATTCTGTGATGGTGGCAAATGAGGTACAAAAATGAGGATTTGTGTTGTTTCATGAGAATCATTGATCAACACACTTTTATTCACTAAAGGAACTGAAAACTTTCTTATAATATAACAATTTCTGTCCATGACCTAACCAGCTATAACAAACTACACTGCTTTCTCTTATTAGCTGAAAAATCTTTGTGTTTTATTTATTCTTTTACAAAATAGCAGTATGGTTTGCAAATATTTTTTGTAGGAATGAGATTCAAAGAGCAAGTTTTGCAAATGATACTGTTATCATTCCAGTACATTTACAAAAAGTAATGATTTTGTAAAACATTTCAAAGGAAGGTTGTTTCCGGTTTTTAAGCACAGTGTTGCCAGAATGAATTTCTTTTTTAAGAGTTTCTTGATTGAATGACTCAGTAGTTGTAAACAGCAGAATACATGAGAAAAACCACATTTTTATCACTTTTGTGAGTTGTATAATAGTGAAACATTTTGTGGTAACAACTTAATGTGAAAAACTTGTGAGATGATTTAATAGAGCATCCAATCAACTCTTTTGACAAAACAAGTAAATGTGAAAAAAAAAAAAAACTTTTGACATTGTATATTTTAAACCCCACATAACTATGATTAGATTATCAACCACACAATTACTTAATTAGCAACATAATTTAGCAATTGCGGGTCTAAAATGAGGAATCAGACCATTTCTTACAAATTAAGACACTAAATGAACCAGGGCATACACCTGGCGGCCAGAGTTCAAGTCCCGACTCGAGGTCTTATTCAGATGCTTTCCTGTCTGTCCTCCACTATCCTATCCCAAAAGAAGTTGAAAAACCCCTAAAAAATATACCAACTAAAAAAAAAAAATTCCACTCACAGTAGTATATAGTCACCTATTTCAAGAGTATAATAATGGTCAAAACCAGTATGTGATTGTGATTACATAAACTTTGTGCTGTAATAGTCGAAAATTAAATGTCTCTCAAAATGTTATTTGATTTTTTATTGTCATAACCTATAACCAAATTATCAAATTATCCCAAATTATTGTCAACTTATCCCAAAATAATAATAATAATAATAATAATAATAATAATAATAATAATTGGGGCAAAAAGTTTAAGGTCCCCATGTATGAACTGGAAGCTGCGATCACTATATTTTTTATATTGGGAAGCAGTTGCTAGAAAAACAAAATATTAAATGACAAAGTGCATGGCTTGTCTTTTATTTTTTTTACTGCAAGCTAAATTGATGTATTTAGGTGCCCATTTAATTCAGAAAGATTAGGAAAAGGGTTTTAGAGGATTTATTACAACCTAACAGAGTCCTCCTGCTTACCATTTCTGTTTGTTGTCAAAACTAACAGTTGGAACAGTGAATAAATATGTTATTCATACCCAATCTTTGCTGGGGAAAATAAAAATAAAAAAAAATAAGCTTAAACCAGCTGGTTCGCTGGCTTTTAGCTGGTCGACTAGCCTAGTTTTAGAGGGGGGTTTAGATGGACATAGCTGGTTTTGGCTGGACTCCCAGCCTGGCTAGGTTGGTCAAGCTGGTCATTTCCCAGCCTGACCAGCTAAGACTAGGCTGGAAATGGCTGGAAACCAGTCTAGAATGGCCAAAACCCCTCTAAAACCTGCATTGTTGACCAGCTAAAACCAGCCAATCTGCGCAGGTTGGTTTAAGCTGTTTTTTTCAGCAGGCAATTCCTAAGATATATGTAATCTGACAGTTTAACTGATTGTGTTCTTGCATATTTAAATTTAACAACAGAATTTTAAGAACTTTTCTTTTCATAATGACATGCACAGGTGAATTGTTCACCACAAAAATAGCAATGTGAGCATACAAAAATCATATAGCTTTGATTGAATAGACTTCCCAAACAATGAAATAGAGAGCAATTTTGTTTTTTGTTTTTTTCCCCCAACAGTTTTTGTTGAATAGCTAACTGGTCATTGTAAACTGTAAAATGTATGAGGGAAAATATATGGTTTGGATGATGATGACAATAGCCTATTGCATTCTGTGGTAACAAATACATGATAAAAACACATTTTCCCCCTCACAATCAGTAAGATGGATAGTAAGAATTAGGAATATGTATATTTTGTACTATTTCCAAAGCATCCGTTTATTATTTCAGATCATGACAATGTGAAAAGATAAACTACTAATATGACGGCAGGAAATGAAGGTCGAAATTAAGGAATCAAGCTGTTTCCATCGGATAGTTAGTTCAATTGTAGTCATTAAAGGAACTGAAAATGTATGTTCAGCTTCTGACTTTAACCACTCACAGCAGAGATGAGTTTACTAGCCACAGTGACAGAGGGCGATCATTTTACCTCAGACATTAAAGTAAACAAAGAACATGCTAAATGTGACCTCCCTAGAAACAAACACGAGTAATCTTTAACAAAGAGTGGATAAGTTCATACAAATAATGATATAGTTGTTGTTTTTGTTAAATAATGTAATATAGTCTACGCAAATCGTTTTGTAGAGACAGTTGTGCATTTACTGAAATTAAGCCCCGCCCACACAATTCTCTGATTAGCTGTAATTTATGATTGATTGTGTGATGTTTCTGCTTTTTTAAAGCAATTATTTGCACCATTATTTAACAATGGTGCTTTAAATATATTAAAAGGGACCATATTTTTACATGTTTTCAAAAAATTTAAACAATCCTTAAACAAAATCAATGTCAACAATTTCTACAGCACCAAATCTGGAGTCTGGATCATTTGTGAAGAATGATATGATCAGCAATGGCTGTTAAAGTTTCTTCTTTGACAAAAATTATAACTAAAATATATTGAAACAGTTATTTTCCTTTAAGATATTATAATATTGCTGTTTCTATTGTATTTCAATCATAAAAATGCTTTTTTGGAGAACATACAAGATTTCAAGCAACCAGCCCCATTATGGAGTTGAAAGGTCATCATGGTCATAAGCTGCTTTATATATGAAATGCAGACGTATAAAGTTAGTACCTCATTATGTGAACTTTCAAAGCAGCTACAAACTTGTGAAAGGAAGTGGAGCACAGACCTGAAGCGAACAAGTTGCAGGTGCATTTAAAAAGAACGAAAGCCTTTGCCAAACAGGGTCACGTATAAACTACTGACAACATTCAGAGGACATTTGGATGCCACAAAACTGCAGCTTCAAAACGAATCAGTTCATGCAGCTCTACTGTGACCTAGATTCAACAAAGACTGATCAGAGGAAGACCCACAAAGCTAGCCTTTTACACTGGTAAACATATGCCTACAGTATAATCATTTACATTTAGTGATTAGGCAGATGCTTTTGTCCAAAGGAATTGAGGAGGCATTAAGTGACTCAATAAGTAGAGGCAATACATACAAGAAGAGCTAGTTATTTAAAGTCACTTGTTTATTCTAAAACTTTGTGTTAGAGTGCTCTTTTTTTAGAGAGCAAGAAAGTGCTTTAGGTGGTCTTGTTTGTGCACATTTGGGTTTAGGTGTTCTCTGAAGAGATGGGTTTTTAGTTGTCGTTTGAAGGAAACGGAAGTGAATCATTTCAAATGGAGAGTAGTCCGGGAGCTGCGTGGAGTTCCAATCATCTCCGTATGCAGAAAATTTGGATCCGATTTGAGCTGCGGATCCATTGAAATATTTGAACTCTTGCAGCTAGACCGTATGCGACTGGTCGTATCACCGGATGTGATGCATTCCAGTGTTGTCCAAGCAGGTCCATGTGCACGAGATGAGAAATATATATATATATTTTTTTTGTTATTTTTTGAATCAGAACAAAAGTGTATATTACAAAAACATTTTTATTCATGAATGAGTAATAAAAATATACTTTCTTTAATGTAGTCTCTACTACTCCAAAAATGTTAGTGGTCTATGAGTTTCTAGTATTTGTTCATTCATTTATCGTGAACGCACAGAGAATAAAGGCTCTTTTTGCAATTTATTTATTTCGGACACAATGAGAATCAGCTCTCCCATGGTGCACGACATCACTGAAAACTCTGTGCGACTGCCATAAGGGGGCATACTCCGACAGTCGTGTCCAAATGTCGTGTGCAGTGGAATGGCAGCTTGATTCGTTCAAATTCATATGAGTTCAGTCATGCAAAAATGTAAAATTTTAAAAAGGACGCGTGGCACCTAACCCCAACCGTCATTGAGTTATGAGCAAATAGTACTAAATTGTATGAATTAGATCATATGAATTCATACGAATTAGCCACTAAATCAAAAAGTTACAAATTGCCATGAGATTGCGTCAGCTCGGAACATTGAATGTGAAGGTTTTGGAAAGGAATTTATGGCCTCTCTGCGAAGATACCACAAGGCGATGCTCACTCCCCAACCAGGGGATTTAAGAACGAGCAGTGCCAGTGGCTGTCCTGTATCAGTGATTTATACTTGATCCGTTTAACCAATGCGTAAACGACTTTGACCAATAACCAATGCAGAGAAGTAAAGAGAGGTGTTACACAGGCTCTCTTTGGCTCATTGAAGACTAGACGAGCTGCAGCGTTCTAGATCCAGTCGAGGAAATGTAAGTATTTTACGTATTGTCAGTTTAGTGGATAATTTGTACGAATTCATATGAGTTCAGTCGTACGAAAATGTACAATTTTAAAAAGGAGGCGTGGCACTTAACCCCACCCCTAACCGTCATTGGGTGATGAGCAAATCGTACAAAATTGTACGAATGAGATCATAGGAATTCATACAAATTAGCCACTAAATCAAAAAGTTACCAATTGCCTTGAGATTGCGTAGATTTGTTGAGGCTTAAGAGTGCAATATGGGAGACCAGCTAAGAGTGTTGCAGTAGTCCAGCCCTGAAATGACAAGAGCTTGGACTAAAAGTTGTGAAGCATATTAAGATGGGTCTAATTTTTCGGATGTTGAAGTATTCACTGATATATTTGGTTTCATAAACATCAAGTTAATTAAAGTAGGCTAAATATTTAATATAAAAGATATCAGGTATTAGTCTATCAATTAGGTCTATTTGTTGATATAAAACTCAATATTTTGAATTAAGTAGCTTTTGATGTGTCAGCTTGGCTCAATATAATGTTCTGTCATGTGTTTACCCTGCCGCTGAACTAAAAATAGGCCAAATTGTTTTTAGATAGATTGTGTCAAAGCTGCTTAAAATAGAAGTTCTAGTAAATTGAAACTGCGTCTGTCATCTAAAGCATTTGTCCTATCAACAAAGTGCTGCATTTGTCTTTAATTTAATAAACAATTAATAATCTACAGATGTGGCATTCATTGTATCATTTCAGCTCCCCACAAATATTGAACTCAATTAACTGAACTCATAAATACAATCTTTCTGACATGACTTTAACTACATTCACAGTCATTCATGCTTCATGAATATATATATATATATATATATATATATATATATATATATATATATATATATATATATATATATATTCTTTTTTTCCACTGTTTAATACCTTCTTATAGTAAACATAATAAAATAGTTTAATTAATTCAAGTTTAATAATACTGCATCTCAAACAGGATGCAATATAGAATAGCTTTTGCACAGCTTTTAATAGCATAGTACCATCAAGTGGTCACACGGTGAAATATCAGGCCATTCGCTTCCTAGGTAAAGTTTCTCTCAGTCGCTTTGGAAAATTTCTCACAATACTATTTACATTTGCACAAAAGTTAATGCATTTCTCAAAACAATTAGTCATTTGTGCACATAGCAGTTTCTCATTCCTTTCAAAAAATTGCAAATGCTTAAGTAAAGCATGCTTATAAAATGCTTAAACTCTCTGCTGTTTTATAATATTATCATTAATTTGCTTATATAATGTCAGTCAAAAATAACTAAACTTGTGAATGTTGAATATTCATTCCACATAAAACTAATAGTCCTCATTTCATTGAGTCATTACATACAAAAATGTTGAACTAGCTGTCAAAATCTGTCAAGCCAGTTTTATTATTATTTTTTTAAATGTCCTCTTAATTGAACAATTTCATTAATGATTTACAGACTTGTGTGTGTTGTAGGTTCAGTTCCAATATGTACTGCAATATTGTTTACAGTTGTGCACAGCTCTACCCAAAAGGAAGTTTTTTTTTTTTTTTTTTGTGTGTGTGTAAATAAGGGTATTTATTCTTTTGCACAATGCTGTGAATAAATTAGAATTGTAAAGAGCAAATGCAGTAAAGATGTGAAACACATATTCAGTGTCTTGTACTCAGATACCTCACTAAATGCAGTGAGGTCTAACTTTACTGTAGCTTTCAAATGGCTGTGCAAATAGTATATAGGGCTGTTTTGAGCATTTTCAGGAAGTATCATCAAAATCTGACTTTTGTATTGGATAAATGTAGAGTAAACGGTCATAATAAAAACATGACAAAACCATTTGACTATCTTGTTCATAAACAAGAGTGTCAGGACTTTTCATCTTGATGACACTGACACTTTCTGTAACGTGGAGTCTGACACGGAGGGATCCATTTGCAGTATATTTAATAAACACAGTTTAATCACAAAATACGCACTTGCATGCGAACTCACATCAAACGTGGTTATATTGGGTCTAAGGGCTGGTGGCTGGCTGTCAAGCAGTGTGATAGCAGGCATGGGTGAGAGGCAGGCGTCGTGGGTCAGAGGCGAGGTATCAGGCTAGGTTCAGGGCAGTCGGCGTGAATTAGAGTCATGGTATCAAGCAAGGTTTAAGGCAGGCAAGGTCAATAAACAGTCCAGGTAATACACGGGAGATCAGGCAAGGTCAATAAATAGCCCAGGTAATACACGGGAGATCAGGCAAGGAGATAACACTAAGTAATGTCAGCAGGGCAGAACAAGACTTCGCAAAGAAGTGAGTGTGTGAGCTGCTTATATGAGTGTGTGGATCATCAGCGGGATGAGCTGCAGGTGTGTGTAGCAATCAGTGTATGAGCATGACGTAATGTCTAGAAGTCCGGTGATGATGACCTCTGCTGGCCAGCGAGGGAAATGACTGTCGGTGACACTTTCATTGACATGATTACTTGCTTTTGAGGAATGAACTCCATGTTGAGCAGATGACACACTTTTGTAGGTTATCAACTAAGTTTTGCAGTTTGTACTAATTGTTTTAAGAAATGCATTAACTGTTGTGCAAATGTAAATAGTGTTGTGAGAAATTTTCCAAAGCGACTGAGAAAAACTGTAAATAGAAAAATTAATTAATCTGAAACAAAACTGAATTTATTTGAATAGATACACTGAAAAATTATTCACTGGATTGGCAATTTTTAAGGTATGTGGTTGCAAACAAATTATATGGGCTGAATTTAACCAAACCGATTAAGTTGAACATCACTAAATTGTATTTAAATTTTTGTATTTGTATCAATTGTTTGCATGCACTTACCTTAAAATAAATTAGTAAGTACCACTTTTTACTAGTAAGTACCAACAGACAGATTGTCAGACAGACAGACAGACAGACAGACAGACATATAAACAAACAGACATACAGATAAACAAACACACATAAACAGACAAACAGACAGAAGGACAGCCAGATAAACAGACAGACATAAAACAAACAGATAAACAAACAGACATATAAACAGACAGACAGAAGGACAGACAGATAAACAGACTGACAGACAGGACAAACAGACAGATAAACAGACAGATAAACAAACAGACAGACAGATAAACAGACAGACAGTCAGATAAACAGACAGACAGATAAACAGACAGACAGTCAGATGAACAGACAGACAGATTTATATTTAGCATAATATTTATTGGTCTTTTTTAAATATACTGAAACCATCCCAGCTTTTTAGACTTACAGAGACAAATTAATAAATACATAGGCTATTATGCAAAACATTTGTAATGAGGAAAAAAACAAATGTATTCATTGTAATATATTAACTTCCAGAAGTCACCATTAATCTTGAATTTAGCAGTGCGGAGCTCGGTGTGGGTGTGAACGGAGCAGCGCAGCTGTCCGCCGGTAACGGGCGCTGCCGCCGCTAGTGATGGAGAAAGAGAGAGAGAGAGAGAGATAGAGAGAGAAAGAGAGAGACGGAAGGAGGGTGGGGACGTCGAGCCATTATCGGGATAATCGCACCTCACGCTCGGCCGCAGGAACGCTGAGCTCGCGCTAATCGGCGTTGGAAGAGACGCGCTGGGGAAGATTGAGTAAACAAGTGGGGTTTGGCTGGAGCTTTATTCCAGGTGAGGTTTTGCAGATGATACACGCGGGGATCTTTTAATGGTGTCCTGCAAACACGTCTCTGAGTTCAGCTTCACTGCCTGTACTGCTTCAGGGGGCCAGACATGCTGATTTTAGCTATAGGTGAATGAGCGAATTGGCAGATTGAGGCTGCATGCAGTTAAATGGGTCAATAAATGAAAATGAGGATGGGGTGAGGATCAGGTGGTGTACCTAATACCCATCGTTTTTCCTATTGTACGCTGAAATGCAACGCTCTGACAGCACTGCGTGGCACAAGTTGTCGCAGTACTTGGATGCAACTGTTTGCATGCATAATAAATCAAGATTTTAAAAGGTTTCATTTTCTGTGGGTCACATGGTTTATTTATTGGGTGGTGGATGGTTGGTGAGGGATTAATTTTGGTGCGCTGTGCAGTCTATATTTAATGCTTATGCAGGTTTGGGTGTGAAAGTAGTCATTCACTCTTCATGTTTACCTCTACTGATTTTAATCTACAATTGATAAGTTCCGCAAGCAGAGCAGCTGACACCTAAATCCAAAAGTTTAATTATATATTTAATTTGATTAGTTATTGTGTGTATGTGCGTGTCACATTTACCTATTTATAGACTAGCTTATTTCATTTACAGTACTGAGCTAATGATAAGTAAATAACTTATTTACTTAAAAGTAAATAAGATATATATATATATATATATATATATATATATATATATATATATATATATATATATATATATATCAAATATTTAATAACATTTAATTATTTGTTAGTTTTTATTAATCTAATTTAACTTATTTTTGTTTGCTTGTTTTATTAGGGTGTCTGCAGGGTCTTAAAAAGTCTTAAAATGTCTTACATTTTAAGACTAAACACCTCTACAACTAAATTTTAGGCTTTAAAAAGTCTTAAGTTCACTGAAATATTGTGTAGTAGGTATTTAGTCATTTCAAACAGGTCTTACATTTTCCTCTGTCCAAGTAAAGCTACCCGATCGGGCTGATTTCAATCCAATCACCAACAATCTATCTTAATAAAACCTTTTTTTTTAAATATATATTTAAGTTTATATTTAGTTTTTTTTATATAGCAAAGAGATACAATTTACAATAGTTGTTCAGATTTTAACAGCAATTTCTCCAAGTTAAATTCCTCAATCATGAAAAGATTACAGTTTCTCGTGATAATAATGGAGCAATCTTTTTACATTATCTTCCATTCATAGAAAGACATAATATTTATAAATATGAATGAAACTTAAGGATTTATAACAGATATGCATTTAGGTTGAATGAAAGTTATACTCCTAAAGCCAACAAATATATGTTTTAAATTTTTTTTTCTGTAATTGTCTTTACAATAAATATACTTTTAACATCGTTAAACTTGTCAATAAAAATGAATAAATAAATATTATGTTGAAAAAAGTGGAAACAACTAGAGTTTCCTTGTTTTGACAAATTAAAGAATGTAGCTAAAAATAATTACATTATTTTTTTTGTGGCAAACATTAGAAATATTCATTAGTGTTTTGCTCTGTATAAGTCTAAAATTAAATGCATAATGGTCTTAAAAGGGTCTTAAAAAGTCTTCAATTTGACTATACACTGATATAATTTTCTATTTCCTTAAAACTTGTTTTGTCATTTATTTATTTAGGTACGTTATATAAAATATAAAAGCAAATTTATTTTCGATTGTTGAAGTAAATGTATTTAAAATACATTTATAGTAATTGGTGGACTATAAAACCCAAAAAGTTAAGGTAACTCAAACCGTTTGAGGAAACCGATCGCTACAAACCATTTAAATTATAAAACTAATCCATATGAGTACTGTGAACTTACTCCATTTAAGATGAAGTAATGAGGTATTTAATTAACTCTTTACCTTCAACACTGAGTTCAAAACTCTTTTCAAATGAGCAGAATTAACTTTCAGTCAATTTTGAGTTAACTACAGTCATTTCATTTGATAAAGTTGACTGTTGGTTTTACAGCGGGTACTGGGAAACTATTTAACCAATAACTTTATTATGTATGTATTTCTATATTTATTTAGTCAGAGAGTTTGTTAATAACCAAGTTAATAATCCTGAGCTGTTTCCTTCAATTTAACCACCACAAAATGACATACAACTAATAGATTGGGTTTTATTTGGTCATTTCATATATATTTACAGAGAGCTCTGTCTGGTCCCATGGTGTAGAAGATTAATAGTGTGGGGATATTTTGCTCCCACACTGCAGGCAAAAGCTTACACACACACACACACACACACACGCACACGCACACGCACACACACACACACACACACACAGCTCTGTCTGTCCTTGCTTACAGATCACCTTCTCTCTGTCGCGTCAGGAATCTGACACCATGACTGCAGAGGAGATTATAAACATTAAAGAAGCTGAGATAATCAAGCTGATCCTGGACTTCCTCAACTCCAGAAAGCTGCACATCAGTATGTTGGCATTAGAGAAGGAGAGTGGCATCATTAATGGACTTTATTCAGATGACATGCTCTTCCTGAGGTGAGGACTAAACTGAAAACCGTTTAATCCACTCTATTTAAGGGATAGTTCACCTCAAAATTAAAACTCGCTGTAAAGGCAAGACACTACTAGTGATTAGGATAAAACTAATAGTTATTCTTGTATTTACCTCATGGACTGATTATTTAAGAAACTACAAACATTTTTGGTCATGCAAGTTCTTTAAAGCAGTGTTTCTCAACCATGTTTCTGGAGGACCACCGGCACTGCATGTTTTGAATGTCTCCTTTGTCTGTCACACCATTACAGGTCTTCTAGTCTTTGCTAATGAGCTGGTGTGCTTGGTTAAGGAGACATGGATTATCTGCAGAGCTGGTGCTCCTCCATTAGCGTGGTTGAGAAACGCTGTTTTAAAATGATGTCTGAATATGCAAATGGGACTGAAATGTAATTTCAGTAAACATGCTCCTATTTTGTAGCAGAAATGTTCGAGCAATGGATGAAGTCAGGTTAAAAAATACTTTTTTATTTTGTCTTATTTTATTACTCAATAATTCAGAAATATCTGTGAACAGCCAGAAAAATAACATTTTCACCATTTTATGCAAATTATGTGGAAATAAATCTCTCTGTAAAAAAAACTTCAGAATATACATATGATTATAACTTGTAAGTCTGGTCTCATCTTAATAAAAAGAAGATGAAACCATGGGTCTTGGTGATTTTAAGAAAATGCAAATGAATGGCTTTGAGATCTTTGTGTCAAAAAAACAAAATGAATACTTGTAGCTTCTAATGATACGTTGAGGTTATGTTCACACTAATATGATTCTGTTTAAAAACGCACGAGGATCAGCTCTTTTAAACATTAAAGATCCGATCCTCCCTATACGTAACCCATACCGCTGAACCACCAGGGGCGCCCATTGCTCTTAAATGTGAATCTGTTCTGCGCTTTCTTTTTATTTAGGCATGAAAACACTTTAAAATAAATATATAAACGGCTGGATTCCCTTCCTTTCCATTACAGGCATCGTTGCCCCTCCTACGCAATCCTTAAAACAGTAAGTTCATGTAGCAGTGCGTGACTGTCAGACGTGCTCCCTAGTGATAAATAGATGCCATTTCCCAAACTTGACTTTGGTCCAAACCAAACTGAAAAGAACCAAAATCCAGTCATTTGACAAAATCCACATCACTCAGTGGATACATGCTGTTTTAATGTCACAGTGTCGAAAATGATGACTCATTTTTAGTCATGTAACTTGTACAGATGAAATGGTGGACGATGTTGTAAAACTGTTGTTTTGAGTGCTCTCTGTTTTAACAACATTGAAGATTAATGTTGCTTTTCTACAAATGACACAAATGTTTAATCTAAGCTGTTTAGTGTCAGAATTAGATGACAGTTGCGTCTCAGCAGGATTCTGTTCTTTAAAGCCAATATTTTAGCACAATTGTTTTGGTACGTCGCCCACTCTGTATTCTTGCTCACTTTTGTAACTTTGTACTCCTGTGTTACTCACAACAACATCTTAATCTTAACATCAGTACTTAAATAAACAAGACAAAAAAGTGTACTTTGTTTCAACATATTGTTTTCATGTTTCAAAGAGCTGGAAAGTAAATAAACGCATTGACACATTCACAGTACAGGGGCGAATGCATTTTCAGTCATTTCAATATGGATGAACTACTTTTTGGGAAGTAATTAAAAAAGGATAGTGTGAACACAGAGCATTTTTAGATAAAAACACTATTTAAACATTTTTAACCATAATCCTTTCTGGATTAGTGTAGACCAGGGGTGTCAAACTGAACTCCTTGAGGGTCACAACCCTGCATAGTTCAGTTCCAGCCCTGCTTCAACACACCTATCTGTAGGTATTAAACAAACCTAAAGCTCTCAATTAGTTTGATCAGGTGTGTCTCATTAGGACTAAAGCTAAACTGTGCAGAGCTGCGGCCCTCCAGGACCTGAGTTTGACACATGGTGTAGACGTTTTAGGTCTTATGAACAGTTTTAGGTCACATGAAGTGAATTAATTGGCATGTGCAAGAAGAAACTAAACATTATTTATAACATTATTACCTTTAATCCACAGCCAGATTAATATCCACAGATATTAATTTTGTAATGCCTGTACTTTATTGATTTTTTTTTTTTAACTCAAAGCCAGCAGTATATTGATGTACTTTCAAATCTCTGAAATGGAATATTGAGTAGGGGCAGGGCTTTCTTTTGCGCATCACTCCCTCATAGCAAATTAACAGTAAGAGAAGCTATTAATAAACAGTTATGGAAGCCCTCAGGTGGACGTCAACAGAAGGACTGCCACTCCAGATGCAGAAGCAGATGGTCAGACTTTGAATAATTTTTTTTTTTTTTGTCAGTGGATTAACTAGCACGGATTATTTATTCACGTCAAGCATAACAATGTGTGCTAGCAAAATAAACATTGCAAATTTGAATTCAAGCGGACTTTAAAGTCGCAGTAGCTGTTTACTTGCATTTTATGAATTAATAAAGACCAAATTCAGCTAAAAATCTTCTGTTAAAAACAGTCGAGACTGAGCAAATTAACAGCAAGCATACTTTTTTGTTGAACTATTCCTTTAAGAAACCACTGTGTTTTCCTAAAGTAATTGTTGTTCTGGTTAATGAGGTGTGGAAATGGCAAAACACTGTATTTTTTTGTTAATGAAGTATTGAGTACTCTTGCAATTCTTGCACTTCTTTCATCCTTAACTTAATGCTATTGTTTTAGGATGAGGATTAACAGATTTTGGCTCTTTTTCTGTTGTTTAAAGGCAACTTGTTTTGGACGGGCAGTGGGAGGAAGTTTTACAGTTCATCCAGCCTTTGGAGGGTCTGGATAAATTTGACAGAAAGAGGTGAGCGGTGTTGATTTTTGTGCCTTTAGTCAGTGTTCAGCGCTATATTGCGTGTTTCATACTAGTAACATGCTTTATTTTTTTCAGGTTTCGATATATCATCCTAAAACAGAAGTTTTTGGAAGCTCTGTGTGTTAACAATGCCATATCTGCATCAGATGACCCTGAAAATGTGAGTTTGTGTACAAAATTATTACATTGATTATTCTTTAAAACAAAAACAAACAAAAAAAAACACCAATTTTGCTTTTCTTATGCAAAAAAGAGTAAATTATTTCTATATTGTTATAGTTAAACAAATATAAAATGTTTAAAAATATTTATATTATATAAAAATATTTATATAATAATAATAATAATAAATATAATAATTTGTACCATGTAAATATCATACATTGATGAATGGATGGATGATAGATAAATAGATTTAATACTTGCCATTTAATTATTCTCTTATTGTCAACAAAGAGTCTTTTTTATTAGCAATTTAGGTGTTTACTTGTATATTATTATTATTAAAATTAATATTAATAATAATCAGGGCTTTACATTAACACCTGCCAACTTGTAAATACGGGTAGATTTCAGCTCTGGCAGGTAAGACAGCCACTCCCACTTGCCACTTTGGCAGGTTGGAAATAATTTTAAAAATTGTAGTTTTCTTAAAGCAGGGTTCGACAATAAAGATGGCCCAATATGCATGCAAATGTGATCTTAGAATCGAGAAGCAGCACGACTGACACAAATAACTGTGTTCACGTGAGCAAAAGCAGGTGAATACCTTATGAGAGGATGATTACTCGCACGCACAGGTGATGTGATGCGCGTGACTGTTAAAAACAGGGTCCCCGCGGGTCCTTAAAAAGTCTTGAAATGTCTTAAATAAAATTTTTGATTTTTAAGGTCTGAAAATGTCTTGAATTCTGTAATTTTCCATAAAGAGGTCTTAAATTTCATGTGGGATCTTAAATTTCATGTCAGACTCCTCTTATGGTGGCAAATCAATGCCAATATAAATCGAGCGCAACGGTGATGTTTGCGCGCGAGGAAAAGTGAACCTTGAGCAGATTACAGGTCTACGCGCGAGAAAACTACAGCTCGCAAGCGCACAGGGGATCTTCACGCGCGCGCTTAACTGATCCAGCGCGAGAAAACAAGTCCCGCGCACGCACATCATCATCTGTGCGCATGATGTACGCTCTCGCGAGCGAGGTCATGCCTACAGCGCGCGCGCGTTCAGTTCTCTCCGCTCGCTCGCTGGTTCTTCTCTCTGCTCGTGCGAAACATTTAGGATTTTTGTCAGTCCTAGGGCGGGACTTGGTTTACTTGTTATCTCTAACACTATTGGCTACTCTACCTTTCCGGGATTGGACGCAGGTAAGCTAGTTTCCCGGGTAAATAAAAATATATAGGATATCTTATCATAATGTCACAGTGTGAAACTAATAGACTTACTTACTCAGTAATAAGAAGTGACGACTTACTTTCAATAATAAGGTATTTCTTGTAATAATTAATCTCATAATAATGCCTATTTTTACCATCATGACCAAGTCATATAATGACATATCAAAATAATGAGATATATTCTTGTAACAAACTTTATTACTTGGGAGAGAAAGAGAGAGTTATACCATATGTGGCAAAAGATCTCTCCATTAAACAGAAATTGGGGAAAATATACATGGGCTAATAATTCAGGACGAATAATTCAGACTTTAAATGTCTGTTTTGAACCATTTGATGAAGTTTAGCACCTACATTTAAACTGAACTCAAGCCAAACGTGTTAAAATTGATAAAAATCTTTTTTTTTTTTTTAGACTCATTGTCCTTGACTCATTTTCTATGAAGTACAAGTCAGAATAAATTGAATGGACAATAGTATACAAAATAGGCTATACATGCATGCAGTGCATAAAGTACAAAGGTTTATAGTAAATATATCGCCATTAGTCTGTTATTCCACTATACAGTTAAAGTCAGAATTATTAGCCCGCCTGAATTATTAGCCCCCTGTTTATTTTTATCCTAATTTTTATTTAACGGAGAGAAGATTTTTTTCAACACATTTCTAAACATTATAGTTTTAATAACTCATTTCTAATAACTGATTTATTTTATCTTTGCCATGATGACAGTAAATAATATTTGACTAGATATTCTTCAAGACACTTCTATACAGCTTAAAGTGACATTTAAAGGCTTAACTAGGGTAACTAGGCAGGTAATTAGGCAAGTTATTGTATAACGATGGTTTGTTCTGTAGACTTTTGAAAAAAATAAATAGCTTAAAGAGGGTAATAATATAGACCTTAAAATGGGTTTTAAAAAATTAAAAACTGCTTTTATTCTTGCTGAAATAAAACAAGAAAAAAGTGGGCTAATAATTTTGACTTCAACTGCATATGTGACATGATGTGGGCATGTTGTATAGAAAGTGGTATTTGTATGCCTCTGAAGTGGAATAATGTAATGGATACATGCAGTGAGTAAAGCCAAACGAAGATTGTAGAAATTAAATTGTTGCTCAATAGGTGGCGATAAACATCCGTCTGAATGTCTGTCACTGTATTTCTTTATGTTTGATTGGGCTAATCATTTTTGATTGAAGTCTTTATTTTATATGCAGGTTATTCAATCATTAACTTAAAATGAGATTGAAAAAAATATATTATATATATATATATATATATATATATATATATATATATATATATATATATATATATATATATATATATATATATATATATATATATATATATATATATATATATATATATTCCACTGATCTATATTACAAACAATGGTAATAATTATAATAATATACAAAGATGCACTGCACATATAGTATGCATTGTATGGAAAGATCTAAAAATCAAATAAACTCTTCTGAAGACAATATTTCCTAAAAAGATCATCCCCAAGTGTCATAATGAGCACTGCTGTTGTGGTTAATAATGAAGTAAAATACAACAAACCAGACAAGTGCTGCACGGGACAAATCAAATGGGTTCAGAAAGTCATGTTACAAGAATGCAAGTCATTATTTTAAAAGATTAATTATTATTCTTTGACTGTTTCTCGAGATTGAATCCTCATAAAGTTCAGAAAGTTCTCAGAAAGTTTCTTATGATTATGACTTGCAAATTGTATATATATTTAACGGCGTGATTTTTAAACTGTGTCCAATCCTGGCTAACTTCCGGAAAGGCAGAGTAGCCGATAGCGTTAGAGATAACAAGTAAACCAAGTCAACCAAGTAATCTAAAAGTCTTAAATTTTCATTTTAGAGGACTTAAAAAAGGTCTTAAATGGTATTAAATTTCCTGTTAAAAATGTGCAGATACCCTGTAAAAAGCGTGCACGCGCGCTACCGTTTACTTGCTCGAAACAACCGTGTGTAGAGGAAGCGCAACTGTTGCGATCAGATCTCTTGAAATAGACTGGACAAAAAGCGATGCTCGTGTAAGCAACAAACCTTTTGTAAGCAGCAGCAGCAGTAGTCACTGCTTTCGTTTGAATTATTCTTAGGCACGTGATCATCCTTTCATTATCTCTCGTGGTATGTTTTCACCTGCTTTTTTTTTGCTTACAGATATTTTGTTAATATAGTTTAATTATCATACTTAGCAAAACCATTGCTTTAATATGAGATTAACTTCCCATTTATGTGTATTAACCTCTGATCTGGGACCTTTAGCCAGGACAGATTACTGTGCATATTTTAGACAGGACAATAGATCTTTTTAAATGTCAATTTAAAAAAAAATCATGCACAGTTAGCAAGCTCATACACAATACACACAGTGAAATAAATGAGGAGGCATGTGGACAACACAACATCTAAATCAAATCATTTTAGCATGTCAAGGTCACATTTATTAATAAAAAATATTTTTTCCAACCAACAAAATTGTGGCTAGTGAAAATGTCAAGTGGCTAGTAATGTTGGAAATCTACTAGCCACAGTGGCTGGTGATCAAAAAAGTTAATGTCAAGCCCTGATAATAATAATCTAAAATACTGATAAATTAAGGTAGAAATAAATTATATTCATTTGAATTTGGCTTCTGAACCATAAATTGGTGAATTGTTCACAAAATTAACCAATCAAAAATATTGGGAAAAATTATTATTAAAAGTTTATTTGCATATTAATTCATATTGCTAAGATGTTTACCATAAAAATACAAAACAAAAAAGTTAATGAACCACTAAGGGTGATGCTTGTATTAAAGATATTAAAGACATTTATTTATTGCTATTATTACCATTATAAATAGCTTTCAGTTCTTGAAAGTAGCATTCTGTGTATAATTCTATAGATAAAGCATAAAAATACCACCACATACTAGGCATGTTACAATAACCTGGGGCAGACGGAATCTGCAGACATTTTTTGCTATTTGTGCTGAGAATTTTGGGAAAAAAGTCTGTGGATTCATGCAGAATTATTTTGGGAGTATCATAACTAAACTTAATAGATGAAATCAACAAATAATACATTTTTTACTTTTATTTAATGTTTACAATGCAAATCCAATTAGATCCACTTAAGTCTGGTTTATACTCGACGCGTCTGCTAGTTCGCTTGAGTGTGCGTTGCAAATGTGATGTAATCGCAAAGTTTGCAGAAGTTTACTTTGGTTGCGCGGGACATGATTTTGGCCAACAGAGCACGTGTTTTTTTTTTTTTTTTTTTTAACTTGAGCGAACAGTGCACGCGGCGCTGCATTTTATTTGAGTTGAGTATGAATCACTTTTTGGATAGATTTTGTCTGAAACTGTATGACTGTACAGACACCTGTAAGATCCGTGATCATAGGGATAACCAAATGATTAATAATTATTGGCTAGAACTTGTAACAGCATTGGAAAAGAAGGAACATTTTTTTAAAAGGTTTGGAAAAACCTGAGGGATACGTTTGTTAAGGCCAAAAGAGGCCTTGGAAAAAGTGAAGACCCAGATACACAATTACAAAATATGTTATTCCACCAGTCAAAGGTTTTACACTGATGTATATGTTACAATTTTGAATTTAAAACAATTTAATAGTTACAAAACTATAATGAAGTCACAGAATTATTACCTTGATGACTGGAAAGGAATATTTTAAACTATTGGTTTACAATATACTGATGCCTGTTTTTCTAGGCTTTATTGGTGATAATGGTCAGGAATGTTGAATTATTATTGCTTTTTTAGCATAAGTAAAGGACAGAAACTAGCCAGACAGTAATGTGTGAATTGTGGAGCGGGCTAAATCTAAAAAACATCTGTATTTTTAGTAAGTGCTTTTTTTTTTTACTATTATTCTTGCCATAATAAAAAATATATTTGCAGAGCAACCTTGTTCTGTTGTCATTAATATTTTAATGAACTTTATTAATGGGTAGAACTGTCCGAGATATAAACAAAAGCAAGTGATGCATCAAAGTTTGATTAAAAAAAAATCTTGAATGGTTATAAAAATCCTTAATCATTAAAATAATTTAAAAAAATAATAAAAATAATTTGTTTAAAATACTGAATGATATTAATGATATGACGTAGTTCCGGAAACTTTTTACTTCTCTGTTTATTCATCTTATTTTACGGTGGGTTTGTTTTAAAGAATATCACAACGGTGAACGCGGCAAGGAAAAAAGCCTTGTCCGTTTCGCGAGGTAAGCGTGCAGTCAGCGGAGGTGCACAATGCAGAGCCAGGCGATAGTATAAATCCAACTTTATTAGGTATACAAAGCAAGTCTCTCATATATCTACTAATAGACAGAAAATAGTACTTTACAAACTGTATTGTAAACAACTCGTATGAACATTTAAATATTACTATTATTCTATCACAATAATATTAGTAAAGGTAATTTAAAACTGAATAAATAAAAATTTACACACATTTACACTAGTAAATACTCGATGGGCTAAAAAATCTGTGGAAAGCTGCGAAGTTTAAATTATCACTAATCAAGGGTTTAATTGTTTAAATTTTCTCTTATACTGTTCCTCAGGTATATGTAATTTATTTAACTTGTTTTTAAAGACTATTTTATTTAGGTTTTTTTAGATCAACAGTATCTTCATGAGAAAAGCAGCATACGCATTGAAAGTTGCTGGGCAGCACACGATTCAGGAAACATCTGAAATCAAATAGCTTATATACCAAAATCCAGCATAAACAGTTCAGTTTACTTTACAGTACTGCATATGCAATAAAAAGAAAGATATCCAAAGATGCCTTTTCAAGTTGTAAATAAATCTGTGTTTTTGAAACTAATGAAGACAGAAGTCAATCGTTTACTTTAATGTTTAGCCTGATATGTTTACTGTTTCAAACTATTACAAATGTTTAATAGTTAAATAGTTTAGTAGTTTAGTAGTTTAATAGTTTAATAGTTAAATAGGGAACAAAGTTGTTGTTTTCTACCCAGACATTTTAAAAAGAAAATATTTTAGAGCAGCAATCAAAATACACATACTGTACAATGATATTTTAATTCAAGGTTATCACACCGTCATAATCTTACACCAGCCCATGCCTACCACACACTGTTTGATTCCGACTCCAAATGTGCCAGAACGTCTCCTGTATTCAGAAAGCCTTCAATGATGCTCTCTCTGTTTGTGGTCTGCAGCTGGAGCTCACCATGCAGGATGCAGTAAAGTGTCTTCATTCCCTGGAAGAGTTCTGTCCCAGCAAAGAAGACTATAGTAAACTCTGCCTGCTCCTTACGCTTCCTCGCCTCACTAACCATGCTGAGTTCAAGGACTGGAACCCCAGCACGGCACGCGTCCACTGCTTCGAGGAGGCCTGCACCATGGTGGCCGAATTCATCCCTGCCGACCGCAAACTGAGCGAAGCCGGGTTCAAAGCCAGCGGAGACCGACTCTTCCAGTTGCTCATCAAGGGAATACTGTACGAATGCTGCGTGGAGTTCTGCCAGAGCAAAGCCACCGGAGAGGAGATTAGTGAAGAGGAGGTTTTGCTAGCTGTTGATGTTTTGTGTGGAAACGGTTGCGAGGAGTTGGACTTAAGTTTGCTTTCTTGGCTGCAAAACCTGTCGTCGACGGTTTTTGCTTGCGCGTTTGAGCAGAAAACTCTTAACATTCACGTAGATCGGCTTGTAAAACCAGCCCGAACAGGTCATGCGGATTTACTCACACCTCTTTTGACTAAACTTTCACCTTGTCCTGCTTCGCCGCTTAGACGGCCCCATTCAGCGGATACATACATGTCACGATCGTTAAATCCTGCACTGGATGGCTTGTCACATGGCCTTGTAGGAAGAGAAAAGAAAAACACTGAGGGTGATGGAAAGGCGACAGCCATGTCACAGTCTTTTGCCAATTTTGGATATCCTTCTGGGGGAAATGGGAGCAAAAATGGGAGCACAGTCTGTACCGATTCACCAGACAGGTAAGACAAAAATGGGCAAACTTGTTTACTTTTTGTTATGGATGTAACTATTAACCTGACTCATGATTCGATGCGATTCATGATACTAATCTCATAATACAAAATTTAAGGTAAAGAGTAAAAAATGTTATGATTCACCTGTCTCACGATTCAAAACAATTCGCAATACTAATCTTACGATACGATTTAGTCACAATTTTTTTAACAGTATTATTCTAAAAAAATTTAAGGTAAAGAGTAGGGATATAATGATTCACCTGACTCATGATTCGATATGATTCATGATACTAATCTCACGATCTGATTACGTCAGGATTTTTAAACGAAATTATTCACAGCCACGTGACAGAACAATTATAAAAGAAGACGCTTCAATCCTGGTTTGTGGACGTTAAATCAGGTTTATTTTGTACAATGACATAACAGATATCCACACAGCAGTGGAGGTTAGCCTGTATCCTGTCACATTTGAGTGCAAAAACAGTGCAAAGCTAAGTACGCTCTGTCTGTCTGTCTGCCTGTCTGTGTGTGTGTGTATGTGTGTGTGTGTGTGTGTCAGCTGCGGTGTGCGTGTGTATCTGTGTTTGAACTTTGTAACGATATTACGTGTGACTCATCAATGCAACTTCACAACAAATACTGATTAGTATAGTTCTTACTTTAGTATTTCTCACAAACGCTACGTGAGACCTTCTTCCTTTAAGTCTGTCTGTTGTCTGATGCAGCCGAGGGAGGAGATTAAAGCACGCGGGAAGGCACATAGAAACAGTAGGCGAGGAAGACTCATCTTAAAGGCACAGTACGACAAAACCACCCCCTGGTGGAAATATGTATAAAACAGGACCTTGTAAAAGGTATAATGAAAAATCTGATGGGTGTTTTGAGCTGAAACTTTATATACACATTCTAGAGACGCAAAAGACTTATGTTAAATCTGAAAAAAGGGGTAACCTAGGTGCCCTTTAAACAAATTTAGGGTAAAGAGTAAGATGTAATGATTCACTGACTGTCGATTCGATACGATTCTCGAAACTTAACTCACAATAAGTAAGTCTTTCCTAAACCAGAGAGCAGCGTGTACAGAGGAGGTCAATAGGTCCTCTGCTTCAGGGGACTGGCCACTGGCATAAAAAATGTTAGTAGATGTGTAAATGTACAGTAGGACAGAGACAGGAGTTGAGCATAATTACAAAGGTGAATAATTCATTGTACTTGTATAATTAATTAGTATAAGTATCAGTGTGATACACTTAAGAAGAGATAATCTTAAATAATTTTAAATGTTCAATAATAATAAGCAAATTATGAAAATATGCATAAACTAATCTGAAAAGGAGAGGGTAAAAAGAATCTAATACCTACTTCTGTGACAGCACAACTTTCTCTTTCAATCTGAAAAACATCTTTACACTTTTGCTATGAAAACACTGATGCACCATGTGATCTCCGAAGCACTTGTCGGAGCAAGTAAAATCATCTGGTCTACGTGGTTTGGCTTATTAATAGTTTATTTGTGTATAGATATCTGCTGACAGTTAATCTGCATCATTGTTCTATTAGTGTAAGTAAATGTCTTTTTTCAGTATTCCGTACACAGATTGTGCCGCTGTTGTGCAGGTAAATCATCACATATTTGAGTCAATTTTCAACCGGCTCATGATAAATCATTATATCCCTACTTATTTGTCATGTCCTTTTAAACATGAATCACAAAAAGACATTTGGACCCCATTCACTTTTATTGCATAAACAAAAAAACATCATCAGAAAATGTCTTTTTGTGTTAAAAGGACATGAAATTTACTCACCTGCAAGTGGTTTCCAACTTTTGAGTTTCTTTCTTAAAATATTAAAAACATGTAACATTTAACTTCTATAGCAGGAAAAACAAAAACTATGGAAGTCAATAGTTAAGGGTTTCTAACATTTTTCAAAATATCTTCTTTTGTGGATAAAAAAATTTGTGGATGAACTATTCCTTTTAAAAAAAATCTACGATTAAGGTCAGTTGTGTGTACAAAAAAATAACAAAACATATTTCTTTATTAGCGAAATGTACTTTTTTAATAGAAAAAAAAAATTGGTATAATTCAAAATGTCAACCCCGTTGACTTTTACTAATCAAAAAAGGAAGATTTTCTTACTAATATTAAATGTGGAGTACAAAAGAAGATATTGAGTTCAAAATTGGAGCACATTGACTTTCGTTTTATGAAAAAAGTATTCTTCTTTACTAAACAGTTTTCACAATACAGTTGTATAGAAAAGCAAATTCAAAATTCAAATTAACCTTTTCTAAACCTTTTTTAAACAATGAAAATGAATGTTTTAAAAGTCAAAACCTATAGAATTCCATTGTCTTAATGAAAAAGCACTTTAAAATAACACTTTCTGTGGTGTACAAAAAATAGATTCAAAATTTAGACAGAACAATATATCTAAGTTTAAGTTTATAAAAGGTTTGCTTTAGAAAACATTATACAATGATTTTTAATACCAAATTTGATGAAAAAAATATTCTTTGCAAACTTTGATGTCTTTCTGTGCAGTGTAACAAATGTCTTTGAGGGCTTTCTGTGTCTGTTTTTAAAACAATTGACAGTTAAAAAAATCCAAAACATTGACCCCATTCATTTTTTGTATAGGCAGAAACTCTTCTTCGAAATGTTGTCTTATGTTTCACAGTTGTAAGAGACTGATAAACATAAGCTCTGCTTCTCTAGTCAGAGGTGTTACTGTGAAGCAGTGAAATTCAGCATATGGTGATTAAGCTTAACACTTCTAATCCTGTTAGATACACAGAAATAAACCACGATGGGCTAGTCAAGTACAAAAACAACTTCATTTCCAGTAACTAATACCTTACAGATTTAACACTTTTTTTTTTTTTTGTTAAATTGTAGATTAAAAGTGGCATCAGAAATTGCTTATGTTGGTGTTGCAATTTTTCAAAAGATAGAGATAATAAAATAGATTTTGTAAATAAATGTACACTACGATTCAGAAGGTTTTAGGTTGCAAAAATTGTATCAAAATTTGCTGTAAAGACTTTTTTTGTAGTGTTAAAAAAAGCTTGGATAGTCTTAATACTACTACTAGTACTACTACAACTACTACTACTACTAAAAATAATAATAATATGTATTATTATTATTACTTTTAATATTAATAACAACAACATGTATTATTATTATTATTATTATTATTATTATTATTATTAATAATAATACTTAAAAAAAATTGTGATTAAAATATTTTTGAGCAACCACTTAGCTTATTACGATGATTTATAATCTAATTCTAATCTTGACGCTGTGTTACTGAGACTGCAGTAATAATACTGTAAATCCAGCTTTGCATCTCAGTAATTAGTTGCCAAAATCCCTTAGATTTTTTTTTTTTTTTTTGGTTTTTAGCTAAAACTGATGATAAAAATGATTGTTTTAAATGCTCAAGTCCATGCAGTTACTTTTAGAAGTACATTTTCTGTTATTATTTAATACATAGTTAATTACCAGCTTATATATAAATACATTGAATATCTGTGCATCCATACTGTATAAAGGTGTTATTATGGCAATTATTTTTGTCTGCCATTTTCGTTTATCTCCAGAGCACAGGCTGAGACAATCAACAGCCCTGGTGGAACAAACTCGATACGTCCTCCACTCACTCCTGGCAAAGATGGAGGAGTCACAGCTACAGCTGACAAATCTGAGGTAACATAATTAGCTCCCATTTAGACCAGAAACATCAAGACCCTATTTACACCCATCAAAAGGGATAATTCACCAAAAGATTTACATTTCTTTCCTATTGACAAAAATTGAAAGTGATTTAATTGCATGATAATGAAATCAAGTTAACGTTCTGTGACATTAAAAGATATTTGTATAGCTAATGAGCTCGCTATTAAGAAAACCTCAGATTTGAACAAATATGATATGTTTCAATAATTGATGTACTGCACTGTACTGCACTGTACACTGTACTGCACTTATATGTAAAAAACAAATGAAACCAAAAACAAAAAAAACATCAACATTTGAATTAAAATGTGCTTTTAATAGTAAAATGGTAGGTTACTGTTTATAAAAAGTAAAAAGAAAACTCCTGTACTTAAGTTAAAAGTATTAACATATAGTAGCCAACTCATCAACACCTGGAAATGTTGCCTGGACCTCATAAATATAGGCTATATATCAACATAAACATATATAAATAATTTTTAATGCATTTTGAAATATATGTAGCATGTACATATGTCATATTTGATTCCTTTGCGTATCACTAGAAGGAAGTATGTGTACCACTAGTACCACAGTTTGAGAACCACTGCCCTAGACGATCTTAATCCAGCATTTCCACGATTCAGCCAATCATTTTTAAGTTCAGGAGAGAAGCAAAGGCGGCTGCACAAGTCTTTTCATTGTTTCACATACATTGCTCAGCAACATGGACACCTCCAAATGATGTTGAAAGAGTCACACACTGTATTTATTAGATATAATCTTTTATATAATGTTGTATTCACGGCCGGAAAATCACACGTGGCATGAGCTGCTGACAATGAGCTGTTACCACAGAGATGATAGACGCGCGTGTCTACTTTAGTGAACAGAACCTGCATAGGCTGTAAATAAAAGGTAATAAAGTTGGAAATAACATTCAGTTTGTGGCACAGAGCGGTCGTTTGGGAGCTGCGCGGGAATTAGGAACAGCACTTAGCAGTGAAAATGAAACCAAAAGCGTGCACATCATTTAAATATTCATTTTGCATTTAGAGTTATGATTGTGACAAGCATTTGATCTGTTTTTTTTTTTTTGTTTCATAGCAAACACAGAGTGTTGTGCATGAGAATGAAGATTTAACAGTGCCAGTATAACTACTGTAGTCTATATAATGTTAAATATATTGTAAGAGGGAATCTGATAATGACATATGTCTGATTTTACCAGTAAATAAATGGTCTAATAATGTTGACAATGACAGATTGCAAGCATATGTCTCAAACATAATTCAACATCAGAATTATTATAGATGGAATATAATTATTTATAGAAACCAGTGGACCTACACATAATATTATTATTGTCGTTTTACCATATGTTTGAGAAAAAACAATAATAATACATCTACAGAATCGTGAGAAAATCGTGATCTTTATTTTCAGTAAAAAAATCTGGATTCTCATTTTAGCCAGAATCGTGCAGCTCTATTAGTCATATTCTCAGACAGCGTTTTTTATCTGGAGAGACTTTAAAGGGAGTAAATGTGAGTCCTTATGAAGCCTGGTTTATACTCAACGCGTGACGTCTTTGCGGAGTTTGCGGATGTTTGCTTCGGGTGCGTGCGACATGATTTCGGCTGACGGTGCGCATGCCATTTTTTGAGACTCTTGCAAACAGTGCACGTGGTGCTGTATTTGATTTGAGTTGAACACGAAACACTCTGAAGTGATTTTGTCTGAAACAGGTACGCCAGTACAGACATCTTTATGATCCATGATCTTAGAGCTAACCAGATGATCAGTAATTTCTGGCTAGAAATGTAAAGGAGGAAGTTTTTGTTAAAAGGTTTGGAAAAACCTGAAGGATACCTTTGTTAAAACTAAAAGAGGCCATGGAAAAAGTGAAGACCCGAGTACACAATTACAGAATATGTTTTTCCTCCAGTCACAGGTTTTACACTGATGTAGCACAATTTTAAATTCAAAACAATTTAATAGTTGCAAAACTAAAATTAAGGAATAATTTCTTTGATAACTGAAAAAGGAATATTTGAACCTGTCCGTTTACAAGATGCTGATGCCTGTTTTTCTAGGCTTTATTGGTGATAATGGACAGGAATGTCCAAGGCAATTTGGTTGCAGCATACAAGCATGTCACACATAATACACAAAAGCACATTATACAATACAAATTCTATACGTATCTGTATATCTGTATCAAGTACCGAACAACTTTCGGAAGAGACGTTAAACCGAGGTCCTGACTCTCTGTGGTCGTTGAAAATCCCAGGATGTCCTTCTAAAAAGAGTAGGGGTTTAACCCCGGCATCCTGGCCAAATCTGCCCACTGGCCTCTGTCCATCATGGCCTCCTAACCATCCCCATATTCCAATTGGCTTCATCACTCTGTCTCCTCTCCACCAATCAGCTGGTGTGTGGTGTGCGGTCTGGCGCAAAATGGCTGCCGTCGCATCATCCAGGTGGATGCTGCACACTGGTGGTGGATGAGGAGATCCCCCCCACCCCCACCCCCATTGTGTAAAGCGCTTTGAGTGCCCAGAAAAGTGCTATATAAATGTAAGTATTTATTATTATTATTATTATTATTGTTGTTGTTATTATTATTATTATTATTATTATTATTATCATTACCAGAAGGGAGAAGATAAAACTCGTGGTGTATAGGATGGGAATCATCTGACAGAATACTCTGAGCTTTACTCAAAACTTGTCTATGGTAAACATGAGCCATGGTCATCTGTTTTCTCCCTGTTCTTTTTCCTCCTAGGTTCACAGCTTTCTCCAAATAACTATTATTTTTCACTTCTAGAGAATTAAACAAACAAAGCAAGGAAAAGGATAACAGTGACTGAATTAGGATTGGACCGATAGGCGATGCCATCGACCATCGCCGAAACACGATGCTGAGCCGGCATCGCCGATCCTCTGCACCGCTGCAGTCTCAAACCTGCTTGCAAAAATACACACTTAGGGCGCGTTTATACTAATACGTCTTAGTGTTAAAATGGCATTTTAGCACGAAAATGATCCACATCCACACCCTTTTTTACCTAGCATTTCTGAACAGCCCTCCGTCCACTAAAAACGCACATCAAGTGATCATACACACACATAGACAAAGCCACACACTGACACACGCGGTCATGCGGTCCTCTGAGCCCTAAAGAGCAGTGCACGTCTGACAGTTTATTAAGGACGTACCGCAGGATCAAGTCTCACTAAAGTTGTTAAACATAATATTCAGACATCCCAAGTCTCCCGGAAGTTCTGGAAGTCTTTATGCATTTGCGGGACTCATAATGCCCGCAAACAAGTGATAATCACCCGGAAATCGCGCGTCTCCCTCCCGGTCCTCAAATAAGTCGCGCACCCTTCCTACCCCCGGAATCCCTTCTGGCTCTTCAGACACGTCGCGCGCACTCTGTCAAACACCCCCACTTTCCACATGATGACGATGTCATTGTCCATCGCAATGTTTCACATTAGCCATCGTACGATGCCAAATTGGTCGACATCGCCCAACCCTAGACTGAATGTATGAACTGTAAAACATGCACATGAGTGATTTATCTATACTAAAAGATCTTAATTTTTGTAAACAGTTTTAATCTTTTTTGCCCCTTTTTACACAAAATATCAATTACGTTGGACAATTATTGTCTTTTTAGCATAAGTATGGGACAGAAACTAGTTAGACAGTAATGTGTGAATTGTGGAGCGGCTAAATCTAAAAAAAACATCTGTAATATTTAGTAAGTGTACTTTATATATATATATATATATATATATATATATATATATATATATATATATATATATATATATATATATATATATATATATATATATATATATACATTATACATATATTTATAAAAAAATTATTAAAAGTTATTAAAAAAGTATAACTTGTGTGTATGTGTATATATATATATATATATATATATATATATATATATATATATATATATATATATATATATATATATATATATATATATATACATACACAAGTTATACTTTTTTAATACAGTTTTTGCCATGATATAGCCAGAGCAACTGATATGGCAATAAACTCAAAACAACTACTCCTCTTTCTGGTAGTTGCATATACTATGCAAAAGGTTGTTAAAATGACCTGTATTCAGGTTTACAGGGACCAAATGTTTGCATGTATTCATTAGTTAACTAGCCTTGTTTATTGTTGTGGTGTTATATTTTAGGAGCAGCTGCAGGAGTTCCAGCGTCAGCGGCTGCGGGTTCAGCAGCATCTGGAGCAGAAGCAGCAGCAGAGGCAGCTTTATCATCAGATGCTGCTGGAGGGAGGAGTTCATCCTCCAGATCAGCCCACAGACACAGCGCAGCACAACCTCACGCAGAAGTTCCTCAACAGGTCAGGCTCTTGTTGACTTTATCTCTGGCTTCTAAAGGTTAGTTATGATGAGGTTATACTGTAGGTTAATGGAACTAGCTTACTAGAGACAAGTTATATATAAGTTTATATATATAAGTTATATATATATAAGTTTCACAAACTAATTTCGAGAGGAGCATATGATATGATTGATTGCCGCTGGTCTTGCCTCTGTAATCATCAGAACGCCAATCGCATCATTCCAAACTCACTATAAATAGCCTGACCATCATTTACTCCCTCATCTTTGTTTTTTGAATAATCTCCCCATTCACTCCATCTATTCCCCCATTTCGAGAACTACCTGATCTTGTACCCTGTAAACCTGCTATTATTATTAAGCAGTATCTAAGTGTGAACACTTGAAATGTATTTTGGCATGCCATTATTTTCAAGAAGTGATCTGTATGGACTATTTCAATGTGGTTGTGTCGTTGAACAATTCCTGCTTGTTATTAAAATAATTAATTGCTGTAACAAAGCAATTCAATCAACTTCATGTTAAAACACCTGCCAAAGCATTATTTATACATATGTGGCTGTTTTTGTTTCTCGGAAGCTATAAAAATCAAAATGTAAAACGGAAAACACGATGGGACTTGGGACCATTGTTTTTGTTTAGATCCTTCAAAATGGTTTATAACAAATGTGTCAAACTCAGATCCTGGAGAGCCGCAGCTCTGCAGTTTAGTTCCAACCCTAATTAAACACACCTAATCAAGCTAATTGAGTCCTTCAGGCTTTTATGAGAACTACAGGTAAGCGTATCGAAGCAGGGTTGGAACAAAAAAAAATAGGAAAGGGTTATTTGACACATCAGACTGATTGGGAATTTCACAAGAAAAACAATTGTGTGCTTGGTTTTAACGTTTGCAAGATGTTTTATCAGTGCAAGTTTTTCCAGCAAGATTGTGCACCACCACATTATGGGTGTCAGGTCCGCGCATTCCTAGATGAACAGTTTCCTGAAAAGTGGATTGGACGTTGTGGGCCAGTAGAATGGCCCCCAAGGTCTCCTGATCTGACCCCCTTAGACTTTTATCTTTGGGGTCATCTGAATGTAATTGTCTGTGGTATGAAGATACAAGATGTGCACCTGAAACTACGGATACTGGAAGACTGTGCTAGCATTTTTCCTGCGGTGTTGCTATCAGTGTGTAAAGAGTGGGAGAAGAGGGTTGCATTGACAATACAACACAATGGGCAGCACATTGAACACATTTTATAAATGGTCAGAAACTTGTAAATACTCATGAAAGAATAAAGTTACGTTGAAACCAGGCACACCATTGTTTTTCTTGTGAAATTCCCTATAGGTTTGTTGTCAAATGACCCCCTTCCCTTTGAAAAAAAAAAAAAAAAAAAAAAAATTGGACTACAAAATGGCCACCTTGGTCACCACCCATCTTAAAAATTTTCATATATCAATCACATATACTAATGTATCTTCAACCATTCCCATTTTATTAAGGTGTATCCATATAAAGGGCCCACCCTATAAATATATTTATTGTTTATGTACTTGTGTAAATGTGTGTAAATTTATATTTACTCAGTTTTGAAATAATTTTCATTATAATTATTGGCTAATATGAAAATGTTCATGTAATTTATTTACAATACAGTTTGTAAAATAATATTTTCTGTCCTTTAGTATATATATATTAAATGAGATACATACTTTGTTTACCAAATATTACCAAATAAAGTGGATCTAATTGAATTTGCATTGTAAACATTAAATACAAGTTGAAAAGGTATTACTTTTTTAGTTCATCTATTAAGGTTTTAGTTATTATACTCCCAAAATCATTCTACATAAATCCACAGATCTTTAATAAAATTCTGTGCAGAAATAGCAAAAGATGTCAGCAGATTCTTTCTGGACCTAGTAATGGGTAAAACAAAGACCATGCGGGTCAGATAGTTAATTAATTCACCACTGCCTACGACCATGCCATCGTCCATTGCGATGTTTCACATTAGATATCGTACGGTGCCAAATTGGTCGACATCACCGAACCCTAATATATCTGAAATATTGCACACAAAAAAAACCCAACAACAACAACAACACATTTTTATACATTTTTTTGATTCTCATGATTTTTCAGTTTTTTAATTTTTATTTTAGATTTTTCTGTAACATAAATTTGGATACAAATTTTTGTATCGTTAATGTAAGGTACTATGTTAGATTAGCTTTAGCAATGACTAATCTATATTATTATTAATATTGTAAAGCTTCCTATAGAAAAAATTAATTTAAACTAGAGATTCGTAATTTGTGTAATATATATTTGTTATATATACATAGACTAAATATGTAAATTTTGGTATTTTAATTCAAATAATAAAATAATGATATTTATTGTTACATGCTATAAACATTTGTTTATTTGTTGCTTTTGTAACCTATTAATCAGATTTTTTGCCAAATTTATGATTTACCAGAAATAAATGTATATTTTTATGTTCATTGCTTTTAATGATTAATGTATTTTTTATGTAATAATTCATATATTATATTATATTATATTATATTATATTATATTATATTATATTATATTATATTATATTATATTATATTATATCACTACTGCACACCATCAATATGTAGCATGCACTGCACTTTAACCAATCCATACTTAAAACAATACTGTCTACAGCTATGGCTACACCTATTCATTGTACACATCACTGTCAACACTGCCAATTTTACATTGTCCTTTATTTTGGGAGTATGCTGTTGTATTTTGCACTGTCTGTATTTGCATTGTCGTTGTATTTTGCACTGTCTGTATTTTGCATTGTCGTTGTATTTGCATTGTCTGTATTTTGCACTGTCTGGAGCCAGCATCTAAGCTTTTCACTCATCATAGCACACGTGCCGCTGATGATGTGACAATAAAAGTGATTTGATTTGATTTATAATAGAAAAAATGGCTGCTTGTGTAAGTGTATTTATGTTTTTATTATATTGTTTTTCTTTTTTCTTTATTTAATTATTTTTCAATTTTCGAAAGTTCTTAGTACGCCAGTTTTTTCCACATCCAAGTTTTCCAGTTGTCAATCTTAGCCAATCATATTTGTTTATTTTGGGTGAACTTTGAATTTTCGTGACCAGCGCAGAGCCATGGGGGTCAAGAGAGGCAGGTCGTCCTCTCCCAGATGTCATATATCTTCCACTACACTGTTGTCCAGATATCCACAGGCCTCAGTGTTTTCTCTATCATTCGTGTAGGTCCATTCAGAAACTGGAGGAGCTGAATGTGGGAATGGAGGATTTGGGTGAAGACGTTCAGGCTTTGGCTCAGCAGTGTAACGGCACGTCAGCGAGTGAAAGCAGTAAACAGACCCCAGAGACCGGCCCGGGACGAATAAAGACGGCGGTGATCAGCAGCACCCCTCATAAAGGAGGAGTACGAGGGATTCCATCTCTGGATGAGTCCCCAGTGCTGGTCAACCAGAGGTTTCCAAACATTTTGACACTTGTTTTTTTTTTTAAATGAACGCAGTTTGAGGCCTTAATCTAAATGATATTTTATGACAGTGTGTTCCAGGATGAGAAGCCCAAATCCCCTTTCATAGCAGTGCAGACTCTGGAGGACACGCAGGCGGTGCGTGCTGTCGCCTTCCACCCATCTGGGATGCTCTATGCTATTGGTTCCAACTCCAAAACACTGCGCGTCTGTACTTACCCACAGTCCCTCAAAACCAGGTTGGTTCTCAGTAAGGATGAGCATTTAAATTTGACTTTTAACTAAAGAAGATAACAAGACACAAAAATGTCGTTCTGCCTCTGTATGTTCATCCTATATAGCCCACAAGCTCCAGTAAAACAGCCTGACATCTGCTTCAAGCGTATTAAACACCATAAGGGCTCTATATATTGTGTGGCCTGGAGCCCCTGTGGGCAGCTGCTTGCCACAGGCTCCAATGACAAGTATGTCAAAGTTCTTCCTTTCAACGCTGACACCTGCAATGCCACAGGTAATTTGTGTGTGTGTGTGTGTGTGTGTGTGTGTGTGTGTGTGTGTGTTAATCTAATCTTATTTGAAATATATCCTTTAATCTGTTTATTTATGGTTGTTGAAGGGTTAATGTGGTTGTGTGTGCATGTGTGTGTTTGTTTGGATTGCAGGACCAGATCTAGAGTTCAGTATGCATGACGGCACCATCAGAGATCTGGCGTTCATGGAGGGTCCCGAGAGCGGAGGTGCCATCCTGATCAGCGCTGGAGCTGGAGATTGCAACATCTACACTACGGACTGCCAGAGAGGACAGGGACTGCATGCGCTGAGTGGACACACAGGTGAACTCATGCATACTGACCTTTTGTGTATTTGACTTGGCAGTTGATACACAGAGGCACTGCTGTATGTAAAAAAAATATACAAAGCGTAGCATTTGTAAGGCACCCTTCATAAGTCTCTCATTTAATTTAATATTTGCTATAGGATGCTTTACAATATTTTTTAGTGCATATACATTAGATTATTCAGTATTGAAGCCAAATCTGGAGCTTATCTAACAAAAATAGCGATGAAAGTCCAATAACTAGAAGACTGATTTTACATGTTAGGGAAAATTATTAAATTAATTTGAAAAAGAGCAAAAATCAAGAAAAACAAAATATTATTACATATAATTCTGTTGACTAATCAGAGAAGAGAACAGCCATCTGACCAATCAGAGCAGTCATCTGTCCAATCAGTGAAGAGTAAAGTCATCTGACCGAGTAGAGTCATTTGACCAGTCAGAGAATAGGTGCGTTCGACATGAAGCTCAGCTGCAGCCGGTGATCAACGAGATTAGCCGAGCGCAGGCGGGGCGGAGTTGATAACAGAGCCGTCAAGACGGACAGCTGGACACTTCGGGACTCAAAGTTGCTGCAGTCATGATGACCGATTACATGGCGTCATCATATTTTTTTGTTATTTTTATTTATAACAGCAAAACATTTACAAATAAAACAGAATACAGTTTCTACAAACTGTAATTCCTTTTTAAACAATAAGAGAGAATTATGAATAAAATATATAACAAATGCATGAGAGAAATAAGAGGAAATGAGAGGTTAATATAAACATAAAAACGAACAGGTCTATTAAATACAAAGCAATAAGCATAAATTCTAGGAGTTAAACATCAATCTTTAGGCTAATACTTCTTGTTTAAATATGCTAAAAAAGGGTTTACATATATGTACATTTATAGATATAAAAATTTCCAATGTAAAAAGCAAAACAAGGTGTTTTGATTAGGTCTTAATAAATGACATTATTTTGGATAATGAATGAATTTTCAAAAAAGCATTTTAATCCAAAAAGATTGTGTTGAAAAGAACAAAAGGTAAAATAAGTGAGCTATGTAGAAGTTTTCTAGAAAGAGCAGGTAGTCTATAAACTGCTAGACAGGAAATAAAATAGATATTTATATTATAATAATAAAACCATTTTATAATTATTAAATAAAATAGTTCATGGAGATGAATGCAGTAAATAGTCTGTATAAAAAAAAAGTTAAAAATAAACCTGCACAAACAAGCTAACCTTTATAACCAGATTATTTAACAAAAGATGATTACTGCAGTAAAATATTTGTAGTCTTTTAATAAGCAAGATGTGTACAGGATAGAGAGGGTGTAAAAAGTGAATTGTTTGTTTTGAAACTTTTAAATCGGAATTTGTCCAATTATAAACCCGAAATACACGTGTTTGTTGTCATGTGGTGAACTCGGCCAATCGTGTAATATCGGTGTCGTCATCAAAGCTCCTGCAGTCGCTCTTCAGAAGCTGCACGGTCTGAGTTTGCCGTCTGATCTCGGAGCGCTGTCGCGGTACTTTGATGCCACATGTGACAGTCACGTGGCGTCGGCGCAGCATCAATCCGGACAAGATTTCTAACCAGAATGCACCGCTTTAAGACAGATTTCGATCGATCTGCGCAGCGCTGCATGAAGTCGAACGCACCTATTAGTAGAGCCATCTGATCTATCATAGAAGACATCTGACCAATCAGAGCAGTCCCCTGGCCAATGAGAGAAAAGAAAAGTCAACTAGACAATCAGAGAAGAGAAGAGTCACCTGACCAATCAGTAAAGAGTAGAATCATTTGACCAATCAGTGAAGAGTAGATTCATCTGACCAATCAGAGCAGAGTAAAGTCATGACCAGACAGAGCAGAGCAGTCATCTGACCAATCAGTGAACAGTTTAGCCATCTGACCAATCAGAGAAGAGTCATCTGACCAATCAGAGAAGAGTAGTTTTTTTTTCTAAAGGCAGAGTTTCTAGAGACCTAATTTTTTGGAAAAGCAGAAATGTCAGAGGGCAATAATGTACCTTGAAGATAGAATGTTATTATCAGGATGTCATATTGTGCTTTGTAAACTGTTTTAGGGCACATTTTGTCTCTGTACACGTGGGGAGGGTGGATGATTGCATCTGGCTCTCAGGATAAGACGGTGAGATTCTGGGATCTGCGTGTGCCCAGCTGTGTGAAGGTGGTTGGGACGACTTTGCATGGGACAGGTGAGTGTGTTTTTGTTCAGTTCCTTTACAAGCGTTTGTTAGAACATCTTCCTTGAAGACAAATGTTTTATCATTAACTTTCCTACAGTTTGTTTTCTATGGGAGAAACTCCACTAAAAATGATTCAAACCAAACTCAGTCATTTGCTTATGAATCATTAAGAGCTCTGTTTAATCAATTCAACCACATAATTTAAAAGAACTGATAAAACTAAAAGAGCAGTATTATTAAGTCAGTTCCTTTGAATTGGGTTTGGAATTCAGAATTCTGTTTAATAATAATAAATATTAAAATAGTAATTAACACTATTAATAATAATATTAAACATTTAGTTTATATAAATACAATATTACAATTTAAAACCAGTGGAAACAACCAAAACAGTCAAATAATTAAGTGTTAAGTAAAAATAAAATTAAAAATTATTTAATGCTGTGTGTTTTCAGGCAGTGCGGTGGCATCAGTGGCCATAGACCCGAGCGGACGGCTCATGGCCACCGGACTGGAGGACTGTCGCTGTATGCTTTATGACATCAGAGGAGGCCGAAGTGTCCAGGTGTATCGTCCTCACAGCAGTGATGTCCGATCGGTTCGCTTCTCTCCTGGAGCTCATTATCTGCTCACCGGTTCCTACGACAGCAGAGTCATGATCTCTGACCTGCAGGGTAAATCAACATGCAACTTCAATAACTATCAATACTGAAATATATCAAATGACACTATCATTTACAGTACTGGGCCGTTTAAAACAGTTATGTTATAGTGTTACATAGAGTTGTTGTAAAAAACGAGAAATTGATTCTGCGTCAATTCTGCATATATAATTATTATTTATTTCTTTTTATAATTTTTTTTTTATTTATCGCTATATATTCTCAATAATGAATCTGAGATTTGGTTTCAACAGCAGGTTGTGCTCTATGCTCTACAAACAGCTTTGTACTGCTTGCATCCAATTCCTTAAAAATACCACTTAAACCTAAAATAATCATTAATAATTTTGAAAAGTTCACAGTGAGCTGTTTACATAATCTTGTGACCTAGTCAATTTGCATGACTCAGCAGATCTTGCAAGTGAACTTTTTCGTAAATATTTGAGTGTAGGCTATGGTTAAAAGCTTGCCTAGAATACTTAAAAAAGAATACTTTTAAAAAAACTGGTCTAAATCATCAGGGCCCTGGTGTTAAAACTTAAAAGCTTAGAACACCAATCTGCTGTTTTAAAACTAGCCTAGATTGCCATCTGCTGTCAGCCTAGAGCACTGTTACACCCCATTCACACAGGGCGTCAACTTCACTGCTTCCCATTTACTTTGAATAGGTGATTTCAGGCATTGCAGAACTGCTTTGTGGATATGTCAGCGAGGCTTCAGTGGCATTGCTCGCTGCAGAAGTTGGGACTTGCTCAACTTTTCAAGAGCTGACAGAAGCGATCAGTGATCAGATCGCTGTATGCAAATACACCAGCTCAGACAGTGGCCTATTGCTGACTAATTTCATTGGCTAACGCTGCTATGACAATTGCGTCAGACTCAACTTCAGACACGCCCTCTGTCAAGCGTTGACACTGAAGCCCCTTGTGAATGGGGCGTTAAAACTAGCCTAGAGTGCTGTCAGCTGTTAAGATTTAGCTTAGAGCATGTCTGATATGTTAAAACTAGCCTAGACCATCATCTGCTGTTAAAACTGGTGTCATCTGGTTTTAAAACCTAGCCTAGAGTGCCGTTTGCTCTTAAAAACTAGCCTAGATAGCACTGTCTGTTGTTAAATTAGCCTAGGTCAATGTCTTCTTGGTAAAAAAAAATGTGCCTAGAGTGCCATCTGCTGTTAAAACTAGCCTAAAGTGCCATCTGTTGTTAAAAACTAACTAGCGCTGTCTGTTGTTTAAAACTAGACTAGAGCATCAACTGTTTTTAAAAACTAGCCTAGAGCACCGTCTGCTGTTTAAAACTAGCCTATGTGCCATCTGCTGTTAAAACTAGTCTAGAGTGCCATCTGCTTTAAAAAAAAAACAGTCTCGAGTGCTAATAAAAATAGCCTAGAGGAGAGGGGTCTGGTTGCAGACTCGGTGCAGTGCAATCTGAGCTGCATCCAATGCTTTTTAATCCGCTCACCTAACCCCACCCCTAACCCTACCCTACCTAGAGCATCATCTGCTATCAAAACCTAGTCTAGAATGCTGATAAAACTAGCCCAGAGAACCATCTGCTGTTTTAAAACTAGCCAGAGTGCCATCTGCTGTTAAAAACTAGCCTAGAGAATCATCTGCTGTTAAAAAACTAGTCTAGAGAATCATCTGCTTTTAAAAACTAGTCTAAAGTGCTGATAAAACTAGCCCAGAGAACTGTCTGCTGTTTTAAAACAAGACTAGAGTGCCGTCTGCTTTTAAAAACTAGCCTAGAGCATCATCTGCTGTTAGAAACTAGCCTAGACTGCTATCTGCTGTTAAAAAATAGCCTATAGCATCACCTGTTGTTAAAAACTAGGCCAGAGAACATTTTAAAACTAGACTAAAGTGCTGTCTGCTCTTTCAAACTAACCTAGAGTATAATTTATCTGAGAGCGATGATAACATTAGCCTGGAGTGCTTTCTGCTGTTTTAAAAGTAGCCTAGAGTGTTGTAAAATACTTTTGTAAATATTTAATAATAATTTAAATTATTATTATTATTATTACAATGAATTCCAACCGTTCACCTGCCACATTACTAAAGTATAATTGGCTTGTGAATGGCATTTTATGTCATTAAATGGTGTTTATATACATTTATTTACATTTTTATATTAAAATTATAATTATTGTTTATTTTAAAAAATCTAATAGTAATATTAATTACTTAATAATTGTATTATTATCATTATTATTATTATTATTATTATTATTATTATTATTATTATTATTATTATTATTACTGATACTAAACAAACACTTTTTATGCATCGTTGTGGAATTAATAAGGTTTTTTTTTCTTCCCACTGCTGTCCTGCAGGAGATCTAACTAAGAATCTGCCAGTGACTGTTGTGGCTGAACATGCGGACAAAGTCATCCAGTGCCGCTGGCATACGAGAGACCTGTCATTTCTGTCCTCCTCAGCTGACAAAACAGTCACACTGTGGGCCCATCAGACCTGATTCAGCACACACAGACACACACATTGTCTGTCACATCCATGTCTAGAGACTGCATGAAGGACCAACCGCTTCTGTATGGAGAAAAAAAGAACAAACCCATGACACTTTCTCACTCACAAACACAAACAAAGCCACACGTAGCAACGCCGCTTCTGTATTTTGCATATGCGATTTTGAGTGAACGAAACCGTCCTGAAAATGTGAGCTGGATTGTGCCTTGAGTTCATATTTTCTTCATTTGATTGAACGTTTTATAAACATCAGCTTTTGTATAGGCTTCAGTGCTAATGCTAATCGTAGCATAACAGACATTGTGTAGCACATTGCACTATGGATATCATAGAACTTTGTTTATGCAGCATGAATATTTATCTATTTAAATAGATGTAAATAAACACTCATAATGTAAATGCTGAGGATCAGTGTTGTGTGAAGGTTGTCCTCAGTGTTGTTGGAGTGCTTCATGCATTTATCCGAATGCTTTTACTGTAATTTGGATGGCCATTTTGTTGATATGCATAATATGCATCACTCTTGCACATGAATTCAGCACCTTTATTTTGTATTGATGATTGACAATTAAAAGACTCTCTCTCTCTCTCTCTAAATCACCAGTTGTATAAAGTATGTATTAGTAATTTATTTGACATGGAAATAAACAAGTTTTCAAACTACTCGCTGATTTTTCTTTCAGCAGTGAATATTTAACAAAAGCAGCATGTTTTATCCTCAAATTAATATGAGATGCTCCCTTACGGTATGTACAGTTACAAAATACATAAAATATAAATGTAAAATTTTTTAATAGATTTTATTGATACATTTTGAATATGAATTTTTTTTCTTTTAATTTTAACGAAGGAAATAAAATAAACACCAATAAAAACAATTATATTTTTAAAATTTATATATATATATATATATATATATATATATATATATATATATATATATATATATATATATATATATATATATATATATATATTATCATTTAATTTTGAAAAAGCAAAACAAATATGTGAACCATTGACATCCAGTGTTGGGGAAAGTTACTTTAGAAAGCAATGCATTGCAATATTCAGTTACTCCCCCAAAAAGGTAACTAGTTGTGTTACTTAGTTACGTTTTATGGCAAGTAATGCATTACATTACTTTTGAGCTACTTTTGCATTTACTCTGCATCTGACAATGGACTAAAAAAGCACAAATATATATATATATATATATATATATATATATATATATATATATATATATATATATATATATGTATATATATATATATATATATATATATATATATATATATATATATATATATATATAAATATATAAATATATATATATATATTTAAAGATAATTTTATCTGAGAACTTCCTTACCTCAGCGCTCTACATGCCGTATTTACAGATTATTGAAAGTTTAAAACAATGCGTTTTCTACTTTTGTACTATTTGTCTTAAATAAAATCATTGTCCATTGAAATTATCCCCTTTTCCTTTTCTTTGACAATTCATTTATTTATTTTTAAAAAGTGAATTAAATAAACTAAAAGTAACTCAAATATCATTACATTTTTTTTAAAGTAATGCGTTAATTTACACGTTACTCTATATTATTATGCAACTCATGTACTTGTAATGTGTTATGCCCCTCACTGCTGACATCCAGGGGCAGATTCAACCAATAAGCAAAATAAGCAGCCGGTTAGGATCCCAATAAATACCTAGAAGTAAAAATTATACATATAACATCATTTTCCATCATATTTTGTATGGTGAACGTCTTACAACTTCAATTTTAACATAATTATAAAACATACAAATTTGTCTTACACCCCCAATTATGGAGCAGTCCCGTCAAGTAAAGTTTTAGTTTTAAAAACAATTTATTATTTTTAATTTATTAATTTTTTTAGTTATTAATTAACTTTTAGAAAGCAAATATTCATTCATTCATTTTCTTTTCGGCTTTTTTCATTCATTAATCAAGGGGTCACCACAGCAGAATGAACCGCTAACTTATCCAGCATATGTTTTAACGCAATGGATGACCTTTCAGCTGCAACCCTTTTCTGGGAAACATCCATACACATACATTCACACTCATACAATATGGACAATTTAGCCGACCCAATTCACTTGTACCGCATGTCTTTGGACTGTGGGGGAAACCCACGCGAATGCGGGGAGAACAAGCAAACTCCACACAGAAATGCTAACTGAGCCAGCCAATACTCAAACCAGCGACCTTCTTGCTGTGTGGGGACAGCACTACCTAATGCGCCACTGCATCGCCCCAGAAAACAAATAATTTAAAATGATTTCATTGAGATAAAACATAGAAAAGTAGATTTAGTGATATAGGAAAAAGGCAGCAAAATAATAATAATAAAATTATAAAAAAAAAATTCATTTTAGGGCTGTTGGGTTCCATGGCTTGAACTGCTTAGGGCCACCAAATCACTAAATAGGCCCCTGTTGACATCCATAGTAAGAAAAAAAAATAAGAAAGTGAGTGGTTACAGATTTCTAGCTTATTTAAAACAGGGGTAGGGAGCCTATGGCTCGGGAGCCACATTTGGCTCTTTGACCAATAATATGTGGCTCTCCAGCTGTCTCCCTTCAATAATATTTCAAAGTTTAAAAAAGTATAACTGTCACTAGAAATCAGTTCCCTTTATATTGTATTTCCTACAGCAAAATTAATACCAACTCAGTTTACAATAAAAAGACATTCAAACCAATGCACATATGTGGTGGAACTGGAATTGCGATAATAAAAGGCAATCAAATTACATTTCTAACCTCACGCACGTAAATTCAAACAGCATTCACCTATAATGCAATTCTTTGGACTGTGCAAAACCCACGCCAACAAGGGGAAAACATACAAACTCCTTACAGAATTGCTAACTGACCCAGCCAGATCTCGAACCAGTGACCTTCTTGCTGTGAGGCGACAGTGCTAACAATTGAGCCACTGTGTCGCTCGCATTATGTAAATTTAATTTGGTTAATTTTTTTAAATTACTATGTTTACTCCTGGCAACTGTTTTCACTTGGATTCTGTACTGTAAATATATCTTCTCTCATTTTCATTTTGCTTTATTTGTTTATAATTGTTGTAAGATGTCCATGCTTGAACTAAGTTTGTACCAAAGACACATACACTGAAAAAAATGATTCATTGGATTTACTTAATTTTTTTAAGGCAAGCTGTTGCAAATAATTGAATTGGGTTAAGTTTAAGCAAACAATTTTAGTTGGATTTACTCAATTTATATGTGTTGGATTTAAACAATCAAATTAGGTTGGATTTACTCAATTTATATGTGTTGGATTTAAACAATCAAAATAAGTTGGATTTAATCAATTTTATTTAGTTACATTTATCCAATAAAATTTATTTAGTTCACTATAATTTAATTATGTTATTCCTACTTACATCTATTTATTTTTTATGTCTAAAATGATCATTAAACTGCTTGCAAATACACTTTGAAATGACACTTGACCACATTTGTTTTGAATTCATTTTAATGACTTTTAAGATGCATTTTTTAACAAAACATAAATCACTGCCTATAAATGCTTTAGCACCACACCATAAAACAATAAACAGTTTGTACAGCACATTTAATTTAAACCAACACATAAAAGAAAACTGTATGAAGTCTTAGAGCAAACTGCAATCCTTATGACACACACACCCCAATACACAAAAAAAAATCAACTAATTAACTTAAAAAATTAACTCATTAACATATTGAGCAACTACAAGTTGTATGAAATGGAATAAATACAAAGTTTATAGAATGCACATGCTCTCTCGCTCACACGCACGCACACACACACACACACACACACACACCATTTAAAAGAAGTTCCTACAGCTAATTAATTTTGCACACAAAGAAAACTGAATTCACTTATTAAACAATTCCTACACTAAACTGCTATTTGTATATGATATACATTTGGTTGTTGAGCATTTATCAACACTTCAATGCTTAAAATTACAGTATCACGCTGTTTTCCAGTCTGAGAACCTTTGAAGAGAGCTTGTCAGAGTTCATTTGCACAAGTACTTTTTGGGCAAACTTGTAATAGTATTTGAGTTCTTTTGGGTAGGCCAAATCAAGCACATAAATTGCCCCCAACATCAGTGCACAGGCTTGTGCAACAGATTTTATCTGTTCCATCACTGTTCCATCAACAACGATGCCAATGTCCTCATAATCTCCTCTTTCCTTTTTGATGACACATATGGCCATGGTGGTGTTGTTGCCAGGTCCTTCAAAAATTCTTCTTTTTGGTTGCCCTATATTTAAATAAAAAGAAACCATTATTAGACATTGTTTTTGAAACATATTTTGTAAAAAGTCAGAAGAAATCAAATGTAAATAAAACCAAAACCTTAACGGCCCTCCCCACACCCACATTGATACCTGTGAAATATTATATCAATCATTTATGATTGCATATTGGCGAACATATATTTGTGCATGATCTGCAAGTACGACTCCTTCACAATTATTTACAGGGTTTATTCAGGTTTTATCAGGGTAAATTTAAGATCTTTTAAGACTAACTAAAAATAATTTTGGAAAAAATAATTGAAAGGCAAACAATACAGTATTATGTTGAAAACTAAATATAATGTCAAGGAAGCATGATTGCATTATTATTTAAATAATATTACCCAAGGTTTAAGGCTTGAAAACCACAGATTTGGCCACTTGAATGTGGAAATACCTTCTGATCAGATTCACTGTATATCAATATACCTGGTCATAATTGTTCACCTTAACCCTTCTGTATTATTTAAATTTACTACCCTTTCCTTATGTTAGTTGCTGTTTTTTTTGCTCCATTGACTTCCATTATAACATTTTTTGGATGCAAATCCATGACAGCATGTAATCACGCATTGTTGCTGGTTTTCTTCTCTTTTCGGTAGATGTATATTTTGTCATTTTTACTGTTGATAATCAGTTGACAGCATAACCATCTAGATAGTCCTGTGCAAAAAAGTTTCTGGCTTTTATATGGAGTTCTTTGGAGTATAAACAGTAAATGATAGTGTGTGTGTGTGTATGTGTGCATAAATACACTTACTATGTTTACTATATGTCTGAAATAAATAAATAAGCAACTTTCAAAACAATGTGTGCAAAAGTCTCACGCACGCACGCACTTACACACACACACAAACACACACACACACACACACACACACACACACACACACACACACACACACACACACACACACACACACTATACTCTGTATAACTCTATATAAAAACCACAAACCTTTGCAATGTTTTGAACTGATGATCAACTATAAAAATGACAAATTTGACCTTTTCCTAACAAGAAAAACCATTAATGATCGAAAATATTTAATATACTGTTATGACCTTGCAATTAAAGAATATTGTTATAATGGAAGTCAATGAGGCAAAATCAGCCACAAACATAACAAAAGAGTAATACATTTGCTCAGAGTGTATTGTTGAGGTTTTTAAAAATTTAAAAGCATTTTCCCAAAATATGAGTAAAAATAACATGTCACCAAAAATCATTTCATGAGCTCAAACAAAGAAATCTGTCGCCAAATTAATATCCTCAACAGCACACAAGGCTTAAGAATAATTGTCCACAAGTAAAATAAACATCAGCTAATGAAATTCAGTAGAAATGTCACACCTTGATGCAAAATTTAAGACTTTTTATGACCTTAAATTGTAAACATCTAATTTAATACTTAAGACTTTTCAAAGACCCACAGGACCTCTGCAAATAATAAAAAAAGTACAATGATAATAAAACAAATTTAATTGGACAAATTAATAGACATGTATATTTATTTAATTAGTATTTTTACGTGTCATTAATTAAACCAAAATAATTTAAATATATTAAGTATATTTTAAATGTATAAGTAAATATACAAATTTAAACTTTAAAAAAACGTCATGTTTCATTATTAGATTAAACATTTTAGAAGAATTATTCAGCAATACATTTTTGATTGTTAGTACGGCCACCCATTGACCTAAAAATGTCATTCAAGTCAAGTTGCTTTTAAACAGTAATTTTAATCTTAACATAAACATAAATGTTCTCTTTTTTGGAAAAAAGTGGTTTACTTGTAATTCTGTGAATATTTGTTTGTAATTAAGAAATAATAATACTGTTTAGAAAGACTAAAACAGGGGTGTCCAAACTCCTTCTTGGAGGGCCAGTGTTCTGCCGATTTTAGCTCATCCTTGCAGGTGTGTTGAGGCAAGATAGTTTCTAGATCACCTAGTAAGAGCTTGATTAGCTAGCATAGGTGTGTCTAATTGAATTGGAACTAAACTTAGAAGGACACAGGCCCTCCAGGACCAAGCTTGGGCACCCTTGGACTAAACAATCAATATCTCTGGGGTCAAACACAGATCTGAACCCAATGCTGAGAACGTCAAAGGATTAAGAAACATATGCAACTTTTAATCATTTAGTATTTTTAGGCATACTAATATTAGGCACATATATTGCGATTTTCAAAAAGTATTACATCGCTTTGTAAATGTTTATTATTACCATTTGTTGAGTCTCCCAATACTATTTGATATTGTCAAGCGATGTGATGTCACACTCAACAAGCTGATAGTTTTCTCACGGTTCAATAACAGTGTGTATTACCATTACAATGCAAGAGTTTGAGGCAAAAGATAATAGGTTGCTCTTATGCGTGTAGTGACCAATGGCATTTTTTTTTTACTTCATGTACAAATATATGGAAATAGAAAGCATTTGAAAAAAGAAAAAAGCCATTGACATATACAGTGAAAACACTATTTTTAAATTCTTTAAAATTATTAATTTTGTTTTTGAGATATTAAAATATTTTGTTCATTGTTCTATTCATACTTTTGCATTGAATTAGTATGCAACTTACTTGCACGAATCTAGCAAGTGTTTGTGCAGCGCAATGTGATTTGAATAGACCATAATGTGTTCAACATTAGGTTCACCTATTAATTCAAATATGGCACTCAAAAAAGTTTGTTTGTCTCATTGGCCACTGTAACCCCACCCTCAGCCTCTGAACAAAGCAGTTCTTTCTTATAGCCCAGGTGCAAGCATGGGCTATAAGAAAGTACTATGATGCACTCACCATGTATTCTTTCACCAGGCATGCCTCATCCTCACCAAGGTAAGTAAAGAGAGCTTGAAGAAAAGACGCTCTTTGGACATCGGTTGTCTGTAAATAATACAAATTTGATTAGTTAAATACATAAATGACAAATTGGAAAACGTTAAGAAATGTATTAGATTAGATTAAACTTTGTCATTACACATGTACAAGTACAATGCAACGAAAATCAGTTTAACCAGCAGTGCAATAGCAGCAAGTGCAGTATACAGGTATAAGTTATAAAGTGCAGATATAGAAAAACTTTAGTGATATTTACAGATGGATGTACTATCAACATTATATACAGGTTGTATTAGCTATGAACAGAGATTTAAAATAAATTATTATATGTACAGGTTGCTATTAATAATCAGAAGTGTACAGATAGATAAACAATTACAAGTGTACAGTATATGTATAGTTCAAATGAATGAATCAGTCTAATGTAGTGCAATGAATGTGTAATTTTTAAATGTGCAAATGTTAAATAGTGCAATGATAATGAGGAGTACAAGTTATGAGGACAGTGGGGGTGTATTAGGAGGGCAAAATAATTAGTGGGGGATAGAGTTAAAAAGGGACAGCTCTGAGGAAAGTGCTGTACTTTAAGGCTGATTTATACTTCTGCGTCAAACGCACGCCAATGCTACGGCGCTGATGCATAGCCCTTCGCTGTGGCCGTCAGCGTCGCTGACGTGCACCTCTCAAAAAATGTAACTACACATCGCAACGACATGTAGCGCAAGCTCTGTGATTGGTCGGCTTGGTAGTGGCCAAGTGGACAGATGATGTATCTCCTCCCTGTAGGCCGTCTCATCATTATTGCTGATTAGACCAATCACTGTGGTGTCATCTGCAAATTTGATGATGTTGGATCTATTCACAGGCCTACAGTTGATAGTAAAAAAGAAGTAGAGGAAGAGGCTCAGCACACAGCCCTGTGGTACACCAGGGTTAAGTGTGAAGATGGTGGAGCAGATGTGGCCTGATCTAACATTCTGAGGTCTTTTAGTCAGAAAGTCCATTATCCAGTTGCAGAGAGACGTGTCGATATCCAGGTCTCTAAGTTTAATCATTAACTAATGCCGAGTTCAGACTGCATGATTTTGAAAGTAGTCGTTGCTGCTTTATTTTCACTGCAAGATGGATCGGCGACAGGGACTTGAACATTGCATGACTTTACAATAGGAAGAATCGCCGACAACTTCGTCTAAACTACGTCTCACAACCCAAAAACCATTTGTTTGACCAGGCTGTGGATTAATGCTAATATTGCAAATAATGTTAAATTTCTTACACAGACCAATTGTTTTACTTTACAGGACCTTCATCAGGAGCTATGGCTTTAGATTTGGACTTTATTCTTAAACTGAAAAACCCATCCTCATTCGCTGCCATTATTTGAATCACCATGTACCACAGATTCAGCTAAAAATCATCAGTAGTGTTATATTAACATTAACTTAAATAAATATTAATTTATTTTCTTCTCGGCTTAATCCCTTTATTAATCTGGGGTCGCCACAGCGAAATGAACCGCCAACTTATCCAGCATGTTTTACACAGCGGATGCCCTTCAAGCTGCAAACCATCACTGGGAAACATCCATACACTTTCATTTACACACATACACTACAATTTACCTTACCCAATTCCCCTATAACGCATGTCTTTGGACTTATGGGGGAAACCGGAGCACCCGGAGGAAACCCATGCGAACGCGGGGAGAACATGCAGACTCCACACAGAAATGCCAACAGATCCAGTCGAGAATCGAACTAGCGATCTTCTTGCTGTGAGGTGAGAGCGCTTCCCACTGCGCCACCTGTTAAATAAATATATTTTTAAAAATAAAAAGAATTAATAACTGAAACCAGCTCAAATGTTATCGATTATTTATGTCATATGCCATGTCCCGAATAAAACAAGTTACCGTAATGCACAATTGTTAGTCATTTGAGACTCCTTTATTACAGCACTCCCACAAGTTTCTCTCTTGCTTTCACAAATAAAATTATACATATTTAATGTATATCCATTATTAATAGCCTATCTACGTTTTGCCCAGCTAGCGAAACCTGCAGGTAAAGGTAGCCTATAAGCATATTTTTTTCAGTGCATGCATTGACTGCATCGTCAAATACATAGAATATAAGTATGTTTGTGGCATGATAAGCATAGACATGAGCATTATTCAGAACATAGCCTATATATTTATTTTTAAAATGTTATATTTAGAAATTAAAACTATATTAAATTTCAACTTGCAGTAATAATCTAAACATTAAACTTTGCCTCGATGTTGTGCACTTATTATCCTTTAACACACCTAAATCTGACGATTGTCCCTTACATGTATATTACATTTATAATGATACTTAAATTTATTTAATCAACTGACTGTTTACTTGTGAATAGTTTGTTTAGTTACACTATATTTAAAGTGATTTCTTTTTTCGACTACCTTGTAATTTAACTTGTTCAGCCAAGATAAAGACATGTAAAGGCTGATTTATACTTCTGCATCAAATGCACGTGTATGGTCCGACGCAGACTGTACGCAGTTGAATAGCCCTTGCCGTGGCACATCTCTCCAAAAATGTAACTACACATCGCAACAACACGTAGCGCACGCTCTATTAGTGGGCTTGGTAGCGCTTACGTGTGTGGGCGGGGTTGAGAGCCACGCCAACCCATTGGAGCTAGTGTTTACAAGTGTAGAGTCCCATGAAATAGCTCCAGGTGGAAACTGTTGCTTTGTGTTTACCTTATGATTAAAGTTGTTGCATGACCGCCGGCTCCCGCCTCAGAATGAGCGAGTTTTATCTTCTCGTTCATTAAGGTAGTGTTCAGAAAAAACAAAACCCAAGCGAAGAAACTCCATACAGAGGGAACATATAAACCTACTGATTTTGTAAGTGTTATTGTAGAACAACACAAACAGTGCGCACAAGTATAAGTGCTCAGCTGCACGCAGGGCAGGCGCCGTAGGTCACGCCAATCACTCAACGCAGAAGTACAAACCAGGCTTAAGGCCGAATGTGCATTGTGCAATTTTGAGCCAAATTCTGATGCGACTCTTCTTTGAATCAAATTAAATTTCAACTTTGATATTTGCTGTGCTGTGTTGATGCAATATACAGGAGGAAAAAAAAGGTGAATAACCTCTCTTGGTCGGCAGATAGTCGAATCATTTTATGGAAGGTCAGACATATTGGTCGGCTCTCTTGAGAGAATCACGGAGTTGAATCAAAGTTGAACTCTGTGTTTGTGCTCTTACTGCACCCTAGTACTGTGAAAACTAGGGAAGCAACAATAGCATTTACTTATTCTTCACTTGTCACAAACCTGTTTGAGTTTCTTTGTTCTGATAAACACAACATAAGATCATTTGAAAAATGATGAAAACCGGTAACCATTGACTTCCATAATATGTTTTTACTACTATGAATGTCAATGATTACTGGTTTCTAACACTCTTCAAAATATTTTGTATTGTGTTCAACAGATAAAAGAAACTCAAAGGTTTGGAACCATGGAAACATGGTGAGTGAATAGTGAGTAAATTTCCTTTTTTGGGACTATTTAGATTTTTCAGAGCAACATATTCAGTTAAGAAACTGTTTACTGTAATGTGTAGTGATAAATGTTTTGCAGTTACTTACCATAAAAATGTTGATGGAAAATTCCAACTGCAGTACTGGACAGAAAATGTGTTTAACCCCTGACCAAGGAACTCAGCATAGAAAACTTGTTGTACAGTACCTCAAATGAAAGGAAGCACATGATTATCATTTAGGTTCAAAATTCAGCACAAGTAACAACATGACCAACTTCTTAATCAACATACTGTTTACAGATTAATTATATTAGGAAACATTTAGATAAATTACTTATTGAACAAATTGCTGAACGTGATTAATATGATTAAGATAATCATCACTGCCTGATTGATACGATATAAAGTGGGTCTCAGACCAGACAAAGCACTGCATTAAATTCCATTCTTCAACGCCATGTCTTAAAAATATGTCAATTTATTTTAACCACAATATTTTCCATGAAGTTTTAGCACTCGTCTGCATGTGTTTTACGTTTGAACAACTAAAGGATTGCTTCAGCTTATTTAAAGAATATTATTTTAATTAAATTACATTATCGTTGATGTAAAAGGCACTTTATGAATATGGAAAAAGTCACATTAAGTTAACCTTGCGCTGGACGTTTATCGGTGGCTGATAAACACTTGCTGTGAATATAAGTTAGCCCATTAAGAGCATTATAACCCCAAAGACATAATTACAGCATCTCACGTAAAAAATAAAGAACTGTATAAATGGACGCTCTTTACGTTAAAAGTTAATGTTACGCCAGTATGGGCACACATTGGACAACCTCCTAAGACAGTCAGTAGTGCCCTAACGCCAGACCAAATCGTTCTATAACAAAATCAGTATGGTACTGTCCGTTCACAACTATCTAAAAGCATGTTTAATGTTAACCATAGTAAAAGCCACGGTAAATTCACAAAGGACTGAGCTAACGTTAGAAACGAAGCTTTTTTCGTTTGGAATGGCGGATCACGGACACTGTCGTCACATCAAAGCAAATGCTTATTCTCTTGAAAATAGCCATTTACTTCATTAAAAAAACATTATATATCAAGTCTACATAACTACATTCTTGCTAAAAAGAATCTTAAATATATTCTGCGACATAAAAGCGAGATTTGTCAAACCGTGTGTAACGTTAACTGTTAGCTTAACTTGCGAGCGCGCTCGACGGCTGGTCAATGTGAAATTTAAAAACGACCAAAATAGACAGTCCGAACGAGAGACCATTTTATGCGTCTATGTTACCCACAAAGTTTTTTCTGTAATAAACAGTCTGGTACAATATAAAATGTGACTTACTGTGCAAATGGATGTACAGAAATCCGGCTCTGGCGTCTTGCTTCAATCTGACTGGATTCTGTAAAACTTGCTTTGGGCTTTGGCGCCGAGGCAACGGAACATAACGCGCATGCGCACAAAGCTAACATAATTTTTTGTAATAGACTTAAATTAATTAATTTAGATTGGTTCAAAACACATCCAATTCACTTAAAACCGATTAAAAATAATTTAATAAAATCAACAACTAAATTCAATTGTTTAAAATAAACTAAATTGAATTATGTTTAATTTAATAGAGGGCTAAATCATTTTTTTCAGTGTATATACATATTTTGGCTACAACAAAAAAGAGAAGTATTGAAGAATACATTTAAGAAACGATTCAATGGAAGTTAAAGTTAAAGAAATGCTGATGGTAAGAATGATAGTTTAAATTACTTGAAGGAATCTGGTTTATTTAACAATGTTGTTTATTTATATTCAATTTTGATGGAAGCATGGTTGACTCAGAGCGCCACAATGGCTCAGTGGTTAGCATTGTCACCTCACAGCAAGCAGGTCTCTGGTTCGAGTCCCAGCTAGGTCAGTTGGTATTTCTGTTTAGAGTTTGCATGTTTTCCTTGTGTTCGTTTGGCTGTCCTCAGGGTGCTCGGTTTCCCCCACAGCAGACATGTGGTATTGAGTACACTAAATTGGCCATAGTGTATGAGTGTGTATGGATGTTTCCCAGTAATGTGTTGCAGCTGAAAGGGCATTGTCTAAAAAAATATCATGGATAAGTTGGGGGTTCATTCCGCTGTGCGACTCCTGATAAATAAAGGGACTAAACCAAAGGAAAATAAATGAGGTAGTTGACTCAGACCCACGTTCCAGTACAGTAGGGGGCGATCTTACCGTTTGGTAGATGCAGACCGACATTAAACAAAAGGAAGAAGACTTCACATCTGACTGCACATAGATATGAGCACTTAGAGGCCGCATTTGAGGGTTTGAATAAAGCTGAATGTTAATCTAGCTGTGTGTATCTATGTGCCAATGAATGACGGCTCTTTCGCTTCCAACATCTAAGGAAATGTTTGGCTAGTGCAGTCGACTTTTCAGCAAAATATTATGTTTATTTATTTTTGTGTTCGGCCAAGAGTGTAACTTTGGTAGTCGATTTTTGCATATATAATACAATTTCGGTTAATGTAGACTAACCGAGTCGCATACGGTGAAAACACAAGCTGAAATTGAACTTAAGATACCTTTTCATAACAGTCGAAAGTGAAACAGCCAGGCAATAGTTTTATTAACTTACTCGGTTCCAGTCGGGATTATGAAGCTGTCAAGCTCTTCATCGTTTGGACTTTGTATTTTAGTCGTTTTTTTCTGTTTTGTTGTTATCGAAAGTGCAAAAATCCGCATTGACGGTTATAATGATGAGGCTTGGATTGATCCATATGACATGCTGAACTACGACCCGACGACAAAGCGAATGAGAAAATCCACAGAGGTAAAAGCGATTTTAATTACTGTCACTCGTGTATTTCAGTATTTGCAATTTAAAACCTTTTCTGTTGGCATTTGTTTGTGAAATTAGACTCTACTTTGCCTTGTTTACTCTTTTGGATAGATTCCATATGTGGAAAGTCCGCCCAACAATATTGAAAATTCAATTATTATTTAGTCATTCTGGTGTTGTTAAAATGCTTTTTGTATGCTATTCATGTTCAAAACTGTTAAAGGAAAATAACTACAAAGAGGTTCTTGCATTGCTCCATATAATGACATGATTGCTAGTTGCGTTGCGACCAGCCTCTTAAAGAGGCAGTTCACCCCAATGCGAAAAAAAAGAAATTCTCACTCTCAAGTGGTTCCGATACCTTGTTTCTTTTTCGTGAAAGAAAGATATTTTGAAGAAAGTTAAAAATATTTAACCATTGGCTTCCATGGTAGGGGAAAGTCGATAGTTTTCAGTTTTCCAGGTTTTCTTTTTAAATTATCATAATTTTTGTTTAACAGAAGAAACTCATAAAGGTTTGGATCAAGCAAAGGTTGAGTACATTTTTAGTTTTGGGTGAAGTACCCCTTTAATCTTAAACACACACACACACACACACACACACACACACACACACACACACACACACACACACACACACAGAATGATACTATACAGTACTGCTTGTGATACTTTCCGTTTCCAACAGTCTGTGAAAAAAAAAAAAAAATCCAGATTCTTGAAATTTTTTAGTGAAAATCCTAACCTTGGCCATTGGCTTGCTGTGTGCGACTGCACAATCATGAGTATTGCATTGACTGAATGACGTTAGTGGTTAAAGGGATAGTTTACCCCAAAATTACATTTACTCACTATTTACTCATTTTCAAGTGGTTCTGAACTTTTATGATAGATGTAAAGTCGGTTATATATTACCACATTCATTAATTTAGCTGTCTCTATATTGTTTACCATGTTACCTTGAATATTCGATCGGAATTAACATGCAAGTATGAATTTAAAACAACACTAACCCTATCCAATTAACTGTAAACAATGCTCTACTTTGATAGTCATTTGCTGCTAATATGATTTCCCTATTTAGAATTTGCAAAGAATACTTCTGAAATTATAGTATTAAGGAGAATGTCTGAATATCCGAATATAAAACCAACTTTACCTCGATATACGTGTGTGATAATTTCCGCGTTCAACAGTGTCTGTGGTAAAAATGAATCAAGATTCTTTAAATTATTTAGTGAAAATATTGACCTTGGCCGTTGGCTTGCTGTGCACGACTGCACAATCATGATACTATTGCAGTGACTGAATGGCGTTTGTGGTTAAAGGGATTGTTTACCCAAAAAAATTACATTTACTCAATATTTACTCATTTTCAACTCATTTACTCATTTTCAAACACCTGTAACCATTGACATTCATAGTAGGAAAAACAAATACTACTAAAAACAATGATTGCAGGTTTTAAGCATTCTTAAAAATATCTTCCTTTGTGTTCAATAGAATAGAAAGTGAAACTGGATTTGTTGCAAGTGCAGGGTGGGTAAGTGGTGACAGTAATTTCAGCTTTGAGTGAACTACCTCTTTCATTTTCATGTTTTAGGGTATGTCCAAAATTACATGCTTCCTTATGATATAATGTTATTCGAAAAACAGTATTTGAGCATGCAAGTATGGTTGCACGATTTACCAGTGCTATGTAATACTGGCTTTGCCTCAGTAGTTTGTAAATAGTAGTATCGTCATTAATGGTTTATCTACAATAGATAATGTTGCATGTGGAAAAGTCACTAAAATGCTCACTCGTTTGTGCAAAAATAAACCATTTTATTTGAATGGTCTGTCGAGCTCTTTAAGGTTGTAAAACAGTGTAGAATTTGTGCCTTTTATGGTATCCTATTGCACGTTTTCTAATGCTTCAGTTCAAACGCACATCTGAATTGGTTCATTTATGTTCCTGTTAATATGATTTAATAACTACAACAATTGTGACAATCTCTTAAAAAGAACGACTCACAAAGATAAATGTTAAATTACTTTGGATTGTTATCTGATAAGACTGAAAAAAGATAGATGAAAAAACCCAAAATAGCAACAGGAAAAATTGAAACTATTTTGACCACTTCATATAGACTAATTTTGTTGTAAACAATGTTTTGTAACAAATTTTGTTACAAATTTAATTTAGTATAATAGGATATATGTAGGAGTATGCAGAAGGACTTTTAATTTGTCAGTAACCTGGGTCAAACACTTCTGTTGAACTGTATGCCATTACAAAATTGGTGCGTTTAAAAGTCTGTTTTCTTGAAAAATCTACGATCTTCACTGCCTGAATGATATATGCTATAAAGTGGGTTTCATAATGTACAAGAAGCACTGCAATAAATTACATTTTTTCTCACTATGTCTTTAAAGTATTTAAATTTATTTCACTCTAGTATTTTTAATAGCATTTCTGCGCTAGCCTGCTGATCCAGACAAGCGCATGCAAGTAAACAGCTTTTTATCTCGGTTTTATGCGTCAACAACTAAATGAATGCTGAAGTTTATTTAACTGATTATATTTTAATCACTTTACAACATCAGTGCTGTAAAAATAACTGTATAAAATGTAAAAAGTCACATTAACCGTAACTGGAAGTATGGGAAGAAACACTTGCTTTGCATTTACACTATTTGTTTTTCTACTTTATGTGTTTTTGTTGGTCAATTATCTACAAAATAAACAAAAAAATGAATACATATTAAGTGAAGTGAGGAGCAAATAATATTTTTTTTTCCTTTTGGCCCAGGGGAATTATAAATTAAATTCAAGTAGGCTTATTATAACATAAAATATAGTATTTCTGACAATTTCCTTTATAATTTGAGTTGTGAATTACGTTATCGCAATATTAGATGGTATTGTGGTATTGTAATACTTCAGCTGGTATAATATCGTAAGATTTATTAATGGTATCGCGACAACCCTACAGGCTAGTATGTCCAAAGTCATATTATTTGAAAAACTAGGGCTGCACGATTTTGGACAAAATCTCACATTGCAAAATTTTGTTTGTCTGCGATTATATATTGCAATATGAATATAATTTCACAAGATGACTTCTAACTCTATTTGGAATGAATTCCTAATTTTACATAGATTGGGATTATTTTGTAGAGATGTGTCTGAATAAAAATCAATATAATTGAACAGATGCCAATGAATTATGGTTTTCTGTGGAACATAACAGCATTGAGGTACAGAAATTCAATAATAATATGTAAAATAACACAGTATATGGCAGAGCCTCTATTTTATAAATAATTAAATGCAATACATTTTTGGTTTATACACTTTTATAAACTCTCAATTTAAGTGTGCTTAAATCTTACCGTACGTTCACACCGAAAGCGGCGAGAGCGTCCAAGGTCGCTCTGGCCGCCCTGGCGACAACGCTCTCTGCCTTCAGCTCCTGCGGCAAGAGCGTCAAAACTCGCTACATTGATCTCATATTTAAAGGAGCCGTTGCAGCATATCAGTTACATTCCTGCATAAAACATGTTTCTAGCGTGAAAATGTTGCGCATTTCTTATCAAATTCATACAACAATGGAAGATCAAGTTGCGTGTGGCTTTGCTCTATTTATCCAATATGTGTCCATATGCCTGAAATATCCTGAAGCAGCAGTACTGTTTTGTACTGTCACATCGCGTGAGATTCCCGCTTTTTTAAGATAAATATATAACATTAATGAACATCAGTAACTCGCCAGTAACTTATTTAATGCATGTTCCTGTAGGAAAAAATTGTAAATAATTGGAAATCCGGCGACTGCAATAATCAAACCCTTGGGAACAACTGTGGTCGGAACCAAAGTTCACAGGTCTGTGTTCTCTGAACTGCCACAAGCAATGGACGTCTTCATTCTGATTGCTTGCCGCCGAACTGCGTCATAGCTCATTACCATAAAGTTGACTTCATTTCAACTCTCCTCGACGCTCACGCCGGCGAAGACGCGCCGCGCTGATCCTCGCCGCTTATCGCCGCCGGCTCTCATTGAAAATGAATGACTTCCGGCTACTTTGACGCTCTCGCCGCTTTCGGTGTGAACGTAGGGTTACACAGTCACAGGTCTTAAAAATACATTCAAATGAAAGTCTTTTACTTTATTTTAAGATTAAACTTTGCGATGACCCCAAAAGCCAAGGTTGATCATTTTTGAATGGAAGCGAAGGGAAAAAACTGACGGCAGGTGTGATTTAGCCAGGTAGGATTCAATTCTGGATTAATACCTTGTTGATCCTGGAACATCATTCCTGTTTAAAAATAATCAATACCTAATTCCTTCCCCTAAACCTAATCCTAACTGTAAATTATTTCCAAAATCAGAGCACATTATTAGTTGGATAACAATGGTGTAGAAGCGCATAATCCTGTAGGCTGAAACATACATTACAACTTTAAATCTAATTGACCGAGGGTGACATGGTTGCTCCAGTTTCTCCCACAAGTCCAAAGACTGGCATTATAGGTGAACTGAATAAACTAAATTGGCCATAATGTATGTGTGTGAATGAGAGTGTATGGACGTTTCCCAGTACTGGGTTGCAGCTGGAATGGTATCCGCTGTGTAAAACATATGCTGGATACAGTAAGTTGTTGGTTCATTCCGCTGTGGTGATCCCTGATTAATAAAGAGACTAAGTCGAAGAAAAATTAAATGACTGGAAATTTCAACATGATCCAGGAACATGTCCTGCTTTGAAAATCACACTAAACCACAACTGACAGTAGCAGGTCATGTGCTAATGATAATGTAGTACATCTGCATTCTATTCATGCTACTCATACTAGCAAGTTCTGGAGTTGGCTAAACGCAGGAAATTCCAGTAAAATTTTGTGAACATTTTGCAATAGTGTAGACATTTGAAAAAAAAAAAAACTCAAACGAAGTTCACTTTTAAAACAAGCAGCTTTCTGTTGGTCATTGTGGCAAATCTGTCTGACCAATTTTACCCTTAATTAAGTGTGTGGACATCTTTCACCACCACATAAAATAAAATTTGGAGTTATGGCCACAAAATTGGCCAGATGGTGGTTATTTCGATTAGAAGTCATCGATTCTGCTGGTCACAGAACGGACACTATTTACATGTAAACAAAGTGTTGGTCTGATTTGCCTTGCAATTGTTGTCATTTTGCAGAAGGTATGCAAATATACATTTTAATCATAAACTCTTTTTGTGTTTACAGTCTGAAAGTTACCAAAATGTGCCAACCAAGAGGAGGGAATTCAACTCGGAATCCTGTGACGTGCCAAAGTGTCCTGATGAACATGAATGCATAAAAAAACTACACATTTTGCAGAAAGAGGTGAAAAATAATAGGCCTACATGTTTAATAGGCCTCATTAGTAAAGGGGCTTACCATGGAATGGTAGTGTTATGGCCCGTTTCCACTGAGAGGTACAGTACGGGTCATCTTTATCAAGCTTGCGTTTCCACTGCCAAAAGTCTACTTTTTTGGTGGGCGTGATGTACGACAGAAAGTTTCCATAATTCCGAGTTTATAATAGTCCAAAAGTTGATGATAATAGTAAAACATGGCAGTTTGTTCATTTGCTGCGGTTTTTTCGCGATTCACTCATGTTTGTCCCTTTCTGAAAGGATTGGATATCAGAGCGCTTCAATGATCACGAGCACATTATGAATATGAACTCAAAAAGTTTTTTATTCAAATATAGATGTGCAGCAAGCTCTCTGGAAAAAGTGAAACCGTTCGCACTTTTAGACGGGCTCGTAAAACAACAACAGGACACTAGGGCTGCACGATTCTGGCTAAAATGAGAATCACAATTTTTTTTGCTCAAAATCAAGATCACGATTTTCTTACGATTCTGTAGATGTAAAATAAAGGTTAATATTGTCGCTATTATTATTGTTATTCTCAAACATACAGTAAAACAATAATAATAATAATACAATAATAATAGGCCTATGTGTAGGTCTACTGCTGGTTAAAATGCTACATTTTGGATAGACTTGGATAGGTGGACTTAAACAGACTTAAAATTTGTCCTGGTTGTTAAGTCACAGTCAAGTGATGACATCAGAATTTAACAATTCATAATTCCGAAGTTGAATTATTATGTTTGTGACATGTGCTTGTCATTTGTCATTGACAACATTATTATAATTTTTTTTTTTACTGTTAAAATGAGACATGAGTCATTATCAGATTCCCTGCATTATATTCAACATTGTATAGGCTAGAGTAGTTTTACTGACCCAGTAAACATTTATTCTAATGCACAACACTTTGTGTTCGCTATGAAAGAAAAAACCTATCAAATGCTTGACGTAATCATAACTCTAAAATGCGAAATGCGCGAGCCGGTTTTACGATCACTGTCGAGTGCGCTGCTGTCATTGCAGCTGTTACAGAAAAAAAAACATACACGCAAATCATACTTTCCACGCAGCTCCCAAACGATCACCCTGTGCAACAAACTGAATGTTATTTACAACTTTATTAGCTGTTATTTACAGCCTACGCAGGTTCTGTTCAATAACGTAGACATCCTCAGGCACGCGCGCGCGCATCCTCCTGGTAGTAAACAAACAGTGCGCCAGCTCACATGTGATTTTGCGGTCGCGAATACATCATTACATTAAGACAAAAATGACATTTTGGGGTGAAATACACCTTATAAATACAGCATGGGAGACTGTCAAGACCATTTGGAAGTGTTCATGTTGCTGATCAATGTATGTAAAACAATATAAATGTATATAATGTATATAAAACAAGACTTGTGCAACTGCCTTTATGCTTCTCTCCTGACCTTAAATATGTAATTGGATGAATCGTAGAAAAGCTAAATTAAGATTGTGTGTAGGGTCGAATCGAGGTCGCAATCTTCTTTCCATTAATCGTGCAGCCCTACAGAAAACAGCAGATTTTGTTCTTCTTGGCTTTGTCCTTGACCTTGACAAGGTTTGTTTGAGCTTGGGTCGACTATGGCTCGTTATTATATGTATATATTATTACAGTAAAATGTATCGGCTGCAAGTGACCAATAACGTTCAGCTGCATTAAGCTCCGCTTTATGGTACCCTTTGGGCCTGTTGGTACCCTTTGCAAAGGTTGACCAAAAAGTGGTATGGTACGGTTTGCTTTTAGGTACCCTTTGACAGTGGAAACAGCCATAAAAGCATACCGAACCGAACCGCTCTGTGGAAACAGGCCATTATAGTATTACAAAGTGCTATAGTATTTCCAAGATATTTAGGCATTTACATTTTTTCTCTTATCTCTGTTTTAGTTTGATGAACAGAAAAGTAAGAGCACTGCCACCCTCTCAAAACCAGTATGCCTTCCAGTATTCAAGCGATTCCTTTCCAAGCTACTAAAGGAAACGTCAAAGCTTGGCCTGGTACGTGAACAACTTTTCAGCAAATTGAATGGACAGTACTGGTTAGGTATTTGCAACTAATCCTTTTTCTTGTTTTTAGCCTGATGATGGAATAACAGCCATGCACTATGATGCTGAGGTGAAGCTTTCCAAGCAGTCGCTGGCAGAGATCCAGAAGCTTTTGAATGATGAAGACGGCTGGACCACCGGAGCCATGGACGAGGCTCTCAGTCAAATTCTGGTACAATTCAAACTCCACGACTACGAAGCCTGGAAGTGGCGATTCGAGGACACATTTCATGTAGATGTTGACACTGTCCTCAAGGTGAGTTCTTCTAAAAGCCTTTCAAAGATGAACAATAAGTTAAAAAATCAACAATATTTGCTGTATTTTTCCTGCAGGTTTCTTTGATTGTTCTGATCATCGTAGCCATTATCTGCACTCAGCTCTGGTCTGTGGTCTCCTGGTTTGTCCAGTTCAGGAGAATGTTTGCCGTTTCCTTTTTTATTAGCTTGATCTGGAACTGGTTTCATCTTTATATGGTAATCGTTTTAGCATTGTTGACTTTGTGAGTAATAGTGGTGTAACGGATTACGAATCGGATCACGTTATGATTTTTCAATCACGGATCAGACTATTTTTCGGATCAGCCAAAAAGGATAGGAGCCAAAAAAGTACTGCATGATACTTTTGGTTTTAACAAACAGAAATTAGAAGCTGTAATTTTATAAAAAATAAAATGAAGAAATAATAAGCTGAATAAAATATAAATTGTAAAATATTGATGTTTTGATGATTTTAATCTTTACCATAAACATCAGTGGTTTTATCTGCAATATAAATGGTTATCCCCATTCTACTGTGTTACTTTACTGTAATTTCATAACTAACTCAAAAGACTAAAAACCGAATCTCTTCCTTGATTTTTTTTCTGTTGTTCAAACATAGATTTGATATATAAATTTAACTTAATAAATATGTTAATAAACATATGCAAATTTCCATCATTTAAAATTTATGTTGCGTGGGTGTTGAGATCCCGATCTTTTAATGATTAATCATGCATCTTACACTGATTGCATTGATGCAGGCTAAACAAGTAGTGACAGAAAACACCTTTAATAACCTAAGAAACCCACCACATCCCTAATCACCTACCACAATGTCTTCTGTCATCATTATATTTTGCAGGAAAGCCTAAATGTTTGTAATGTGATTTGAATGATGCAAGAGCCGATCTCTTTGCAATCGTTACAATTTTAGGATTAATCTAAAAGTAAAAAAAATAATAATATTCCGCGGGCCACGCATGTTCTGAACCATGGGTTGTGATCCATATGAATCACGGATCCATTGTGATCCATTACACCCCTAGTGAGAAACATTTCTGAACAGATAAAGAATTTTATTTTTTTAACATTGTTTCTTGACTAGCTTGCCTTTGCGGAACACAAGAAGAACATTGTGCAGGTGGAGAGTTTCAATGCCAAATGTACTGGCCTAAAACAACTCAACTGGCAGGACAGTTTATCAGGTGAGGCAATTTCTTCTTCATTTGAGAGTGTTTTCACACCTAGTTCCTTTAACCATTTCAAATGCTCTCGGGGCAGGTTTAGCAGGTACAGTATATGCAAAGTGATCTCTGACCCCCTAAGGCCCCGTTTACACTAGTGCGTTTTAGTTTGAAAACGCATACGTTTTGCTACGGTTACGCCATCCGTCCACACTACGCCGGAGTTCTCGAGCGCCGAAAACGGAGCGTTTCGAAAACGCTGGAGAGGCCGTTTTCATTCTGAAACGCAGCTGCTCCGTCTCAGTGTGGATGGGGAAAGACGGAGACATCTGAAAACGGAGGCGGGGCTGCAGACATTCGCCTCTCTGATTGGGGCTTTTCCTCAATATTAAGTAGCCTAACACACAGTTCAGTCCTGAATCTTCTCCGTGTAAGTTCAGACATCGCAAGTTTGATCAAGGCTGCATCTCTTCTTCTCAGTTTGATATGGAAAACATACCGAGGACACGCGTCAATCTTCACAGGGAATCGTGTACTTTATAACTTCATTCACATCACCTTGGCTACGTTGTTTCACTTTCTCAACAATAAAATGTAAACTTGATATAAGGAACTGCCTGTTTTTATTTTAATATTAACAACTAAACAGACAGCAGACATGTTGAGGCGTCGTGCTGCATGAGCGTCATCTTCACTGTGTGCATATTTATAACAAAACGGAGCCGATAACAACTGCCTTCTTTCAATTTCAGTGAAAATACGAAACACACCCTCTCTTTTGCTGAATATCAGTTTTAATAATCGATAATGGCCATTATAAAAGTATAAAATACAATAGGTTTATACATTATAGGAAATAAAGGCAAGCGATCAGTCAATATACATAATGTAGGCTACGTGGTTTCATTAATCATTAACTTATCTTTGCGCTCAGCCAAAACACGTTACCTGAGAACAAGTAATAGATTCCAATGACCAAAGTCAGGGAATATGTCGTTAGATAAAGACAACAAGATGAATGAAATATCACGTTTAATAAATATAGTGAGATTAGATCCAGCGGGAGATGCTTGATGAGAAGTCCGACTAGCAGAGCTCTCATCTGGGTAGATGGGCTGCAGCACTTGCCAAAGTGTGTGTGTGTGGTCACGTGATGTGCGTTTTCAGCGTTTTGGTGTGGACGGAGAGCAGTTCAGAAACGCTGGGTAAAACGCGAGTGTGGACGCGGATCGTTTTCATTCTAAAACGCCGTTTTAAAACTAAAACGCTCTAGTGTAAACGGGGCCTAAATGGACCCAAAAGTGAATCAAATCAAACCACCTCTGGAAGTGTTTTAAATATGGTTCGATTGAGTCCATTTAGGGGAGTCTAAGATTATTTTGCATATCAAAACCAAACAACAAAAAAAACAACAACAAACCAAGGAATCTCACACTCCCCTAAATGGACTCACAATTGAAACGTATTTAAAACACTTCCAGAGGTGGTTTGCTTTGGTTCGATTGTGACTATTTGATTTGATATTCTTAAAATGAATGTAGCTCGAAACACTCTTTTTTATGATCAGATCTATTGATCTTTTCAAATGCCAAAAATGACAGAAGTAGACTGAAACTAACCTACTGATTTTAAATGACATGAAGATGAGTAAATAATGATTTAGGGATGTACTGATGTGATTCTTTGTTGATTTAGAGTGGTACAGACGGACATGGACACTTCAAGATGATCCTTGCAAGAAGTATTACGAGGTCCTGGTTGTGAACCCTATTTTGCTTGTACCACCAACAAAGGTTTGTATTCTTTTGGTTTCCAATGACACAAACTTGAACTTTATAAGAGATCACATTGATTACTCTATTACCTGGATTTGGTTATTGACCATTTGACACTATCCAGGATTGTTTCGTTCTTCAAAACTCATCTGAGAGTTGTTATCATAGCAACAGATCTGGTAGCTCAAATCTACTCGGGAGCAGGCACTTGGGAAAATAGTAAAGTTACAGTTAAAAGCTGTAGTTATGTTAAATATCCGTTTTAAAATATAGATAAATAAAACTGATGCAATCTTCACTCCAAAATAAAAGTACAAAGACTGTCACGGGGTGATTCTCCCCAAGGGGTTCAAAGAGAACATATATTATATGGACTTTTTAGATAAAACGCATACAATTTAAAGGTAACGACCCAGCTTTAGTACAGTTTTCTATGATAATAGACATTCCCATTATTCAACAGTTTTTTTTTTTCTTTTTCTTTTTTTAAAGGAATAATAACTTATGGAGTACACGTTTTGACAGCTAATATGACGGTCATTTGATACTTCGCAAAAGTTGCAGATGCCTTTACCAACATCAGAATGCTTTTTTGGTGCAGAATTCATTTATACAGCCAGTTATTACACCGATTAAGAAACTTGAATAGGCCTAGGCTACTATAATAAAAAAAATTCTTTCTAAATGTAAAACTAAATAAATTGCTCAAATACTCTTGACACATGAAAGTGTAAATTCCGTAGCCCACAACAAATGTGCAAAGTTATTACATATTATATTTAACAAACGAATTTTATGTAATTTTGCTCGCATGGATAATTGAATATTAATCAGATGATGTCATTACGCTGCTGTGCCGTCAGCCAATCATTGCATTGCTGATTATGTTTTCGAGGATCAATAGATCTGTCCTTCACTACACACGCATTGATCTCAGGTCAATTCATCCAGACATTTTAATCTGATACATAAACTTATTTGAAGAGCCAAATTAGCCAGAGATCAGTTTTCAAGATAAAAAGGATCTGCCAAATCATCATTTAAACGAGGCACAAAGAACAGACCCTAGATAGTTGTATACAAAATTGTTGTCATTGATACTGATTTTATGTTGTTTATTGTGTTGTTTGTTCAGTAAAGCTTTACTGCACACATTGGTTGTAATAAGTGGTTACTTGAGTGACTGTTGCCTTTATCTAGCCCATCTGGTTATTTTCCTCTGACATCAACAGGACATTGTTGTCTGTAAATTGTAGAGTTGGTTGTGCATGAAAGTCCCAGATCGTCTTTACCATGCCTGCATTCCTAAATTGAATTGAATTAAATTGAATTGCACAAAATTTGTCCAGTGTTGGTACCATATTTGTATTATTAAGACATGTGTCTAATAAAGTGGGCAATCTAATTTAACAATTCACATTATTTTACATACTACACACTCTGAAATTCTGCATTTCTATAGCAACACATTTTTTAATTTTAAAGAGGTGGTTAAGCAGCTATATTGGGTGCGTTATTATGTGTTCATACTCTGTTTTGGTTTATTAAAATCACATTATTTATTACATATTTAATCTATTTTTGATACTGGTGTCTGGTCTGATGGCGTCCAGATTCAATGAAGTACGTTAGTTACAAGTTGTTCAAAAAAGTCACAGGTTTATGTAAACATGGGGTTCATGATGTCAAAAACCCATGAAGAATCAAGTTTTAGTCCCTACCAGCCATTTGTTATAGGCTTTAAAAAATAAATTCTATCAAATATGTTTTTTCCCCTATTGCACTGCACTTTAAGGGTAGATTTCATTTACGCTCAAACAGCAATATTACACACTAACCAAAGTTTAAAAATTAAAATCATAATCAAAGCCCCTTAAATACAAATCTTAGTCATATTTGATGGGCACTTAATTTGTGGAATCTCTATTTCAGGCTATCACGATCACCATAACCAACTTCATCACAGATCCCTTGAAGCACATTGGTGAGGGCATCAGTGAGTTCCTGAGAGCCCTGCTGAAGGATCTACCTGTCACTCTCCAGATCCCTGTGCTGATCATCATCATATTGGCAATCTTGGTAAGATCTCTAAATAGCAAATATATTATGCACCTTTTTCTTATAAATCCAGCTTAACCCAAGTTAGCCTTATAATGTAAGGCATCGTTAGTTGTAAAAAATTGGCTATAATTATGCCATTTGTGGCACATACTAAAGCGTCTTTGCTCTCCTCAGATATTTGTGTATGGAAGTGCTCAAGCAGCGATACATCAAGTGGCACGTTTTCCTCGGCTTGGCTGGCGACAAGAACAACCACCTCCTGCAGTCGGACAGCGCCAAAATCCTCAGCTAAGGGCGCATGAGGAACCTTGGGAAGGGGGCGACGCTCGACAGCCACTACCAATGCGGCAGGACAACAGGGGCAATCATGTGGGAAACCGAGGGGATCAGGGCTTCAGAGATGCCAACGCTCCGGAAAATAGAGAGGAGGACAGAAGCATGGACATCCGGCAGGAATTTTCCACCAAAAGAACCCCTGTAGAGACTCTTCAAGCTACAGGTAACACATTTCCAGATGATGAGACTGATTCTCAGCAACGGACTCAAGAGTTGGACTCGGGCGCAAATGTGGAGGAGGAAGTGAAAGTTGAGGAAAAGGAGAAAAAGGAGTCTTTTTCTGTGGACAATAAGGAGCAAAAAGAAACAAAAAGTCCAGACAGAAGTGAACCTATAACCAGTGAGCCACCATCTTCAATAGACGTGAAAACAGTTGGAGCTGATCAAGGGAATGAGGTGGGTTTAATTAATTGACTGATTAAAAAAATTTTTTAAGTCATTTAGATGGTTTGTTAATTAATAATAACACAAATAAATTAATAACACTACTGTTCAAATATCAAATTATGTCTCTTATACTTATCAAGGCTGCAGTTGTTTGATAAAAAAAAAGAATATTGTTAGCGACTGTGATTGTATTAAAAGTTCTGAAAACTGTTTTCTAGGTGAATGCGTGTAAAACATTTCATTAATTCCTGTGATGCATGTCTGGTTGTTGTCTTATTCTAACAATTATAACATGTCTTATACTTAGCAATGTTGAAAATGGATGTGCTGGTTAATGTTTGCAGGAAAGTTCAAGAGAACATGAAAATCATTTGTTACATTTACAATATAAGTAAATTTATCATTTTATCCTTGGTAAACTATAAATATATAATTATAAATATATAATTAAATATACATATATACAGTTGAAATCAGAATTATTAACCCCCTTTTTAATTTTTTTAAAAATATTTCCCAAATGATGTTTAACAGAGCAAGGACATTTTAACAGTATGTCTGATAATATTTTTTTCTTTTAGAGAAAGTTTTAGATTTGTTTTATTTAAGCTTGAAAAAAAGCAGTTTTTATTTTTTTTAAAAAACATTTAAGGTCAAAATTATTAGCCCCTTTCAGCTATATATTTTTTCAATAGTCAACAGAACAAACCATCATTATACAAGAACTTGCCTAATTACCCTAACCTGCCTAGTAAACCGGATTAACCTAGTTAAGCCTTTAATTGTCACTTTAAGCTGTATAGAAGTGTCTTGAAAAATATCTAGAAAAATATTTACTGTCATCATGGCAAAGACAAAAGAAATCAGTTATTAGAAATGAGTAGGCCCACACAGAATCTGCGCGCGCAGAATTCCGCAGATTTTCTGCAGATTTTCCGCAGATTTCTGCAGATTTTTAGCCCATCATTAATTTTGTTTATTTACTTGAGTAAATGTGTAAATCTGAATTTATTCAGTAATTTATTACTTTTTATTTCATATATTAAGGCTTTAGTTATGATACTCCGCTGGATACCCCCAAAAGAATTCCGCAGAAATCAGCAGATTTTTACCAAAATTCTCTGCAGAAATAGCAAAAAACATCCGCAGATTCTGTCTGGCCCTGGAAATGAGTTATTAAAACTATTATGTATAGAAAATTCTTTTCTCTGTTAAACAGAAATTGGGGAAAAATAAACAGGGGGCTAATAATTCTGACTTCAACTGTACACACACACACACACACACACACACACACACACACACATATATATATATATATTTATATATATATATATATATATATATATATATATATATATATATATATATATATATATATATATGTATATGTGTATATATAATAGTAGGATTAGTACGTTTTTTTCATTTTACAAGACTATTTTATTTGAAAATCAAAAAACATTGTGCAATATATTTTTATAAATTTAAATAACTTTTAATTAATAATAACCGTTTCAATTTAAATAATTTAACAATTATGTGTTTTAAAAATAAACATTAAAAAAATAAATTTAAATATCACATTTTTTTGTTTTGTTTTTATTCTTGTGATCAGAGCTGAGTATTCAGCGTTATTACTTCAGTGTCACATGATGCTTTAGAATCAAGGACATGCAGATTTGCCGTTCTATTTTGATTTATTATTATTATTGCTACAAAATCATTAATAATGATTCTTACAATTATTACTGTATAAAACATCTGTTTCCTGCTTTAAAGTATTGTAGAAACTGTAATGCATTTATGTTTTATTAAAAGTTCAAACTAAAAATCTTTTGCAATCTGTTTATTTTTTACATTATTTTTTTTAAGTCATTGATTCATTCATTAATTTTCCTTCAGCTTAGTCCCTTATTTATCAGGAGTTGCCACAGTGGAATGAACAACCTACTATATCATTATACGTTTTACGCAGCGGATGCCCTTCCTGCTACAACCCAGTAAACACCCACACATTCACATTTACACAGTATAGCCAGACGATAGTGCTAACATTCTTGAACAATTTAATGTGTTCTTTATGAATAAAAGTAAATACATTTTTAATGGTACTTTTGTCTGCTATTGTGTCAGATTCCAAAAAAAAAAATGTGGAAAAAAAATCAGCAGCCCAACAGCTTTCAATACACTGACACTATTAATAGTAGAAAAAAAAAAATAATAATAATAATAAAAATAATAATAAATGTTTTCTTTTTGACAAGCAGATGATGCTTTTTAGAAGATTTGTGAAGCATCATGTGACACTGAAGGTTGGATAAATAATATTGAAAATGTAGCTTTAAATTGCACTAATCAATTAACATTTAAAGTACCTTCAATAAAAAGTGTTTTTATATTGCAATAACATTGCACAATTTTACAGTTTGTATTGTACTTTTCATGGAAAAATGCTACCTTTGTGAGCAGAATAAGCATGTTTTAAAGATGTATGTTAGGATGCTCCAAAGTTATTTCATTTTGGAAAAGGTGCAGTGCTATGAATACTTTCCAGATGCACTGTGTGTGTGTGTGTGTGTGTGTGTGTGTGTGTGTGTGTGTGTGTGTGTGTGTGTGTGTGTGTGTGTGTGTGTGTGTGTGTGTGTGTGTGTGTGTGTGTGTGTGTGTGTGTGTGTGTGTGTGTGTGTGTGTGTGTGTGTGTGTGTATATATATATTTTTTTTTTTTTTGAACAGCATATTTTATTTTTATTTTAATAAAATTATAATTATTAATTAATTTATTTTTTATTCAATCAATGCAGCACTTGATGTGCACGAAAAGGAAATGGGCTGCTCAAAATGGCTTCAAGCTGCAGGTTATATTATGCGAGATTAACTCAGTATGTCTATCATTACAGATAAAATGACAATTCGTTGATTTATATGACAGAAATCAATGTTGCATTTATCAGTCTGTGAGTTCTTTTAAGTTGTAGTGAATAGAGCATGTCATTGTGTGTTTTATTGTGTGTGTATATCCCATCACCAAAAGGTGAAAATTTACTCATACTCAAGTGATTGGAAATCAATGAGTACGCTTACATGGACATCAATAATCAGATTTAGGGCCAAAATGCAGTTAAAGTCAACAAATTAAAAATGAAGCACCTAAAATTACATGAAACTACAGAGGAAACTTGGGTAGCCTAATGACGCAATGACGTTAATTGAATTATTAATCATGTTATAGTCTTATTCAGATTAGGGCAAATAATTTGATTACTGATGTCCATGTAAACACAGTCAATGGCTGCTACTGTCCATCATTCTACAAAATATCTTGTTTTGTGTTATTTGTTTTGTTTTTAGTTTTTTACTGATGCCAAGAACCCATTCCATGTGGTTTTATGTTGTACTCACTGTATAATAAATATAAATAAATAAAAGATGAATAATAATTTAGACCAGTAATTATTTTCTTTTATCCCCGTAGGAGGCATCAGCAGATCTTCCTGAGGAAGAAGAATGTTTCAGCTTTAAACATCCAGTTCAAGAAACACAGAGTTAACATGGTCTGAGAAATGTTTTTGAATGAACAGGTTTTTATTTTTATTTTTAATTTTATTTATTTTTTTTGTGGGATGTATTTTTAATTAAATGTAGGGAAAACTGATTTCCCCCCTTAAAATTAAACGTATATTATCTACGTTTGCCTTGCGTTTGGTTTCATTTCCACACGTAAATCAAGTAAATATCCTGAACCACCCAAAAGATGATATAAAGCTGGGGTGCTCAACCCTGTTCCTAGAGATCTACCTTCCTGCAGAGTTTAGCTCCAACCCTGATCAAACACAACTAAACCAACTATGTAGGATCTGAAGGAGCACTTGGTATTTAAAGACAGGTGTGTTTGATCAAGGTTGCATTTGTACTCTGCAGGAAGGTAGATCTTCAGAAAAGGGTTGAACACCCCTGATATAAAGAGTACTTACAAGTATCTGCCTCTTATTTGTCTGAACAGTGTCATTGGTTTAGGAGCATACTAGCCTGGAAATATTAAGCTTTTTCATTGCTGCTCCTTATCAGCCATCACACACACACTAATAAAATACGTTGCTGGATTAAATCTCAATGTTTTATTTATTTCATTATTTTTTATTATTGTTAATTTCATAAGCCCCAGCAGAGAATTAGATTTTTTGGGTAGTCTTTTTTTCATTTAAGCTCACACCTTGTCAGTGAATTCACTGATCATGGCTCCATATTGTATGATATTATGTTGTGTCATTTATTATGTATGGTTTGTTTTGTTTACATTTATTTGAATAAATGTTTTCTTTGTAAAGTGCTGAGCTGAAAGCACTGTATTAAATTACTTTATTTTATTAATATTATTATTAGTAAGAACTCTGTCAAATTATTTGAAAGAGCTGTATGTCATATCATCATACCGCCATTTCTTGTAAAATAAAACGTCTTTTTCTTGAACACAAGTAAGTCGTGAGTCTTCATTGGCTGTAAGTTGGATGATGTTTGTCAAAAGTGCTTGTATGCTGAGCTCAGAAACAATAATTAAAGGCCACCTATTTTACTCCTTTTACAAGATGTAAGATAAGCCTTTGGTGTCTCCAGTATATGCTTGTAAAGCTTCAGCTCAAAACACTGATCCCAATATTTACTATAGCCTCCAGAATTTGCCTATTTTAGTGTACAGTGTAGCTGTTTTTGTAGTCTGCGGCAATAAATGTAAATGAGCTGCTTGTCTCCGCCCACCATTCCCACCTGGTTATCTCCTTCTCATCATGCATTATGTCAGATAAACAGCACAGTGACAGAGACAGACTTGGATGAAGCTGAAATACAGCTCATTAGTCAAAAATACGAAGTAAGTTTATTTAATGTATTTGTTGTGAAGTTTATTCAAGCATTTCTGAAACGATGAGCCCCATATAAATGTCGTTTGCAGTACATACACCCACACATTAGTGTTTACTGACACTATGCTGTCATGGTGATTATATCAGTTAAGAATTGCATAGCGATTTTACTCTCTTCATTAAAAACATGCTGTTTTAAAAATGTTTTAAACCTATAAAAACCACAAATTTGTAACAAATATTTTAATCTCAGTTTAATTGGGAAAAAAATGTTTTGTAGACGTGCTTATATGTTTTTAGAAACATGGCTCCTGTCAATCAATTCAGTGGGCGGGGAAAATCACACTCCTACATCACGTTGTGGTGGGGCTCAAAAACATTGGGATTTGGATCCTAATTTAACGTCAGGAAATATAAAAATGAAACTTGTTGTGTTTATATCACTCCAGTATTACTGTGTACAAACCCAATTCCTTTCCAAACAGCTTACAAAAGTTGATTTTCATAGGTGCCCTTTAAAAAATAGTTTGCTCAAAAATGAAAATACTGTTCATATTTACTCTCCCTTCATTTGTTCCTAACCTGTTTGAACGTCTTTCTTCTGTTGAATGTAAAATAAGGAAACTTGAAGCCCCATTGACTTCCAGTATTCGTTTTACTATGAAGTGGTTGCAGGTTTTCAGCTTTTTTTCCCCAAATATCTTCCTTAGTGTTTAACAGAAGAAAGAAACTTGAGGGTAAGTAAATAGTGAGTACATTAAATTTTGGGGTGAACTAACGTTATCCCTTTAAGTTTGATGAAACATCCCTGTAAAGGACACGTTCATACCTTACATTTGTGTACTTATACTCATTAAAAGCACATCTGCTGCGTTAAAAATAGCATGTGGTCTGTGTGTGTCTTCTAACCGAAACTCTTTAGTTCCTCCTTCGAGCTTTTGTACGAGGTGCAACCACAGATAAACAGTTAAAAAAAGTGCTGCAGAAGGGACGTTTCACTTCGTACAGTTTACTCAGCCACGCCCACCTGGAAATCTCTTCGCCCCTGATTGGTCGATGTGTGGCAGTGAACGTGTTTCAGCTGTGACGTCAGACGCGAGGTTATTTAGCAATTTAATGGTCAAGGAGCACTTGTGGTTTTGGGAAACGCGTTTTATCGTGGTCAGCAGGCGACATGGAAATGACTGAAAGGTTCTGCCAAGGTTTCAGAGTTGACCTGCCAAAGTAAGTTAAACAAACGTATTTCTGAAATGCTTGAATTATTTTGCATTTTGTTTTGTAAACAACTATGAATACAAACTTTATAATTTCGGACAGATCAGATATTGTATGATTTCAATGCCCTGACCGTAATAAAATCATTATTGTTTGTGTTTCATTCATAAAGCCAAATAAAGTAGAGCGTGTCAGGAACTGTCAATGCTGTAAATACACACAAACACGCTAACGCAGCCTTGGACTTGTAACTTACCCTTGGTAGTGTACAAAAAAAGTACAAGAAGTGCTTTTGCAGTTATTCATCATGGCTCAGTTAAAGTTTAAGAAGCGCATATTCAGCTATTTTTTCTTTCCTTTTTTTTTGGTCAATGACCCCTCCATCTTCCTCATCCGAAACAGAACTCTGTCACATGGTTAATGTGTCACTCAAAGTTAATTTATCATCTCTATTTGCTCTCAAAATATGTTTGTGCCATAATACAAATAACACAAGAGCATGAATGAGGTAAAGTTGGCTTTTTATTCACACATTCAGACTTTCTCCTTGATGATATAATTTCAGAAAAGTATTCTTTGCAAAATTCCTAATAGTGAAATAATGCTAGCAACCAACAGCTATCAAAATACAACATTGTTCACAGTCAATTAAATAGTGCTCATGTTGTTTTGAAGTCATGTTTACATGTGATTTCAGTTAAGATATTCAAAGTACCCTGGTAAACAATATAAGGAGCATGTCACAAGTTGTCATTGAACAAATGTGCGAATATAAAACTTTCCCTCAATTAAAGCATGTTATCTTATGTAAACATCAATTTTGATGATAAATTAAAATCGGTTTGCAAGATTGTTTATTGAATAATACATTTCAACAATAATGATAAACTGATAATGATAATCTTAATCAAGATAATTATGTTTTGAATAATATGTAACATGCTTTATTGTTATTAATGAGTATTATAAAGTTTGTATCTCATTGTTTAAACTAACTGGGAAAGCTGAAGAATTGTTCAAAGCCTACTGATTTAATCAGTAAAGCCTGTTAAAATAATCAATGATTAGGCAAATATTCATTACACTAATAATAATCATTAGATTATTCATTCATTCATTTTCTTTTTGGCTTAGTCCCTTTATTTATCTGGGGTCGCCACAACGGAATGAACCACCGACTTATCCAGCATATGTTTTTTCCAGCTGCAACCCATTACTGTGAAACATCCATACACATCTTAAACTATGCAATAGCTCAAATGTAAAATTAAATGCTAAATGTTCTTAACCATGTATTTCATGGAGCAAAATTGTAAATGTTCATAGTCTTGTATTTGTATATATTTTACTGTAGTGGCTCCACCTCCGTGGATTCTGATCCAATGACAGAGGAGAAACTGAGAGACGACTTGAGGTTTTACTTCATGAGCCCTTGTGAGAAGTACAGAACCCGACGACAGCTGCCATGGAAATTAGCAGTGCAAATTTTTAAAATATTCATGATTACACTCCAGGTATTTTTGAGATTACTTTCTTGCTGAAATCTGTTATTTATTTATTTTTGAACACTGTAAGTCTACTATGAGTAAACCTGGTTTCTACAAAAGCACCTCAGGTGGGACTAACGTTTTTTTTTCAACCAGTGTCAACTGGAGTAGCTAGGAAAACTGTTTGGACAGTCATTTTTTTTGCTCTTGCTATTAGTGGAGAGATTGTCTATTTCAGCTTTAATCCTAAACCCTTTGAAGGATTTCTTCATATTTGACTAAACCAAGTAGTTTTGTCTTTGTAAATGATAATTTAACACTAAATGCTACATATAATGCTAAAATGTTCCTTCAGCCAGACTAAAAACTTCTTCTCTTCTTCTGTTCATTCTTTCCAAAGCTCATACTGTTTGGACTGAATAACCAGCTTGTGGTGTCCTATAAAGAAGAGAACCTGATGGCCTTCAAGAATTTGTTTTTGAAGGGCTACAGTGGTGTGGATGAGGATGAATACAGTATTTCCATCTACACCAAAGAGAGAGTATTTGATAGTTTACACTATGTATTAGATCAGGTTTGTATTTTTGTTTAATCTGTCTTCTTCCCTCCAACCTATTTCTAGATTCTTACCATCATTTTGTTAGCATATTAATTATGTAAATTGTTGCTTGTTGTTATTTTTTGTTCTATTGGACTTTATACAATTTAGATTTATCACTAGCCACGTTTCCATCCATATATGAAAATTACCTTAATGCGCAAAACTGGATTATCACATAAAAGACGTGCGAATAAAGCAGCATTTCTATCCAACGAGTCAAAGCGAACACTTCCACGAATCGTCACTTCCTGATTAACTGGTGCCAAATTTATTTATTCATTCATTTTCTTTTCAGCTCAGTACCTTTATTAATCTGGCGTCACCACAGTGGAATGAACTGCCAACTAATCCAGCATATGTTTTTACGCAGCAGATGCCCTTTAAGCTGAAACCCATTTCTGGAAAATATCCTTACACACTTATTCACACTCATACATTACGGACAACTTAGCTGACCCAATTCACCTGTACTGCATGTCTTTGGACTGTGGGGGAAACCGGAGCTCCCGGAGAAAATCTACGCAAATGCAGGGAGAACATGCAAACTCCACACATAAACGCCAACTGACCCAGCCAAGGCTCAAACCAGCGACCTTCTTGCTCTGAAGCAACAGCACTACCTACTGCACCACTGCGTCGCTCCTGGTGCCAAACATCAACAGTAAAAACAGAATTTGCTGCGGTAGAAGAAGCTGCGTAAAACTTCTCTTCATTTAATAAATGACTTGTGCCTCAGAAGGGAATCCTGACATGCAGTGAATGCCTGGTGGTGTTTGAAGGTGTCAAACGCTGAGCACAGACGCTCTTGATTCTGGAGGTGATTAATAATATAATATCACTAGTACTGAAATGGTTAAGGCATTTTAGAATGACCACAACATAATTTTAGAAGTTTTACAATGTGCTCAGCCTGCTGGTTTATCCATTCGCGCACATTTTTATTATCACATGATCTCTTATAACAAAAACATATGACCTTTTTTAATGCGCATACTGGAATTTGTTCAGTAAAAGTATTTTCATCGCAATTTATGCGCATCTTTTCTTAACAAATTAAAAAGTTTATCCTACTCAGTTATGTGCATAGGGTTTTTATATGCATCTTGCCGTTTCCATTAACCTTTTTTTGTGCATTTTGGATATGCGCATAAAAAATGGTTGATGGAAACGCCAAGTTGCGCATAAAAATAGTTAATGGAAACATAGCTACTGCTGCTTTACATACAGTCGATTGACAGAACGGGATAAAAAGCCATAACAGTATTTTAGTTTGTGGGACGTATTCAGCATATACAGTAAGATGGGTATCAGAGCAGAAATAGAAAGCTACTGTAGTTCTAATTGGATTAAATCAGATTCAGTTCAGTTTATAGATGCTGCATGTTAGTTTTTGACTCTTCTAAAGCATTAAAATGTCATATCTCTGAGAGTTTTCAGAAACATGCTAAGCAAACCTACTTGTTTATCTGAAAAACAATGCTACAGTCCTATTATTCTATTATTCTGCTTTGAAAATGTTCATTCCGTTCTGGATTTTTTTTGTGTCTGTAACTCCGCCCACTTCCAGTTTATCCAACTATATTTCAGCACCAAGGTTTGCCTTGGCATAAAACAACATACCCAGTCTTGGAGGCTGCTTCAATACATGCAGATTCAACTGAAATAGTATTCCTGTCGCTTCCAAAATTAATATTGAGCCACATGGATTGATTTAATAATGTCTTAATATTAATAATAAAAATAAATAAATAAAAACACTAATCTATGACAGAACAACCGAACAGCACCTCAGATTTTAATTAAAGTATTTTTAGTTGTATTGAGGATCAATGAAAGTCTCAGGTGTAAGCAATAAAAAGAGGGTGAGTAATATAGTGGTGTGAATAAAGCATAATGTAAAATCAGATCAGGAGGCCATGCTTATTTTTGCCTCAGTTTCACTGTGTTCCATTTAAAAAGTTCATTCTTATGCCTTAATCCCTTTTAAAGGTTTACCCTCTGCACACTCAGAAATAAAAGTACAGGAGCTGTCACCAGGGCAGTACCTTTTCAAAAGGTACATATTTGTATCTGCAAGGTCCATAATGATACCTCAAAGGTACTTTTTAGGTATGTTTGGACACTAAAATGCACTTTTGAGGTACCACTGTGGACTCTTTGGGTACAAATATGTATTTTTTGAAAAGGTGCTGCCACAGTGACAGCTCCTGTACCTTTATTCCTGAGAGTGTAGAGTGACAGCTTTGAAGGGATTATTGTAGCATAGGGATGTTTTTTTATTTTTTTTTATTATTATTTTTTTTTGTATAGAGTGCCGTGTGCTACATTATTCAACTTCCTAGTGTCCATCAGTTGCACCCTTCAAATTATTTCATTACAAAGGTGGCCAGTTTTGAGCACTCGAGTACTTGGAACAACACCTCAGTATGACGGCCATGATTGTTTTCTTTCCAAAGTGCCATTCAAAGGGTGATATATCCCGTTTGGAACACACCACTAATTGGCAATATTTATAGTAACATCCATTTTGTTTGTTGCACTGCTTGGTTTTAATAGACATATACTGACACCTAGTGGAAAAACGAATCATTACGTGAAAGAAGTGAATACCTTGATAAAGCAGAGTATGCGGCTTGTCATTTCAAAACATCTTGGTACCCTTTCCTTTTTGTTAGGCTTATTTAATGTATTTATCATATCTATATTTCTTGATGTAAATTTAAAGTTAAAACATGCACAGAATACAGTTTGTCTATCTCTTCGACAGTACGCGCAGTTACAAAACCTGTCTGTGGGTCCCATTAGTTATGCTGAAGAAAATGGAGAGTTTTCTCCCATGATTATATGTAAGAAGAGCTACAAAAGAGGCGATGTCCAACCATCTGAGGATGTCTATGACATTGAGGCCCAGCTTGAAATAGGTTACACTTTTTTTGTAAATACTGGAATCTGGTAGGAATCGTAAATATAGTGACTAAAATGTATATGTTTTTCTTTTCAGTTTGCTTAACTCTTGATCAAAAGTCTGTCTTGACGTGGAGGATGAACAATGCTTCGTTTTTTGAGTTGGACTTTTATAGGTTTGTAAATCTATACTTTATATATTGTATTGTAAAAATTACTAAGTTGTGATTACAGTTATTTTGTTTGGAATACAGGCTTGTGGGAATTGAAATCACTTTTGCACTCGAGGGAATTAATCTGCAGACAGTTCGTTCACATGAGCTGCCAGACTGTTGCACATTTTTTGTGAAGGTAAGACCCCCTTTTAGAATTAACTCTCATAACAAATACATGTCCATCTTGACCTGAAGAGATGCATACAAATTAATTTAAAAAGCTGTGTTTTTTTTAAATAAAGGATTTAAACTCAAAAACATTTTGCACATAATCTTTTTACTTTTATTTTGTAAGAAATACCTATATTAAAAATTAAGTTTTTTTTTTTTTTTTGGATAATTTTGGACCCTTTTTGAGTATGGAGGACATTTAGTTATCAAAATATGTCTTTAACATCTAATAATATCAGTTATTAATCATAAAATATGTTTGATTTTGCTTTTTCACATACCTTGCACAGTTTTTTTTTTACATTGCATCAAGTTTATTATAAAACACTGATTACTTTTTTCAGTAAAACAAATCTACAAAATGTAAAAAAAAATGGTTTTATTTTTATTTCTTGTTATATTGTATTATATTACATCTTAAATTTGTAAGTTTGATGAATTCGGGCTGTTCTTGAGCAAATTCATAGTTTTGCAAATTTAATAAAAGTCCATTCATCCAAAGACAAAACAAAAAGTTAAAATGTAATTTTTTTCCATGTTCGTTAATGATTAGTTTTAGTTAGCAAACATAGTAAGTTATGACTACTTTATTGTAGTCTCAAATTTACATCTCAAATTTAATGCAAATAAAATCCTATACAGATTTTTATATGTTGAAATGTTTTATTGAAAAAAAACTCAAATTATTACATATTTTTATCTTTGTTGTTGTTGTTTTTTTACAAAAGAAAAGTAAAAAAAATTGAAAAAATGACAAAAGAATTAATAGAAAGGCAAAAGAAAAATGGATACGAGTAATAAAAGTGTACAAAAAATTACAGTCGACTGGATGCAGTAATTCACAATCAGAATCAAACGTTCAGATACGTTGTCAATGTTGAAAGTAAATATTTACAATTAAACAGTATGAGAGAATAGTAGTTAAAAACAAACAAAAAATAAACTACCACAAAATAAAGAAATTAAAAGAAAGGAGAGTGCGTCTGTTAAATGAAAGGCAAGATGTTAAGAAAACATTGCCACTTTTTATAGAAATTTGTTTGCCCAGAGCATCTTACCTCTTCCAACTTTAGAAAATACATGATATCCACAAGTCAGAATGTAGTTGGAGCCTTATTTGATTTACAGTAAAGTAAAATACAGCACCTCATATACAGATTTTTAAAACAATCATAAAGAACAATGAAATGATCATGATCTTGATTTAGCTTGCATTCATTCATTCATTCGTTCATTCATTCACTTACTTATTTTCAGATTGACTTTGATAACAGTTGTCATAGTGGGAAGATGAAACTGAGTCTTGATTTTGATGCTGTTAGTAGCTTGTGCAAAAACTGGAGGATTTCAGGAACTGGTAAGTAAAATGTTTAAATGTCGTTTAGTTGTTAACGTAATGCGAGATGCATGTAAAGAATGTTTGTCTTTTACAGCTCAGAAAAACACTCTGTACCTCCTGATTTTTGATGGATTTGTTATTCTGGTGTGTCTTATTTCTGCCATTCTCTGCACTCGCTCCATTATACTTGCTGTGAAGTTACTTCAGGTAAACATTGCACCTACAGTACACTCAAAAAATACTTGCTTTACTCCTTGTTCAAGCTACCTAAAATTAGTTGAAATGGCACAATTGTTAAGTTTTTTGGGAAAACCTAATTGTTTTACAATCAATCTACTTACATTTGTAAAACCAATTAAGTTAACTTAATCGATTTCGGTTGGGAAACATGAATTGTGTGGACCCAGCATTTTTTTATAGTGTAATGCTTTTAGCTATTTTAGCTGTTTTCTGTCATTCATTGTGAATCAGTGTCTTATTTCTGTTTGCTGTCAGTGATTTCTTGATGTGTCACTTCCTTTGTCCGCAGCGATTCTCCAGCTTCTGTCTTGACAATTATAACCATAAAGTGTGTGAAGAGGATCAGAGGGAGTTTTTGAATGGCTGGTATGTTTTGGTGATCATCAGCGACGTGATGGCCATCATCGGATCCATATTGAAGATGGAAATACAAGCTAAGGTGAAGACATTTTTGCTGATGCATTAGGTCACGGCTTTCAATCTCAATTCCTGGGGGACATCAGCCCTGCATAGTTTATTTCCAGCCCTGCTTCAACTCACCTACAGTTTGTGTAGGTATCAAACAAACCTAAATCACTCAATTAGTTTGATCAGGTGTGTTTAATTAGAGTGAGAACTAAACTGTGCAGAACTGCGGGCCTCCCTGTTCAACACCTGTGCATTAGACATTCAAATATGTTGAAAAAACAATTTTTTTTTATTTAGGAAACTACAATGCTGAATGTTGTAGATCGTATTAATTTATCTTCCAATTCACTCGACACATTTAAATAAAATTTCTATTATTATTTGAAAGATATTATTTTCTATTATTATTTACAGCATACTCTTTTTAAATGTGTAATTTTTAGAATTTATAATTGAAGTATTTTAGTGTATTTATTGTGTTGGCTTATCTAATTAGTTTTTTTTTTATTGATTGAGATGTTTATTATAAAGTATTACTTTAAATTTAAGTTGTATTTAAGTACAATTTACACAAGTTTATATAAATTTGGAAGCAAAACGTGATATTGAGTGTTGATTCTTAAAAACACTATTTACCACTTTTTATTTAATATTTATTGATTATGCAATTTAAATTTGCAGAGAACATTTGCTTAATTTGTGAACATTATTCGAATTTTAAAGTGAGTTGCGAGCAAATATTAAATATAGAAATGTCATTGTTTTTATTTTGTTAATTTTTTTTAATACTTTTTTTATTGTTAAAATTTGGGGGTAAATAATCATGAAGGCAAATTAATTTGAGAGAAAATTTACCTATGTTTTATAAATCATATTACTGGCCAAAATAACAATTTAGTTGTTAAATATGTTATGTAATAAATAATGTTATAATAGCTGTTTGAACATTGCGTTATGATTAAATTCCCTCTTACAGTCATGAAATAGTTTGAAAACGAGCAGGAAATGTTCATGGGCCCATGACATGACCACATTGAAATGGTCTATATACAGTTAGGTTCATAAATATTTGGACATCAACACAATTCTAACATTTGCTCTATACACCAACACGATGGAATTGAAATGAAAAAAAACAAGATGTGCTTTGACTGGAGACTGTCAGCTTTAGATTAAGGGCATTTACGTCCTAATCAGGTGAACGGGGTAGAAATTACAACAGTTTGCGTGTGTGCTTCCCACTTGTTAAGGGTCAAAAAGTAATTGTACAGTTGGCTTTTCAGCTTTTCCATGGTCACGTGTGTGTTATTGTTAGTGTGTAAGTGCTCCAGTTTGCCCCACAGTTAAGACATGCGCTATAGATGAAATGAACAAACTAAATTGGCTATAATGTATGAGTGTCAATGTGAGTTTATGTGTTTCCCAGTACTGGGTTGCAACTGGAAGGGCATCCGCTGTGTAAAACATGTGCTGGATAAGTTAGCTTAATGACCCCTGATAAATAAGGCACTAAGCCGAAGGAAAATGAATGATTGATTACAGTATATGATGTTTACTTTGCCCCTACATGAAAGTGCAAGTTTGGTGTACACTTTAAATGTTATAAACTCCTCTCCATCCTCATCCAGAGTCTGACCAACTATGATGTCTGCAGTATCTTACTGGGCACGTCCACTCTCATGGTTTGGGTCGGCGTTATTCGATATCTGGGATACTTTGAAAAGTACAATGTAAGTCAAAATGAATCACTAGAGCAACATGAATGCAAACACCCTAGCAAGATTTCCATGATTAAGCGCAAGTGATTTTTTTTTTTTTTTTTTAAGCAAGACTGATCAATTATTAAAGCATTAAATGTTTTGTGTACATGTTATGTGACACAGGTGCTCATCCTCACCATGAGAGCTGCTTTACCGAAGGTGCTTCGCTTCTGCTGCTGTGCTGGGATGATCTATCTGGGCTACACCTTTTGTGGCTGGATCGTCCTAGGACCCTACCATGAGAAGGTACCGGCGGACGGTCAATAGAATTGTCAGTCAGTCAGTTGGTCTATTTGTAAGTCAGTCGGTCAGTCAATCAGCCATACTGGTGAGTCTGTCTATCTGTCTGTCAATCAGTCGTCATTCAATCGATCAGTAAATAATTCAGTCAGTTGGTCTCTGTGCCAGTCAGTCAATCGGTTGTTTTTTCTGTCATTCAATCAGACTGTCATATAGTAAATAAGTCAATCTGCTTTTTTCAGTCAGACTGCCACTTATCAGTCAATCAATCTTTCAATTAAACTGTCTATATGAATTAATAAGTCATTTAGTCATTTAACCTAGCAGTAAATAAGTCAGTCAGTCGGTCTATTTATCAGTCAGGCAGTCAGTAGATCGGTCTGTCAATTTGTTGTTCTGTTCGACAGTCTGTCTGTCAGTGGCTCTATCAATAAATGAATTAACTGGTTATTCTGTCAGTCAGTCTTTCTATCAGTCACGCAGTCTGTCTTTCTATCAGTCAATCTGTCAATCAGTGAGTCTGTTTATCAACAAGTCAGTCTGTGTGTGTCAATAAGACAGTAAGTCTATCTGTAAATAAGTCAGTTGATTGCTCTGTCAGTCATTCTGTCGGTCTGATCTGTCAATTAATCTGTCTGTCACTCAGTTGGTTAGTCAGTCAGTTGTCATGTCATTCAATTAGACAGTCTATCAGTAAAAAAGTCAGTCAGCCTTATTGTCAGTCAGACTGCCAATAAGTCATTCAATCTATAAGTAAATAAGTCAGTCAGTCAATCATTCTATCAGTCAGTCAACCTGTTATACAGACAGTCTATCAGTTAATAGATTAGTCAGCCTTTCTGTCAGTCAGACTGTGAGTTAATCTTCCAATCTATCAGTAAACAAGTCAGTCTGTGTGTTGGTCAGTCAAACATTCTGTCAGTCTGTCATTTAGTTGTTCTGTTCGTCAATCAGTCTGTCAGTCAGTCGGTCTATCAATTATTTAATCAACTGGTCATTCTGTCGGTCAGTCACCCAGTCTTTCTGTCAGATGGTCTGTCAATCAATCAGTCAGTCAGTCGGTCTGTGTGTGTCAGTCAATTGGTCATTCTGTCATTCAGTCACTGCCAATTAGACAGAAAATTTATCACAAAATAAGTCATTCGGTTGCTCTGTCAGTCGATCATTTTGTTGGTCTATCTGTCTATCAGTCGGTCTGTCAATTAGTCGTTCTGTTCGTCAGTCTGTCAATCAGCCAGTCAGTCTGTCGATCTATCAATAAATCAATAATATGCTCTGTGTGTCATATTGTTGTGCGTCAGTTGTTCTGTCAGTCACTCTGTCTATCAGTCAATCAGTTGGTCTGTGTGTCCGTCAGATGGTCAGTTAATTGTCATTCAGTCAGACTCTCAATTAGACAATCTATCAGTA